>NC_064924.1:309398911-310023911 GCF_023897955.1 Schistocerca gregaria | reverse complement strand
AGCATGGATAGGGACTGCAACTGCTGTGTTCGGATGCAGGCTGAGTTGGCATCCCTTCGCTCCCAGCTTCAGGCAGTGTTGGCTTCGGTCACACAGCTTGAGGCTGTTGCCAATGGGCATCACTGTGGGGGTCCGGACGGGGGTTTGTCAGGGACGGCCAGCTCGTCCCACGCATTCCCCGATCGGACTACGACTGTGGCTGCCTGGGATACTGCCCGCATTGAGGCTGATCCCTCACCTGTGGTAGACTGGGAGGTCGCCTCGAGGTGTGGCAGGGGGCGAAAGACATTCCGGAGGGCTGAACGGAAGGCCTCTCCAGTTTGTCTGACGAACCGGTTTCAGGCTCTATCTCAGGCTGATACTGATCTTCGGCCGGAGATGGCTGCTTGACCTCTTCCAGAAGTTGCCCGTCAGTCTGCAAGGTCCGGGCGGTCGCAGACGGTGGGCTTACTGGTAGTTGGGAGCTCCAACTTCAGGCGCGTAAACCGCGCGACTGCTACGGTCGCAGGTTCGAATCCTGCCTCGGCCATGGATGTGTGTGATGTCCTTACGTTAGTTAGGTTTAAGTAGTTCTAAGTTTTAGGGGACTGATGACCACAGATGTTAAGTCCCATAGTGCTCAGAGTCATTTGAACCATTTTTTTCAGTCGCGTAATGGAGCCCCTTAGGGATATGGCAGCAAGAGAGGGGAAGAAAACCGATGTGCACTCCTTGTGCATACCAGGGGAGTCATTCCAAATGTGGAAAAGGTCCTTCCGGATGCCATGAAGGATACAGGATGCACCCATCTGCAGGCAGTCGCTCATGTCGGCACCAATGATGTGTGTCGCTATGGATCGGAGGAAATCCTCTCTGGCTTCCGGCGGCTATCTGATTTGGTGGAGACTGCCAGTCTCTCAAGCGGGATGAGAGCAGAGCTCACCATCTGCAGCATCGTCGACTGACTGCGGACATTTGGTACAGAGCCGAGTGGAGGGTCTGAATCAGAGGCTGAGACGGTTCTGCGACCGTGTGGGTTGCAGATTCCTCGACTTGCGCCATAGGGTGGTGGGGTTTCGGGTTCCGCTGGATAGGTCAGGAGTCCACTACACGCAGCAAGCGGCTACATGGGTAGCAGGGGTTGTGTGGCGTGGACTGGGCGGTTTTTCAGATTAGATGGCCTCGGGCAAGTACAGAAAGAGCAAAAGCCTCAAAGGTTACGGGGCAAAGTCAGGACATGCGAGGACCAAGCAGCAATCGCCATTGTAATTGTAAACTGTCGAAGCTGAATTGGTAAAGTACCGGAACTTCAAGCGCTGATAGAAAGCACCGAAGCTGAAATCGTTATATGCACAGAAAGCTGGCTGAAGCCAGAGATAAATTCTGCTGAAATTTTTACGAAGGCACAGTCGGTGTTTAGAAAGGATAGATTGCATGCAAGCGGTTGTGGCGTGTTTGTCGCTGTTAGTAGTAGTTTATCCTGTTGTGAAGTAGAAGTGGATAGTTCCTGTGAATGATTATAGGTGGAGGTTACATTCAACAACCGAGATAGGTTAATAGTTGGCTCCTTTTACCGACCTCCCGACTCAGCAGCATTAGTGGCAGAACAACTGAGAGAAAATTTGGAATACATTTCACATAAATTTTCTCAGCATGTTATAGTCTTAGGTGGAGATTTCAATTTACCAGATATAGACTGGGATACTCAGATGTTTAGGACGGGTGGTAGGGACAGAGCATCGAGTGACATTATACTAAGTCCACTATCCGAAAATTACCTCTAGCAAGTAAACAGAGAACTGACTCGTGGAGATAACATCTTGGACCTACTGATAACAAACAGACCCGAACTTTTCCACTCTGTAAGTGCAGAACAGGGAATCAGTGATCATTAGGCCGTTGCAGCATCCCTGAATATGGAAGTTAATAGGAATATAAAAAAAGGGAGGAAGGTTTATCTGTTTAGCAAGAGTAATAGAAGGCAGATTTCAGACTACTTAACAGATCAAAACTAAAATTTCTGTTCCGACACTGACAATGTTGAGCGTTTATGGAAAAAGTTCAAGGCAATCGTAAAATGCGTTTTAGACAGGTACGTGCCAAATATAACTGTGAGGGACGGGAAAAACCCACTGTGGTTCAACATCAAAATTAGGAAACTACTGCGAAAGCAAAGAGAGCTTCACTCCAAGTTTAAACGCAGCCAAAACCTCTCAGACAAACAGAAGCTAAACGATGCCAAAGTCAGCGTAAGGAGGGCTATGCGTGAAACGTACAGTGAATTCGAAAGTAAAATTCTATGTACCAACTTCACAGAAAACCCTAGGAAGTTCTGGTCTTACATTAAATCAGTAAGTGGCTCGAAACAGCATATCCAGACACTCTGGGATGATGATGGCATTGAAACAGAGGATGACATGCGTAAAGCTGAAATAATAAACACCTTTTCCATGGCTGTTTCACAGAGGAAGACCGCACTGCAGTTCCTTCTCTAAATCCTCGCACAAACGAAAAAATGTCTGACATCGAAATAAGTGTCCAAGGAATAGAAAAGCAACTGGAATCACTCAACAGAGGAAAGTCCACTGGACCTGACGGGATACCAATTCGATTCTACACAGAGTACGCGAAAGAACTTGCCCCCCTTCTAACAGCCTTGTACCTCAAATCTCTAGAGGAACGGAAGGTTCCAAATGATTGGAAAAGAGCACAGGTAGTCCCAGTCTTCAAGAAGGGTCGTCGAGCAGATGCGCAAAACTATAGACCTATATCTCTGACGTCGATCTGTTGTAGAATTTTAGAACATGTTTTTTGCTCGCGTATCATGTCGTTTTTGGAAACCCAGAATCTACCCTGTAGAAATCAACATGGATTCCGGAAACAGCGATCGTGTGAGACCCAACTCGCTTTATTTTTTCATGATACCCAGAAAATATTAGATACAGGCTCCCAGGTAGATGCTATTTTCCTTGACTTACGGAAGGCGTTCGATACAGTTCCGCACTGTCGCCTAATAAACAAAGTAAGAGCCTACGGAATATCAGACCAGCTGTGTGGCTGGATTGAAGAGTTTATAGCAAACAGAACACAGCATGTTGTTATCAATGGAGAGACGTCTAAAGACGTTAAAGTAACCTCTGGCGTGCCTCAGGGGAGTGACATGGGACCATTGCTTTTCACAATATATATATATGAATGACCTAGTAGATTGTTTCGGAAGTTCCATGCGGCTTTTCGCGGATGATGATGTAGTATACAGAGGAGTTGCAGCATTAGAAAATTTTAGCGAAGTGCAGGAAGATTTGCAGCGGTTAGGCACTTGGTGCAGGGAGTGGCAACTGAGCCTTAACATAGACAGATATAATGAATTGCGAATACATAGAAAGAAGGATCCTTTATTGTATGGTTATATGATAGCGGAACAAACACTGATAGCAGTTACTTCTGTAAAATATCTGGGAGAATGCGTGCGGAACGATTTGAAGTGGAATGGCTTGGTTCAAATGGCTCTGAGCACTATGGGACTTAACATCTATGTTCATCAGTCCCCTAGAACTTAGAACTACTTAAACCTAACTAACCTAAGGACATCACACAACACCCAGTCAACACGAGGCAGAGAAAATCCCTGACCCCGCCGGGAATCTAACTCGGGAACGAAGTGGAATAATCACATAAAATTAATTGTTGGTAAGGCGGGTGCCAGGTTGAGATTCATTTGGAGAGTCCTTAGAAAATGTAGTCCATCAACAAAGGAGGTGGCTTACAAAACACTCGTTCGACCTATACTTGAGTATTGCTTCCCCCTACTTATACCTTCCGAGGAGATCACGAATGCAAAATTAGAGAGATTCGAGCGCGCACAGAGGTTTTCAGACAGTCGTTCTTCCCACGAACCATACGCAACTGGAACAGGAAAGGGAGGTAATGACAGTGGCACGTAAAGTGCCCTCCGCCACACACCGTTGGGTGGCTTGCGGAGTATAAATGTAGATGTAGATGTAGAAACAATTGTGGCACTGAAGACTTCGACGTCATCCGTGGAAGAAGTCGTGTCATCCTAAAACAATCGTAGCTCTCCCAGTATCACGTATAGGTCGACCGAGTTGAATGTTGTGCTAAAAAGACAGTGTAAGTTACAACATAGTTGGCCGTATTTCTATGACATAAAACACAGCTCGCTTCAAAACTTCCGTACTGGCGCTCATACATGGGCCATCGGTAGTCATGGAAACAGCTCGATCCCATCTAGATTCCCTTAAGTTAGTTGAGAATAATCTTGTTGAGATGTGTGTTGCTTTTAATCCTGTTCAACAGTGACTAGTGTGTTGATCCATGTTGTCTGATGGAACAGATAATACACTACAAATTACATTAAATCAGTCATGTTAGGTCTACTGCTGTACTGAACGATTCTTTCGGATCAGAGTCGTATATACACGCAGGGTTCTTAGGCTGAAACTTAAGGAGCTTCACTACAAAGAGGTCCATATTACACACATTTAAAATTTAAAAAGAGTCTTTGTTTTGACGCTGTGGTGCGAGATCATTTCAGTGGTCAGCTAATATGAGTTAATCAGCATTGACCTCTCAAATCCTGCGCTGTCTCGGAGTCGTATTTCCAGTGGCACACACTCATAAGCGTGGCTTTTCAGCTGGAAAAGTTACTAAAACGTTTGAAAAAATGGTTAATGGAATTTTGTCAGTTTGAAGTGAATGCCATTAGGCAGATAATCGATTTCTTCCATGCCTCATTTCATCCTTTTTTCCCCTTCTTGTTCTTCTGGTAGCGAGACACAGGTCTTCGAGCCGTTAATGCTAAGGAAAACCATTTTCAAACTGATTGTTAAGGAAATATTCCGGACAACATTCAAGATGTCTTACCTTCCACCGCGTACGACAAATAACATACAGACCCGTTATGTTTCAAGAAGGGCACGCGACCACCGTGAGCGTTTTAGCGGGAAACTTTGACTTCATTCAGTAGGCCTACTGAAAATGATATTAGAAGACGACTAAGCTACTATGACGTAAATAGCTCGGTTATCATCAAATGCAGTCGCTGACGACCAGTAAATTTATTAGAAACTTTCATTTTAACGCCCATTGTTGGGCAAAAGACCAAGACCAGCAGGAGATGACACTTGCAGCAGGAATAGGCAAATCACTCTCTGTATAAATAAATGTAACTTATTGCACGTGATTAAGGAGAAAGACCCACTACTGTATGATTGCATGACTACAAAACAAAACTTGGAAGCAGTCTGGTCTATAAAGTATCTAGGAGTATGCGAACAGAGCGGTTTAGAGTCGAACTACCACATAAAATTAGTCGCAGGTGAGACAGGTACCAGACTGACATTCATTGGAAGTACGCTAAGGAAACGTTGACCATCGCCATAGGAGGTAACTTACAAAACCTTAGCTGGACTAATACCAGAACAGGGCTCGTCAGTATCAGAAGGGATTCATAGAGTGAACATAAACGGTCAACTATAGAGCAGCTCCTTTCGTTACGGGTCACTTTAGTAAGCACCAAAGAGTCGCGGAGGTGTTCAGCAAACTACAAAGGGAGACGCTGCAAGAGAGGCACTGTGGGTGCACTGTCAAAGTTCAGGGAGCGTACGTTCCTGAAGAGTCAACCAATATATTGCTCCCTCCTACGCATATCTCTCGAAAAGACCATGGAGGTAATATTAAAGAGATTCGAGCTCAAACGTAAGCTTACCAGCAATTTTTCTTCCCGTGAATCATTCGGTTTGAACTGGGAATGGGGGAATTGAAAATGGTAAACAAAAAACTCTCCGTCACATACTGTAAAGTCGCTTGGAACAGATACAAATATATTTGAACTAAATATAAATAATATTTTCGTGGTTGTCATATTTCTTTTGTTAACCAGCATTTGCCTGACTGTTATGTTTGTTTGTAGTTCCAAAATGCAATTTTTAAAATTGAAATACCGATTACTGTACAGAGATGAATCTCAACAATTTATTCTTTCCTTAAAACATATATACATACATGTATTAATAAATGAATCTTATTCTTTTTATCTGATCTTTTTCTTAGTAACAATAGTGTTATTAATAGAGATTTCAACACATCGGGTTGATTTCAGTTGTTTATATTTTTAGCCACTTCCAAATTTTATACAATTAGATAAAAATCCGCAAGTACTCAGATATTGCCTTTTTATCGCACTTGTGAGAATCAGTAACTATATTATTATTTGAAGATAATTCACACTTATTGTTTCGTTTCAGAGTCGTGTTTTCAATTAGATCACTGTACCCTGATACGTGGTTCTGCGTAGACCGAACTTGTTGCTGACGAAACTACTTAGATCTGAAGATGTCCAACTGAGAAGAAACGACAAATGAGAATTACCTTAAATATTGCCAGTTAATTAGAAAACTGTTTAAACTGCATTTTTTGCCGGTTAATTATCGCATAATTAGTGCTCGTATCACAAATTTACCCTAGGGGGTCTGCATATCGCAAATACGGCCCTCTTTCGGGTAATTATTTACTGAAATTGAATGGAGCAGTGGGCTGACTTACTTAGAAGAACAATATGCTTGAGTTGGTTTGTACAGTGAGTTGGAACTGAGATGAATATGCATCGTGCCATCTTATTTTTTTGTACTGATCAGAGCTGTGTTTGGCACGGCGTTTGTTGTTCTGATGCCATGAACTTAGGGTATTTCAGAGTGCCCGATTTCCAGTTCGACCTACGTATTTTATTCGTAATCGTGCTGGTAGCAGCTGTCTATACAGAAATTACACCAGAACAGCACGAATGGTTGATCTTAACTGAAAGAAAAATGAGGTAATGGTGATTGTTAATGGATTAAGTTACTATTTACATTTATTACTGCCTTCAGTTATTAATTTAATTTACCTTTCAGTTGTAATTTGACTGAACTGTGTCAACGAGGCATACTAGAACAAATCATAACGTAGCCACAACGACGTCCTGTATTACTGTAATGATTATAATGCCTTATGACCCTTGGGCCTGGCGCAAGTCTGTCACCTGGATGTCACTTCGTTGACTTGCGTGTCCCTCAAGCAGCGGCACACGACGTACTCAGACGATCAGCCATTCGAGTACTAATAGGGCACGACTTTGCTTAACTTCGGTGACCGGGCGGGAACCGCTGATTTCAACGCGGCAACGCCGTTGGTTATCAGTTTTTATATAGATCAATATTTCGGTCAGTGTTGCATATGACATATTTCTTCATAACGAAAATGCAGTGCGACCCGAAAGTACCGTTTCGGTATGGCCTGAAACGATTCGCACGTAGTGCCTGGCTCGTGCGGTGTATACCTGCATTAAGCAAGACTAAAGGAAAGTCAAGATAGATTCGTATAATTTGCTGACCAGAAAAAAACGTTAAAAATGTAAAATAGTGCAAGATGTTCGAAATTCTGACAAAAACAGGGGTAAGTTATAGGTAGGGACGGGTAATATACAATATTTACAAGAGCTAAGAGGGAATAATAAGGACCCACGACCAAGAACAAAGTGCCCTGATTAAAAAGGATGTAGTCTTTCGCCCGTACTGTTAAATCTGTACGTCGAACAAGGAATGATGGAATGGAATTAAAATTCAAGATGAAAGGATATTAATGATACAGTTCGCTAAAGACATTGCTATCCTAAGTGAAAGTGAAGAAGAATTATAGGATCTGCCGAAAACAGGCTAATGATCGAAGGGAGACGAAAGTAACGAAAAGTAGCAGAAATGAGAACAGCGAGAAACTTGACATCAGAATCGATGGTCACGAAGTAGAAGAAGTTAAGGAACTCTGCTACCTGGCAGTAAAATAACCAATGACGGACGGTGCAAGGAGGACATAAATAGCAGAGAAGCACTGGCAAAAAGGGCATTCCTGGCCAAGAAAAGTCCACTAGTATCAAACGTAGGCCCTGATTTGAGGGAAAATTTTCTGAGAATGTACTTTTGGAGCTAAGCGTTATATGGATGTGAAACATGGACTGTTGGAAAACCATAACAGAAGAAAATCGAAGCATTTGAAATGTGGTGCTACAGGCGAGTGTTGAAAATAAGTGGACTGACAGTGTAAGGAACGAGGAGGTTCTGCGCAGAATCGGAGAGGAAAGGAATATGCGGATAACACTGATAAGGAGAAGGGACAGGATGACAGACATCTGCTAAGACATGAGGAAATGACTTCCATGGTACTAGAGGGAGCTGTAGAGGGCAAAACCTGTAGAGGGAGACAGAGATTGGTATACATACAACAAGTAATTGAGGAAGTATGTTGCAAGTGCTGCTCTGAGATGAAGAGGTTGGCACAGAAGGGAAATTCGTGGCAGGCCGTATCAAACCAATAAGAAGACTGATGACTTAAAAAAGAAAGCGCCTCCAGTTCGTTAGTTCAGTGCACTCGGGGAGGCGGAAAGGTTTTCGCGCACGCAATTCTTGCTTACTGGGTAGTTTATCAGATTCCTCGAATTTCTTATTCTCGGCGTGCCAAGTATGTAGTGATTTGGAGTACCGAATGAATTTTGTCACTTGCGTTTTCTTTCTCGTGTGAAATTCGTGTATCGGCAATATTCATAAGCCTCAAATTCTTGACTCCATGATACGTTTCTGTAGTCCTGCGTATTCAGACGGCATACGCGCGCAATAAATGACGTGAGTGACATCTGCGGAAGCTGTATTTCTCAGAGATTAATTAGTTCGAACTATATACGTTTCTTAGAAAGAGTTCAGTTTGCTTGTAAAATTTAATTAGGATCTTAGGTCTGCCTTTGTTCTTCCAATATACAAGAAGCACAATTAGTTCCTTTTGTAATCAATCCACAAGGGAAGAAAAGGTAAACAATTTTCTTAAAAGTGTTTTGACTGGTTTCCTGCGAATGGTCTCACTCTCAATTTTAAAATGACACAACAAATTCAGTCTGGAGGTCCTACACCAATGATCAGTGTAAGACATGGCGAGGAACAAAAGACAGGATGGAAAATTCAAAATTTCTACGTCTCCATTCCAACTTCTGGAATTCCTAAATCAATTTAGTTCAGCCACATTTGCACTCACAATCATTGAAAATCCTGGGGTGAAACAAATCACTAGGCTTACGTGCTTTACATATTTTCATTCAGTAATGTTGTATGGAATAATGTTCTAGGTTAACTCATCTTGAGGATGGACTTCATTGATGAAATACGTGCTTTAAGAATTACATGTACTGCTCACCCACTATCATCTTTCAGACATCTATGTAAGGGGTTGAGCATTTTGAATACTGCTTCATAGGAGAGGTCCACAACAATTTCAAAACTTGTTTATACGTAATGCATTCAGTAACCAAAGTTGCGAGAAAGAATACTTTGTAACAGGTAATTTCTCGACAATACCGAAATCGTAATTATTACAGTTCTAGTTGCAAGTGACCTTTGTCAAGATGCTCTATTTACTACTGTATCTGTGTCACGTTTAAACCTTACATTATGTTGTTTGGCCTGCTGCTGTTAACAGCTTGGCAATAACTGAATTGAAACTAAATTTGTAATTGGATCGCAGGGGCGTGGAGAGAGGAACTGAAATCACATATTTATATGAATATTTTTAATTTACGGCCCATTGCCTGGTACGGTAGGGCTAAACAGTAAAGAGGGGTACAGTGAAAGCAAAAAGTACTGGCACAGACAGCATTACGCACTTAATACAAAATATTTAAATACTAGGGACAATATATTATTCCATTAATTCTGATGCAGTAAAGGAAATAATTTGTATAATAAAATATTTTTCCAACACAACAGAAGCACATGTAACTAACTGAACGAGGTTGTTGCCCTTCTCAAAAAAGTATTGGCACACCGTACGACGATTGTTATTGTGCTTGACAGACAGCGCCGCGCTTACCAAATTTGTACCGTCGGAGCTGACAAACAGTTTAGTCGTTTTCCTGGCGGTCAGTGTAAGGGGCGTTCTCTTGTCACGATGAGTGTGGAGAAGAGCAAGAAGCATTTCGTGACGTTCCGCAACAAGGCGGCTTTATTGCATTCGCAGGGTAAAAGTTACTGTGAGACTGGTAAAGAAATTTCTGGTAATTATACACCAGTGCGGGCAATCATCAAGAAGTTTAAAGAAACTGGTACAACAGACAATAATGACAGATCTGGACGTCCAGGGGTTCTTAAATGTCGAAAGCGTCGGACAGTTCAAAAAATGTTCAAATGTGTGTGAATTCCTAAGGAACCAAACTGCTGAGGTCATCAGTCCCTATACTTACACACTACTTAAACTAACTAACGCTTAGGACAACACACACACCCATGCTCAAGGAAGGACTCGAACTTCCGACGGGAGGAGCCGCGCAATTCGTTGCATGGCGCCTCTAACCGGACGGCCACTTCGCGCGACGAAGGAGTTCATCTTGCTCAAAACGAGCCCTTTGAAAGTGCAAGCTCGTTTGTGGCATCTAGTCACTGTCCAACAACCAGGTTAATACTCTAACTATTAGGAAAGTTTTGCAGGCAACTGATAGTTATGGCAAATCTCCCAGAAGCAAGCCATATATTTCGGAAGTTAACCGAAGAAATCGCTTGCAGTTCGCCAAAGATCATGTCAATAAATCGATTGAAGTTTGGTATACTGTGGTACTTTCTGACAAATTCGAGTTTATCTTGTTTGGATCTGCCGGAAAAGGAAACTTACGGCACAAACCAAATACAGAGCGCCAGCCACATGTCCTACTTACAATAAAACATGAGGAAGGAAGCATAATGGTTCGGGGGTGTGTAGCAGCTTCTGATGTTGGTGAGTGGGCCATTTACGTTGTAGTGTACAGAAACTAGTTCTTGATGGCGTCTTTTACTTTCAACAAGACAACGACCCTAAACATACGGCTCTGAGAACTCGAAACTGGTTATTATAAAATGCTCCAAGGAGGAATTTCACTCTGCCACAGAGTCCTGATATGTAATGGACAGAACATCCTTGGTCATATCTAGTTACAAAAGTCTGAAAACATCGTTCTACAAGGAAGTGGGAGTTTCAAAGTATGTTGTAAGAGGAATGATCACAGATCTCACCAGATATTACTCGCAACTTGGTTTACCCCATGCCGCATACAAGCTGTCATCAATACCAACGGTATGCACACAAGCTACTAGAATTTTAGTGTAGGTGTTCCAATACTTTCTCGATGTGTCGAGCAACTGATTTCTTTTTGTAAACTAATATTTTTGCTGTCAGAAACCAATTACACTACAAGAACCTTATGTTTTCTCCTGTACATTTAAACAGATTTAACTTAGCTTCACCTTTATGTGTCTGTAATGCATATATAATGGTAGGAGTGCCAATATTTTGCTGTTCCACTATAGTTTTTTGCTACCGCGGTGCCCGCTGGCGGATAGACCATCCACTCCTAAGGCCGCTATGTCTACTGCCACGCCTCACAGGGCAGTCTCCCGCGTGTGATGTTTGCCGAAGGCCGTTTGCCGGTGGCAGCTACGGTGGCAAAACGTACTCCCCTCACCACCGCTGTTCATGCAGCGAGATTGCTTCATAGGCCCAATAGCCTCTCGTATCTTTCTCTCGAGGGTAAGTGGCTGGGAAGCTAGCACTTGAGATTCCAGAAACTGCATAGATTTGTTACATAACGATGCACTTCTACCGATGACTTGCTGTGTTGTTAGAGCCGCTTCCGGGACCGGGAGGCCCGCGGGTTCCGGTTCGAATCCGTCCGGTGCGGAGGATTAATTAACGACGAGGATCGGTGAGCCGGCCACTGTGGATTCGGTTTTCAGGCGGTTTTCCTACGAGGTGAATACGGGGCTGGTGAACACGTCCAGCATCTGATATAGGCTACGAATGTATTTAGAAAACTTACTCACACTTGTACACAGACTTTACTTTAGACGTACACAGATGGGATTCACTCATTCAGTTCTGGGTCATGAATAGGAGACTGGTGACCTTAGAGGACTTCTATTAACTAAGTGAAGGTTTTTTCAAAATTTAAACTTCGCCTTTCTCCTTTTGGGATCTCGTGAGATATGGTGCAACCCTCCTACCGCCTCATGTTAGATTTACCTCGTAGTGGAGTTAAACACGTGAAAATGAATTTTTTAAACATGGATTAAAACACTTTAATAAAAACAAATTTTATTCGGAAACAGTGTTTTTAACACGTGATTAAATATGCCAACCAGAGCAGTATTCGGACGGATAGACAGACAATTGGACAAAAAGGCTCCGCGAAAATGGTATTAACCGTTTTTTCGGATTCGTAAAACATTGAACTTTTATTTGTGTATTACAGTGAAGAGCCAATGAAACTGGTGCACGTGCCTAATATTGTGTTTCGCCCCCGCGAGCACGCAGAAGTGCCGCAGCATGGCTTGGCATGGACTCGGCTAATGTCTGAAGCAGTTCTGCAGGGGCTGACACAATGAATCCTGCAGGGCTGTCCATAAATGCGTAAGTGTACGACAGGGTCGAGATCTCTTCTGAAGAGCACATTGCAAGGCATCTCAGATTTGCTGAACTGTGTTCATGTCTGGGGAATTTGGTGACCAGTGGCAATATTGAAATGCAGAAGAGTGTTCCTGGAGCCATTCTGGACGTGTGGGGCGTTGCATTGTCCTGCGGGAATCACTCAAGTCCGTCGCAATGCGCTGTGGACAGAATGGATGCAGCTGATCAGACAGGATGCTTACATACGTGTCACCTGTCAGACCAGACGTACCAGGGGCCCCATATCACTCTAACTCACGTACCACACCATTACAGAGCCTACTTTAGCTTGAACAGTCCCCTGCTAAAATGCAGGATCCATGGGTTCATGTTGTTTTCATATCCGTACACGTCCATCCACTCGATACAATTTGAAACGAGACTCTTCCGACCAGGCAACATGTTTCAAGTGTGTTCATGGGCCCAGGCAAGGCGTTAAGCTTTGTGAAATGCAGTCATCAAGGGTACACGAGTGGGCCTTCGGCTCTGAAAGCCCATATCGATTATGTTTCGTTGAATGGTTCGCAAGCTGACACTTGTTGTTGGCCCAGCATTGAAAAATGCAGCAGTTTGTGGAAAGGTAGCATTTCTGTCACGCTGAACGTTTCTGTTCAGTCATCGTTGGTCCCGTTCTTACAGGATCTTTTTCCGGCAGCAGCGACGTCGGATGCTTGATGTTTTACGAGATTCCTGATATTTGCGGAACACTCGTGAAATGGTCTTACGGGAAAATCCCCACTTCATGCTTTCTCGGAGATGCTGTGCCCCATTGCCCGTGCGCCGACTGTAACACCACGTTCAAACTCACTTAAATCTTGATAACCTGCCATTGTAGCAGCAGTAACCAAGCTAACAAATGCGCCATACACTTGTTGTCTTATATAGGCGTTTCCGACCGTAGCGCAGTATTACGCCTTATTACGTAAACTTTTCAGTCACTCGATTTATATGATCGCTAAGGGAATTCTTGTTGGTGAACTTCAGTTTAGCTTTCACCCACGAACGAATAACTTCTTGCTCGTATGTGTGTTTCGACTTGTCGGTACGCACGATAAAATGCATTTTAAAAGTTCTGATACGAAGTAGTGGTGAACAGAATAACATCGGCTTTATATGTGTTGCAGAATATTACTACTGACTCACTGAATGACACGCAGTTTATTTCAGCTGGCGCGGCAGAGGACTCCCCAGCTGAAATCTGACGCTCCATATCGGGCAATCTCTGGTACGCACACGTGTACAGCATTCAGTTCAGTTCAGAGAGGCGGTAAAGACTGATGGGCACTGTAATATTGTCTATGCTCTAGATTAATTTTATAAAACAAAGTGTTATCGGTTGTAATAATGTACATCCTCTGAATTAAAAATTTGAAGTGAATTTTTCATTGCCTCCACTTCCTTGAAATGAAGTTTGGTGAGATTTTTCCGGACCCGTCTCCCCCTTCGAGTTCACGTAATTACTGGACGTCCTCTTAGGTGTTTAGTCTCCTTAAACCCAAAATGATTAGCCATAAGAGCCACGTGTGCCTCTCGGGTTCAGTTAGACGCGTGAAGCAGCCAGTCTACGCGAATCATGACGACGGAAACAGGCTCTCAGAGTCTTGGCTACCAGGACTAGCTGGTCAACACAGCAACAAAAGGAATGACCCTAACGCGAAACCTTGAGGTGCAGCCCATATTGTCGAATTCTGAAACACGGTTGATGTTATGAAATTAACAATAAAATTAGTAACTGAGTATTGCTATTTGGGCAGCATAATAACTGAAGGTGGTATAAGTAAGCTTATTAAAAGTAAAAAGGAACTATGATACTATAAAATGAAGACTGTCAGTAGCAAGAAAAGAAATACGCAAATCGAAGGTACATTAATTTCTACTATTAATGTTGTAAAGTAAAGTCCGCCTCCACGATTTCTGTCTGTATGCGAAGGCCAATCTCAGGAACTACTGTCTGGGTTTTGATAAGGTGTCGGCCGCTGTGGCCGTGCGGTTCTAGGCGCTCAGTCCGGAACCGCGCGACTGCTACGGTCGCACGTTCGAATCCTGCCTCGGGCATGGATGTGTGTGATGTCCTTAGGTTAGTTAGGTTTAACTAGTTCTAAGTTCTAGGGGACTGATGGTCTCAGAAGTTGAGTCCCATAGTGCTCAGAGCCATTTGAACAATTTTTTTTATAAGGTCATCGCTGGTCATCGCAGCTCAGGTTGAAACGGGACTCATCACTGAAGACAATTATACTCCAGTCAGTGAGATTCCAGGCAGCGAAGACGTCTGGAGATACTCCGGACAGCGGTGGGACTGTCGTCCACCATTCAGCCCGACAGCTAGGGGTGGTCGACCCGTTTGGTTGTCATCAGCGGCAGCCTTACAACACAGCAGTACGCCGACGATATTCTACGTCTAGTTTTGTTGCCCACCGAGGCAAGCCATCTTGGGTTTCCATTATCAGTACGATAATGTTCGCCAGCACACGGCAATAATTTCAGGGAGCTTCTTTTCGTGCTTACCACACCCTTCCTTGGCCATCAAGGTGTGTCCCAATTCAGAACGTTTGGGGCCCTCCAATCAGCTAGGGCTTTTGACAATCCAACGCGCCAGTTGGACAGAATTTGGTACGATATCTCCCAGGATGATATCCAACAGCTCTTAACAATCAAGTCGAATAACCGTTTGCGAGAGGTAGACCAACGCGTTGTTCACTTGCTCAGTTTATGAAGCTCTTCCTCTTGAATGTGTTATTCAATTTTTCTGAAGTTGTAATCATTCGTTTGTCTGTACATGATGTCAGATCTACCGATTTCAATCCCATTTGGTAAACTTTTTCGTTGTCCGTCGGTTTTTTCCCCTTTAGAGTGTAGGTAACGTCAGAAGCTCCATTAGAGTGTTCACAGATGATACGCTTATCTGTATGAATGTAGTATTATTAGAGGACCTTTGGGGGATCGACGAGTGTTGCAGAGACCATCAATCAGCCTTAAATGCGAAAGATAAAAAGAAGCAAACATGCGCTCAAAGAATTGCGAAGAAATTCACTACTACGCGGTACCGCTATTGGCGGTAAATCACTGGAAACAGTAAATTCCGTGAAGTACCTCGGACTAACCATCCGGAGTGGCCTAAAGTGGAACGACTGCATAAAACGGGAAACGGGACATTATCAGCGGCGGGGAGGAAGCGATTCGGGGCTTACCCAAGGAGGAAGCTGAGCAGATCCGAAGGGAGACCTGCAGCATCATCGACAAGTCACGACTTCCGAAAGCCAACATTACTGCGTCGCAACGAGAGGCTATCCACGCACTGAGGGATGATGCTGACACCACGGTCCTCTCAGCAGACAAGGGAAATGCGACGGTGTTGATTCGCACAGTCGACTACAAACAGAAAATCTGCTCTCTGCTGCAAGACCCAGACTACAGGAACAGAAAAAGGACCCTATCTCTACGATGACCAGGAAAACTGTGGCGCTACTGAAGACGCAGTGAAGAGACGGCTGTATCCCAGAGCGCCAACGACACCTCGCCTGTATGGACACTATCAACTCGCACAGTTATGCACTGCCCAAAGACCTGGCGACACTGTTAAAACCCCTGCAGTCATCACGTGAAAAACTCCGCAGATTTGGTGAGAACACTGAAGGACATCCGCATACAGAGAGATGACCTACTCGTGTCTCCGCCAGAGCATTCCGGTCGCGTCTCGCAAGCTGGACGATTCTTGGTGCGTTCACGGCGTATTGCTGCTAATGCTAGATTCCAGGCCGCGCTAAGTTAATAACCTTCGTACCTGTTCACAAGATTCTCGTGGACCCGTATTTCTATACGGCTCGGCACAGCACCCTGGTGTTCTAAAATCAAAGGTGTGGTTTTCCTTGATACTATGTTCAGCTATAGCAGATTTCTTTGTCTGTCCAAGTCGGTCGTGTATGATGTGTTCCTCGCACCTTTTCGAGATGAAGCGCTGCGTTTGTCCAGTGTACTGTGCACCACATTCGCAGGCAATATTCCAAGTGTGTTGAGTCTGAGTGGATCTTTAGCTGGGCCCAGCAGCTCTTTCCTCTTCGGCGGTGATCGGAAGTCGGTATTTATGTTCGATTTTCTCAGTAGCCTTCCGATTTTGGCTGAGAGGGGCCCCAAATATGGCAGAAAAGCGATTATCTTGTTATCTTCCTCTGCTTCTTCTTCTCCCTCTTCTCTTCCCGAAATTTGTCAGCCTGTCTCCTCTTGAAGGCCCTACCAATCTGTGTTTCACTGTACCCATTTTTCCGAAACACCGCTCTTAGGTTTTGTAATTCGACTGAGAGGATTTCTATGTCACAAATGACGCGCTCCCTATGTACCAAGGTGATCAGTACTGGCTGGAGTTGCGCCAGATGGTGGCAGCTGGTCGCATCGAGGTGCAGGTCTGTGTGCGTCTTCTTTCTATACACTGAATGGCCCAGCTTGCCATCCGCCTTCTTCCTAATCAGTATGTCAGATTTTAGAAATTCCGATGGAATGTTTTCTATGTCTTCCGTCTTATTTGATTTTAAGTCTTCCAAAGTTCTCCCAGATTTTAATTCACAAGTGTAGAGGCCGCGCAGAATGCCATGGCCGGTAGATGCGGAGATGGCAGGTCACGTATGGGGAGTGTGGTGTTTCAAAAGTCCAACAAGGAAACATCGCGTTTCTTTACCGATTGAGCGCCGCCAGGTAAGAAATGTTTATATATATATATATATATATATATATATATATATATATATATATATATATATATATATATATATTTGTGGTATGTTAAGTGGAGACTTGTTAATATTTGGAAGAGTCATAAGAAAATATAATTCATCCATGAAAGAAGTGGCCTACAAAACACTTGGTCTTGAATACTGCCGATAGTTCTTGGTTGGAATAATACAACAGATAGAACAAAGAACAGAGCGTTTCGTAAAGGGGTCTTTTATTCGGCTCGAGAGCGTTATAGAAATACTCAGTAAACTCGAGTGGCAGGTGCTGCAAGAGGGGCATTGCGGATCGCGAAGACACTTGCTTTTGAAATTTCGAGAGCTTACGTTGCAAGAATAGTCGAGCAACGTATTGCTTCGCCCCACTTAAGTCTTGCGAAACGATCATGACGAGAAATTAGAGCTCATACGGATGAGATATAACAATAGCGAGAAACATAACATCAAAAATTGATGATCAAGAAGTCGACGACAACGTTAAGGGATTCAGCTACAACGGAAGTAAAATAACCAATGACCGACGAAGGAACGAGAACATAAAAAAGGAGACTAGCACAGATCAAATGTACATTCCTAGCGAACAGAAGTCTTCTAGTGTCAAATATAGCCTTTAGTATGGGAAAGAAATTTCAGAGAATGCACGTTTGGCACACAGCACTGTACAGTAGTGGAGCGTCAAAGGCAGGAAAACTAGAACAGAAAAGAATCGAAAGAATTGAGACATGGTGCCACGGAAGAATGTTTAAAATTAGGTGGATTGATAAGGTACAGGAAGAGGGAGGTTCTGCACAGAATCGGCGAAAAAAGGAACATATGGAAAACACTGACAAGACGAAGGGATAGGATGATAAAACGTGTATTAAGGCATCGGGGAACAAACGTAGAGATATAAACTGTAGAGGAGCTACATGTAGATAGAGCTTGGAACACACACAACAAATTATTGACAATGCATAATGCAAGTGGTACTCTGAGACGAAGAGACTGACAGAAGAGAGAAATTCGTGGCGGTCCTCATGTAGATAGAGCTTGGAACACACACAACAAATTATTGACAATGCATAATGCAAGTGGTACTCTGAGACGAAGAGACTGACAGAAGAGAGAAATTCGTGGCGGTCCTCATCAAACCAGAAGACTGATGACTCAAATAAATAAATAAAATAGTGGTACCAGAATTACACCGAGTGAGGTGGCGCACTGGTCAGCACGCTGGACTCGCATTCGGCAGGACGACGGTGACACTGATTTCGGTTATCCAGGATTTCCTTAAACCGCTTTAAGTAAATGCCACGATAGTTCCTATGAAAGAGCACGCCGATTTCCTTCCACGTCCTTCACTAACCCGATGACACAGCTGACCTCGCTGTTTGCTCCCCTCCCCCTAATCAATCAACCAACCAGAATTACACTCGACTAGACATCGAAAGGCGGCTTGCGCAGTACACACGAGATACACATGATGGGGTAAAATAAAGTGGCCCGAACTAGCGGATACAATTGGACGTGAATGTACGCACATAACCACACCGCGTGTACGCCCGTCACGTGTTCCACACCGGTTCACAGCGTAGTGCAGTGCGGGTGGAGCCCTGCAAAGGGAACGATGGAGCAGAGGGTGTTTTTTTGTGGAAAGTTACGTACAATGAAGTTACAGAAACGGTGTGGTCAGTTGTTTGCTGAGAAGTTTAATGATGTCAAATCGCCACAAAACAGGGTCATGCAACACTTAGTCTACAATAGGCGTCCGACAGGATCCGTTTTGAACGAGCCAAAAAACATTCCGAAACGTACCGCACACCAGAAAATGTAGCTGCAGCGTACCAGAAAGTGCATCAGAGTCCTGCCACATCAGCCCGACGGCCTTCGCAAGAGACCGGCATATCATCTCGATCATGCGAACGAATACTCCACCTGGACCCGCACATGCATCCCTATCGAGTGTCTGCAGCTAATGGGTTCAAACCAACAGATGCTCTTCAACACCTCCAGTTTGGTGAGTGGTTGTTCTCTGAAGTGACAGTGAATGGCTTGGACATGGATCTGTTCTTTATGTCTCATGAAGGCTGGTTTCACCTGAACGGTTATGTCAACTCACAGAATCATATATTCTGCGCAGCGGAAAATCTGCATAAATTCCAAAAAGCACCTTCGAATGATAAGAAGGTTGAGATTTGGCGTCTAACGTCTGTACGCCGTATTATTACTTTGCCAGCATTTTGAGAATAGTTGTGGCAGCATTAACGCAGGAGGAAAGACCTACAATTACTTCCAATAGGATGGACCAAATGCTCGTACAGCAGGCCGAATCTTGGAGCACATTTACACAATCTTCATCCCTGACAGAGTTGTTAGTAGATATCAGTCGGTAGCGGCCCTAGCTAACCACCTAGGTCACCTAAACTGTCAGTTTCAATGGTTCAAATGACTCTGAGCACTATGGGACTTACCAGCTGAGGTCATCAGTCCCCTAGAACTTAGAACTACTTAAACCTAACTAACCTAAGGACATGCCCGAGGCAGGATTCGAACCTGCGACCGAAGCAGTCGCGCAGTTCCGGACTGAAGCGCCTAGAACCGCTCGGCCACACCGGCCGGCAAAACTGTCATTGTGCGATTAATTTGTGTGGAGAGCCCTCATGTCTAAGATGTATCGCAACAACCCTCATAGTTTTCAAGAACTGCAGTAGAACATAGCGGATGAGCTTGCAGCAATTCCAGCAGTACAGCTCCGATCCGCCGTCAACAACTTGCTGACCAGGGCGCAGAAGTGACAAGACATGAGTGGTAGTCTCTTTAAATATCTGCTGTAGTCAGGTTAGTACTGTATTTCGTTCTTTTTCCATTGGGCTTTTTGTATCATGGAAGTCTGTTCTCCACGCCACTTTTATTTGCCTCAAAAGCGGTTGTTAACTAGCAAGAAATATGTATCGTCATAAAGAAGCAATCAGATCACCTCGAAGATATAATTTAACTGATACGTAACTATTGATAGAATCGGTATCTTAGACAGCTAAGATATATTACGCATGCAGGAAATTTTGCATGCGAGCAGAACACAGCAGAATTATAATGGAGCTATTTTGAAAGGGATTACAAAATAATTATTTCAGAAGGCTTACGTTAGATTTGAAATTTCTGTGGCATAGAAATTAATAGACGGGAAACAAAATATTATTATCGAAGCGTAGGGATCAACACGTTACAGCTTCCTTGCATAAGGCATTGTGCCAGGCAGTTAACTGGGACTGGCTGAGGCAGCGTCCATACCAATAGTTACTTGATCGAAAAACAGCTTTTTTTTATATAACTAGATTAATTTGTGGTGTTAATTGAGCAATATCTCAGTTAATTCCTCACGTCGAGATTTCCGTTGTAATTGTCGCCAAGTGTCTTCTTCGTGTGCCTTGAGGCGACAGCTGTCTCCGGAAGCGACGTAGCCTTGCAGGTGACGTGGGAGGGGGTGATGAAGCCCGGGGCGTAACAGGCGCTAATAACGGCCTGAATGGGCACCTGGGCCCAGGTGCGGCCGCTATAATGAAGCTCTGCGCATTTCTGTGCTGGTGAACACGAGCGCCGCCGCTAAAAACTTGAGCTCAAGTCCAAAAGCGATTACAAGACCTCGACGTATACATCTTATAAAAATTCAGAAAAAAGTGTGTGTACTACGTGCAATCGCAAAACATATCCTACCACGCACTGGACCTTTTTTATTTTTTAATTTATTTTCTATCATTATTTTTTTAAAAAGAAAGATATATGCGAAATACGAGATTCCAATGTTCAAAGACCTTAACATGTTACATAAGATGGTGGGCTCAATGAGAAAATTACATTCGATAAAATGTCACCTTCAGCTTACCTGTATAATAATACGAAAGAGAAGCAAGTCACAATATAATAATATGCAGCGGTGCAATGAAACATAATTCCGCAGCACATCTTATAGAGCGGAATGCGCACTATGTTTTGGTTCTGCTTTCAGTCTACAACCAACGCCTTGGAAGTCGTTACATTTTCTTAATAAAACTGTAGGGCATACACAACATAACTCCTCCCTGCAAACCTAAGTTACTGTTAATGTTGTTCAAAGGGCCTCCTATGCACCACATAAATAACTGCTTCTGATCTAATTTCAATAATTTTTCCATCTGATAAGAGTCGTCTTTTTTTCGAAGTACTGACCACTCTATTGGATTTTCTTTATTGTTCTTCTCTCGAGATGGGAATACGAAATCTTGATTCCAAGAGTATCTTTGTTCAGAATTTCATGTTCTTCAGTCTTCATCTCTTTCAGATCACTTCTGATTTCTTGGAGCCACTTGTACCAGTATGATTTTCGCCAGTTGACATGTGCTCTTCCCTCATGTAATGGCCTTCGAGCGTACCCATTCAGCCATCTCAGTAATGGAAAGACGATAATATTGCATATTGGGGCCTATTATCTTGTAATTTGTAATCAAATGATACTTATTACCCCATTTTATGAATTTCAATTTGTGTCTTGTCCTGTGGAGTTGGGTGAGGGTCTTCTTGTATATGACGTCGGTAGTGATGGAAACTCTTGATAGGCAGTAATGAATCTGTGGACACTTTCAGCGGTTCTTCCTCCGTCGCTATTTCAGTTATTTTTATCATGTACACAAGTGCTAACATATCCTCAACTAGGCCAATTGAGCGAGGTAGGGCAGAGGTTAGCTCACTGGACTCGCTCTCGCGAGGACAACGGTTCAAACCCGCGTCCGGCCATCCAGATTTAGATTTCCCATGATTTCTCTAAATTGCTTTAGGCAAATGCCGGGATGGTTCCTTTGAAAGGGCACGGCCATTCAGTAATGTAAATTATATTTTTCTAGTGTAGAACATGATGCAAAACTGTAGTATATAGTAAGTAAACCACCTGTTTTACATTTTGATCACAAATACTTAAGAGTCACTTTCAAATATAACAGAACAAAGCTATACCGATGTAGGTAGCGCATTGCTTAGAACACTGGATTCCCATTCGGGAAGACGACGGTTAAAACCCGCGTCCGGCCATCCTTACTTAGGTTTTTATCGATTTCCCTAAATCGCTTGAAGCAAATGTCGGCATTGTTCCTTCAAATGGGCGCGGCCGCTTCCCTTCTCCATCCTTCCATAATTCGAACTTGTGCCCCGCCTCCAATGTCCTCGATGTCGATGGGTACACACTGCTCACAGGAGCTATACCGGAATCGAAAAGTGCCAATAACGTCGTCAGGAAAATGCTCAAAGTATGATGTCATATACCGAAAAATCGAAAATTTAACAACTCACATTTGCCAGAAACATAATGACAATATTTAAGTTTTCCTTATTGCTAAAATGATGAATTACCGTCGTCTTCCTTAAAATGATGGTTGAACCACACACAAAAAACTTAAAGAAAAGGTCAGGTGAGAGCTGTTCGTCTATGTAGCTCCCATGCAACATAAACTCAGTGAGGCCTTTAATATGAAGTTTATTTAATGTCAATCCATACTGTGTACAATATGACGCAATAGAATATCCAAAACCTCCCCCCTCTCCCCCCCCCCCCCCCCCCCCAGACGGTGTATCCTCCATTCTTTGAACACTGCTTGCAAAAATATATGCTGTCTTCACAGCGTACACTATACTATCAGGAAAAATCAGCGCTTTTTACTTTATATATAGTGAGCTAACAGCGCAAAATTGTTGCAGGTAGTAAATGAACAAATTCTTTTACATTTTACTCACAAATACTATCAAATATAACAAAACATAAATAAGTTGTTGATTTAGATGTGCAAGTGGTTGCAACTTTTTCTCACAAAATGTTGCACTACGAAATAAAGCTGAGCCTTGTGCTAGCATTTTGTTTCGACGTCCAGAGGGTCAATACACATATATTGAGGCACATACTGTTAACAACACCTGTATCTAAAATAGATAACCTAGCAAAAAGAGCCGATAATGTCCTGTCAAACAGTCTTCCCTATCTCTTCTATCAACACTATCTGGTACGGATTCCACATCGGTGAGAAGTATTCAAGCAGAGGGCGAACAAGTGTACTGTAACCTACTTCCTTTGTTTTCGGACTGCATTTCCTTAGGATTCTTCCAATGAATCTCAGTCTGGCATCTGCTTTACCGACGATCAACTTTATATGATCATTCCATTTTAAATCACTCCTAATGCGTACTCCCAGATAATTTATGGAATTAACTGCTTCCAGTCGCTGACCTGCTATACTGTAGCTAAATGATAAAGGATCTTTCTATGTATTCGCAGCACATTACACTTGTCAACATAGAGATTCAATTGCCATTCCCTGCACCATGCTTCAATTAGTTGCAGATCCTCCTGCATTTCAGTACAATTTTCCATTGTTACAAGCTCTCGATATACTACAGCATCATTTTTGGCGTTCTCATTTTGTTCGTTCTATTTATTCGGGGTGGACTTCCCATAACACTTGTTCAGGTTCATCGTTGATCCATTAACTCAATTTCATTTTATTACAAAAGGCAACTAACCCTCTGAACAAACACGCTGAGCTACCATGCCGGCAGAAAATCTCATATTTATTCGGCATTGTTCTTTGCATTTGTTCGGGGCGGACGTCCCATGACATCCGCTCGGAGTTCATCGCTGATCCATTCACTCAGTTCTTTTTATTGCGAAGGGCAGCTAACAGTCTGTTAGGCAGCTGTGGTAACCAATGCGCCACCTGCGACGCAGTGTTATCGCAAATGCGGGGACTATATCTATTCGGGTCGTGGCCTATCCACACTACCATCGAGCGCTACCTATCCGTAGCCGCTGTCCATTTCATCCATATTTTCTCTTCCGAGATCCCCGCACGAGGTCAGACGTATTTGTGTATCCGCACTGAAGAAGGTGCATTTATTGCCCAGATAGGCCTATCAAATTATATGAATGTGTGATGACAGTTCTTTCGAACATATCCGAAAGAACAGACACCGGATATGTCCGAAAGAACAGACAGTCTCGTTATTCTGGCAGGCACAATGGACTAACACATGTCCATTCCTACATGCATCTTATTTATAACGACACGATGGCATCTACCAGCAGGACAGTGCTCCCCGTCACACAGCTGGTAGTGTACATGCATCGTTCGAAGAGCACTTGGATGAGTTTACTATATTTCTATGACCGCCAAAGTCCCCGAATTTAAATGCGGTCGATAATCTGTTGAACCACCTGGCACTGGGGTCTGCATGGCTGCACATCCTTGTCGGTACCTCAGAAAACCTAATTGAATCCCTTCCTTGAGCAGGAACCACGGCAAATGGGGAAATGCACCATGACAAGCGACTTCAAGAAATGGAGAATTATTTATGGCCCGACGAACGGGAACGAGCATTTCCGAAAGGCGAAACAGACAGCAGATCGCACCTGTTGTGAGCATTTATAGTGAACATCTACGGTAAGTGGCTAGAGGAAGGTGAAACCAAGAGGAGGCGACAATCATTGGTCGCTCACGCCTCGTCACACGACGTGGAGCTCGGAGGCTTGTTCGCCCCGTAAAGCGGCGATCTCTGCCTACAGTGTGCAGTGCTGGTGAGGGTGGAAGTGCTTTGGAGGGTACCGCTGAACGTACGTTGTTGCCCTAAAACAACAGACAACCCATACGTATTCTAATGTTACCCTAACGAGATCGTCAGTTATGGTTTCAGTGGGCGCTCGCTCATCGAGACTGGAAACGCTTTTGGCGGGGTGGAGTGCATCACGTTTCTTGATGATCAGCCTCGTCTGACAAGGGAAGTGTGTGCCACTAAACTCTCAGAATGGCACGAAAATGTGCTTATAATATAAGCCACTCATTCCAAAGGCAAGGGTGTGAGCTATCTGCATGCAAAGCTGCTCGTCCTACCATCAGCGAGCCGGCCGCGGTGGTCTCGCGGTTCTAGGCGCGCAGTCCGGAACCGTGCGACTGCTACAGTCGCAGGTTCGAATCCTGCCTCGGGCATGGATGTGTGTGATGTCCTTAGGTTAGTTAGGTTTAAGTAGTTCTAAGTTCTAGGGGACTGATGACCACAGCAGTTGAGTCCCATAGTGCTCAGAGCCATTTGAACCATTTGAACCTACCATCAGCGACATTTGAATGATTACCCATTCAAGGTCTAAAAGAGGAGCTTTGGTAATGCGAAACAAAAAATCGATCTAATGGGGCCAACAACACCCGGAAGACAAGAAAATACACTCCTGGAAATTGAAATAACAACACCGTGAATTCATGTCCCAGGAAGGGGAAACTTTATTGACACATTCCTGGGGTCAGATACATCACATGATCACACTGACAGAACCACAGGCACATAGACACAGGCAACAGAGCATGCACAATGTCGGCACTAGTACAGTGTATATCCACCTTTCGCAGCAATGCAGGCTGCTATTCTCCCATGGAGACGATCGTAGAGATGCTGGATGTAGTCCTGTGGAACGGCTTGCCATGCCATTTCCACCTGGCGCCTCAGTTGGACCAACGTTCGTGCTGGACGTGCAGACCGCGTGAGACGACGCTTCATCCAGTCCCAAACATGCTCAATGGGGGACAGATCCGGAGATCTTGCTGGCCAGGGTAGTTGACTTACACCTTCTAGAGCACGTTGGGTGGCACGGGATACATGCGGACGTGCATTGTCCTGTTGGAACAGCAAGTCCCTTGCCGGTCTAGGAATGGTAGAACGATGGGTTCGATGACGGTTTGGATGTACCGTGCACTATTCAGTGCCCCTCGACGATCACCCCGGCCAGTGTAGGAGATCGCTCCCCACACCATGATGCCGGGTGTTGACCCTGTGTGCCTCGGTCGTATGCAGTCCTGATTGTAGCGCTCACCTGCACGGCGCCAAACACGCATAACACCATCATTGGCACCAAGGCAGAAGCGACTCTCATCGTTGAAGACGACACGTCTCCATTCGTCCCTCCATTCACGCCTGTCGCGACACCACTAGAGGCGGGCTGCACGATGTTGGGGCGTGAGCGGAAGACGGCCTAACGGTGTGCGGTACCGTAGCCCAGCTTCATGGATATGGTTGCGAATGGTCCTCGCTGATACCTCAGGAGCAATAGTGTCCCTAATTTGCTGGGAAGTGGCGGTGCGGTCCCCTACGGCATTGCGTAGGATCCTACGGTCTTGGCGTGCATCCGTGCGTCGCTGCGGTCCGGTCCCAGGTCGACAGGCACGTGCACCTTCCGCCGATCATTGGCGACAACATCGATGTACTGTGGAGACCTCACGCCCCACGTGTTGAGCAATTCGGCGGTTCGTCCACCCGGCCTCCCGCATGCCCACTATACGCCCTCGCTCAAAGTCCGTCAACTGCACATACGGATCACGTCCACGCTGTCGCGGCATGCTACCAGTGTTAAAGACTGCGATGGAGCTCCGTATGCCACGGCAAACTGGCTGACACTGACGGCGGCGGTGCACAAATGCTGCGCAGCTAGCGCCATTCGACGGTCAACACCGCGGTTCCTGGTGTGTCCGCTGTGCCGTGCGTGTGATCATTGCTTGTTCAGCCCTCTCGCAGTGTCCGGAGCAAGTATGGTGGGTCTGACACACCGGTGTCAATGTGTTCTTTTTTCCATTTCCAGGAGTGTATTTCCAATCCTTTGATGTATACTTTTTTAGGCAATATAAGCTACCAATGAGAAGGACAGATGATTTTATAAAACAATGTGGGAAATCGCAGGTAAAGTTGCTCGATCTTTTTGTTTGCCCTCAGAATTCACTTTGTGCTATTCAATCAACTTTCTGCACTGAAGGACATGTCTCTGTTCTAATATGCTTGGCAAAAGGCAGGCTGTGAAACTGACATACCAAAATCATGGTCTGAAAATTAGTGAGGCATTTTGTATTGGACTGCTTCAATGGAGAGTTAATGTTGAATGTTAAAAAGTGACGTTAATCAATTGAATGTATTGCTCTGTTCCTCTTTGCTTTCACCACTTCTTTGAAATCCTACACCTCTTGTTTGGCGACTGAATAACTGTTTAACACTACATGGTCAGTACTTTAGGATGCATTCCAATCTCTGTTTTTCCTTGCAGCTTACACATTCTAAGGCTCTCTCTATTCCCTGGCATCTTAATAAAACCATGTCTCCCAGTAACTTTTTCCAGTCAGAGTCATCCATATAACACTATTACCAATGATGCGAAATGCCTCAACATTTATTTTCTTCCGCGTTATTTTGACCAAACTTCTGTAAAACACTTCAGACGCTTCCATTCATTCATTTCCAATGCTTTTCCAGTTCATGAATCAGTTATGTAGGATGCTGTGGCCCAATAGTGCATTCTCAGAAGTATCTTCATGAAATTAACTCCTATGCTTGATACCAGAAGACTTCTTCCAGCAACAATATTCTTCGTCTGTGCTAGTCTGCTTGGATGTCCCTTACTTCGTGGGTTAATTTGTTTCCAACGTGGCAGAATGTCCTTTACTTCATGTACTATTTAGTTACAGATTTTGGTTTCAGGCGTCTCGGTTATCTCGTTTCTGTTTCTTCTGATTACGCTCGTCTTCTGTGATCATAACTTTATTGCCGGCCGGGCTGGCCGAGCGGTTCTAGGCGCTACAGTCTGGAACCGAGCGACTGCTACGGTCGCAGGTTCGAATCCTGCCTCGGGCATGGTTGTGTGTGATGTTCTTAGGTTATTTAGGTTTAAGTAGTTCTAAGTTCTAGGGGACTGATGACCTCCAATAGTGCTCAGAGCCATTGAAACCATAACTTTACTTTTGTGTTCTGCCTCACGGCAGGTCTTGTCATGGGGGAAGCCTCGCCAGAGAGGTCCACCGCATGAGCGTGATTCCAGTGGTGGTTTCCCGTTGCCTTCCACTGACCATGATGAAATGATAATGAGAACAACAACACCCAGCCCCTGAGTGGTGAAAATCTCCGACCCAGCCAGGAATCGAACCCGTGGCCCTTGGCGTGACAGACCACCGCACTGACCACTAGGTTATCCGGGCGGACTCTGTGATCATTAAGTACTGTAATTTATCTTAACTTTTACTAATTACACTGTCGAAATATTGCGCCAAGAAGATACAACAATCCGGTAGCATATTTGCCATAACATTCTACATCATCAACGCCGGTAAAATATGAGATCAATCACACGCTGTCATTTGGTATAATTGTGCAAATACGGGAAGAAATTCTGGCAATTAATGCCTCGAATCTCGAAGACTAATTTCCTCACGGCTTTCGTATCTCGTCCAGCGCTACACGCTATTGAACCAGAGCGTGAGAACACGCCGTAAATCCGTCGTGTACTGCCACACGTGTCGCAGTCGACTGGGAAGCCTTCATTCACGACTGGCCGACATATCTGTGTGGCGACCCTGGCAGGACGCAGATGAGGCGTCAGCTGGGCGCCTCGCCCCCTATCCCCCCCCCCCCCAGCAATCCACGCCCCCGCCCCCCTCGCCAACATCTCTCGCGTTGCGCCACCCTGCTGCTGTGCCGAGGCGGCGAGGCAGCAGCATCCTTGTCAAGGCAATGGAAATCGATACGCAGTTTGAATAGCGCCGCCATTGTGATGGCGAAGCGCGGCGCGGTGCGGAGGTGGCGGCCGCATCAGCTGCCGGTGCTGCGGTAGGAAGTTGCAGGTGGGTCGTGTCACAGCCGAGGGTCGCGTGCCTTAACGAGCGCCCAGCCATAAACCGCCGCCGTACGCCGGCCACCGGTTGTGTGTGAAGCACTGGGGCGAAAAGTTTGTTCTAATCCTCGAAAACGATACATTGTTCATTGTCTAGAAAATACAACTGGGCGAGTAAACATCCTTCACTACATCATCTATGCACCACGAAGAGAAAGGAAAATAACGCGCATAAAGAGACAGAGATAATTACGAAATGTTGTCACAATTACGAATATGTTGTTGTTGTTGTTGTGGTGGTCTTCAGTCCTGAGACTGGTTTGATGCAGCTATCCATGCCACTCTATCTTGTGCAAGCTTCTTCATCTCGCAGTACCTACTGCAACCTACATGCTTCTGAATCTGCTTAGTGTATCCATCGCTTGGTCTCCCTCTACGATTTTTACCTTCCATGCTGCCCACCAATACTAAATTGGTGATCCCTTGATGCCTCAGAACATGTACTACCAACCGATCCCTTTTTCTAGTCAAGTTGTGCCACAAACTCCTCTTCTCCCCAATTGTGTTTAATATCTCCTCATTAGATATGTGATCTACCCATCTAATCTTCAGCATTATTCTGTAGCACCACATTTCGAAAGCTTCTATTCTCTTGTTGTCCAAACTATTTATCATCAATGTTTCACTTACATGCATGGCTGCACTCCGTACAAATACTTTCAGAAACGACTTCCTGACACTAAAAACTATACTCGATGTTAACTAATTCCTCTTCTTCAGAAACTCTTTCCTTGCATTTGCCAGTCTAAATTTTATATCCACTCTACATCGACCATCATCAGTTTTTTTGCTCCGCAAATAGCAAAACTCCTTTACTACTTTAAGTGTCTCATTTCCTAATCTAATTCCCGCAGCATCACCCGACTTAATTAGACTACATTCCATTAACGTCGTTTTGCTTTTGTTGATGGTCATCTTATATCCTATACATATATATTACGAAAAAGACACAGGAAAATTTGTGCCAGACAGGAGTTCAAAATGGTTCAAATGGCTCTGAGCACTATGGGACTCAACTGCTGTGGTCATCAGTCCCCTAGAACTTAGAACTACTTAAACCTAACTAACCTAAGGACATCACACACATCCATGCCCGAGGCAGGATTCGAACCTGCGACCGTAACAGTCGCACGGTTCCGGACTGCGCGCCTAGAACCGCGAGACCACCGCGGCCGGCAGACAGGAGTCGAGCCTGGATTTGCCGCTAATCGCGAGGAGTCGCTTTAACTACTCCTTTAGGATACCCGGACGGGTTCTCTTTTTTTAACAATACGAAAGGGTCGATACTGGGAGCCTGGTCACAGTGCTCCCTTCGATCCGAAAGGAAGAAGCTGGGATAGGAGGTTGAAGGGGGTTGTTGTTGTTGTTGTCTTCAGTCCTGAGACTGGTTTGATACAGCTCTCCATGCTACTCTATCCTGTGCAAGCTGCTTCATCTCCCAGTACCTACTGCAACCTACATCCTTCTGAATCTGCTTAGTGTACTCATCTCTCGGTCTCCCTCTACGATTTTTACCCTCCACGCTGCCCTCCAATGCTAAATTTGTGATCCCTTGATGCCTCAAAACATGTCCTACCAACCGATCCCTTCTTCTAGTCAAGTTGTGCCACAAACTTCTCTTCTCCCCAATCCTATTCAATACCTCCTCATTAGTTACGTGATCTATCCACCTTATCTTCAGTATTCTTCTGTAGCACCACATTTCGAAAGCTTCTATTCTCTTCTTGTCCAAACTAGTTATCGTCCATGTTTCACTTCCATACATGGCTACACTCCAAACAAATACTTTCAGAAACGACTTCCTGATACATAAATCTATATTCGATGTTAACAAATTTCTCTTCTTGAGAAACGCTTTCCTTGCCATTGCCAGTCTACATTTTATATCCTCTCTACTTCGATCATCATCAGTTATTTTACTTCCTAAATAGCAAAACACCTTTACTACTTTAAGTGTCTCATTTCCTAATCTAATTCCCTCAGCATCACCCGATTTAATTTGACTACATTCCATTATCCTCGTTTTGCTTTTGTTAATGTTCATCTTATATCCTCCTTTCGAGACACTGTCCATTCCGTTCAACTGCTCTTCTAAGTCCTTTGCCGTCTCTGACAGAATTACAATGTCATCGGCGAACCTCAAAGTTTTTACTTCGTCTCCATGAATTTTAATACCTACTCCAAATTTTTCTTTTGTTTCCTTTACTGCTTGCTCAATATACAGATTGAATAACATCGGGGAGAGGCTACAACCCTGTCTCACTCCTTTCCCAACCACTGCTTCCCTTTCATGCCCCTCGACTCTTATTACTGCCATCTGGTTTCTGTACAAATTATAAATAGCCTTTCGCTCCCTGTATTTTACCCCTGCCACCTTTAGAATTTGAAAAAGAGTATTCCAGTCAACATTGTCAAAAGCTTTCTCTAAGTCTACAAATGCTAGAAACGTAGGTTTGCCTTTTCTTAATCTTTCTTCTAAGATAAGTCGTAAGGTCAGTATTGCCTCACGTGTTCCAACATTTCGATGGAATCCAAACTGATCCTCCCCGAGGTCTGCATCTACCAGTTTTTCCATTCGTCTGTAAAGAATTCGCGTTAGTATTTTGCAGCCGTGGCTTATTAAACTGATAGTTCGGTAATTTTCACATCTGTCAGCACCTGCTTTCTTTGGGATTGGAATTATTATATTCTTCTTGAAGTCTGAGGGTATTTCGCCTGTCTCATACATCTTGCTCACCAGCTGGTAGAGTTTTGTCATGACTGGCTCTCCCAAGGCCGTCAGTAGTTCTAATGGAATGTTGTCTACTCCGGGGTCCTTGTTTCGACTCAGGTCTTTCAGTGCTCTGTCAAACTCTTCACGCAGTATCGTATCTCCCATTTCGTCTTCATCTACATCCTCTTCTATTTCCATAATATTGTCCTCAAGTACATCGCCCTTGTATAAGCCTTCTATATACTCCTTCCACCTTTCTGCCTTCCCTTCTTTGCTTAGAACTGGGCTGCCATCTGAGCTCTTGATATTCATACACGTGGTTTTCTTCTCACCAAAGGTCTCTCTAATTTTCCTGTAGGCAGTATCTATCTTACCCCTAGTGAGATAAGCTTCTACATCCTTACATTTGTCCTCTAGCCATCCCTGTTTAGCCATTTTGCACTTCCTGTCGATCTCATTTTTGAGACGTTTGTATTCCTTTTTGCCTGCTTCATTTATTGCATTTTTATATTTTCTCCTTTCATCAATTAAATTCAATATTTCTTCTGTTACCCAAGGATTTCTAGCAGCCCTCGTCTTTGTACCTACTTTATCCTCTGCTGCCTTCACTACTACATCCCTCAGAGCTACCCATTCTTCTTCTACTGTATTTCTTTCCCCTATTCCTGTCAATTGTTCCCTTATGCTCTCTCTGAAACTCTGTACAACCTCTGGTTCTTTCAGTTTATCCAGGTCCCATCTCCTTAATTTCTCACATTTTTGCAGTTTCTTCAGTTTTAATCTACAGGTCATAACCAATAGATTGTGGTCAGAGTCCACATCTGCCCCTGGAAATGTCTTACAACTTAAAACCTGGTTCCTAAATCTCTGTCTTACCATTATATAATCTATCTGATACCTTTTAGTATCTCCAGGGTTCTTCCACGTATACAACCTTCTTTCATGATTCTTAAACCAAGTGTTAGCTATGATCAAGTTGTGCTCTGTGCAAAATTCTACTAGGCGGCTTCCTCTTTCATTTCTTAGCCCCAATCCATATTCACCTACTATGTTTCCTTCTCTCCGTTTTCCTACACTCGAATTCCAGTCACCCATTACTATTAAATTTTCGTCTCCCTTCACTATCTGAATAATTTCTTTTATTTCATCGTACATTTCTTCAATTTCTTCATCATCTGCAGAGCTAGTTGGCATATAAACTTGTACTACTGTAGTAGGTGTGGGTATCGGGAAGAAAACAAACTGAACGCTATTCAGAAGCAGGAACATTTCTTTTTTTCCTAGTCAATATATACGTGAGGTCGCGCAACTAAGTAAGTAAAGAAAAAGAAGATCCGTCCGCCTATTCAAAGGAAGTAAACATTCGCTCCACTAGTAGTTGCAACTAGGGTCCTTGCGTTGCTACATTATCGTAGTGCATTTTCTAGTGTCTTGTTGGCTCACCGTTGTTCGTTCTAAAGTAATTTTCTTTACAACATGTTCATCGTCTGTCCCATAGATGATCCAGCTCCGCAGTGGTTCGTTTAGTGCTTTGCAGAGCTAGTTCCGCTGTGACGTCCGAACTAGACACAGCCAAGGCAAAAGCACCACAGGCGCTCTGATGCGAGCTTGTGCCAGTGCAATAGACACGCCACTTGCGCGAAGTCCACCAGCGCCACAGGCGGCGCTGAGGATGAAGATACCGGCTTCTCCTTGGTCAATTGCAGGCAGACTACAGTCCGCCAATGACGGCGACAGTGGACAGAAGCCTACTCGGAAGAGAGAAGAGTAGTCTTCACCCACTTGGTTATAGATCATCGTCCAGGACTGACGTAGACAGGGAACATGGTTTAGTGAACTCTTAGAAATGAACAAAAATGGTTCAAATGGCTCTGAGCACTATGGGACTTAACATCGGTGGTCATCAGTCCCCTAGAACTTAGAAATACTTAGACCTAACTAACCTAAGGATATCACACACATCCATGCCCGAGGCATGATTCGAACCTGCGACCGTAGCGGTCGCGCGGTTCCAGACTGTAGCGCCTATAACCGCTCGGCCAACCTGGCGGGCCATACAAGTCAAAAAAACAAGTAAACCTTTTATCTCATTTGTGTGACTTCGTTACTAATTTATTGGAGTGTTGTAGAACCTTTGTTCTCCTATCCTGTTACCTGTCCCTAATGCAAAGCTGTGTAATAGTGGCAGGGAGAAACTGTCTTAGCAGTGTACTGCACCAGAAGCCGTTTCACGAACTCACAGACCCGGCCTACGGTAATAATGGCAACTCGGCCTTCACAAGAAAGTTCGAAAAATATCGACATCTTACACTTTTGTAGTCCTGTCTTCTTCAGTTGTGTGTAATATTATGGTATATTGACAATTTTTATTAATGGACCTTCAATCAAAAAATAAAAACACAAATGCAAAACATACACAACATTTCCAGAATTCAAGAGAACTCACAAGCTGAAAGCTTACAAACACACTCAACAAACACACACAATGGCAACAACACACAGAAAAGAACCAGATAGTACAACATGACCAACACACATAAACTAACACACAGAGTTTCAAACATCTTAAAAAGGCAGGGCTTCAGAATAGCATATAAGCCTGGGCAAAGCCTCCAATCACACCTAAGCCAGCCAGTTACCAAGAGAGGCAAATTCCAACAATCAGAAATATATAAACTTGAATTTCAAAGGTGTGATGCATTATACATAGGCATGACATGCAGGAATTTTGAAAAACGATACAAAGAAGATATCAGATGGAAGTATGAAACAAACCATTCCACATTTGTAGAACATTTAAACACCATAACCATCATGCTACAAACATGGAACAAGAAATGAAAATAATGAGAATGAGCAACCATGACAAACATCTTATACCAACGCAAGAAAACTTCCACATCCAGAAAGCCATAGCAGAAAACAAACATGTAATAAATGAACAAACACACTTCAGCACAGGCATCCTACTACACTTAATAAAGGAAATGATAAGATAAAACAAAAAAAAACTCTCCCCCCCCTGCACCTTCTGGACACACACACACACACACACACACACAAACATAAGCGGAGCCCAAAACACACACACACAGCACATCAAAACACACACACACACACACACACACACACACACATATATATATATATATATATATATATATATATATATATATATATATACGCACACACACAACGCACACACAAATGCATACACGAGCAGATCACAGATACTTCAATAATTACACTCGGAAGCTTGGCGCCGCGCGGGATTAACCGAGCAGTCATGGGCGCTGCAGTCATGCACTATGCAGCTGGTCTCGGCGGAGGTTCGAGACCTCCCTCGGTCATGTGTGTGTGTGTGTGTGTGTGTGTGTGTGTGTGTGTGTGTGTGTTTGTCCTTAGGATAATTTAAGTTGTGTGTAAGCTTAGGGACTGATGACCTTAGCAGTTAAGTCCCATAAGATTTCACACACATTTGAACATTTTAAAAAGTTTGGCAATAACATTAGATCTTTGGCAAAAACATTTGACAGTCGGCAACAGAAACCAGAACAGTGCATTGAAACAAGCGTTCAGTTCATAGTGATGTGGAATGTGAGGAAAAACAGCAAATTGGTATTCATAAGAAGAAGAACAACACCAAAAATGCAACAGCAGCGTAATATGAAAGAAATTGTCCACGCTACCTGTAAGTACAGTTCAAAATATTACTACTTAATAGGAAATACGAACCGCCAGAACTGTTAATAACCTACAGGTACAGTGATAAAAATCGAAATTAAATAGCAAACATATGTACATATTTCAGGCCACTGATGATGCCTTGCAGAAAATAAAGGCGAAACGCGTATGGCACTAAAATTTTGTTTCATTCAGTTGCTGTCAGACGGTCCATAAGTAAAAATTATCAATATATCGAAAAATATTGTTTACACTTGGCGTTCCCAACTATTGCGCAAAACCGTTCCCACATGTATTTACCAAAATCAAGTATATCCTTTGGTCTGCCACTGGATAAGTAATGGATCGCATATTCTCGGATCCAGGTGATGGCTTGGTCTCGGTCCTCGACTGTACATGTAGTCTGGCAAAAGCTGCTTGTGCGGTTACTTGCGTCGGTGTTACCAGTAGTAGGAAAGTCAAAATCTGTTTGACGAAGTACCAAACCGTCGCGGTCTTTCCCCAGCAAAGGCGGTGTTCCTCCGTGTCAGTCACATTACACTGCACACAGTTGGGGGATTCCGCCGTGCGGAATTTATGTAGACGTCGCTGTATGATCTGTTGCCTATTGACTGTCACATACCAAGTTTACTGGGCGTCAGAGTCGAGCAAGGCTGCGTGGACTGTCCGCCACAAGACAAGCCATTGCATACTGCTGCATTTTGTTTCCAGCACATTCTGTTGTCAACTCCGTTACAGGGAGCAGTAGATCTCGCCATCTAGGCTAGACGTGCACGCTTCCTGGACCGATCCAAACCTCCATATGCCATGGATAGCCGGGATGGTCAAGGTGACCGTTCGCAATAAGCAAGATATCTGGGATAAGGTCGTGGTTCGGTAAATATTTTCAGGAGTCACAAACATGTGCGATATCCATGGCTAATACAAATGAAGTAAAAAACATTAACAACTGTGAAAAAATTTCGCAATATTACTACAGCTTCAAATCGTCATCAATATCTGCTCCTTCAGATATTACAATCATATGCAATAACAAGACAAAGACTAGTTCACATAAGTCTATGAAGCCTACGATTTCGCGCCGTTTTAGTATTGTGTCACTGAATTTGCATTATTTACAGATTTTACTCTGCACTCTCATGCACTTAACTCATGACGACCCTCGCCCGATTCTAGGTACAGCCTGGCTCACAACTTACAGCACGCAATAGCGCGCGTCAGTCTTCGGACTTCTACTGACTTGGAATATTATCACAGCCTTCCCCTGTGCTCAGCTGCGGGAAACACAAACGAAATAGCAATTAAAAGCAGTGCTTAAGAGCTGATGGTCCTTTATCCAACAGGCTGCGTCGTTTTCACTTTCCAGAAAGATTCTTATTGATTTCCTTTCGAATAGTAATACATTTGCTGTTGAGCAGTATTCAACTCCTGTCCACTAAATAGATAAAAAATACGTGAGAAAAGGCTTGCAATATACTGGGTGATTCCAGGATGATGGTACAAACTTTCACGTATGATGGAGAATGGTAAGTATATATATGAAGATGGTATCTGTTCTTACGGTCATGTGTGATGAGCAGAGGCACTATGAATATAGTGCAGGACAATAAGTTGCGAATGTGGGTCTCAAGGGAGGCGTGCCACAGGTAAGTCCCTGCAGTCGCACTATCCTCTGTGTCCTCGGCGGCTCAGATGGGTAGAACGTCTTCCATTTAAGCAGGAGATCCCGGGTTAGAGTCCCGGACGGAGCACACATTTTCACCTGTCGCCGTTGATTTATATCAACGCCTGTATACAGCTAAGGGTATTCATGTCATTGTAATGGTAAGTAACGTAACGTGTATCCACAGGACACGTGGCCTGTAGTTGAAGAAGTGTCATGATCATCTCTCCATTGGCAAAACATTCCGGAATAGTCCCCCATTCGGATCTCCGGGAGGGGACTGCCATGGGGAAGGTTACCATGAGAAAAAGATTGAATAATCAACGAAAGGATAATGTTCTACGAGTCGGGGCGTGGAATGTCAGAAGCTTGAACGTAGTAGGGAAACTAGAAAATCTGAAAAGGGAAATGCAAAGGCTCAATCTAGATATAGTAGGGGTCAGTAAAGTGAAGTGGAAGGAAGACAAGGATTTCTGGTCAGATGAGTATCGAGTAATATCAACAGCACCAGAAAATGGTATAACAGGTGTAGGATTCGTTATGAATAGGAAGGTAGGGCAGAGGGTGTGTTACTGTGAACAGTTCAGTGACCGGGTTGTTCTAATCAGAATCGACAGCAGACCAACACCGACAACGATAGTTCAGGTATACATGCCAACGTATCAAGCTGAAAATGAACAGATAGAGAAAGTGTATGAGGATATTGAAAGGGGGACGAAAATCTAATAGTCATGGGCGACTGGAATGCAGTTGTAGGGGAAGGAGTAAAAGAAAAGGTTACAGGAGAATATGGGCTTGGGTCAAGGAATGAAAGAGGAGAAAGACTAATTGAGTTCTGTAACAAGTTTCAGCTAGTAATAGCGAATACCCTGTTCAAGAATCACAAGAGGAGGTATACTTGGAAAAGGCTGGGAGATACAGGAAGATTTCAATTAGATTACATCATGGTTAGACAGAGATTTCGAAATCAGATACTGGATTGTAAGGCGTACCCAGGAGCAGATATAGACTCAGATCACAATATAGTAGTGATGGAGAGTAGGCTGAATTTCAAGACATTAGTCAGGAAGAATCAATACGCAAAGAAGTGGGATACGGAAGTTCTAAGGAATGACGAGATACGTTTGAAGTTCTCTAACGCTATAGATACAGCAATAAGGAATAGCGCAGTAGGCAGCACAGTTGAAGAGGAATGGACATCTCTACAAAAGGGCCATCACAGAAGTTGGGAAGGAAAACATAGGTACAAAGAAGGTAGCTGCAAAGAAACCATGGGTAACAGAAGAAATACTTCAGCTGATTGATGAAAGGAGGAAGTACAAACATGTTCCGGAAAAATCAGAAATACAGAAATACAAGTCGCTGAGGAATGAAATAAATAGGAAGAGCAGGGAAGCTAAGATGAAATGGCTGCAGGAAAAATGTGAAGTCATCGAAAAAGATATGATTGTCGGAAGGACAGACTCAGCATACAGGAAAGTCAAAACAACCTTTGGTGACATTAAAAGCAACGGTGGTAACACTAAGATTGCAACGGGAATTCCACTGCTAAATGCAGAGTAGAGAGCAGATAGGTGGAAAGAATACATTGAAAGCCTCTATGAGGATGAAGATTTGTCTGATGTGATAGAAGAAGAAACAGGAGTCGATTTAGAAGAGATTTAGAAGAGAATGAGAAGTAGTAGAAATGAGAATAGCGAGAAACTTAACATCAGGATTGATGGTCACGAAGTCAATGAAGTTAAGGAATTCTGCTACCTAGGCAGTAAAATAACCAATGACGGACGGAGCAAGGAGGACATCAAAAAAAAAGACTCGCTATGGCAAAAAAGGCATTTCTGGCCTAGAGAAGTCTACTAATATCAAATACCGGCCTTAATTTGAGGAAGAAATTTCTGAGAATGTACGTCTGGAGTACAGCATTGTATGGTAGTGAAACATGGACTGTGGGAAAACCGGAACAGAAGAGAATCGAAGCATTTGAGATGTGGTGCTATAGACGAATGTTGTAAATTAGGTGGACTGATAAGGTAAGGAATGAGGAGATTCTACGCAGAATCGGAGATGAAAGGAATATGTGGAAAACACTGATAAGGAGAAGGGACAGGATGATAGGACATCTGCTAAGACATGAGGGAATGACTTCCATGGTACTAGAGGGAGCTATAGATGGCAAAAACTGTAGAGGAAGACAGAGATTGGAATACGTCAATCAAATAATTGAGGACGTAGGTTGCAAGTGCTACTCTGAGATGAAGATGTTAGCACAGGAAAGGAATTCGTGGCGGGCCGCATCAAACCAGTCAGTAGACTGATGACCAAAAAAAAAAGTATATCGAATGGACCATCGTCCGGAAACGACCGATTCGCAAGTTATTAGAGAAAATCGTATGATATCTCTGACAGTGGACTACATGCAGTCTACCTGTACCGTTGTTGCTAAGAATGTATGACAGGCAACATTTAGAGGGGGTAGAATGAAGCGAAAGAAGGGAAAAACCTCAAAAAACACGCTTTCTAAAATACATGCGTTAAGAGCTATGAGCACTTGTTCATCTTCGATACAGCGAAACACTTCTACTGCAAACTATTGGGTTTTCATATTTTTAGATAAGGTAGTATGAACCACAACAAGAAAAAATGTCCATTAAACTAGGGCTCTAAAGGGCATACCTTAAGAGCTGTGAGCACTTGCTGAGCAAAATAGATGTGTTTCACAGCAGCGAAGAGGAATAAGGGCTCATAGCTGTTAAGGTACGCATTTAACAATAATTTCTCAGGACTTCTTTCCTCCAGCACACCTCTATAAAAGTACCATAGTGGTGTAGCGGAAGCTGAGACGCACAATTTGATACAGGACACTTCTGGTCCGTCAAGCCGAGTAACAGCATCAAATTGTCCAACAAGAGCTACCTACGCTGCAGCGTATTCACACCATGCGAGATTTGAATATTTTCTTGCCCACTTATGCCACCAATTTAGTCGGTCAGATGATTGAAATTTTTTAATTTAGTTAATATTATTAGTTTATTCTTTCCCGAGAGGGTACCGAAAGAAAAATGACTTTTTTTAAGATTATGTAAAAACTAATTACATTACATTTCGACCTAAACTTAAAATCTTACGAGCACAGCAATCTCGTAGTGCGAAGCCCCCCCCCCCCCCCCATCAAAGAAAAGTTTTAATTTTACAGTGTTAAAATTCACAAAAAAATTTATGTACAGTTTACACAAAGGTAAATTTTATTATTCGTAATTGCAAGAACAAAGTGCGTTCAAAATGCAAGAACGATTTTAGCCGGAAAGAGAAGTGGGCAGCAACCAATTGAGACCGACTATGCCGGTGGCGCAAGAGGGCGGAAGGATATTCAAAATCTCGCACGGTGGGTATGCACTGTAGCATAGGTAGCCTTTTGACGATCAATTTTTACGTTCTCTCCTGACCCGAAAGACCACAAATGTCCGATATCAAACTGATAATAAAATCACCACGACAAGGTACCTACTTTAAAAGTTAAGTCTGGATTTGGACAACTGGGATGTGAGATAAAATTGCAGGAACGTACATCCTATTCACCGCATTTGGCATCGTCTGAATTCCACCTACCCTCACAAAAAGTTGACCAGGAATCAACAGGCAATGAGCACAACAACTATTTTGATTTCTTTGTTATATCTCAAGTTCTAAATTTTGTCATTTTTCGCAAAGGATAGTTTTTCACGATAAAAAGGATATCACAAGTGCTCTTACTGAAAAGGTAGCTAATAAACGATTTAAAGAGTCAACGGTTGGTTCAAAGCAAATTACCATTAAATGTGGAACATAAGGTAATCCATAGTCATAGCCGTAGTTCATATTCCTAATGGTGTGCGGCCTCGTTAATTGTTAATTACCAGTTAAGTGAAAACGATGCACTGTCCAGTCACATTGATGTGACCATAGCCTACGTTCGACGTGAACGTGCAGTCACCACTCACAGACAGCAGATGGCAACACGAGCAGAGCAAGGTATGTATACACGGTGAGATGACGAAAGTCAAAAATGGTTCAAATGGCTCAGAGCACTATGGGACTTAACCTCTGAGGTCATCAGACCCTTAAAACTCAGAACTACTACACACACCCATGCCCGAGGCAGGATTTTAACCTGTGACCGTAGCGGTCGCGCGGTTCCAGACTGTAGTGCCTAGAACCGCTCGGCCACCCCAGCCGGCTGACGAAAGTCATGGGATACCTCCTAACATCATGTCGGTCCTCCTTCTGCCCGGCGTAGTGCAACAACTCGATGTGGCGTAGACTCAACAAGTCGTTGGAAGTCCCCTATAGAAATAAAGAGCCATGATGCCTCTACCTATATCTGTGAAAGTATTGCCCAAGCAGTATTTTGTGCTTGAACTGACCTCTCGATTATGTCCCACAAATGCTCAATGGGATTCATGTAGGGCGATCTGGATGGCCAAATCATTCGCCCAAAATCTCCAGAATGTTTTTTCAAATCAGTCACGAACAATTGTGACCCGACGACACGATACATTATCACCCACAAAAATTCAATCTTTGTTTGGGAACATGAAGTCCTTTAAAGGCTGTAAATGGCCAATGATAGGTTCAGTTGTACTACAGGACCCATTAAACACAGCCCACATCATTATTGAGCCACCACGGTCTTCTTTGTTGACACCCTGGGTCCATGGCTTTCTGAGATCTGCTCCACATTCGAAATCTACCATGAGTTCTTACCAACTGAAATCGGAAATCATCAGACCAGTTACGGTTTTCCAGTCGTCTAGGGCCCAACCGATATGGCCACGAGTCCAAGAGAAGCCCTGCAGGCAACGTCGTGCTCTTAGCAAAGGTAGTCGCGTCGGTCGTCTCCTGTCATAGCCCGATAACACCAAATTTCATCACACTGTACAAACGGATAATTTGTAATACGTTGCACATTGATTTCTGCAGCTATTTTTCGCAGTGCTGCTCACCCGTTAGCACTGACTACTCTTTACAGACGCAGCTGCTCTCGATCGTTAACTGAAGGCCGTCGACCACTGAGTTGTCCATGGCGAGAGCTAAAGCCTGAAATTTGGTAGTCCCGGCACACCCCTGACAGTGTGAATGTCGGAATACTGAATTTGCTAACGACTTCCGAAATGGAATGATCCGTACTTCTAACTCCAACTACTATCCAGCGTTCACAGTCTGTTAATTCCTGTCATGCGGCCCTAATCACACTGGAAACGTTTACACATGAGCCACCTAAATACAAATGATAACTCCGCTAATGCACTGCCCTTTTATGCCTTGTGTTTACGATGCTAACGCCATCTGTATCTGATATGACGTCAGTCACCTCAGCCGGCCGTTGTGGCCGAGTTCTTCTAGGCGTTTCAGTCCGGAACGCGCAGCTGCTACGGTCGCAGGTTCGACTGCTGCCTCGGGCATGGATGTGTGTGATGTCCTTAGCTTATTTAGGTTTAAGTAGTCCTAAGTCTGGGGGACTGATGACAATAGATGTTAAGTCCATAATGATCAGAGCCATTTGAACCAATCAGCCACTTCCGTGTCAACCGTACCGGGCGACACGGAAAACAGTGCAGTGGTAATGGAGAAACGGAGCGGTCTATCTGACGTCCAAAAGGGCACGATCATTTGATTTCGGTTCAATGGTGGAAGCCGAAACGGTAAAGTTTGTAAACTGTTCGCCTGCCGCTTTCAGTAAAGTATACCGTGCGTGGAAAAATGTCGCTATCCAAAATAGGCACCAAAGCAACTGCGGTCCACCACCGGCAATGTCTGACAAGCTGAACAACGGACGCAGATATACATATAGGCGAGCAACTGACCGACCAGATGAACCAAGGGGTTACCAACAGTCTACTCAGCGATCGTTCAGCAAACGTTTCTGTGGGCCTCCGCAGCAGGAGCCTGTTTCATGTGCTGACTACCGCCATTTGTACGCCATTACCGAAAATCAACGTCCGACGTTCACTGTGTGGTTACAGGTGGGCAACCCAGATGAATTACATTTTATGTTCCATCCGACAGATGGCCGCTGGCGCGTACGGTGTGAAAGTAAACACCCTGGCTGCGTTGTGGTCTGGGGGGAATGTTTCCGTGGCATTCCCTGAGTGATCTCGTCATTCTGGAAACCAGAATGGATGAGCACAAGTATGTGTCTATCCTTTGGGGACCATGTCCATAGTTGCATGCAGTGCTATTTTATCTACCAGCAGAACAATGCAACATGTCACACAGCTCACAAGAATACGAGGTGTGACAGTAAAGTAATGAGACTGATGTGAAAAAAGTAGCTTACCATTTAGTCAAGTTTTGTATTGTCTCCTTCAAAGTAGTTCCCTTCTGAATACACACACTTTCCCAGCGTATCTGTCATCGATGGTAACATTTCTGGAACTCATATTTTGTAATATCCTCCAAGACCCTCGTCACAGCTTTTTGGACATTTTGTGTTGTTTGAAAATGGTGTTCTTTGACTGCCGTTTTGACTCTTGGAAATAGAAACAAGTCACAGGAGCGATATCTGGTGAATAAGGTGGCTGTGGTAGTACTGAAATTTGTTTTGAAGTTAAAAATTGCTCTACTGACAAAGCAGTGTGGGATGGCGCATTATCGTGATGCAGAATCCAATAATCAGAAATGTTGACACGGACACGAAGAACTTTTTCATGAAGTTTTTTTTAATTTCTTTGTAGTAATATTGATTAACTGTTTGTCAGGGAGACACCCACTCTTTATGAACAATTCCCTTGGAAGCAAAGAAGCACACAAGCATGCATTTTACTTTTGACTTCGACATGCGACCTTTTTTGATCTAGGTGATCCCTTTGAGCACCATAACGAACTTTGTCGTTTTGTTTCTGGATCGTACTGAAAAAAAAAAACAACTTTCATCACCTGTGATAACACGGCTCAACAATTTTTTATTGATTTCCGTTTTCTGTAACAGATCGGTTGCCACATTTTTCCATGACGAGAGACACAAACACGTGTTAACAGCACAACTCATGACTGAGCAGCTGCATCGATGTACCGCTTGAAACAGTAGCAGATTATAGACCAAGGTCAAAGATATTGTGCCTACACAACCCTGCAGGACTGCCACATCTTGCGGAAGAAAATCAGTCTTATTACTTTACTGTCACACCTCGTATGTGCGTGATTAGAAGAGCATGAAGATGAGCCAAGATGAGTTAACCGTACTCCCCTGGCCACCAAACTCCCCTGGTTGAAACCCAATTGAGAATCTGTCTGACCAACTCGATCGAGCTGTTCGTGCCATGGATCGTCAACCGAGAACTCCAGCGCAGGTAGACAGAGCACTGGAGGTCGGTATGAATCCATACCCCTGTTGGTGCCTTCCAAAACACCACTAACTCTCTTCCTGCTCGTCTCGCAGCGGTCTGCACTGCAAAAGGTGGTGATTCAGCTTCATATCCCTGCCACAGTTTATTGATCATAGTGGCTCGCGAGTGATGAATTACCAATTTGTCAGCAACACATGATCAGATGTTTCCGATGGGTGACAGGTCTGCAGAAGGTACCGGCCACGTCAACAGTCTTACACCCTCTGTGTCGAGGTATGTCAGGCCAGGAAGGACAACATTAGGCTTTGCATGATCTTGTTGAAACATATCGCCACAAAAACGCAATGACACACCGTAACATCCAGCGTCATGCTGCACCAGAACGATGATGAAAAATACAATCTGTCAACTTCCATTCACCCCGTGGGCATCAAAATGACGCTGTACTTAGAACGAGAACAGCACTTAATTAACGATGTGGTGGCACTCGCGTGCCAGTGTTGCCGTTCGGCGCATCGCTGTTCTCGCCTTGCTCTCTGTTGCTGCAACAATAGTCGTGGCAGTTGGATCTTGCACTTTGGAGCGAACAACATGTCTGTCTGCTCGTGTGCTAGTCTTGTGGAGCCGAGATTCAAAAACAGGTACTGAATGAAACACTCGTCTCTTTCCGTGTAGACGGAACCCATTACTCCTACGCACGTTGTGCGGCTGCACTGACATCTACAGCTTCATCATACTCTGCAAGCCATTGACGGTGTGTGATGGTGGGTACTTCTGGTACCGTTAACTGCCTCCTACTTCCCTGTTTCATTCGCGAACTGCGCACGGGAAAAGTGATGGTCGCCAAGCCTTTGTACTAGTTCTACTTTTTAGAATGTTCTCGTCGTGATCTTTTCGATAGTTGTATGTGGGAGGAACGAGCTCCCTCGAATTTTCAACAGCAAGCCTGTCCATGATGCACAACGCCTGTTTTGTAACGTCTGCCACGGGATTTTGTTTAGCATCTCGGTAAAACTCTCGCGCCAATTAAACGATTCCGGTGACGAAACACGCCGCTCTTCTCTACCTTTTCATCAGTCCTACCTGGTAAGGATCCCAGACTGGTGCACAAGATTCAAGAATCGGTCGAACAAGAGCATTATAAGCTGAATGAGTTACGTCTCCTTAAGATTTTTCTTATGAGTCTCCATCTGGCATCTGCATTGCCTGCTATTTGGTTTATGTGGTCATTCCACTTGAGGTCGCTGACGATAGTTCTCCGGTAATTACTGATTCCAGGAATTTGCCATCAATAGCATACTTGTGCAGTAGCGGATTTCTTTCCCTAGGAGCCGGCCGGGGTGGCCGGGCGGTTCTACGCGCTACGGTCTGGAACCGCGAGACCGCTACGGTCGCAGGTTCGAATCCTGCCTCGGGCATGGATGTGTGTGATGTCCTTAGGTTAGTTAGGTTTAAGTAGTTCTTAGTTCTAGGGGACTGATGACCTCAGAAGTTGAGTCCCATAGTGCACAGAGCCATTTGAACCGTTTCTTTTCCTAGGTATGCGAAATACTGTATGTTACTAAATCTGTTTAGGTTCAGGATCTATTGCCAGACCCTGCACCATTCATCAGTATCCTGCAGGGCATTCTGCAAACCGATATTGTGTTCTAGCACTTAGAATTTCTTATAGACAACCGTTTCTTCTTAAAGAGCTTCCGTGCTTTCTCCTAGCGTCGATATTTACGCTACCATATATGTAGTACGTTCATAAAATGAGATTTACATAGCCAAATACGTAATGAAGTTAAGTCAAGTTCATGAAGTTAGCTGAACGTCACATTCATGCTGCTGTAATTTTAATCACCAGCAGTTTATTATGGGATCTGACACACGGAAATAATTGTGACACAAACAGTAAAATTTTTGAAAATAATTGTCCATGTCACAATGCCAGAATCAGGCCGCCAAGTTAAACTGATACGAACTCGCGTGAATGCATCTGGATTGCTATAGGGCGCCAGCTCCACTTGCACAAACCACCGGTGCGTAATTTATGGAAATTGCGTGACATGTCCGTAGACATCTGGTGCCGCATATCTCCGGAAACCTATCACGGATATGTCGTAACCACGCCAAGCAGAGCGGCAGCTGTACTGCGTTCCGAGTGTGAACGAAAATTCTATGGAGGTCATAATGTTTTAATCATTGCTGTATGCACGTGATTTATCTTTCTACATTATTTTTTGAGTCGTGGTTGTGCTGTATGAGTGATGTGTAGATCGCCCTAGATGTAATATAGCGTGAAAAGTCACATTTTGATTGTGCGATCACAATGCAAGAAGTTATAAGAATAACTGTAATTGTTGTTATGTAGCGGATTTTATGCGTCTTGGATTTGGATGAGTGGTTTGTGAGCGAGTTTTTGATGACATCGTCTTCAAAGCAAGTGGGTTCAAATGGTTCAAATGGCTCTGAGCACTATGGGACTGAGTCATCAGGTCATCAGTCCCCTAGAACTTAGAACTACTTAAACCTAACCAAACTAAGGACATCACACACATCCATGCCCGAGGCAGGATTCGAACCTGCGACCGTAGCGGTCGCGCGGTTCCAGACTGAAGCGCCTAGAACCGCTCGGCCACAACAGCCGGCAAAAGCAAGTGGGTGATATTAGAGATTCAATGTTTTCAAATGACTTTATCTAATTTTACAGATCGTCCAGGCAGTCTAACTATTATCTCACTAGAAATTTTGTTTACGTGTTATGTTACTGAATTACACTCAAGTGCAAAAAACTGGTACAGACATGCGTATTCAAGTGCAGAGATATGTATACAGGCAGAACACGGCGCTGCGGTCGGCAGCACATGTATAAGACAACAAGAGTCTGGCGCAGTCGTTAGATAGGTTACTGACGCTACAATGGCAGCATATCAAGAGTTAAGTGAGTTTGAACGTGGTCTCGCGGTTAAGGCGCTCAGTTCGGAACGGCGCGACTGCTACGGTCGCAGGTTCGAATCCTGCCTCGGGCATGGATGTGTGTGATGTCCTTAGGTTAGTTAGGTTTAAGTAGTTCTAAGTTCTAGGGGACTGATGACCAAAGATGTTAAGTCCCATAGTACTCAGAGCCATTTGAACCATTTGAACGTGGTGTTACAGTCGGCGCACGAGCGAAGGGACACAGCATATCCTCGGCAGCGATGAAGAAGGGATTTTGCCATACGATCAATTCACGAGTATACTGCGAATACTAGAAATGCGGTAAAACATCGAATCTCCGACATCGCTGCAGCTGGAGAAAGATCCTGCAAAAATTGGACCAACGACTATTGAAGAGAGTCGTTAAAAGTGACAGAAGTGCAACCCTTCCGCAAATTGCTTCAGATTTTAGTGCTGGGCCATTAACAAGTGTCAGCGTGCGAACTACTCAACGAAACATTATCGATATGGGCTTTCGGAACCGAATGCCCACTCTTGCACCTTTCATGACCGCGCAACAGAGAGCTTCACGCCTCGCCTGGGTCCGTCGACATCGACATTGGACTGTTGCTGACTGGAAACATGTTGCCTGGTCGGACAAGTGTCGACTCAAATTTTATCGAGTGAATGGACGTGTATGGATATGGAAACACCCTCATGAATCCGTGGACCTTGCATGTCAGCAGTGGACTGTTCAAATGTGTAATGGTGTCGGTACCCCTGATACGTGTAGATACTACTCTGACAGGTGACACGTACGTAAACATCCTGTCTGATCACTTGCATCTATTCATGTCCATTGCACATTCCGACGGTCTTGGGCAATTCCAGCAGGACAGTGCGACACCCCACACGTCCGGAATTGCTACAGAGCGGCTTCAAGAACACTCTTCTGAGTTTAAACACTTCCGCTGGCAACCAAACTTCCCATACATGAGCATTATTGAGCATATCTGGGACACCTTGAAGCGTGCTTGCTGTTCAGAATAGATCTCCGCCTCCTGGTACTCTTACAGATTCATGATGTCAGATCCCTCCAGCACTACTTTAGACATGCGACGTCGTGTTGCGGCACTTCTGCGAGCTCACGGGAACCCTACGCTATGTTAGGCAGGTGTGCCAGTTTCTTTGGCTCTTCACTGTGTAATCTACTGTGTCTACGTGTGAAGTAAGATCTCCGCCTTCACGTCGTTTTCACTCAGATAACGAACCTCAGCATGTATTTCACTCTTTCTAAGATTTGTAGTTAATTAGAACTTATTACAATAGTACAAACAAATTTAAACGCAGACGAACGGTTCAATTATGGTGCTGTAACTGACACAGTTAAGCAGTGCGCATGCGTTGATCATCGACTGCAGCGCTACATCAGCAGTATTTAAAAACGGTATTTTGTAGCACTGTCCACACCTTGTTGTATTATTTAGAGATGTTTCCCGAAGTGGATTCTCGTAACCCTCCTTCATAACATGACTCAAGCAACAAATTGTGCGAATGAGTTAACTCTGCATGTAGTTTCCGTAATTCACCATCATAAGGTGGCATAGTGATAAAGCTGCCGCTGACTATCAATTCACTGCGTTTATTATTCCTGAAAGGTGCTCTCGAGACCTATTAAGGTACCAGTGCATTCACTGAATACTCCACTGCACTGTCTCTTTTCTGTTTGGGCAGTCGATAAATGACTTGCAATATGAGAGCTTTAAGGGCCGGTGTAGAGTCGATATTGGAGCTTTTTGCTTATTTCTTTCTCTTCATTCTTCTCCAGCAACCACCTGACTATTGATGACGTGCGTACCTGCGAACAAAATGAGTTCTTTCAATCGCTCGCACACTCGGCCGGTATTACGCTCGATGGAACGAAGCTATACTCGCCATTGTTGTTCTACGCAGTTGGAGCGTTTAGGGCTTTATACCACCCTGATTACGGTCTGCTTCAAAATAATATCTTTAAAAGCTTCTAAAAATGCTCGCCTAATGATCGTGTTCGTGATATTCGAGTATCGTGTCAGCGTACTACCTGCTCCGTTATCTGCTTCAGAAAATTGGTACTGTTTACCTATTTGTACAATAATTCAGAGTGTACGCAAATGAATCTCGCTTCAGTTGTCATCTATGTAATAGTAAATACGAGAGTTGGAACTTTAATAGTGCCAACTATTTATTTGCAGCTCGTACAAAATAGATACGTGTTTCAAAGTTTTACTTACCTTCATAGTAGTCACCAGTATTGTGTATAACCCGTTGCCAGCGATGTAGAAGTCGTAGCATCTCTTAGCAGTGCCATTTGTGTTGACAGTTCGAGCGGCGCATTCTATTGCACGACGCATTTTTGTAGTAGTTCTGAAGCGAATGCCTTGAAGTGTTTCCTTCAGTTTAGAAATCGAGTTGAACTCACAAGGGCTTCAGTCAGGGCGTGCAGTAGATGGTACTGCACTTAGCAGCCCCATCAGTCAAACAAATCAGTAACAGCTGGCTGGCACTGTACGTGCTTGAGGATTGTCCTGCAAAATGATGGTCAGATCCTGCAGAAAGTGTCATCACTTCTGACTCTATGAATTTCATTTTAGGAATACAACCTACGACCTCATCTTCACGTCTACTCTGCAATTCACACTTAAGAGCCTGACAGAGTGTTCATCGAACCATCTTCATACTACTTCCACTCTCTCCAGCAGCGCTTGGTAAAAGTGAACATTTAAATCTTTTCCTGCGAGCTCTGATTTTTCTTATTTTATTACGATGATCATTTCCCCCTATGTAGGTGGGCTTCAACATCATATTTTCAGATTCAGACGAGAAAGTTGGTGCTTGAAATTTCGTGAAAAGATCTCGTCGCAACGAAAAATGCCTTGTCTTAAGGATTTCCAATCCCGACTCACGTATCACATGCGTGATGTAGTCTCTCCTATTTCTCTACGATACAAAACGAGTTGCTCTTCTTTAGACTGTTTGGGTATCCTCCGTCCATCTTATCGGGTAAGGAAGGATGACCCTGTACCGTACAGAAGTACTCTAGCAGAACTCCTGCATCGTGTAAATGTTTTGATTTGCCTTCCTCACAGCACTATCTATGAGGTCGTTCTAGTTTAAACTGTTCGTTATTTTAATTCCTAGGTATTTACTGGGTTGACAGCCTTTAGATTTGTATCGTTTTACTCGATGGCTTTCTGGCGATTACTACGATATGTAACCTTTCTGACAGAAAATTGTGGATTAAGTCACAGAACCGTGACCGTACTCCATAGGCACTCATTTTTTGATTAGAAGTTGCTTATGAGGAACGGTGTCGAAAGCCTTCTGGAAATCTGGGAATATGGAATCAAACTGAGATCTCATGACGAATGCATTCATTACTTTGCCGAATAAAGAGCTACTTCTGTTGTGTATTTTTTGAATCTGTGCTCTCTCTGCGTCAATAAATCGTTTTTTCCGGGGTAATTCATTATGTCAGATCACAGTGAGCCTTTGACTGGGATACTGACACAGACTAGGACTATTTGTTTAACAAACACACTGAAGTTTAGTTCAAATGGTTCAATTGGCTCTGAGCACTATGGGACTCAACTGGTGTGGTCATTAGTCCCCTAGAACTTAGAACTACTTAAACCTAACTAACCTAAGGACATCACACACATCCATGCCCGAGGAAGGATTCGAACCTGCGACCGTAGCAGTCGCACGGTTCCGGACTGCGCGCCTAGAACCGCGAGACCACCGCGGCCGGCCTGAAGTTTAGTATTTGTGTTATTGAATAAGTAAGTGTTTGGACTTACACATTTGTGCGTATGCTTGCGTAAAACTATTCACACGGACATGTCAGCAGCAAATTAAAAAATTGTTCAAATGGCTCTGAGCACTATGGGACATAACATCTGAGGTCATCAGTTCTCTAGAACTTAGAACTACTTACACCTAACTAACCTAAGGACATCACACACGTCCATGCCCGAGGCAGGATTCGAACCTGCGACCGTAGCAGTCTCGCATTTCCGGACTGAAGCGCATAGATCCGCTTTTTTCCTCTTTTTTTTCATTTTGTTCGTTGTGTTTGGTCGTTGCGGACGTCACATGACAATCGTTCAAGTTCGTTGTTCATCCTTTCACTCAGTTTTTTAATTACAGAGGCCAACCAGCTCTCTGACCGAACACGCTGAGCTAGCGTGCCAGCTTCCATCTTCTTTAGAAGGCATTCACACAACCAGAATAATTCCTTCCTTCACGTAACTTACGTAATGTACTCCTTCCTTCACGTAACCCACATAATTTATAATATCTCTTGCTAGTTAAATGCAGCAAATTGTAACAAAGAATTTAGTGTTTCTTAAATATTTCGTATATTTACTGGGAACGTCCTAGAGAATTTTGGAAGCATTTATAACACTAAACCCGAATTCCATTATGTGTCATATTGTACATGTAACTGTGCTGTCAAAATACACTACTTGGAGTGACCTGAGTGCAGATAACCTTCCTAAAATGTCAACAGTTTTCACTTCATGGAAATATGTTTCCACCTTTACATTACATTTCTCTATGACAGTGAGTGTCAACATAAATGCTGGTATGCGGTGCATCAATTCAGGTACCAAGAACAAGAACGTTTACTGTGTTTCATTTAACCAAGTTATAAGTCCGATGTTGCACTGTGACGAATACCGTTGTCGGTAGGCTCCGATTGCCGCATACGACCAGGTCCGTTCCTTTGCCTGTGATAGGTGGCTTTAGAAGGATTTAGCAGAGAAAAAAAAAGGCCTTGGAAATAAAATAAGTCCAATAAAAACCTTACGCCATTTAGGACTTCAGACAGCTGCAAACAGATCTGTGGACTCACTCTCACTGAAACGTTACAGTGCAATGCTAGTGCAGTTACTCACCGATTCAGATGCCGTCATTCAGCAACAGTATTGCATTTGGGTGTGGCAGTCTCTGCGTGATGAAGAGGTTGTTATTTTCTCTTTTTTTCTGACTAAGCATGGCTGCGTTTATAAGGCCATGTGAACTCAAAGTGGGTACGATCAGCTTCGTGATGCCAAATGAGGAGCAATTGTGGCTCCATGTAACGAAAACTGACGACGACTGGAGGGTGGTCTATTGACCGCACATCCCTCCTTACCGCATCCAGTGACTCCATTGACAAATGATGTATCCGTCACTGCTTGCGGACGGAGTTAATGTTTACTTGACAAGCTCGTATCTTGTTAACTAAACGATAGTGCGAAACTCTATGATGAAGACAATAACATGTCATCAACCTCGGCGCGGGTGTCTAAGGCGCTGTGGATAACTAGGCGGAAGGCACTGCGCTGAGCTTCGCAAGATATCCGTCTTTGTTGTCCAGTATCTTGACAGGTTTATTCTTTGTTCTTTTTCGTCGACTTCTCCCTTATCTTCACGGGGTCGGTGTGTTGATTTGGATTTGACAATGTTACATCTACATCTACATCAACATCCATACTCCGCAAGCCACCAAACGGTGTGTGTCGGAGGGTACTTTGAGTACCTCTATCGGTTCTCCCTTCTGTTCCAGTCTCGTATTGTTCGTGGAAAGAAAGATTTTCGGTCTGCTTCTGTGTGGCCTCATATCTCTCTGATTTTATCCTCATGGTCTCTTCACGAGAGATACGTAGGAGGGGGCAACATACTGTTTGTCTCCTCGGTGAAGGTATGTTCTCGAAACTTCAACAAAAGCCCGTACCGAGCTACTGAGCGTCTCTCCTGCAGAGCCTTCCAATGGAGTTTATAATCTCCGTAACGCTTTCGCGATTACTAAATGATCCTGTAATGAAGCGCGCTGCTCTCCGTTGTATCTTCTCTATCACTTCTATCAACCTTATCTGGTACGGATCCCACAATTGTAAGCAGTATGCAAGCAGTGTGCGAACAAGTATACTGTGACCTACTTCCTTTGTTTTCGGATTGCATTTCCTTAGGATTCTTCCAATGAATCTCAGTCTGGTATCCGCTTTACCGACGATCAACTTTATATGATCATTCCATTTCAAATCACTCCGAATACCTACTCCTAGATAATTCCCAGAATTAACTGCTTCCATTTGCTGACCTGCTATATTGTAGCTAAATGATAAAGGATCTTTCCTCCTGTGTATTCGCAGCACATTACAACTGTCTACATTGAGATTGAATTGGCATTCGCTGCATGTTAGTAGGAGAAGGTGGCCATTTGCCCTTCCTGTTGCTACTCCATTCACATCGGGATGGAATTTTAGTACCCCATTTGTGTGCGTCTAGCGTTATGTGAAAATGCCTTCAAAGTGTTCGCGAATCTTGTAAGTGAGGTGAGATTTGGGTCCGAGCCGTGTATTCACGTGGTCGGATACCGGAATTCGCCTAACAACACATCCAATATGGCCCAAACACCAGCACTCGTCGTTAATCTGTAAAGCGGATTCGATTCGGAACCTATGGGCCTCCCAGAATAACGGCAGCAGAATCTAGCGATGGGTCAAACACGTCACAGCAGGTATGTATAGAGTAGGTACTATACTCGTAATTGTACAAGAGATTGTCGGCAGTGATATTGCAGAATAGTTTAGTATCACCAGCATAGCAAAACCTCCTGGAATCACATTCCTCCGTCAGTGTTCTCCCCCAAGTGTCATCTCCCCCACGTTCCCACAAGCTCTGCGGCCAACGCGGTGGACTAAGAAAGCCGCAGCTAGAGTGCTCGGCGGCGACAAATACGGGTGGTGAGAGGAATGGCGGCCACGGCCGCGGTCCCGGGCCTGCGGCATCAGCAGCTGGGCGCCGGCACGAGGGCCTCTCCAGGGGACGAGAGCCGCCTGCAAGTGGCTGCCGCCGCCTGCCCGCCTGCCCACGCGGGCCCAGCGCGCCTCGCCGCGCCTCGCCGTGCTGCCCGGTGGTGTGGCTCTGCTGACGGGGCGGCAGAGCGCGCCTTTTATACCGCGGCACGGCCGCACAGCTTCACGCTCAGCGGGTCGTCTAAGCGCGCACAATAACCTAGCGTCCACGTGGCCCGGAATATAAAGAGCAAATTTCTTTCCCCATATTCGGGTCCACAGTCTCAACGTGCACATCTGGCCATTAAACCGATAAGTCGGCATGACAGATAAATCTGTTAGCGATATGCTCATTCTCAGCGGGTTCGACGAATATATCCAGACGCAGCAAGCTGTGCCTCGTAACTTATGGGAATGACGAATTACTACATCTTTATCTACACAGACACCGCTCAAGCTACTGTTCGGCGCATGACGGAGGATATCATGTACCAGTGATAGTCATTTCCTCTCCCGCTCCATTCGCAGATAGAGTGAGGGTAAAACGATTATAAGCCTCCATATGAGCCCTAATTCTACGTATCGTCGTGGTCTTTACGCTAAGTCTACGTTGGCAGCAGAAGAATCAACTGCAGTCAGCTTCAACTGTCGCTTCCCTAAATTTTCTCAAAAGCGTTGCCGAAAAAACTTCGCCTTCTTTACATGGACACCCACTTGAGCTCCCTACTGGTAACAAATATAGCAATTCGGCTCTGAACATCAATGTCTTCCTTCAATACGTCATGGTACGGTTCCCAAACACTCCAGTAGTACTCAAGTATAGGTGGCTGCAGCGTCCTATATACGGTCTCCTTCGCAGATGAAGTACATTGTCCTAAAGTTCGTCCAATAAATTTAAATCGACTAATCGCCTTCTCCAACACAGTCCTCAGGTATTTGTCGGCCGGTGTGCCTGAGCGGTTCTAGGCGCTTCAGTCTGGAACCGCTCGACCGCTAATCTCGTAGGTTCGAATCCTCCCTCGGGCATCGATCTGTTTGATGTCCTTAGATTAGTTAGGTTTAAGTAGTTCTAAGTTCTAGGGTACTGATGACCATAGAAGTTAAGTCATTGGATATCTCCTAATATCGTGTCGGACCTTCTTTTGCCCTGTGTACTGCAAGAATCCCGATTTGGCATGGAGTGAAGAAGTCATTGGAGTCCCCCGTAGAAATACTGAGCCATGCTACCTCTTCACTCGTCCATAATTGCGAAAGTGTTGAGGGTGCAGAATAATGTGCACGAACTGACCTCTCGATTATGTCCCATAAATATTGGATAGTATTCATGTCGGGCGATCTGGTGGCAAAGTAATTCGCTGTAACTGTCCAGAATGCTCATCAAACCAATCGTGATCAACTGTGGTCTGGTGACTTGACATTATTGTTTGACAACATCAAGTCCACGAATGGTTGCAAATGATCTCCAAGTAGGCGAACGTGACCATTTCCTGTCAATGATCAGAGGATCCAGTCTCTTTCATGTAAACACAGCCCACACCATTATGGAGCCACCACTAGCTTGCATAATGCCTTGTTGACAATTTGGGTCCATGACTCCGTGGGATTTGAGCCGCATTCGAATCCTATCATCAGCTCTTACTAACTGAAATCGGGAATCATCTGACTTGGCTATGGTTTCCAGTCGTCAAGGATGCAACCGATATGGTCACAAATCCAGGCGTGGTGCTGCAGGCGATGCCGTGCTCTTCGCGACGGCATTCGCGTCGGTCGTCTGCTGCCACAGCCCATTAACGCCCCATTTCGTTTCGCTGTACTAACGGATGCGTTCATCGTACGTCCCACATTGATTTCCGTGGTTGTTTCATGCAATGTTACTTGGCTGTTATCACTGACAGATCTAAGCAAAATACCATTGCTCTCCGTCGTTAGGTGAAGGTCATCGGCCATTGTGATGTCCGTGGTGAGAGATAAAGCCCGAAATTTGATATTCTCGGCACACTCTTTACACTGTGGATCTAGGAATATTGAAATCACTAACAATTTCCGAAACAGAATGTCCGATGCTTCTAGCTCCAACTACCATTGCGCGTTCAGAGTCTGTTAAATCACGTAGTGCGGCCATAATCACGTGGGAAACCTTATCACATAAATCACCTGAGTACGAATGACAGCTTTACCAAAGCACTTCCCTTTTATGCCTTCTGTACGCGGCGGCCGGTCCATACCATTGGACCTTCAAGGAATTTTCTGGCGGTCATTGTTTTTAGGCGATACTACCGCCCTCTGTATATATGCCGTCCCATGACTTTTGTCACCGCGGTATATATTCTGTTATTCAATACTTTAATACACACTCCCGGAAATGGAAAAAAGAACACATTGACACTGGTGTGTCAGACCCACCATACTTGCTCCGGACACTGCGAGAGGGCTGTACAAGCAATGATCACACGCACGACACAGCGGACACACCAGGAACCGCGGTGTTGGCCGTCGAATGGCGCTAGCTGCGCAGCATTTGTGCACCGCCGCCGTCAGTGTCAGCCAGTTTGCCGTGGCATACGGAGCTCCATCGCAGTCTTCAACACTGGTAGCATGCCGCGACAGCGTGGACGTGAACCGTATGTGCAGTTGACGGACTGTGAGCAAGGGCGTATAGTGGGCATCCGGGAGGCCGGGTGGACGTACCGCCGAATTGCTCAACACGTGGGGCGTGAGGTCTCCACAGTACATCGATGTTGTCGCCAGTGGTCGGCGGAAGGTGCACGTGCCCGTCGACCTGGGACCGGACCGCAGCGACGCACGGATGCACGCCAAGACCGTAGGATCCAACACAGTGCCGTAGGGGACTGCACCGCCCGTTCCCAGCAAATTAGGGACACTGTTGCTCCTAGGGTATCGGCGAGGACCATTCACAACCGTCTCCATGAAGCTGGGCTACGGTCCCGCACACCGTCTTCCGCTCACGCCCCAACATCGTGCAGCCCGCCTCCTGTGGTGTCGCGACAGGAGTGAATGGAGGGACGAATGGAGACGTGTCGTCTTCAGCGATGAGAGTCGCTTCTGCCTTGGTGCCAATGATGGTCGTATGCGTGTTTGGCGCCGTGCAGGTGAGCGCAACAATCAGGACTGCATACGACCGAGGCACACAGAGCCAACACCCGGCATCATGGTGTGGGGAGCGATCTCCTACACTGGCCGTACACCTCTGGTGATCGTCGAGGGGACACAGAATAGTGCACGGTACATCCAAACCGTCATCGAACCCATCGTTCTACCATTCCTAGACCGGCAATGGAACTCGCTGTTCCAACAGGACAATGCACGTCCGCATGTATCCCGTGCCACCCAACGTGCTCTAGAAGGTGTAAGTCAACTACCCTGGCCAGCAAGATCTCCGTATCTGTCCCCCATTGAGCATGTTTAGGACTGGATGAAGCGTCGTCTCACGCGGTCTGCACATCCAGCACGAACGCTGGTCCAACTGAGGCGCCAGGTGGAAATGGCATGGCAAGCCGTTCCACAGGACTACATCCAGCATCTCTACGATCGTCTCCATGGGAGAATAGCAGCCTGCATTGCTGCGAAAGGTGGATATACACTGTACTAGTGCCGACATTGTGCATGATCTGTTGCCTGTGTCTATGTGCCTGTGGTTCTGTCAGTGTGATCATGTGATGTATCTGACCCCAGGAATGTGTCAATAAAGTTTCCCCTTCCTGAGACAATGAATTCACGGTGTTCTTATTTCAATTTCCAGGAGCGTAGATAACTGTGTGCCATGCATGCCACTGTAACCGGCCCTTGGCACGTTATCGTCTCAGCTTCGTTCGTGGGAAAGTTCATTTAAGACGTGAGTGCGCTTGTATAAGGGGGTTGTTCCCATATGAGTGAAATGTTAACTCCACGAGGACGCCTGTTCGTGCTCGGTATCGATGGGCAAGGTGGCACTCTGCCTCAGAAGGTTGAATATTGCCATTAGCGCAACGGTTGGAAGCAGCAGTTTTGGGCACCGAAGCAATAATGCCTTGTGGCCATGTGTACTTGAGTTACTAGGAAGAATTGGACTTATTATTTTGCTGGCGGATTAACCACTTAATTTTCTGTGAGAACGTTTCTACTTTACCTATGATTTGGATGTGCCAAATCTTGGTCATTCCTTAAGTTTGTGTTGAATCTGTGTGGCCTGAACGTACTCTTACAACTAGCTTGTCAGTGTCAAATTTCTTTTATTTATTAATTCTGCTGTAGATTATTCAAATTTGCTTGCGGTCGTGTGGCTTGTGTAAACCACGTGGCAAATCATACGGCCGTTTTAGGTACCTTCTTCGTACATCTGAGTGTTCAAAGTTAAACAGAGACTGACTATATACGTGTTTTTACTTTACTGGTTTCGCACAGGATTTTACCGTACTTTGTGTCAGTGTCTTATTCAAAGTTGTGTACTGTCGTATGTCTTGAGTAAATTGTTGGCAACTCATAAGGCAGTTCTAACTTCTTTAGTCTGCTGAGTGTTCAGAATCGAAACAGCGAACAGCAGTGTACCTTGTTTTGCTTATTTATTAACTGGCTCTATGTATAAGTGTTACAACTGCTTTACTCTACGATTGGCAGAAACCTAATGTTTACGTGAGATAAACTTCTGTTTAAAAAGCGCGACCGACTCACTTTGCTGGCTATAGAATTTTGAGCAACTGTGTAGAGTAAGGACGGCCACAGTGCATTGGGTACTTTATGTTTGAAACTATATTGCTGACTGTGTTGAGTATTAGCTGTTCGATACTAAGTTTTTTTTCTAATTCGTATTTGGTTTCGGCAAATTTATGTTGTCGGTTGTGATTTACGTTATGTAACTGGTTTTTGTTTATGTTTCAGTTTCTTCAACTGTATGTGTAATAATGTTACTAATCGTGAACCATTGACCACAGTAAGAAGACGTCCACGACAAAAGAAGGTATATTTTCTCTCTATTCAAGTTGCCGAGTGATTTGTGTTCCTCTTATGATTACTCTGTTTCGAAACACAGCTTGCTCTATGGAGATTACTATGTTTCTCTGCATGTATACTGGTTTGTTGCTGGAGTGCTTACCTTAAACTAGTATTTATTTTTTCGTGCTTCAATGACGCAGTGTTCAGCGTGTGAACGCCTGTTTGTTCTTGTGTTGAAACAAGGTTGAATTCCGTTATTAGATTGCAGTTAGCATACCTTGCAGTTGTCTGTGTATATGCAGTGATGAATAGTTCTTGGTTTGCGTTCTTATAGTTGTTTCTGTGCGCCGTCTTACTGCCAAGTATTAGTCTTGGCGCCTATAAAAATTCTTGGAGCATTTTCTTGTTTCTATAGTCCCAGCTTGTGTGGCCGTTCGAAACACGATTTATGCGTGTAATCAAGCCCAGTTTCTTATAAGCAGCTTAGTGAATGGAAATGCGGCCATGAATTTTCTTAGCTCGAAGCCCGTGCTGGACACATAATTACTTCAAAGGCTGCTTTACTGAAATTGTTGTTGATTACCGTAAGAGCGTGCGTTAACTGAGTGGAGTTTCCAGAATGGGATTTTCAATCTGCAGCGGAGTGTGCGCTGATATGAAACTTCTTGTCAGATTAAAAAAGTGGAGTTTGTCGACAGTTACATGATGCTCAAAACGGCGAAAAGTGTCGGGTCGGCCCATGTTCATCCTCCTCTACCTCCTCCCGCGTTATCATTCATTGATTATGCTGGAAGGACGCTTATTACGGCTTCTTTATTCTGAAGATAAAATAAACTGCGGAATTGTTCTAGCGGCTGCTCGTAATTTATTTGGTAAAGGTTACTCTATTTACCCCGACAAGTTGTATATTAGTTCAGTTTTGGTTGGGAAACTAACGAGTATGTTAACTGAAAAGGAGTTCTCGACAAATGAAAAACTGAAGGACATCTATTGGGGTACAGACGTAAGCAGATGTTGATAAAATGGGGCAACAGAGACACTGTCATTGTCAGCACGTTGCGTGGGCATACATTTCGGGAATTATATAGAAACAATAGCATAGTGAAAAGCTAAGTGTTTTTACGGGTTACAACAAGAATATGGGAGACGTAAATAGCAGTGATTTCCAGCTGCGTAGCTTCAGAATGGCCAGACGGAGACTGTAAAAATATTTTCAGAAGATTTTTCTTCATTTATTGGTCGTAGCAAGCTTCTATGTTTACATTCTGTACAAAAAACACGACTGTGTAAAAGTGTGTTGACATTCATGATTAGTCGGAGGGAACAATTGACAGTATCTCTCTACAACAAAAAGCAGCAGTTGGACGACCACTTAGAACAGAAAAAATGGCTCACCTTCTAATCAAACATTTTACAAAAGGTTTGCCAAATACAGTGAAGAAAAGACCACCAAAAAAGTCTGTAAATAAACCTCTCTGTACAGCACCATGTCTTAAAATACTTGACACAGAAAAAACTATAATTATGGTACAATAAATGTTACATTATCGGCGGCCGGGGTGGCCGAGCGGTTCTAGGCGCTACAGTCTGGAACCGCGTGACCACTACGGTCGCAGGTTCGAATCCTGCCTCGGGCATGGATGTGTGTGCTGTCCTTAGGTTAATTTGGTTTAAGTAGTTCTAGGGGACTGACGACCTTAGAAGTTAAGTCCCATAGTGCTCAGAGCCATTTGAACCATTTTTTTGTTACATTATTTCCTTTAATAAGTCCTATTCGATCAAAATGCCAATGGCCTTGCAGCAGGGGTAACATCGGTACCCGTCAGGTCACCGAAGCTAAGCGCTGTCTGTAACGGTCACGGTAACGGACAACGACCGGTAGAGCGGTGTGAGGACCACATACCCTTTCGGATCCGGTGACGCCTAACGGCTGTGATGACACGGCGGCCGGTCGGTACCGTTGGGCTTGCAAGGCCTGCTCGGACGGTGCTAGTTTTATTCTATCCTAATCCCCTTTCGTTTGTAACCACAGGCCTGCTCGGACGGTGCTAGTTTTATTCTATCCTAATCCCCTTTAGTTTGGAACCACAGACTATTATCATCAAAAGCATTTTTAATGAGTGAGCAAGGTGCGTGACAAGACACGGTACACAGCCACCAAGATAACCAACGGCAGTTACGATCCGGAATTGAAAGAGAGAAACGACTGTTTCCCATAATCACCCCTCGCAGACATTCTTGTAATATACCTACACTACTTGTTTAGTCTATGCGGAATAGTAAAGAAAATGCACACCAAACATTATAGCGAACGCTACATTAAAAATGGAGACTAGCTATTGTATTTCCTTGAGTTGGCGTTTTCAAAACGAGTGATGAAACTGCTGCGTGATCACCTTATACAGAGAGTTAAGGATTACCGCTATTTCATGCGTGTCTTGTACAACTGGTGCTTCGTAGCTTGCAGAAATAGTAAATATGTCAATTTAACAGTTAATTGTCTGACGTAAATTGCTTGTTGGTAAGTTACTAGTCTATTTTACCGCACTAGTTCTGAGCGTTGACCTTAATCGGCAGTGTCTATGTTTCAAAAAGCACACAATCTTTGCAATACGTTTATTATATTACAGTGTAGTCTGTATGGTTCATATCTACATCTACATCTACACTTATACTCCGCAAGGCACCCAACGGTGTGTGACGGAGGGCACTTTACGTGCCACTGTCATTACCTCCCTTTCCTGTTCCAGTCGCGTATGGTTCGCGGGAAGAACGACTGTCTGAAAGCCTCCGTGCGCGCTCTAATCTCTCTAATTTTACATTCGTGATCTCCTCGGGAGGTATAAGTGGGGTGAAGCAATATATTCGATACCTCATCCAGAAACGCACCCTCTCGAAACCTGGCGAGCAAGCTACACCGCGATGCAGAGCGCCTCTCTTGCAGAGTCTGCCACTTGAGTTTGCTAAACATCTCCGTAACGTTATCACGGTTACCAAATAACCCTGTGACGAAACGCGCCGCTCTTCTTTGGATCTTCTCTATCTCCTCCGTCAACCCGATCTGGTACGGATCCCACACTGATGAGCAATACTCGAGTATAGGTCGAACGAGTGTTTTGTAAGCTACCTTCTTTGTTGTTGGACTACATTTTCTATGGACTCTCCCAATGAATCTCAACCTGGTACCCGCCTTACCAACAATTAATTTTATATGATCATTCCACTTCAAATCTTTCCGCACGCATACTCCGAGATATTTTACAGAAGTAACTGCTACCAGTGTTTGTTCCGCTATCATATAATCATACAATAAAGGATCCTTCTTTCTATGTATTCACAATACATTACATTTGTCTATGTTAAGGGTCAGTTGCCACTCCCTGCACCAAGTGCCTATCCGCTGCAAATCTTCCTGCATTTCTCTACAATTTTCTATTGCTGCAACTTCTCTGTATACTACAGCATCATCCGCGAAAAGCCGCATGGAACTTCCGACACTATATTCTAGGTCATTTATATATATTGTGGAAAGCAATGGTCCCCGAACACTCCCCTGAGGCACGCCAGAGGTTACCTTAACGTCTGTAGACATCTCTCCATTGATAACAACATGCTGTGTTCTGTTTGCTAAAAACTCTTCAATCCAGCCACACAGCTGGTCTGATATTCCGTAGGCTCTTACTTTGTATATTAGGCGACAGTGCGGAACTGTATCGAACGCCTTCCGTAAGTCAAGGAAAATAGCATCTACCTGGGAGCCTGTATCAAATATTTTCTGGGTCTCATGAACAAATAAAGCGGGTTGGGTCTCACACGATCGCTGTTTCCGGAATCCATGTTTATTCCTACAGAGTAGATTCTGGGTTTCCAAAAACACCGAATAATGCTACTTGTAATTTATATTCTCTCTGTTAGCAAATCTAAAAGAACAAAAAATTCGTCGAAACTTTCACTAGCATTCTTGAATGACCACACATTTCTTTAAAAAAATGGTTCAAATGGCTCTGAGCACTATGGGACTTAACATCTATGGTCATCAGTCCCCTAGAACTTGAACCTAAGTAACCTAAGGACATCACACAGCACCCAGCCATCACGAGGCAGAGAAAATCCCTGACACATTTCTTAATTCTGCTAGTAGAGATCATACTAATTACAAGCAGCATTATGTAATGTTCTGTGATATATCACGATATTAGCATTTACAGCAATCGCCAATGACAGATGTTTGTATTTTCGTAAAATGATATCTTATGGTGATTGCATTTATGCACATGTAAAGCATTTAAACGTTTTATTACGCGATTATTACGAAATACCGTCATTGGTACACGCTAAGAAACCTTACGTATAAGGCTAGCTGCACTGTAATGGTGTGAAAAATCAAGTACGCATGAAAAGCTACTGTTTAGACTGTAAGTAAGTTATTAAAAGAAAAATGTATGTTTCGTACTACTGATACATCCGAAGACGGGCAACGCCTGAAATTAGTCCAGTAAAATAAACTACTACCAACAAGGAACTGAAGTCAAGCAACTGATTATTAAAATTACGTATTTATAATATTCTATGGGTCACCTCGCAAGAAACAGCAACAGGAAAATTGCTGTTTTTTTAACGCTAGTCGTTCAGTAGTTCTTTTCGGCCGGTCAAGAACTTCTCTCTTGCGCCAATCTCGTCAATTCATTGTTTTTTCTACATATTATAATATATATCTTTCCTACAATTTTTACCTTCTAAGGCTTCCTCTAGTACTAAGTAGGTTATTTCGTTACGTAGTGACATATGTTTGTCATTCGACTTCTCAGTCCAGTTAATGCTTTCCTCATCTTCGTTTCCACGCCTATTCACCAGAAGGTCTCCTCAGTGCTGATATTTTTGATTCACAGTCTCTGATAGTCCGCTAACGTGATGTCTGTCTTGAGTGTCCAGGGTCTGATTTCACAAGCTGGGGTAATGTGGAACTAATGGATGTATAGCACACGTCCTTAAAAACTCTTGGTCCAACAGGTCCGGCCCGCAATACTTTACAAGGGCCTTCAGGCCGAGTTACAGTGAACCCTGTAACGCTCTTTAAAGGTAATGGGGCGAGGCTGCCACCAATATAAATCAAACGGAAGCAGTTGCCCGCATTGTTGAAATCTGTAGATAGAGAAGGTTCATCGGTAAGCCAACACCGCGAGAAGAATTTCTGGAAGAAAAAAAAAATACAAGGAGAAAATTTAATGGGACGGTGTATTTTCAAATAGAGGTGATGACGATTCGGAATGAGATATTGCTAATTACTGCTATAATGTTTTCAATAAAACGTACCATAGTGAATTCTGGGAAAGATTCATTGCTAATGTTGAACATGCCATTTACAAAAACGGAATATAGCATTTAAACTTATGAAACATGTGAATATAACGGGGAAAGATACTACAGCCATTAATATCATAACAGAAAATCAACGGAAACAACTTCACAGAAATTTATGGAATGATGAAGACACTGAAGAAAGTTGTTATACGAAAGCTGACTATAACTCTGATCCCTGCACGTGGGGACATCGATTTCTCTCTTGTGTAAACTCTTTGCCTAACGTTGCTACGCTACGGCTTTCTTCGGACCCCGAGTGGTGGCTGCTGGGGCGTCCCTGCAAGGGATTTAAACCTTTGATAAAAGTGGTTTCTTCCTGAAAGCACAGTGCCTTTCGTAAGAAACCACCGATGCTGTTGTAAAACAGAAACATCTAGTAGAACTCTGAGGTACTTCTACGAATGTCGTTCGTTGTAGCTGTCACTTCCAGCGCTCAAGGCAACAGTTGACGCCGAGATTTTGCTACTTGACTGTAGGAGATCGCGACTAGTTCTTATATCGATCATACTGAGTAGATCTTTGACAGTGAAAGTAAGTGCTTGTAAACTTACTATAATGAAAATTTGAACTTGTACTGCCGCTTTTATGAGTGGCATCAAAATGCAACCATTGGAGCGGTGTGTACATTTGATGTATATTCATTACATTTTAAGGCCATTTTTTGTTATTTAGGTCTACAATTTCTTTTATGCATTACCAGTTTCGATATGTGGGATTGTGTCTAGGAAATATGCGCAACTGCTCTCAAATATATTTCATGAAATGATGGACGGTTGAAAACCCTCTGTCCCAGTGGATCCAAAGTGAATCAGTTGATTGTTTACGTTTAACCAGTTCTTTTTTCTGTCCATTGCTTATTATGATCATAAAGGTAAGTTCTGTGAAAAACTTAAAATTATTTTGTTTTATACTATTGGAACTTGAAGGGTTAAGCACACATTCAACTTAGTCAACATCGGCTAGGGTTTGGCTGTTTTGATGGAGCCTTGTTACAACCAGGTGTTTATAGTTAAACAGACGATGTTCCGCTGGAGTGAGGAATGTATACATCTCACCTCGCTGAAACATCGTAGACTTGTTAGTTACCCGGCACGATCGCGGAGTATGCTGAAAATAATAGTAGTTCCTCTTTCTGCCACCACGTGAAAATACGACGCTGTAAGCAAACATAATGTGAAACCTTTGCTGTTTTGATGCCAGTATGGTGTTTGTGGTTTGGCAGCGCGTGTTGATTTCTTTTGTGAAGTGACTGTTGGTGTAAAGGGTTAAGAATATTGGCGTTTTCAGTACGAAACGCGATGGCTATTGCGAAGAAAACCATGTACACTGCTGGTAAAGTTGTTTCATCAGTAAGGCAGCGATAACAAAGCTGCAGTGTCGGAATGTCGCCGACAGAAACAGCTGCAAGGAGGCTTTATGTCAATAAATGGGCTAAAGAATTTGACCAAGAAATTTGAAGAAATAGGTGACAGCGGGGAGAGGAAAGCGGCATTTATTGATGAGGTTACTCTACCTGTACGTGACCGGGCGCACAGTTCTCAAACTCTGCATCCAGCGCTCAAGCTGTGTCATGGGAATTGTTTCTCGCCTATTAAACAGTTAAAATGATTTTGCGGGGAATTTTATACTGGTATCCGTACAAGATTCAGAATGTGCATCAAATGAAGTCCCAAGGTAGGCTACAAAGCCGTGACTTAGCCCTTCCTTTTTCGTCACACACTGAAATGGTGGACATGTGGCTGGTGAATGTTCTTTGGACGGATGAGACGCATTTTACGCTGCAAGGTGTCGTGAATGAAGAGAACTGTCACTTGTGGGGTCCTATTCCACCACGTGCAGGAACATCCATTACAGTGGGCTTAAAAGATTGTGTGGTGAGGGCCTGTTAGGTGTACGGCGTCATCTACACGTTATAAGGACTTTCTTGTGCAACACGTGAGTCCAGCTTTGCAAGCCAATTTTGAAAGTTTTTGGTAAGTTCCTATAGAACCAAACCGCTGAGGTCATCGGTCCATAGGCTTACATACTACTACGGATACCCCGTGCGGCCTTTGCAAGAAATCAGCTGTGTCAACATCACCATTTCAATGCACGATGGGGTAACGCGACATATCGCTTGCCGGGTGGAAGATTTGCTTCAAGAAACCATCGGTAATGATCACACCATCTCTAGACAACTTCAAGATTTGTGGCCTTCCAGATATCCTTATCTAAACCCTTGTAACTTCTTGCAGTCGGTATTTGAAAAATCGTATCTATCGGGAATGTTTTCGGAATCTTCCTGGTCTGAAGGACACCATACGACAATATATCGCTCTGATTACACCGCATACGCTGTAAGCAGCTGTTGACCATGCCGTGTTACGCATGCAACATGTTGTTGAGTCGGGAGGTCATATTAAGCACCTATTGTTGGTTGTGACTCTATGCTAATAAGTGTGCCAGAACCACCGCTATTATGTGATTGACCGTTCCTTCCCTTTTCCTGCAACCACACCACATCCTGACTGCTTATAACGCCGTATTTTCTCCTGATGGCAAAAATGCAACTACAATTTTTAAGCGCACCAATTAATGAACATACCTTCGATGTTTCAGCGTCGTGCGATGTATACAGCCCGACAGCAGAACTCATAACACAATTAATTTAATTATAACCATCCAGTATACATGTTCTTTGGATACTAGCGGGCCAAATGGGCTCAGTTGTATACATCATGTTTGTGTTCTATTCAACGTCTGAGTAAATTTAATTTGTTCTCTGTGCGTATGTTTTTGAAGTGGTCCAGAAACTGTCTAGGAGGTCGGAAATTATAGAGAAAAAGTTTACTAAATACAGAATATAAAATTTATGGGAAATTTCTTAATCAGAGATTGCAGTCTTCCGAAGACGCAATAATTTCAGAAAATCAATTCGGCTACAGAAAGGGATCACAATACGATCTAGCATACCATTAAGTAGTCTATTATATGCTGATGATCAGATAATTATCAGGAAAAAGAAGATAATTTATAAAGAGCACTAGACATGAATAAAGTGACCCAAACGGAACGTATTAAAATTGAATTGTATCTGAAAATAAGGCAAAGAGGATGGTTTCCGAACGGAGGAATCCATCATATCGAATGCGAAAATAAATGAGAAAATTTTAAAATTAGTTGTAACTGAGAAGAAGACATTCAGAAGATAATCGGTGGAACTGGTGAAAGAAGTTTGGGAAGAAAAACAAGAGACGAAACACAAATGAAATTCTATAAATTAGTGACTGTACCTACTTTCGTATGTGGTTATCAATCATGAACGATAAGAAAATACGAAAGCTCACTTATGCGGCCAGCAGAGGTGAAGTTCATCAGGTATGTAGGGGACTGCAATAATGAAATGGAGAAAATTAGTAATAAAACAGCAACTTTAGATTTAAAAATATTTTCGGTTAATGGATAGATACAAGAGAATATAATGAAATGCAAAGACCATATTCTGGAATGGTAGAAACCAGACAAAAAAAAAAAAGAGAATGAGAAAGTTCAACCGATTGGAAAGTCAGACTTAGATAGACTTCATAAGAGAAGAATGAGCCATAAAGACTGCAACAGGTGACTGTAACACTTAATCCTTGGAAGAAAATGATGATGACGATGAATGAGTTGAAGTGCACACCTCTTTAAATTGCACCTCAAAATTTTTTGGCATAGAGACCCAAAAGGTAAAGCGAAGGTTTGAATGCTGCCAGGCCATGTGGAACCATTTGGTGGTAGTAGTAAAGGGATGACTATAGATGTAGAAAACTGCATGGTCAGGAGTCTGAAGTAAATCCTAGAGCAGTGATTAGCACTGAGACAAAATAGACAATGAGGGTCTGGTGGTGGTGGTGGTGGGGTTTCCTATCATTTCTTCTTTACTCTTCTTGCTTGCTTTCATTCATACATTTTACTGTTAATAAGGATGTAGAATTTAGCTGTAGATCAGTGTCATTCTGAAAGAAGCGTAGAATTTGTAGAATATAACGACCCTCCTTAAATTCACAACAAGGAGTCTCCTGTTGTAGTAGCAATAAAAAAAAAAATTAAATAAATTATTACGTGCCTGGCGTATTTGAAACGAGCATCAGTGAATGCTGAGATGCTTTTGGCTTCTTAAAGTGTTTTTCAGCTGTGTATGTGGCTATTTCGTTTGGTGTTCTGGTGATATTTTCCATGTCATATGATTGTCGCTCACTGGACTGGGAATGTGGTGTGCGACGCGCAATTCACGTCTGGTGTACGAGCGATCGCCGCCCTCATCTAAACAAAAGCGTAATTTGTCCGCACACACACACACACACACACACACACACACACACACACACGTTGCTTCGTCGCGCCGAATGACGCTCGCTCTGATGTAGCACCGTTCGAGTCTGACATCGCTCCGTTTGTTTGTGAGAGGTAGATGTAAAAGCGGTCAGCGAGTGACGAATTGCTGTGGCGGATATTGCGTGATGGATTACTGCCCACCAGAGCTGCAGCAAAACCGATAATAAAGCAGATTGGTTACGGCAGGGGAGCCTCGACAGGTGGCGAGTTTCATCCAGGAGCAACAACAGATTTTGTGTTAACACGAAAATATTTGCTACGAACAACAGTTTTGTTCATTAGGAATATGTAGTAACTCCGTTTTCAGGCTAAACAGCTTGTGTTTTTAAGTGCTCATATTGACAGTAGCGCATCATTTAAATAATCTGCTTGCTGAATAGGTACGACTGTCGTATATACCGAAGCGACCTTTCCGTTGCTGAAGACACGATGTTCAGGAGCCATGATGAATCGAGGAACTCTGCTTACAGTCGGCCATGACGTAACGAAGAAAAAAATGGCTCCGAGCACTATGTGACTTAACTTCTAAGGTCATCAGTCCCCTTGAACTTTGAACTACTTAGACCTAACTAACCTAATGGCATCACACACATCCATGCCCGAGGCAGGATTCGAACCTGCGACCGTAGCGGTCGCCCGGTACCAGACTGTAGCGCCTAGAATCGCTCGGCCGGCCGGCTGTAACGAAGAACTCTGCTTACAGTCGGTAAAATGGTTGTTTATTAAAACACAGTCGGTTTCGAAGCTTCAAGCCGCATCATCAGGCGAACCTACACGGTAGAAATCAAAGTACAGTGTCACCACATTTTGTGAATATTGAAGTAAATAACGGAATGTCTAAATTGTACTCACACGTTAAAAGATCATAAACATACCTATCAATCCTAGTAAAAATTTACTCTTCAGAGAATATCGTCAATACTATGGCCAGCGAAAGATAAAGAAGACTTGCTTCATTCATTAAAACTTGCCTGCATCTACCAATAAAATGTCTGCAAGCTGACATATGAAAGGGAGATGGTTCAACCGGCTCTAAGCACTACGGGACTTAACATCTGCGATCATCAGTCCCCTAGACTTAGAACTACTTAAACCTAGAACCGCTCGGCCACAGTGGCCGGTTATGAAAGGGAGAGCGCCATCTTGCGTGGACGGCACTTCGTTGCATTTTATTTTAAATTTCTTACCGTGTGCCTTGTCCGCGAGTTCGAATAATAAGAGAGGCGTTCAGTAGGTAATGCAACACATTTGGTTTCTGAAAGCAGGTTGGTTTTACTCAGGACTTCCAATATACCGTATTATTCCCCACTCTTTTGGCTACAAAGCCCTATTTTCGAATGGAATCTGCTTTCAATGCAACGGCCTTACGTCATTTTACTGTGAGGGCCTGTATGCTCGCCTGGTGCCACTCTAATGGCCAACGTCTTGCTGCATCAATAACCTCCCCATCATCCGCATACGCCTCCCACGGCGTGTGTCCTCCATTGGGCCAAGCAGATAGCAGTCGGAAGGGTGGACGAGGAACAACAGTCGAGTAAAGTTTTGTGATGTCCTCTCGGGTGCACAGACTAGTGTGAGGCCTAGCGTTATAATTGAGAAGTAGATGTTCGTTTGCATTTCTGTGGCGACGAGGTCTTCCGGATTCCGTTACGCAGCGAGAAACCCAGCGGGCATACACCTTTGAGTAACCTATCTGTGGACGAGTTTGTGAGCACTGCCGACAGAGACATCCAGTTGTGCAGCGAGGTGTTTGATAGTCATCCGTAGATCACCTCAAATGAGAGTGTCCGCACGTTCCAACACTGCAGGAGTCACTGTTGTGGGCGGCCGGCCTGTTGTTGCGATGACGACAGACGCCTCGCCCAACGACTCTTCGCGCTATTCTTCACTGCCAGGTCTCAGCTGACATTCTGCAAGCGCCTATGAATGTCTGTGATGCTCTGCTTTTCCTCCAAAAGAAAATCATCGACAGCTCTTCGCTTGTAAGGCACCTCCGTTGCAGAGGCTGTTTTGAAGACTACATATAGCGTCGCCACCTGTCAGAATTTCATGAAACCATAGGGGCTGAAGCGAGAATATCCTAACACGTTCCACAACAAATTCCAGATTTTTTCAGCCGAAAGTGGCCGAGAAAAAGAAGTGTAACTTGTTGAACGCTCCTCGTAATAACCTCGTGCCGATTTGCAGCAGTAAATTATCCATCCCTTTCTTTCCCACTTCACTCACTTTGTTTGTCTGTCTTTCTACCTCTCAGTCCTTTCTACTACTCTATGGTTATCTTCTGCTCTTTTTCTCTCCATTGACTTCATTTTCAACTTCGTTTATTATTCCTCTTTGTGCCATTCTCTTTCTCGTTGAAATGCCGGACAGCATCAGACATCGATTTATAGTTGTTCTCGCATGTCATACGCAAATTATAGTACAAAGTTTTCACTGCTTTTGTTTATAAAGGTCTAGTGGAAATTTGCCGAATTTGTTTGTAGAGCGTAATGTTTCACACATTTATTTGTAGAGGGAGAGACGAAATCCAAGATTTGAAGACGGTGCAGTCCGGAGGTTAGTTTGTTGGGCATGGTCGATATGATATGGTATGCCTTTACTTTCTTGAATCGGGACCTAAAGCTTACCATGGACACCGAAACACGGTGCAACTCGCCCTGTTATATATACAAATCATTGAGTATAGAACCTCCAGGTCTTTGGATATATGGTCTGATTCTTACCCAGTGAGACATTTAGTCGGCATCACATTGAAGCCCTTAGCTGTAGTTTGTAACAGTATTTTTAACCCAGTATTGTTTGCCGCGAGAGGCAGGGTTGTAACGAATGATCCATGCTCTTTGTATCGCTGGAGAGCTAGTAGCGCCCTCACTAGTGATAGCGTATACTACTTGTACGGGAGTAATAAACTCTCTGATGAATCTGTGGGAAAATATGATGTGTACTAAATGTTTACTACGTTGCCTTCAATTATGATGTATGTGCAAAGTCTGATTATTAGCTCAAACGTACGACATGAAATGTTATTACTTAGCACTCATTAAGCACAGAAGCCTTCACAAAGTAGCACAAAATCGATACTGACGATCTGAATTGACAGAGATATGACGATTATGACTCCTGATGGCGGTAGCAGAGATTCTGGGGTAGTTGCCAGTACGTGTTGAAGGACGAGGCACATTTATCTTACGTATTTGCACAAGACGATGCCAAACACTGATAATGACTGCACTGTCCCGAAATAGTTGTTTTGATGGAAAAAGTGTACGTATTGGCGGTGGCATTTGAAAAGGTCGGCATCTACGATGTTGCACTTCTCCAATGCAGCATCCTCCACTGTAGACTACCCGCCATGTTAATCAGTTTTGCAAGCAGTAAAGGAAATCAAAATAAAAAGTTCGAAACAGGATTAAAGAACATTGAGCAGAAACAAAAGTTTCGAATTTTTCTAGTGACAATTAGAGTACGTTGAAATAATAAGACTAGTAAGTGAGACACTGAAGTTTCGCTTTAGGAGTCAAAATAACTCACAACGGATAAAACAAAGGGGTTACAAAATGTAGCTTTGCAATTGCAAGACAAGCATTCCTAAAGAGAGAAAGAAAGGTCCAATGTAAATTTATGTGTCACTACGACTTTTGTGAAAGATTTATTTCTAGAGTCTAGTGTTAGAGAGAAGTGAAACATTGACAACACACTATGCAGACCAAATATAATCTTATCGAATGGGGGGCTACACAAGGGTGCTGACAATTAGAAACGTAGTTTAATAACTTATTAAGAACTGAATGGAATTGGGAAGAAAAGAAATTTATGGCAAAACGTCAATAAAAGAAGGGATCGGTTGACATGATCCTGAGGCATAAAGAAATTGGTTATGGGGCCACAGTAACCATCACCTCAGCGTTCCAACGTCAAAACAATACTGGCATCAGGAATGACCTTCCGGTGTGGAATTAGTTACAGTAGATCAAATATGCTTCAGAATATGTTTTCCTTGATAACAACATCTATAATGACACAAGATGACAGTCTGTCATGAATGGCACTAATTCCTGCTTAATTATGAATGATGAAACCCACTCTATGCAGTTCCTCGCGATACTTTCCTGTACGCAACTACATTTCAGAAAACAGCCTCCTAGTGTTGCTGATCTTTTCCGATAAGCCGTTTATGTACAACAAAAACATTGAACGTTCTGTTATGTGCACGGGCAAATCCGATATTGTTTTCGTTTCTGTGGAACGGCCGCCAAGGACAACGCAATGGATTCTGTTAGTTAATTATTTCTCTATCCAATCACACATCTGCGACGGTACTCCTGATCGTATACTGGTCAGCACTCTAGTCTACAAAGACGGAATCTACCTGTTCACCTACATCTATTGTTTGAAAGGTGTCGTCTTTCAGACGGGTGTTTTTCCTCTGAATTCGTGCTGGTTTTTGGAGACAAGCTTGTTTCCTTCGAGCAACGTCGCAATGTTTGAACTTAGAATATGTTCAAGGAATCCCGCAACAGACGGGTGTGAGCGATATATAGGATGATTCAGCTGCCCCTAACGATGTAGTTTTATGCAATCCGCAATACTATATTTGGCCTTCAAAAACCACACTCTAGATTTTCGTATTCTCTCGCTCGCTTTGCATAAACTGTTATCCTACAGAAGAACGAAGAGAACAGTTTTGTAGGAAATTTGATGCAGTTCAATTTTGTATTTGAATACGTTTTCGTTTGAGGCCGTAGTTATTCAAGAAAAACCTACAAAATTGACCTTCAGACGCACCCCCACTTCTACACTCAGCCCCCACCGGTCACGTTTTCTAGTATGTTGTTCACTACACTTCCTCCTATACTGTACATAAAAGTTCTCTTGCACGAATTATTTCCCACATTCGACCTTTTATGGTCATCATTGACTGGCCTAATTACCCCACCAGCTTAGCTGGGCATTTATAAATTGTGAATCTGATGTTTGTGCAAATTCACCAAACAGTTTTGTAAATTTTAACAGCATAAAATAAATAAATTACGTCATTGTATGAGTTAGGCCTGACTATTAAATTACTGTGTACGTAAGGGTTAAGTTTGGTTCGAATTGTCAACGTTAATTTTATCGTAATGTTTACTGAAGTCTTTCTTCGTTCATTACCCTGATGGGCACATTTACATTAATAATGTTAGCAAAGTTACGGACTGTAATGGTGGCCTAACGGTCCTAACAATAGAGAGGGAAAAAGGTTGAATATTGGGCATACTTCATGAAATAGCAAATTTTTGTACAATGGTAGGAGGGATTGCCACGAAATGGCCTAATGATCCTATCAATAGAGAGGGAAAAAGGTCGAATATTGGGCATAGTTCATGAAATAGCAAATTTTTGTACAATGGGTGGAGGAATTGCCATGAACTACATACTAAAAGTCCTGACTGGAGAGGGTTAAATGTGGGGATGGAGGTCCTTTTGAAGGTCACTTTAATACATTTTTCGTGAGTAACTCGAAAACCGTAGCCTCCAGAGGAAACGTACCCCAGCGCAAAATTTAACTTCATTGAATTACCTCCAGAAAGGCCCTATTCATTTTTTCTATAGGACTAACAGATTACGTGTTGCGAGCGACAAAATGTGAAAATCTCCTACGTGGATTCTGAATGTCAGAAACAGAATTGCAGGTCGCATAAAATGACATCGGTAGGGGCAGCTGAATTGCCCCGCATTTGTCCTGGGCTAGCTATGCGAAACTTTAGACTTTTATGCAGTTGTAGCCAATACTTTGGTAGTAGTTTTCGTTGCCTCTCTGACGAAATAACAGTTGTCGATTACCTCTAATACCCACTTGTTCATCCTGCATGTTGTCAGCACCTGTGTTTGCTCCACAAAGTAAGCAGCTATTCGCTAATGCACGCAGGTCCACTTTGTTCCAGGAAGATGTTGTCTTAAATGCGAGGTGAAAATGAGATGGTCTTCTAATCTTCATTGTGCTCAAGAACAATGGAACACCTTTAACGTTTTAGAGGCAGAATTCCTTTGTAGCGAAAAAGGATCGGTGAGGGAAGTTCGACGCTGCCTCCGAAGTATTTTAATGAGTTTCTCTGCCAGAGACTATGATTAGAGAGTAGGAAACGGACGCCAAGCCAAACATCATGAAAATTTAACGCCTTTATTCCCTGCGGGCAAACTTAATTACGCACGAAAATGAGGGGTGGACGGTGGCGCCTCTGTAGGAGTCGTAATTGCCCGGTCTGGACTGCCAGCTGTGCTGTGGCCCTCCATGGCGAAATGGGGACGCTGTCCCCAGTAATCGAGAGCGGCGCTGGAGTTATCCAGTTGAACTAATAAACTTGTCCGAGGGCGAGCCACCTGCAGTAAGCACGGACACAGCACCAACAGTCTGTACCTACGGCGGTAGCGTGAGTAGTTCTTACCATGTCACAAGGTTAGCTTTTATATACAGTATATTAACGTTTGTTCTGGTTGCGCTGGAACTCGTGAAGCTGTCAACTTTATCCATAGGGCAATTCTGTTTGCACGCTTTTTGAAAGCAGTCTTTTGTGCATGTTTAGTACAAACAGGTAGACTTGAGTACTAACTCGCCTACGGGGCGAAGATCGATAACGACCGTCTGTGCAGCGATGCTCGACTCGGAGGTAAGGTTATTTGAATTCCGATGGTGGATGAAATTTTCATTTCCAGCATTTGGCCGGCAACGGGAGGTGGTAGTGTAAAGATCCCGATCGCTAGCCTTTGCGCCAACGTTCTGGATAAAATTCCAGACTTCTTCGCAGTGTTTCATGACATGAGGACATATGAAACTGTCAATGCTGATCCGCATGTTGGGTGAACACGTGGAGCTTGGTGGCCTCCCCGTTGCTGTTCGAGAGATGTAGGCTACGTGCCGGCGCCACGTTTCACTCCATCCCTTCTCTGATCGTCATCACCATCATCATCATCATACAAGACAACATCACACTATTCTATATACGTATCCATTACATTCACTTATACAAATACTCATACCAGACAACTCTCACATATCCGCAAGGGAAGTGGCCATTATGAGCGAAAGAACCCTCCCCCCCTCCCCGCCCATTTCCAACAGGAGGCTGAAACTCTAGTCAACACTGCTATACCAGTCTACAATTTCACTAATTTCTTGCCTTCTGGAAGGCATGAGGTCTGCAACAGTATGGTTTACCAAATTATGCAATTAATTTGCAGAGAACCGTCGAAGTTGCAGTGTTAATTTTCTCTATAACTTGATGACTAGTTTCGAGGCCAGACTCACTATCACACCATCCAATAAGCTATGCAATAACATACGACACCAACATGGCTGTTCATGTTATTTAAACACGTCTCGTAAAGCAATGCAGGGTTGACCTTGATTAGCTTATTGGATGATTTGATAATGGGCTTAGGGTTGAAACTAGTCATTAAGTAATAAAAAAACTATTATTGCAAATTTCATGGTTCAACGCAATTTATTGCAAAATGCAGTGTTCATAATTTTACGCTGAGTACCTGTGACTTCACAAATTCTTCTTTTCTTTGGGTGGCTTATCGTCAGTGGAGCGCGTTTTATTCTCGATATTATAACCTTTACGGAGATTGAGAATCTCTTCCGTACGAATCAAAATCGTTTCCGCAAACAATGATCGTGTGATGCGAGGACGCTCTGTTTGTCCGCGCTCTTACGGAATATCAAACGGGCTTTTGGATTGAACAGAAGATTTCTTTGCAAATACAATAAATTATGTTATTTTTAACGAAGAGAAATCTCAAGACATGAAACTAATCTCGGACATAAGGAAATGTTATAGGACTAAATGTAACTCACTGGGCGTAAATAGGCGGATAGATAACGTCGATTAAATATCCGTATGCTGACTGAGCGGTTTATGGTGGAAATACCATAAAAATAGTCGTAGTAAAGGCAGACAGATTGGAAAATTCCTCACGGGATGTTCGGCGCAAAGAACGAGATATCTTACAAAACCTTCGTTCCACAGGTATTTCAGTAGTGCTCATAAGTCTTGGATCCATATTAGGTAGGACTGCTAGGGAAAATAGAGAAGATGCAAAGACGAGCAGCGCGTTTCGCCACAAGTTAGTTTAGTAAGCGCGAGAGCACGACGGAGCTGCTGACCCAACTCCAAGCGCCGGATGTTGCATGAAAGGTGATGTGCATCGCGATGTGGTATGTTGTTAAAGTTCCTAGAGTGTACGCTCCTGGATGAGTCAACCAATGTACATTTCGCAAAAAGACCGTTAAGACAAAATTAGAGAGTAATTTCTAAGACTTTCCCGGCGATTTGCTGACATCTCGTAAAATCGGGTGTACTGCCGGTGGTCCGCTTCTTCCCAACACGATACTTCGACGTCGTAACTCGGCGTCTTCATCAGGTGTTCCCTGAGACTGGTTGGCGAGCTGACCTCGTCCCATATTTATGCCTGGGCGGTGTGTGGTGCTCCCTATGCCGTCCGCGCCCGCTGTGGCCATTTCTGTCGGTGGTATCAGTCTCTAGGCGCTTCCTCTTCGGTCCGCGCCCGTTGCGGCTCTCATCTGAGGTATCGGACGTCCCAAGGCGTTCCCTATTGGGTCCGCGCCCGATAGGCGCGATCCTAGCACTATCATGGCTCTGCTCAAGCTCCTTATGCTGCCCGCGACCGCGGCGAGTTTCTCTCGTGGCCGAGCCATTATCCTGGCCTTCTGAAGCCGGTATGCGCCTGTGAGGTGCGCTTCCTGTGGCATCCGGTTGTTGTTGGAGCTGCATATTATGATGGCCATCCTCCAAGGAGCTTGCTGCCGGCTGGTGTCGCGTATGCCTTTCTGTTCCGTTACTTATACCCTTGGACGTCTGTAGTTCATTCCTGGAGGATGGAACTTCCTTCCGTTGTTTCTGTATTAGTTCCAAAGCAGGGTTCCACGCAGTACTAAGCTGATATCCTGCTTCTCGGTTTATCAAGTTCTCCGTCATCTTGATTTCAATCGATTCATTAATGACACTAGCCCAGACTCGGGGGGGTCTGAGCCAGGATCCTAGTTTTGTCATACTCCATGGTGTGCTCAAGGTCAAGGCAATGTTCTGCTATTGCAGATTTAGTTACCTGTCGTAACCTGGTGTGTCTCTGGTGTTCTTTACATCTTATTTCAACTGTTCTTGTAGTTTGACCGATGTAAGCCATCCCGCATTCACACGGTATATGGTAGACACCAGGTTTCCTTAACCCCAAATCATCCTTGACAGTTCCAAGGAGCGTCCTGATCTTGTTAGGAGGGCAGAACACACTCTTGATATTGTGTTTCTTCAGGATTCTGCTGATCTTGGCAGATATAGGCCCCGCATATGGTAGAAAGGCTACTTTCCTGGTCTCTTCTTCCTGCTCCTCTTCTGTTGCCTCAGGTCGTCTGGTGGGACGGAGCGCTTTGCGGATGTCCCTGGTGGAGTATCCATTGTCTGTGAACACTCTTTGTAGATATTCTAATTCCGCTGTCAGGCTGTCTGTGTCAGAGAGTGTTTTGGCTCGGTGCACGAGTGTTCTCAGCACTCCATGCTTCTGTGCTGGGTGATGGCAGCTGTCAGCCTGTAGATATAAGTCAGTGTGTGTTGGTTTCCTGTACACACTGTGGCCTAAGGTGCCGTCTGCCTTCCTCTGTCCTGGTAAAGAGCGCCTAGAGACTGATACCACCGACAGAAATGGCCACAGCGGGCGCGGACGGCATAGGGAGCACCACACACCGCCCAGGCATAAATATGGGACGAGGTCAGCTCGCCTACCAGTCTCAGGGAACCCCTGATGAAGGCGCCGAGTTACGACGTCGAAATATCGTGTTGGGAAGAAGCGGACCACCGGCAGTACACCCGATTTTACGAGATGTCAAAATTAGAGAGCTTCGAGGTCGCACGGAGGCATCCGAGCAATCGTTTTTCCTATGCACCATTTGCAACTAAAACAGAAAAAGGGAGTAGTGGTACACTCCATATGGTCACCTGCGGAGTACAGATGAAGATGGGGATGTATCTAATGCTTTACAAGTTAGTAAGGACTCAGTCTATTTTCAGTTATTCAGGAACAGGTAACTGAATTCCAAGTGGCCATACTTCTGTAGAAGATAATTCTCGTGAATGATTTCCCAAAACTAAAACCGTTGTGATCACTGGCCGTGTCGTCCATTGTCAATATCGATACGGTGATCGACCATCTCCAGTCGCAACGCTGTGACCATCGCCACCGGCGCTGCTCTCTGCCATAAATGGAAGATTTGGATCGACAGTGGCACCGCCCAAACTACCAGCGCCCCCCCAAAAAAAAGACCACAGTTTATGACGCATCCGACTAATCCTCTCTCAAGCCAGTGTCACCTGGATTCACGCTCCATCAAAATTTTACCACTGCTTCCAAATTTTCAAATGCCATCCTTCGGCATCGCCTTCTGTATCCTTCTACCATCCGCCACTGGGATCCATTATATCAACGTATCAGAGGGGTAGGACGCCAAATGGGCCAATTTGGAGCAGGAGAGGCAACATAGGACATTTTAATTTCCACTGTCTATACTTTGACAAATAAACTCATAAAACTTTGTCAGCATGACCAGAAAGGATTCAGGATTGGCACTCATAGTAGTAGAAGTTGAAATACATAACAAAATAAATTTTTTTATACACGTGAAACTTCATCATTTTTTCGCTTACTATTGGCTGCATTTGTTGATATAGGTACACTTTTCTTCAGAAGCAAGAGAGATTCTTCGATGAATTTTGCGCAGCATACAAACCATACTTACAGATGTATAAAACTCTAGAATTTTCCAAATTTGTTAAAAACTGTGGTAAAAAATGAGATAGTTAACTATAAAATTTTTCTAAACATCAAGTTTAAAATGTAACAACTCATGTATTTTTTCATAAATTACCTAAATTCTGGAGTTTCATATACGAGTTTCATATACCTATAAGTATGGCTTTTATGCTGTGCCAGTATGTGAGGAATCGCCCTGCGAATTCCGAGTGCGTGAATTTTTCTTCATCCTGTGTGTTAAACCATCTGCAAACCAAGGATTTTCCTTTTTCCGTGATCTTTAGATACTGCACAATATATTAACAGTTCGGTCATAGTAGCAACTCATTGCTGAACACACTTCCAAGACCGCACGTGTGGACTGAATAGTTAATGCTCTTGCGGCTTCATTTTCTGGGAAAACACAAATGCGCAATGTATTTAAGTTTCGCTGCCGACGTAAAACACTCAGTCCCCTTCAGGCGACGCGAAATTCCAGTTTCTAGCAAAATCCGGCTTAATCCAAACATAACCGCACAGAGTTTAAAAGGCACCGATCATACCACTCTTCTAAAGTTGTACGCCTGGGAATGACGGAACAGCCATGACAAATCTGAGATCTTATAGGTCGAACTTGACACCGAGGGTAGCTCACTTCCTTCTAAGAGCTTCATCCTGCTACGCTCTTAGCAAATTTCGGAATCAATTCAAACGTGATTGATTGTCACAGCATCTCATTCGCACTCTCGCGCCGAAGCGTTTTATTAAATCCAATAACTTCGTTAGTTGTAGGACCTAATTGAATTGTCTCGCATCCCTTTCTCCGCTGTTTTCATTCGCGACGGCGTTAATAAGATTTAGAAGGTGACTAATGGTATTCTTCAGAAGGACGAAAGACAGTCTCCGAAGTGGAGGAAAGAGAGAGGGTTCGAAATTTGCAGATTTGCTGCATCTCTAAAACAAGCGGACAGAAGGAGATGATGTCGGTAGTTGATCATGTGATTCCAAGGAATCACGCGAAAGATATTTTAGATATTTTTAGCGGTTCACGGTCTCAGGAAAATGTAAGCGAGAATTACACTGAGCTGACAAGTCATGGGACAGCGATGCGCACATAATAGCGATATTCACATACACAGATGCCGGGAGTATCGCGTACACTGGGTATAAAAGGGCAGTGCATTGGCGTAACAGTCATTTATACTCAGATGATTCATGTGAAAAGGTTTCCAACGTGTGTATGGAATTAACAGACTTAGTTTCAGCTAGACGCACTGAAAATTTCAATACGGAAATCGTTAATGATTTCAATATTCAGAAATCAGCATTGTGAAGAGTATGACGAGAAAATAAATTTCAGGGTTTACCTCACACCATGGACAACTCACTGGACCGAGAGCTCCGGCATTTGATTAGTGTAGTCAGTGCTGACAGACAACTAACACTTTGAGAAATAACCGCAGAAATCAATGTGGGACGTACAACGAACGAATCAGCTAGGACAGTGCGGCGAAATTTGGCTCGAATGGGCTATGGCAGCAGCCTTTGTCACTAGCACGATATCGTCTGCAGTGCTTCTCCTTGGCTCTTGACCATATCGGTTGGACATTAGACGCCGGAAATCCGTGGCCTAATAAGATGAGTCCCGATTTCAGTTGGTAATAACTGATGATAGGGTTTGAGTGTGGTCCAGATCCCAGCTATGGACTGAAGTTTTCAAAAAGGCACTGTACAAGTTGGTGGTAGCTCCATAATGGTGTGGGCTGTGTTTGCATGGAATGGAATGGGTCCTCGGTGCAAATGAACCGATCATTGATTGGAAATGATTATGTTGGGATACTTGGAGACCATTTGCAGCCATTCACGGACTTCATGTTGCCTAACAAAAAAAGGACTTTTGTGGAGAAAAATGTGCCATGTCACCCAACGACATTCTGGACAATTTGAGGGAATGATGTGGCCTCTCAGACCGTTCGACATGGACCACATCGAGCATTTGAGGGACGTAATCAACAGGTCATTTCGTGCACTAAACCCTGCACCGGCAACATTATCAAAATATTGTGGATGGCTGTAGAGGCATCAGGGCTCAGTATTTCTGCAGGGCACCTCCAACAACTTGTTGAGTCCATCCCATATCAAGCTGATGCATTATGCCGGGAAAAAGGGTGTCCGATACGATATTAATAGGTATACCATGACTTTCATCCCCTCAGTAGAAGACACTTGAGTAGTGTTCGGGAGTCATCCATATTTAGGTTTCTCGCTGTTTTCCTAAATCGCTTAAGGAAAACAGTGGAATTTTCCGAGGATCAATATGGATTGACTTCTGTATTAGAACTGGATCTTTCTATAACGTAATTCATGGTAGATGTAAAATAAATTTGAATCTAGAGTTTTACGTAGGTTCCGGAATCGCAGAGTTCGAAGAATATATATTTTAGAACTGATCAAGTCCGAATCACAAGTTGTCGACGTGCTTTCCCCCCCCCCCCCCCCCCCGCTTTCCCCCCCCCCCCCTCCCTCTCTCTCTCTCTCTCTCTCTCTCTCTCTCTCTGTATATATGGTTTGAAGAACATATATGCGTTGATCCTGTTATCCTGCTAAGATGTAAAAACAGATATCGCAGTCTTATTTTGACCTAGATGAAAGTAAAGTCTCTTTTTCACAGCTACTTTAATCGCAAAGATATCGTTATCAACAACGATTTTTTGAAATATAGCTACACGAATTTCCGCTGCCAGTACCGCAGTTATAAAAGAGACGAATCCAACGGCGTTTCATTCTTCAAAAGCCTATTCTATTTTCCCACTAAAATTTAATTTTTCATAATTCTATAAACTTACTATTTAGAAATACTTACAACGGTTACATATGCAGATTTAATGAATCATGATGTCATTCTGCTCATATTGTCCTACCCTCTCTTCCGCCCCCCCCCCACCCCCCAAATCGCCCAACCATCGCCACCCACACACACAACGTACAAGAGAATAGAAGAAAAAAAGTATCGCAGACATGGGCTCTGAAATATAGACCTGAAGAGCTATGGGTACGTCATCTTCGATACTATGAAACAAATACAAATCCCTTCTCCAGCAAGCTCTTCGTTTTTCACATTTTAGAATGAGGTAGTACGGACCAAAAAAAGAAAAATTTGTTTGTTAAACATGGCCTCTCAAACGCTTTCCTTAAGAGCTATGTGTACTTCTTCAGTAGAAGAGCAGTTTCACAATAGCGAAGATGAACAAGTGTTCATAGCTCTTAAGATATGCATACTAGAGCCCACGTTTAGTGGACATAATATACAATCGGGAGTACGATTATAAATAGGAAAGTAGAGCAAAGAGTGAATTACCGTGTTCAGTGATAAGATTAGGCTATAGTGTTAATCTCATCAGAATCGACAGCCGGCAGCAACAGTTTGGTTATACATGTCGACATTACAACCAGAGGACGAGATAGTATTAGAAACTGTAACTCGATAAGTAAAGAGATATGAAAGTGTAATAATAATGGGGAAGTGGAGTGTTAAGTTAGGGGAATGAACAGAAAACAGAAATTACTGGTGAATACAAAACATAATAGAATGACACAGGAGAAAGATTACAGATATTGGTTCGTAAGGCGCACCCAGGAGGAGATACAGACTCAGATCAAAATTTGGTACTCATGAAGAGTGGGCTGAGCTTTAGAACAATCGTTGCGAAAAATAAATGTGTAACCAAATGGAGTACTGAAATACTGAGAAATGACGGTGTGCATTCGAACTTCACTGAGGCTGTAGATACTGCGATGATAAACACTACCATATGCTTTTCAGCGGAATAGGAATCGAAATTCCTGGAATCGGCAGTCAGAGAAATTCTACTGACAAATATAGGTACAAGGAAGCTAACTGCACGAATCCTTGTGAAACACAAGAACCAGTAACTGATCGAAGAAAGGAAAAAGTATTCAAGGTAGTAAAAGTATAAAATAATAAGTCACTATGTGATTAAATCGAAAGGAAAGTTGTCGCCGGTAAACAGAAAAGTGAAAAACAGAAAAGTCGAAACGACATTCGATGAAATTAATAGCAAAGCTGGGAAGATTAAAACTGCAGACACATTCAGCTCTTATACGCGTGGGAGAAAGCAAATATATGGAAAGAGAACATTGAGGCCTTCTACGTGGAGGAGCACCTGTCTGCCGACGTGACAGAAGAAATGAGTGCCATTAAGGAAGGCCTAGGGAATTCACTACTAGACGCAGAGTTTGGCAGTAACTTGGAAGACACGGCCAGACGAGACAGAAGGGATAGATGATATTCCGTAGAACTTTCTAAAGTCACTGGGTGGTGTGCAAACCAAACGATTATTCATGTCACCGTGTAGAATCAGTGATACCTGAAACATCATCGGAAATCTGCAAGAATGTTATCCACAAAGTAACGAAGATAGCAAAGGTAGGTAAATCTGAGAACTATGGCGCAATCAGTTTAACAGACTGTGCAGCCAGGTTGCTGACGAGAATAATATACAAAATGGAAAAGAAAACTGGGTATATGTTAGATGCGATCAGGTTGACTTTAGGGAAGGTACAAGAGATACATTTGTGACGTTGTCTTAATAATGGAGAGAAATCTTAAGAAAAATCAAGAGACGCTCGTAGAATCTGTTGTCTTACAAAAGCGTTCGACAACATAAAATGGCTCAATAGATTTGAAATTGTTAAAAAAAGTGGTATAAAATGTTATGAAAGGCAGATAATATGGAATATGTATAAGAACCATAACAATGGAAGATCAAAAGGCAATGCTTGGAATAACGCGGCGAAAGGCAGGTATACAATCTCTCTCCTCTACTGCTGAAGCTGCACGTCAAAGAATAAATGATAGAATGGAAATAAGGGTTTAGGAGTTGGATTAAAATTCAGGATGAAAGGATATTAATGATAAGACTCGCTGATGACACTGTGATCCCCAGCAAAACTGAGGAAGTGTAACAGGAGCTGATGAATGGAATGAAAAGTCTAATGAGAGTAAACTGGGGATGACGAAAGTAATGAGAAGAATAGAAATTAAATAAGAGATAAACTTAACATTAAAATTGGGGACCAAGAAGTAGACGAAATAAAGGAAATCTGCTACCTACGCAACGAAATAATGCATGACGGGAGGAGAAAATATGAAATAAGCATTGACAGGTGGAATTCCTAGCTAAAAGAAGTCTACAGGCATGAAACATGGGACCTAATTTGGGAATGTACATCTAAGCTCACCTATGTATGGAAATGAATCAACATACCGCTCCTGGAAGGATCGCTAAAACTAGATTAGATTAATTACAGCGAGCAGAGATGCATTTAAACACTCATTATTGCCGCGTTCCATATGTGATTGCAAAAGAGAAGTAACGCTGTGGTATGGAACTAAGTACTTTATCCTATGCTCTACACATGTAGTGTGTGTATGTAAATGCAGACTGAGGGAAAACGGAGAAAGAAGATGTGACTTGTGTAACGCCGCTTCCTTTGGACGCAAAGATCAAAATATGAATATAATACCCAAACTGGAATACAAAACCCAAACCCAATATCCAAATTTCATAAAAAAGAAAACAAAGTCCCACTGTCATAGCTTCAATAGTAGCAAGTATTCTGAAGAGAAACAAAAAGAAATAGAAAAGAAATCCAGTATAAAGTAACTTAGTATTTTTGCAAAAGAAAGTAAAGTAGAATCCTTTTTGTATCAAATAAAGAAAAAGTAGATCGCAAAGTAGTGTACTTATAGATCACGGAGTAGAACAAGTGACCTCAAAGAATACTCCTTGTGAGTACTTTCTGAGACAACACGGAATACAGAAGATAAAGTTATACATTTTTAATGTGGCTCTAGCGCTTTCTTGATCGTGTCGTAACTTAACGTGTCTCTTGTACGTAGGCGATACGATATTGTTTTGACATTTTGGAGATTTGCGATCTGCTAGAAATCATTAAGCTTGAAACAGGTAGATCAGCAGCTTTGAATATATCATTAGGTAAAGTCGTCAAGACAAGATAGGAAAAGTACCGAAATTTGTCTTACATAGATTATTATCAATGGAAGACTGAACTTTGTCCCAAAGTGATAGACTGTTCGTAATTTAACGAAAAAGGAAGTGAATATTCGTATCGAATTGTGAGAAAATACTTGGATTTCGTTAAAGCAGCTGGTGATATCTGTATCTTATTGCAAACTCTTTCACTGAAGTTTACGTAACTAATTCCACCCAGCTTAGGCAAAGATTACGTCTTTAAGACAATGATAGGATGTGATTAGACTATATTAAACCAGCATAACGTGAATGTACAGTCTTTGACATTTATTTCAAACCAAATAATAAAAAACTTATCGTACTGATTCAGAGTATTTATCATCCGCAAACTGAAAACTTAAGTGGAGAAACTATTGCTGTATATAGACTTTAACCATGATTAGTGCAATAATAGCAGTTTGTATGCATGTACGTGTAGCTGTCCTCGTACACGTCGGGGAGAATATGGTTATTTTAGCTGGCCGGTACAATTAACTCGCACTCGGCGGGAACATAGTGCAGCAGGACAGACTTCTTCTGTAACGTTGCTTATCAGACAGTATGCAGACATTCGACCGTTAGCTGTCGGAGCACGAGCTTCATCAACGAACATTTTCAATACAAGGAGCAGTTGCACTACCGCGAGTTGACAGGTCGCGTCACGCTGTTATATTCGTCGTTGGCCAGAGGGTGCGGCTGGCGGCCTCATACGCCACGCCATCCGGGGATTAGCTGTCTTGATGTTCGACGGTGAGAGAGCATAGCTGGGCGAGGAGCAAAGGAGGAAGTGGAGATGCAATTTCGCTCGACGTTGACTCGAGTGGCCTCATATTTTCGATCCGCGGTTCGTCGCAGAAATCCATCCTGGTGAACGCGGTGTTGCTGGCCCTGGCGACTTGGACGGATCAGAGTGGGGCCGGCCGCGTGACATTTATCACAGTTGCAGCGCTCCCATGGACAGCGGCTGGCAGAGAGGGAGTCCCACCACCGTGTGAAGGCGGCTATCGCACCTACATCGACTTGTGTTCACTGGCAGCTTGACGGATCCTTGTTACTAGTAACAGCACGTTCTGGAGCTTTTCCTGTAGTTAACTTCGCTTTGTAGCACGTTTGGTCTTAGGGTAAAAAAGTGCGACAAGTCTTTCAGTCTCTTGATTGGCTTTCTCCAAAGATGTTGTCTATTCTTCTCCTCATGCTGCTGACTGATATAAATTTAGCTTTCCAGGACCGGAGGACCAAACTTTTAAGCTATTAAATTTGCGCACCTCTGCCTCCCGTAGTTGTTATATTTGTAAGAACTATTTCCCTTAAAATTTTTAAGTTCATAAAGAATTCTATGACGCATTCCCCGCTTGAGTTTCGTCTGAATCAGGGCAGCTTGTAAAAACTGGGTGGGACACTACGAATGTAGTGTGTGGACATGTAAGGTGAGAATGTGGGTCTCGCGGGAGGCGTGCGTGAGATAGTCCCTGCAGTCGCGCTATCCTCTCTGCCCTCGGTGGCTCAGATGGACAGAGTGTCTCCCATGTAAATAGGTGATCCTAGGTTCGAGTCCCGGTCGGGGCACACATTTTCACCTGTCCCCGTTGATATATATCAACGCCCGTTAGCAGCTGAAGGTATTAATATAATTCTAAACTGTTGTAACTGGTCCTCGATATTTGGACATTGGCAATGTGACGGTGTGGGCATATCCGGGGACCTCGCTGCCTGCCGGAGCACCTCAACATCAGCAGACAGTTCATGAAGACACATGCCTGGTGTACAAGAGAACTGTCCTGGTGAAAAGTGGCATTACTGTACCGTCGTATGAGAGGTAACACATGAGGACACAGGAAGTCTATGACGTACTGTTGTGCCTTTAGATTTTCTCAGTCCCCACCTGCCTTGATCTGAAGTCGTATCCCGCGGTTCCCCACACCATGACACAAGGAGTTAGACAGTTGTGCCTTTCCAAAGCAGTGGCAGAATGGGACCTCACCCCAGGGCGTCATCATACTCGCCGACCGCCGTCAACCGTGCTAGTTGAGGCCCACCATCACTGAATACAATGCGACGCCGTTCATCAGCAATCCGCATTTCCCGGTCATGTACCACTCCAAACACAGCCGTCGATGCTGGAATGGTAATTCTATAGTCCGGCTGCTGCGTGTCTCCGACCAATGGTGTGGGATGACACAGAACGTTCACGGGTGGCAGGAGAAAATGTGAAGGAGTTGCGATAAACCTACCAAATGGAGATAGACAGTGAGACGCTTTTCTCTGCCAGGTGCTGATAACGCTGTCTCACAGGAGTATATGACATCTCCTTGTCCTTCACTTTGATCATTCAAGCACTGACGCAGTTCACGCCGCTTACATACACAACAAATCCTGTAAACAACACTAAACGCGAGAAACCCTAATGCCCTCTGCCAGCCGTTCTGCTTTTCACACTGAATTTCAAGTGTAATCGTTGACGTAACCGCAGATGGTGTGTGCATGAACGAAGTGACCTGACATTTTGCCGTGCCTTCTGGGTGTTTCACTTTTTTGGCAGGCAGTGTTTATGAACACGCTTTAAGATCTCTTATCTTGCTCTCGTTATTCCGATGGGAGATACACGACGGTTGCATTAGAATGCCCTCACGTCTTCCACGAATACTGATTCTTTGAATTTACCTAACAGAGTTGCACGAGAAATACGTCCCATTTCCTCCAAAACCTATCTGCTTTCGTTTAGGGTGTCCCGGCTTGTTACGATCCTAGCATTGCAGCACTCTATTTTTTTGCTTTTTGTTGTCATGACTGGTTGATACGAACTCCACATGCCGGAACAATAGCATTGATAATACTAGAGTGCAGTATTTCTTTATAAATGCGGTGAGAGTTCTCAGATACCTTGCAACAGGTGTAAGCCTCTCTTTCGCCCTCCATAATGTTGTTCGTCCCATTTCATATCGCTTCTAGCGTCTCTTGCGTCATACGGTGTTCGCTGTTTCTATAAGTAGAAAAATGTATTTTCGCTTTATGGTCGGATGCCTCAATGGTCGCTTAAGATAAGGAAGGGAAATCGCCTGCGCTATTAGACCACGAATCGTTTATGTTCTGCGTGTTATCGTATTGTAGTCGTTTTTATACGGGATCGTATTTGGTGGGGCTGTTATTGAAGACCAGCCCAGTATTTACCTGCAAAACCACTTGAAAACCGCACTTGAGGGGGATCAGTGTAGCAGAGCATCGGTCGTTAATCTCCCGCGCGGATAAGATGTCAGTCTGGCTCACCACCCTGTCTCTACAGCTATCGCTCTGAGCGAGAAACTATACAAGCAGGCACTCATGTCACTGCTTAGTGGTCCCTGTCAATACTTATACGATGTGACGTGGTACAGAAGGTCAATATTTATGTCGTAATCTGATACCTTCGAGTAGTTTCTCTTTGTCTTAGGCATTGTATTGTGCTGTATTTATCGACATTCAAAGAACGCTGTCATCATAAGACCAAATATAATCTTGCCCAAGTCTTGGATTTACTTGCGATTATCCATCAACATTAGTGTCCTGTGAACGACAATATTGTGTGCGAACAATCTGATAGGCTTGCTGGTTCTATTTGATTAGTCCTTTTTGTATATTGAAGAAGTACACCGATGAGTTAAACATTATGACCACTGCCAACAGTGAGACTGAATGCCGCCTGGTGGCGATTTTGATGAAGGGCAGATTGTTGTGGCCCAACGTCTGCCAATGAGCATCTTGCAAACGGCGAAAATGGTTGGCTGTTCTCGTGCTTAAGTCATGAGCATCTATAGAAATTGGTTGAAGGGCAGAGAAACCACTAATAGAGCACAAGGTGCTCGACGTCCTCGCCTCATAAAACAATGTGGAGGTCGCGGGAGTTTTCGTTCTGTGAAGAAGGATAGTAGGCGATGTGTGGCAGATATGACTACAGAGTACTGTGCTGTTGCAGATATGCTGTCCGCAACAGTCGTATATGTTTCCACGTTGACCAAACGACATCTTCAGTTACGACTGCAATGGCCATAGGAACGTAACCTGTTTGAATGAGTCACATTTATTGAAACACCAGGTCGATGCCTGGTCTGGCTGCTAACGGCTGTTCGAAATACGCACTGCGACACGGGTGCAGGATGATCGGAGCAGTATTATGCTTTGGGGAACATTCACTTGGCCATCATTGGAATCTGTAGTAGTAATCTATGGCGATATGACAGCAGTGACTCAGCATCGGTTCAGGCAGGATAACTGTCAGCGTCACATGGCCACAATCGTGCTGCAGCGGTTTGAGCATCATAACTGCGGGAAATTGATCTCTTGTCCATGAGATTTGCCCGATCTGAATTCCATGGCTGTAATTTGCGGTAACTGCGTGAACAGTACACAGATATCTAGTGCCACAACCATACGGAAGCCTACCAGGCGAATTAGAATCGCCTCTGTGTCTCAATCCTAAGGTGGGCCAGCACACTGGTAAGTAGGTGGTCATAATGTTCCGACTCATCAATGAGGAACAGCGTTAAGATATGATGGGTGGTTTCGTTGATGATGGGAGACTCTCTTCCGCAACATGTGGTCCAGACAGTGACAGAGTGACGCAGGTCGGTACTCACCACGTTGATGAGCTGAACGAAAGCGAGTCCGAAGCGCACCTCCACCTTCTGCGTCATGTTCTGCACGGGCCGGATGAGCTTGTTGTATCCACGGAACAGGTCGCGCACCAGCCGCTCTTCGTCCTCAGAGCACCAGCCTGTGGAGGCACGAAGAAAGACGAATCGTCACAACAGAGAAAAACAACAAACAAGAATACAATTAGTGCCCCATAACCCCTAAGTGCAGTAGTGACAACTTAGTGCCACACAGGCATTGCTGAGGAGAATTTAAACAGGTTTGTTACTAGACGGACAACCAGAACTCTGAACATTATGTTGGAAAAAAGCCTGCAACAGAAACAGAAGTAAAATATGATGTAGGACCTAGGTACATCTCATCAGAGGAACGCAATGACTAGTTTGTAAACGATCTTTTTTTGCATGAAGAGTATCATTACTAGTTCCGAATTATTTGTGTAGAAGGTGAGTTCACTGTTTTGCCCGGGTATTATTCCAGTCTTCTATTAATCGGTCTCCATCTTCCCCTCTCTCTGCCCATCTCATCCTTCATCCCCTCTTCTCCCCATCTCCTCCACCTCTCTCTTTATCCAACTACTCCACCCCTCCCACTCTGTCCATCTCCTCCTGCAACTCTCTCCATCTGTCTATTCCTCCCCCTCTACATGTCCATCTGCTCCTCCCTCCTATGCTGATCTGCTGCTTCTCCCTGTGTCCATCTCCTCCTCCCCTCTGATTCCATGCCATCTTCCCCCTCTCTTTAACCATCTCCTCCTCCTCCTCCTCCCTCTCTCTGGCCATCTCCACCTCCCTCCTCTCTCCGTCAATCCCCTCCCCTTCTCGCTGAGCATCTCCTCCTCTTACTCTGTTCATCCTATCCTCCACCCGCTCTCTACCTGTCTCTTCTTCTCCCTGTCTCTGTCCATCTCTTCCTGTTTCTTTGTCTGTCCATCCCCTTCTCACCCCTCTCACTATCCAATCCCCATTTCACCCCGCCCTCCTCTCTCTCTCTCTCTCTCTCTCTCTCTCTCTCTCTCTCTCTCTCTCTCTCTCTCTCTCCCTCTCACACACACACACTGTGTGTGTGTGTGTGTGTGTGTGTGTGTGTGTGTGTGTGCGTTGTGTGTGTGTGTTGTGTGTCCACTCCTCCTCCACCCCCCCCCCCCCCTGTCTGTTCATCTCCTCCTCCCCATTCTCTCTCCACATTACCTCGCTCACCCCAACCAATAGGAGTCTGCTCGTTTTACCCCAACAATATTTATTTCCAGATCATAATTAATATGTGTACCAAATTTAGCTGAAATCGTTCCAGAGATTTAGGATGAGTTTTTTTACCCGTGTACGCGCGAGGCAGGTATATTTCACATATATTTAATATATTTCACACATGTTTCTATACATATTTCACCTGAATTTCTAGCGAATTTCACCATGCAATTTCATTTTCATTTCAATGTCTATGGCGTCATATTTCCCGAACGATGTGCTATACAATGATATAATTTTTGCAGCACATGGAGTGACACATGTGACTACCGACTGCGGAATGTGTTCGAAATGGAATTCGTAGTAAAGTAGTAACAAATTAAATCACCACGTATGAAGCGACAATATCTCCTAACTACGCGTCGTACAATGATATAACTTCGATGGTGGTGTATGCGAATACTGCATCCAAAATGTGTCGCGTGTATAGGTAGTAGTAGTAGTACTAATGAAGTAATAAATCAAAACGTCATGCTTCATACCGCAGTGAACGGTGAAAAGGTAGTAAGCTATAAATTTTTTTCCTTTCATCATTGTGTGGGTTTCGTTAAGTTTTGAAATTGTGAAGTTTGCTACAAGTCATTAAGTGCTCTTATTCTAAATTGCTGGATGACTAAAGTGTCCATTTTTTAAAATATGTATGCATAACTAGCTAAGCGCCTGCTGCTCCCCTCATGAAGATTTTATGGTCTGCAGAGATTTTTTTTTTCTCTAGTGGAATTTTTGTTACGACAGTTGCTCGTGTGCAAGTCTACACACTGTGCAAACAGTGTATTTAGTTTACGCAAACTACAGTGAAGACCAGATACCAGAATTTAATAAAAGAGTCAATGACTCTTTACATGGCTGCTAATCTTTATACGATTAAAGTATTCCAATGGATTTAATTTAATATGGTATAGCTAATTTAAAAAAGAGACAAATCGGATAAGTTTTTCTGTAGTTGTTAGTGCCAGTCTAACACTTGGTACTGAATTCTCTTATCTCGAACGGATATTCCTGTACATGAAATCGCATTTAAATGCGGTATCTATTTTGTCATCAGTAATGTTTAAGTTTCTTCGTAATTACAACAAAAATAATTTTTAAACAAATAATAGGCCTAATCAAAAGTTAGTGTAGTAAAGGTCCATTTCTTTTTCTGTACAACTCTGACAAAACCGATTGGTCGTGGTGAATATTATATAGTTTTCGTAATTTTAGTTCACAAACTACTCTTCCCACTAGTTAAGGCCAAAGTAGGGTGCAGTTTTCCCAATGTACTGCTAACCAAAAAGCGATTCTGGTGACTGGAGTTGGAATTTTCTGTTAATCGTGCCTTTCTGATGGTGATATTTCCCTATAACCTTTGATCCCAGACATCAGAGCTCTTTCTTTATAATCAAATACAGATACAAATTTTCATAGAGTTAGCTTTATTAGAGATTTAGTTTTTTAAAAAAGTCATTCACCTCGTATTTCACTCTGTTAAGGCCCTAATTTTCAAACATTTTAAAACGCAAGTTATTTTATTTCTGACTGAGAAACCAAATACCAATTTTCGGAGTTCTAGTTTCAAAATTGCCTTCATATCGACACATTTTCAAAAACCTTATTGCACGCACTTAGAGCTGAAATTTCGAAAAACACCTTGTTAAACGATGCCTACAACATAAGATCAAAACCCTTTCCAAATTTCAAGATACTATCCTTGGCGGTTTGGGCTGGGGGATGATGACTCAGTGAACCAGCCAGGACGTTGAGAGACATGCGCCGCGCTGTCTCTTTAACAACATTGTCAGTAAGATTAACGCTCATATTTTAGGTCATGATCTCAGTGTTCTCCAGCGCTACATTTGATATGTGTGATTCACAACTTTTTTACATAAAGAAATTTTGGGCGGAAGGTCTTATAACTACACGTGTAACCTGTAAAGAACTTGTAACTGAGTGGCCGTAGTAGAAGTGTCTGAGAACAAGGTGAGAGAGATGACTTGGGGACCATTAATTCTGAGTGTAGCGATCAGGCTGTGTGAGTGATTCTGGGAAGCAGCACTCAGTGGATAGTACCTGCAGAAGGACTTCTGGCCATAGCATTCTCCTCTTTCCTTTTGGGGTTCAAAGCACTTTACCTGGGCCAGGTGTCAGTACGTCGCAAAGGCGGCCAGTTTGCGGAAAGTGGGTGGAGGGAGAGATTTAAGAGACTCTGCTGCACACTGAGCTTTTGTGAAAACTATGGGGAGGTCATTAAACTCTGTGCTTTCTCATGTTAGAAGTGGGACGATACAGACACAGCGATTGGTGAATGTGTTTAGTGGAGGCAAGCTGTAGCTCCCCTGACGCCAGGAAGTCGCCAGGTTCTTTTAACGAGCGGTAATATATTTCATGGGCACGACTGTCTGGGAAGGTTAACAGTTTTCTTTTTTTTCGAAACTGGAAATGGATGGCCTGGAAAGATTAGATCTCTCCATAAATGAGGGATTGTGGTCCCATTTAGATAGATTTTTCCCCTAATGTCGCCATTCTAACGGTGAGAACGATGCCTCCCTAGTCTAAAATCTCCTCCTTTAGACGAGAGAGATTTGGAGTAACTGAGTGGCTCCTCTCAGGATATGCAAAGCGCAGGCTTGCTCCCCAGAAAGGGAACCCCGGTACTGTGTCTGGATTGGCTAACAGGCCAACAGAACAGTCAAGAGGGAAGATTCATTGAATATAGTACAGTTTGATTGGCTTGTGCAAAGAGCGGGTGTTTTTGCTAATTTAGCTCCAATACCGAGGCTTGGTGCAAAGTGATTGTAATTCTTTGCCTTTCTTCGCGTTTTGCTTCTCCCTGATGGAGAACTTCAGGTCTTTCACTAGTGGGTGACACTTGTGGTCTGTATCTTGTGGTGGACTACGAGCCAGTGGCAGTTCCAACTGTACCGACAGTAGAAGTACATATCATCTTGAACATATCGTGCGCCATGAGCTGTCCGACATTTTGATAATTCCACACGCACCGTCGTACCTGTGAGTCAAATTATTTTGGCCAGACCAGGTAACAGATGCACCACGCACTGAAATCTGCCGGGTTTTCAGGGCACTGATAAAGAAGTTTCCTTCGTTCTGATAATCAGAAGGTCAGACTGCGTAGTTTGCAAGTTTTCGAGGACGCGTCAGAATATTACAGCTGCTGCAGCGCGCCACTCCTCGGTCGCTGTGAGATGATATTTTGCTGTCGCCTGAATCAAGGTGAAAGATTAAAATACTGCTTCACGGGCGTAGGGTTATTAAATGATATTCACAACTCTCTGTTCTCGGGTGAACCATGTTTGTGATATACTTGGTCGTAGTTGATTCCATTTGAACAGAGTTGGACCTCACAGTGAATTCATGTAAACAAAAACGGCGTTGTAAAAATGATTAATTCAGGGTTCAAATGGTTCAAATGGCTCTGAGTACTATGGGACTTAACAGCTGTGGTCATCAGTCCTCTAGAACTTAGAACTACTTAAACCTAACTAACCTAAGGACATCACACACATCCATGCCCGAGGCAGAATTCGAACCTGCGACCGTAGCAGTCGCACTGTTCCGGACTGCGCGCCTAGAACCGCGAGACCACAGCGGCCGGCAATTAATTCAAGGGAGAATTTGATTAGGTTCCATCCCAATATACGTTTGCCAATCAAACACCGTTCCTTTCCTGATTTATCTTTATCGTTTTTGTATAGGATTTATCAGTTAGTTGTAGTTACAAGAGGATCAATAAAACTTGTCATTAATTTGTAAACTCAAATACACCACTGTTCTCATTCATACTCCCTCAACTATTCACTGTTTTTATTTTACTGTGGTCGTACATGGCTACACTAACAATTTAAGTTTCAGTCTTATTAAATTAATTAATTTGATTATTGATTTGAGTTCTGAAAGTAACCGCAAGCATAGACAACAAAAGTGCCATGAGTAAACTCACGAATTTCATGTATAAAAACTCATGGTGTATCCCACGATTTGAAGGTCATTGAGAAGATAAGACTTCTAATTATGTAAAGACAATAACATTTATCGTCACTCAGATTTATATTTATGATTAAACCAAGCGACAACTTGGTTCAAATAGTTCAAATGGCTGTACTGTAGGAAAACCGGAACAATTTAGAATCGAAGAACTTGATATGTAGTGCTACAGAAGAATGTTAAAAATTAGGTGGACCGATAAGGTAAGGAATGAGGAGATTCTCTGCAGAAACGGCGAGGAAAGGAATAGATGAAAAACACTGGCAAGGTGAAGGAACAGAATAACAGGGCTTCTGTTATGGCATATGAAATAACTTCCAGGGCAATAGAGGGAGAATTAGAGGGTAAAAGCTGTGGAGGAAGACAGAGAATGGAATACATGCAGCAAATAATTGAGGACGCAGGATGAATTGCTACTCTGAGATGGAAAGGCTGACACAGCAGGGGAATTCTTGGTGGGCCGCATCAAACCAGCCCGTCAGAACACTGGTGGCTCTGAAAAAAAAGAGGGGAAGCGATTTATTTTAAGCACCATACGTAAATAAATTAATAATTTTACAAGAATATTATTTGTTTTATTTACTTTGCTTTACCACTAATTATGTCCTCAGGGAACTACACTCCTGGAAATTGAAATAAGAACACCGTGAATTCATTGCCCCAGGAAGGGGAAACTTTATTGACACATTCCTGGGGTCAGATACATCACATGATCACACTGACAGAACCACAGGCACATAGACACAGGCAACAGAGGATGCACAATGTTGGCACTAGTACAGTGTATATCCACCTTTCGCAGCAATGCAGGCTGCTATTCTCCCATGGAGACGATCGTAGAGATGCTGGATGTAGTCCTGTGAAACGGATTGCCATGCCATTTCCGCCTGGCGCCTCAGTTGGACCAGCGTTCGTGCTAGACGTGCAGACCGCGTGAGACGACGCTTCATCCAGTCCCAAACATGCTCAATGGGGGACAGATCCGGAGATCTTGCTGGCCAGGGTAGTTGACTTACACCTTCTAGAGCACGTTGGGTGGCACGGGAAACATGCGGACGTGCATTGTCCTGATGGAACAGCAAGTTCCCTTGCCAGTCTAGGAATGGTAGAACGATGGGTTCGATGACGGTTTGGATGTACCGTGCACTATTCAGTGTCCCCTCGACGATCACCAGGGGTGTACGGCCAGTGTAGGAGATCGCTCCCCACACCATGATGCCGGGTGTTGGCCCTGTGTGCCTCTGTCGTATGCAGTCCTGTTTGTGGCGCTCACCTGCACGGCGCCAAACACGCATACGACCATCGTTGGCACCAAGGCAGAAGCGACTCTCATCGCTGAAGACGACACGTCTCCATTCGTCCCTCCATTCACGCCTGTCGCGACACCACTGGAGGCGGGCTGCACGATGTTGGGGCGTGAGCGGAAGACGGCCTAACCGTGTGCGGGACCGTAGCCCAGCTTCATGGAGACGGTTGCGAATGGTCCTCGCCGATACCCCAGGAGCAACAGTGTCCCTAATTTGCTGGGAAGTGGCGGTGCGGTCCCCTACGGCACTGCGTAGGATCCTACGATCTTGGCGTGCATCCGTGCGTCGCTGCGGTCCGGTCCCAGGTCGACGGGCACGTACACCTTCCGCCGACCACTGGCGACAACATCGATGTACTGTGGAGACCTCACGCCCCACGTGTTGAGCAATTCGGCGGTACGTCCACCCGGCATCCCGCATGCACACTATACGCCCTCGCTCACAGTCCGTCAACTGCACATACGGTTCACGTCCACGCTGTCGCGGCATGCTACCAGTGTTAAAAACTGCGATGGAGCTCCGTATGCCACGGCAAACTGGCTGACACCTTGGCGGCGGTGCACAAATGCTGCGCAGCTAGCGCCATTCGACGGCCAACACCGCGGTTCCTGGTGTGTCCGCTGTGCCGTGCGTGTGATCATTGCTTGTACAGCCCTCTCGCAGTGTCCGGAGCAAGTATGGTGGGTCTGACACACCGGTGTCAATGTGTTCTTTTTTCCATTTCCAGGAGTGTACATTCAGCATTAGATATCATTTTACGAAAATACAAACATCTGTCATTGGCGATTGCTGTAAATGCTAATATCGTGACATATCACAGAACATTACATAATACTGCTTGTAATTAGTGTGATCTCTACTAGCAGAATTAATAAATGTGTTGTCATTCAAGAATGCTAGTGAAAGTTTCGGCGAATTTTTTGTTCTTTTAGATCTGCTAACATAGAGAATATAAATTACAAGTAGCATTATTCCCAAGAAAAATGGTCGATATTTAGGAATACGACAGGAACGATAATTCGATCGCCGGCCGCGGTGGGTTAGTGGTTCAGGCGCTCAGTCCGGCAAACTAAGTATGCTCGGTGGGAGGGATGGTTATTTAAAGCTATATATTTTTGCTACTACGTGTTTCATAAGCATGATGTTAGGATATGAAACCCATTTCACGCTTTTCGAGCATGGCATCCTGAAACCCGTGGACCAAGAAAGCCAGATAAAGCATTTCTTGACTATTGAAAAACAAGCTAGTGATTAGTTAATTCGCCTATTGCAGAAATGCCCTATTTTCAAAGTGATCCATGATCAGTTTGCAGTTTTTTCAGAAAATGCGTTGTTTACCGCCGATTTATGGCCAAATCGCAACGTATTTAACAACGTAAGGACGTTGCTTCTCTTATAAATATTCTCATAAAAGATGTGACTATGGCGTAATATTCTCCGTACGTTGCTCTTGTTGCTATATATAAAACAGAGTCCATAAATGGGAACTGTATTGATTGTCTTTAACCATAGAAGTAAAAATCGAAGCAACAACTAATAAACTAAAAGTTAAGTGTTTTTCATTTTCAGTATCTACTAATTATGTAAGATTTTTGAGAGTAAAATCAATTTTAATAGGATCTGAAATGCTTATTCCCTTTGTTAATCATTTCACTGTATTTCACGACATGACGAACAGTATTGATGTTGTATACTTCCGTGACCTAAAGAAAAAAAAGAATGAATTACCGTACGCTAGGATTTGAATACGGGGCGTAAACATTCGAAATTGTGCTCTTAGCCACTTTGCTACTTGGTTCTAGGCCACGCGAATGTTTGACCGTCATTTTCTCGGAAACTTTTCAGTGTTGGGCGTTATGCCGAAATACATGTTCCTTTGCTTTCATCGTATAAAGTTTCTATTGTGTCGAAGAGCATCTGTGGGGGATTCCCCTTGTCAGCATCACAGCTACAATTACTATAGAAAATACGATCACGTGAGATATCTAGCGGAATCTGATCTGGATTGAGGATTTAGTGGTAGTGAGGAATTAGAATGTTATCTTGAATGTAGCCATTGATGGTGCCTCACACAAGTGTGTTGTAGAAGTAGCTGTCCAGTTTTTATATTAACGACCTTGCACACAATATGAGTAGTAACATATCTGTTATCCGTAATGAGCACGACGGTTCAATCCCGCGTCCGGCCATCCTGATTTAGGTTTTCCGTGATTTCCCTAAATCGTTCCAGGAAAATACCGGGATGGTTCCTTTCAAAGGGCACGGCCGACTTCCTTCCCCATCCTTCCCTAATCCGATGAGACCGATGACCTCGCTGTCTGGTCTCCTTCCCCAAACAACCCGACCCAACCCGTAATGAGGTTCTGTCTGGAAAAAGCTGCACAGATATTCAGTCGTATCTTGTTCTGTGGCGCATAGATTGTCAGCCTGCCTTAAACGTTCAGAGACGTAAAACTGTGCACTTTACAAACCTAGAAACGTAATATCCTATGACTACAATGAATGAGTTACTATTCCTTTCAAATACCTGGGTTTAACAATTTATAGGGATGTGATAAGAAACAATAACATAGACTCAGTCGAAGATAAAGCAAGTGGAATCATTTTGTTAATTGTTAGGACATTAAGAAAACCGAATTGGTGTATAGGGAGATCACTTACAAAACACTAATGCAGCCCGCCCTAGAAAACTGTTCAGGGATATGCATACGCAGAGAGGGAGGCGGTACGAATCGTGACAGCTTCGACTCACAGAAGAGTGTCACGGAAATGCTGAGAAGACTGAACTGGCAGACTATTGCAGACAGACCCAAACTATCGCCGAAGCCTACTGAAGAAGTTTGAAGAACCAGATTTGACTGAAGAAGCTAGAAATATATTACAGCCGCCTTTTTAACGCTCCCTTTACATAAATGTTCAAGTCAGTAGCAAGCAAGACTAATTACAGAGTGAACAGAGGCGTTTAACCAACCATTTTTCATGCGGTGCGTTCGTGAATAGCACAGAAACAAGCCCGGACAGTATCCTCTGCCATGCACTTCATAGTAGTTTCCGTAGATGAAGATAATAATGGTTACTAATGACTCGCCGGCAGTTAGCGCTTCTTCAAGACTTGGGCTATACACTGCAATCAGACGTGACCGGATGCAAGGTCTTACCGCACCGCACCGCGTCGGTCCGGTCCCCTCGCCGGTGCTGTACTGCAATCGACTCCCTGCCCTGGGTACCGCTAGCCGGCAGCAGCCACGGCCTTATCGCAATTGTGGCGGCCCACGCCGGTGCAGCTTGGTAGCGCCTCCGGGAGTCGTTAATTTAACGACGGGCTCTTCATCAACCTCTGTTTTCCACGAGCTTGTCACGCACAACAGCTGGCCAGGCGGCGGGCTGGGGCACAAAGGAAAAATCTGCAAAGGTGATAACGGCTAAAGGGGAAACAGGTAGCCCTGATGAGCCGAAACATTACGAACACCTTGAAAGGGGAGTGTCTTCGCCACGTCGATTTTGCAAGACGTTTTGACCATAATTGTGAGTGAAGTTGTGAATTCGATAAATTTACTCGATCTCTGTAGTATCCATTTGATCACATTGTTTGTAAGTCTGTTTTAGTGACCACAGATGTTGGCCAGAAAGGTTACTTATTTGGAGAGAGTAGCAGACTGTGTGCGTTGGACAGTCGGGCTATACAGAGTGGTCCATTGATCGTGACCCGGCCAAATATCTCACGAAATAAGACAAACGAAAAAACTACAAAGAACGAAACTTGTCTAGCTTGAAGGGGGAAACCACATGGCGCTATGGTTGGCCCGCTAGATGGCGCTGCTATAGCTCAAACCGATATCAACTGCGTTTTTTTAAAAATAGGAACCCCATTTTTATTACGTATTCGTGTAGTACGTAAAGAAATATGAATGTTTTAGTTGGACCACTTTTTTCGCTTTGTCATATATGGCAGTGTAATAGTCACTAAGATATGGCTCACAATTTTAGACGAACAGCTGGTAACAGGTAGGATTTTTAAATTAAAATACAGAACGTAGGTACATTTGAACATTTTATTTCGGTTGTTCCAATGTGATACATGCACCTTTGTGAATTTATCAGCCGACCTGGGTGGCCGAGCGGTTCTAGGCGCTACAGTCTTGAACCGCGCGACCGCTACGGTCACAGGTTCGATTCCTGCCTCGGGCATGGATCTGTGTGATGTCCTTAGGTTAGTTAGGTTTAAATAGTTCTAAGTGCTAGGGGACTGATGACCACAGAAGTTAATCCCCTAGTGCTCAGAGCCATTTGAACCATTTTTTTGAACTTATCATTTCTGAGAACGCATGCTGTTACAGCTTGATTACCTGTAAATACCACATTAATGCAATAAATGCTGAAAATGATGTCCATCAAGCTCAATGGATTTGGCAATAACTGTAACGACAGTCCTCCCAACAGCGAGTAGTTCGCCTTCCGTAATGTTCGCACATGCATTTACAATGCGCTGACGCATGTTGTCAGGCGTTGTCGGTGGATCACGATAGCAAATTAATTTCCCCACAGAAAGAAATCCGGGGGCGTCAGATCCGGTGAACGTGCGGGCCATGGTATGGTGCTTCGACGACCAATCCACCTGTCATGAAATATGCTATTCAATACCGCTTCAACCGCACGCAAGCTATGTTCCGGACTCCATCATGTTGGAAGTACATCGCCATTCTGTCATGCAGTGAAACATCTTGTAGTAACATCGGTAAAAAATTACGTAGGAAGTCGGTATACATTGCACCATTTAGATTGTCATCAATAAAATTGGGGCCAATTATCCTTTCTCCCATAATGCCGCACCATACAATAACCTGCCAAGGTCGCTGATGTTCCACTTATCGCACCCATCGTGGATTTTCCGTTGTCCAACAGCGCATATTATGCTGGTTTACGTTACCGCTGTTTGTGAATGACGCTTCGTCATTAAATAGAACGCGTGCAAAAAATCTGTCATCGTCCCGTAATTTCTCTTGCGCCCAGTGGCAGAACTGTACACGACGTTCAAAGTCGTCGCCATGCAATTCCTGCTGCATACAAATATGGTACGGGTGCAATTGATGTTGGTGTAGCATTCTCAACACCGACGTTTTTGAGATTCCCGATTCTCGCGCAATTTCTCTGCTACTGAAGTGCGGATTAGCCGCGACAGCAGGTAAAACACCTACTTGGGCATCATCGTTTGTTGCATATTGTGGTTGACGTTTGACATGTGGCTGAACACTTTCTGTTTCCTTAAATAACGTAACTATCCCGCGAACGGTCCGGGCACTTGGATGATGTCGTCCAGGATACCGAGCAGCATACATAGCACACGCCCGTTGGGCATTTTGATCACAATAGTCATACATCAACAGGTATCGACCTTATCCGCACTTGGTAAACGGTTCATTTTAACACGGGTAATGTATCACGAAGCAAATACCATCCGCACTGGCGGAATGTCACGTGATACCACGTACTTATACGTTTGTGACTGTTACAGCGCCATCTATATCAAAGAGAAAAAAGTGGTCCAACTAAAACATTCTTATTTCTTTACGTACTACACGAATATGTAATAAAAATGAGGGTTCCTATTTTGAAAAACGCAGTTGATATCCGTTTGACCTATGGCATAACCGAGCGAGGTGGCGCAGTGGTTAGACACTGGACTCGCATTCGGGAGGACGACGGTTCATCCCGCCTCCGGCCATCTTGATTTAAGTTTTCCGTGATTTCCCTAAATCACTCCAGGCAAATGCCGGGATAGTTCCTCTGAAAGGGCCTGGCCGACTTCTTTCCCCATCCTTCCCTAATCCGATGAGACCGATGACCACGCTGTCTGGTCTCCTTCCCCAAACAACCAACCAACTACCCAACCTATGGCAGCGCCATCTGGTTTCCCTCTTCAAGTTAGACGAGTTTCGTTCTTTGTAGTTTCTTCGTTTGATGCTTATTTCGTGAGATATTTGGCCCGGTCACTATCAATGGACCACCCTGTATACTTGGTTTGAAAAGGGTAGCCTTGCCACGTAGTGGAGGCAGCATTATTTAGAACAAATTTTGTAATAACATGATTTGAGGAAATTTTTTGAGGAAATGAAATGATACGAATGCAAGAAAGACAAAAGGCAATTTTTAAGGTATCTAGTCTTTTTATATTTGTAGCTGTGTAGTTTCTTATTGTTAGAACATTGTATACGATTAAAGTTTTATAGTGATGTGCATGGGGGGCCTGTCTGATACTTGAAATAAGCGCCAAGGAAGGCAATTATAACAAGTAAGAGATTAAGAAATGTGTTGCTAATTTGTCTAGCTGTGATAGTGAAAAGATGTATCGTTGTTATGATTTAACGTAGCATAGTTATACTTGCAGTCTTTTTTCTCATTTATCAGTTATTATGTTTAGTTCCTAATTTTTCATTCTTTACTTTCATGACTGTGTTTGCATACTAGCACTGGACATCGCTAGTTGTGTACTGTATTTTGCGAAAATTGGTAAGATACTGTCTTGCATTGCACCTCGAAGTGCGGTAACTGATATTTGATTGTTGACAGTCACATCATTACCTTAATTGTGGCAGTTTGCAGAACAGACGAGCGTTCTGTGCCCACGGGTAAGACGATAAATTAAAGTAGCATCAGAGCTCATGTCCATTGTACGGCGCAGTGATTGTCAGAGTGTATTTGTGAAAGTATCAGTATCACTTCTGAGGCTTAATAGCGCTAAAATATTTGAGTAAAATGCTATCTTGTGAAGTTTCAAGCAGTTCTAGCAGCAAGTCAGATGCGTTAAATTTTATGTTCATTTACTGTGTAGTTAGAATAACAGTTCTGGTACAGTGACTGTTCGCAAGACTTCAGATAAAGATTAGCAATATACAGGGCCAGATTTTTATCTGACTCAATATGTTTTGCAGCCAGATGGCATACGTATATCTCACTGAAAACGGATTGCTTTCTCACAGATGAATTATTTGTTGTACCGAGTAGTCTAGATTTCACATATTGTTAGCTCCAAGATTTCCATTTAGAATTAAATTTTAACAAAGTTCTGTTGCCCTGAACTGTGATGCACATATTTCGATATCAAAATAAATTTTATACATTTCTCAGGTATCAACCAGACACTTTTAAACACGAGTTCAAATAAATGCGAACACGCTTCAGCCTCACTAACAGGGTATTGGTCCACCTTTGGAACGCAATACAGTAGTGGTTCTGAGTGAAGTGGATTCAACACGTCCTTGGTAGATTTTCGGAGGTTAGTGGCACCAGATATTCCCGTAACTGCCGTAAATTGCGGATGAGTGGCTTACGCGTTCAGAGCTGGTGTCTGATAGTGACACAACTAAGTTCCTTAGAATCCAGGTCAGGTGAATTTCGTGGCCAAGAAATCAACATAAGTTCGTTGTCATTCACAGTTACGGCCTTGTGACATGAACAGTTATCCAGCTGAAAAATGCCGTTGCTGTCAGCGCTTGAAGGGATGCAGGTGGTTTTCAACAGTTTTGATGTAGTCCATAGCAGTTGTGGTGCCTTCTCTTAGTAGAGTCGGCGCAGAATACCATGCCCGGTAGATGCGCAGTAGACAGGGCATGCGTGGGGAGAGCTGTAGAGTGGAAGTCACTGGCAGACGCTGTGGGAGAAATTGCTGTAGGAGAAGTGATGTTCCAAACTGGAGCCTACGCCCACTTTTATTTTTATTTTAAATTGAGCCGCTCCACGCTCAAACTTGTGTGGTGACTATTCAAAGAGATGCCACATCCACTTTGGTCAGTATCTAAAAGGAATTCCGCTCAAAATGGATAGATTTATTTCTGCCTGGCTTGTTAACCATTTCTAACTTTGAGAGAAGCGTCGTAAGTGGCGAATTTTGAGTAAAACCTACACATTTCTCTTGTTGCCATGTTAAAATTTGCTTCTTTTGCCAAATCTCAGCGGAGTTTACACAATGTTACCTTACCAACATGTTGTACAGACGCAATTGCGAAAGAATTCTGAAACATTCTTTTATCAAGTATTATATTAAATAAAGATCAATATTTTATTGAAAAGCACATCCACGCCACAAAAAGAAACATATCTTTATTCTGTTGCGCCAAAACCCATAGCATTTCTCGTTTCACTAGCTATCGATGACCCTTAAAAATTACATTCTTTCATCGAAAAAGTCTGTAGTTTTGGAATAACACGGCAGATAATGAATTTTTTCGTAATAACTGTATGACAAAATACTCTCCTCCTTGTGTGCTATCATTTGCCACAATCTCATTTCGATGACTCAAACTATTTATGAAATAACAGTAGTGTTGTGGATATTTCACTCTGGCTTTATCGCTGGAGCAGCGCAGTCGCAAATGAGTGCTACATCAGATCAATTTTCTCGAGACTGGCTATAGATCTCCACCCAATCCTAAAGAAAAATAAGATATGTTAGCTAAAAATCATGCACAATAGCTGTGTAATTTGCACCAAATGCAAAATCATAGGGAACCCAATTTATCGTCACCAACTTTTTCGAATTTCGTGCAGTGTCTTACTTTCATGTATGTATCTGAATAAGTATGACCATTATTGAAATGATAGGCCCATCATCATGAACCTGAGATATAAAGCTATAAGTAACACATTATTGATTTTTTTTTATCGAACAGTTTCCGTAAAATCGTTTGAGAAAGATAGCACAGCGTGTGCCACGATTCTTTCTGCTCCATTTCACTATGGACTGGAGGTCTCCTTGGGTTCTTTGTGGGGTTCAGTTTTCTGTCATCTAAAGTGGAAGTTAAATTGATATCTTTGCAAAATCGCAGTTGTGAGAAAGTTACCGTAATTTCATGAAATCACTTAAGATTGAGACTCATAGCTCTGAAACGTTCAAAATAAAATTTATAAAGATGTTAATATTGTCTAGTTATAGGTGGTATTTATTCAACGTGTTCAGAACTTAAACTTAATATTATTTTCGTCATATTTTTTCTGAAAAATGGAATGAAAATGGTGTCATGTTCTTCAGCAATTGGTTTAAAAACAATATCATTAAATCTTTTTGTCCCAACTTCAATAAGAGCTAAATACAAACCGCGGCGATATCCATGAGTCATGACAAGGCTGTTCTCGAAAGCCTGCTGATTATGTCTCGTGGCAGCCCATCACAAGATAAACTAACCGACATCTTAATTTTTTTTCTACTTTTGAGATAAACTTGAGACTGAAATCAACGACTAATTAAAAGTTTCAACCCGGTGTAAGTTTAATCTTTATGAAAATTGCTTTTATGCTTAACACATGAATAAATATTTAAAAAAAAATTGTGTTAACTGTTGTTACATTAGTGTTATATAGCTTCATCAACAACACACATTCAGCTTGAAAATGAATCGTAATCCACTAAAATCCAATACAGAGTTCTTGAGTTACACGACAGGCAATCTTTCGCATTCGGAAATCGTCAACATAACCGAACTTTAGCTCGACTACTAGTAAAAATTTAAGAGATTTCTTTATACAAATTATTTTCTTCTACAGTTATCGACACATGTAAAAACTATTATTGATTTAAAAAATACAAGACTATTTTTCTCATTTCTCTCCGATTTGAAATAGAATAGTCCTGTAGCACACAATACTGCCCCCACCAGTCTTCGTCAGTGGCGCGATGCAAGTTACGAGCAGCCATTCACTTGTGTAACGGCGTGTACGGTGACGGCCATCGGCTTTAAGTACCAACAACCGCGATTCATCCGACTAGGAGTCGCAGTCCATTGATCCACTGGCCAAGTGCGAAAATTCCTTGCGCAGTGGAATCGAGATACGGGTGGACGGAAAGTTTCTCCCTCTAGTTCTTTTACAATATTTTAGCTCTCCAGAAATTTTTTTACAAAAACAATTTTCTACATGTGAATGAATGATTTGGGCAGTCATTTTTAAGAATTTTTCGGTGTGTTGCATGATGTTCCTGACTATGCACACATTCAACTCGTCTGCCAAAACTCTTTGCGAGCACTGCTGTCTCTTCAGAGTGACTCAGGTGCTCCCTCGAACAGGTGCATAAGCTGGTCTCTGTTGCGTGGACGAGGTTCTTTGGTTCAAATGGCTCTGAGCACTATGGGACCTAATATCTATGGTCATCAGTCCCCTAGAACTTGGAACTACTTAAACCTAACCAACCTAAGGACATCACACAACACCCAGCCATCACGAGGCAGAGAAAATCTCTGACCCCTCCGGGAATCGAACCCGGGAACCCGGTCGTGGGAAGCGAGAACGCTGCCGCATGACCACGAGACGCGGGCGACGAAGTTCTTTGAAAGACTGCATCTTCTATTATGGCCCACATTTTCTATGTAGGGTTTAGGTCTTTACTGTTTCCAAGCCAGTTACCGCTGATAGTAGAGAGTCTTCTCTTCAAAAGTGATGTTATTATTGTTATTATTATTGTTATTCTGTGTGAGATTTTGCCCTGTCTTGCATAAGAAAAGCATTGTCTGGATTTAGTAGAAGACCATTGTGGACTGCTTGAGCGTAGTGAGGAACAATCCTTCCCCGATAATAATTACCATCGACAGTTCTTTCTGCGCAGCCATGAGCACTCCAGTCTTTGTATTGCCACAGATGCAGCCATCGACCATTATCTTCGATCTTGCTTTTACCTGTGCGGTGGGGAAATTTTGTGATTCATTTGCACGGATACAGGCATTTTGTTTGTGGATAAAGCTCTACTGAAGGCTCTTCTTTAAATAAAATGTGCATCCTTTCCCCCCTTCATTCAGGGTTGGCATCGCATAAACATTCAGACATTATTCTTCTACAAAATGCATGACGATCAACATTTTATTTTATTTTATTTTTTTTATTATTTTTTTTTTTTTTTTTGCAAGTAAAGTCTTTTACGGGTGTCCTACCAATGTTGTTCCGAGTTTGGTGACAATTATCCAAAAAACCGAAGAAAATTAAACTTTTGCATGACTGTAGTTCTGATGTAATTAAATATTCCTTGAGGCCTCATCTACACATGACGTACCGCTAGGACTTTCCCATTACGTCCAATGCTGGGGTGCTATTCCAATAACGGAGAACCTAAGCAATAGTGACGATCTAAGGAGGGGAATATGAGCTCAAGATCTAAATCGAAGTTAGTGTTAAGGAGGGTGTTAACTCGGGTAGTCTATGCACGTGTATTAGGTATACTGCTGCGCTGGTGTAATGGCTAACACAACTGCCTACTAAGCAAGGACACCCAGATTCATAGTCTTGTCTCTGACATAAATTTTAATACATTTCTTAAACTTCTATCATGACTGTTTTTCAAGACTGTCTATCTGTACCTCATAATTAAAATTCAGAAACAACATTAATTGTTTCACGTGTTGAGAAATAAAACCGCTTCAGCTGTAAAATCCTTTTATTCTTATTTATCTTCACCAAGTATTGCTGAGTTAACTTAATGGAAAGATCTGCTTAGACGAGGTGTACCACCGTAACAGCACTTGCCCTCAGCAGACAAACAACTGTGGGGAAGTGTTCACTATGATTCGTTAAGTAATACAGACTTGTTGGTGTAAGGCGGTACTATCTCTACAGAGAACAAACCTCGGTGACTCTGTTAATAAGAAAAGCAGAAACTTTCCGTCCACCCGATAGATGACGTTGTTAGGCAGCTGTGTGTTTAACATTGTGCTCCAGATCACTTATACCTGCACCAGCTTTGTCAGACCTGACACAGGTCGCTACCCATCCCGCTTTAAAGAACGGTAAAGCCTTTGACGTCCGCATATCATCCACGTCCGACGGTGAGGCATGGAAGTGCGACGCCTAGACGTCTACTGGTGCTTCCACTGTCCTTCAGCCACATTCACAAATTGGCACGACAGCAGCGTGCAAATAGCCGACCATGTTCGCGTTTTCGGAGACGCTCGTACGAAGGAACCGGACCACGAACACCTGGTCTTCATTAAAGTCGCTTACGGCAGTGGATTATCCATACCGTTAGAATGATTCCTCATTCGCCTTTGCTCAGGTTACACCCTATCCTTGTCAAGTCATGTGCCCACATTGCCACCATGGACCATTCGGTCTCTCGGCGGCAGCGGTCGTAATGTTTCGCCTCTTCAACATGAAGAGTGACACAAAATACGCGTATTTAGACGCTGCAGTGAGATACCTAGCATACTACCACTACAGATACGAATCTAATAAAATATCTTATTGTATATATTTTCGGTAGGACATGAACGTCAAATAAATGCAATTTGGCAACTTTGTAATCACACGTAAGACAGATGTCTTCATTCAGTACTCTGTAGCTATGTTCCGAATTTAAGTGCAGAGGGTGCAGCTATGCGTTAGACTGCTCGAGGTCGAAAGTTTTATTTTTAATTTATTTCCTAAATGCGATCGTCCCAATAGGTGATGCGTAGCCTACATTATAACTTTTTAGCGTTTAACACAGTATTTGTCGGTCAGACACAATAGTTATATTTATGAAGAGCTATAATGTTAGAAATCCAAAAAATATCGAAGTGGAAATGTTTAACATACAAATTACATTCGGTAAAAGTGGCCAGTGACAATATTTAAAAAATGGTATTAGTGACAGCATGTATTTCACAAAGCGCACATTGCCTTCAGTTCAGACTCTGTGCATATTTAGCGACTATATGAACTCTACGCAGCATAGCTGGATCCACAATTACAAGAACAGCATAGAAGTGCACTTCAAAGAAACTCCGGTCGAAATTACTTGGAGACTGACAGATAGCGGTTCCGGTGTTTGTCTGTGTGTGTGTGTGGAGGGGGGGGGGGGCGGGGGCGGGGGAGGGGCTGCCACGTTTCTCGTAAAGTACAGCACAGTGAGCACGTGGCGCACGTGGCACGTGGTTAGCGGCTGGACCCTACCAACACGCTGCAACGTCAATCGCTAAGTGTTTTTTATTCAAATATACCAGTGCACATTCATTGGCGGAGGATAATAAACTTCCCCCATCACGTGCATCAACAGGAAGAAATCCAGGAGATTTAGGTCAGGCGAAAGCGGAGGCCATCAGACAGGGCATCAACGCCTATCTGCTTCCCCGGAAAGGCTCTCCCCAAATACCGTCGCACATTTCTTCCAAATTGTGGAGTTATACCGTTATGCTGAAACCACAATAGCAGCGGAACATGAAATATAATACCTTCTAGTGATTTAGGCAAAATGTTAATCAGTTGTATGATACCTTCAGTCAATCAACATTTCCAAAAATATGTAGCGACCCAAGACAGTTCCTCCCAGTATTCCGACTCACCAGCAGCTAATACTGAAGCGTAACAGATCACCATAATAGCGCGTAACTTACGAGTTAATTTCACACCACTGGGGGTCGTCGTGCAGTCTGAAGATATTCGTGTGAACGCAGCCTCGTTGAACCATATTAAAATTTTTATTATGTCAGCGTCGGCTACCTGTAGTTCTTGGAACCATTCACAGAACTGCTTCAACAGAAAGCGGTCTTCGGGATGCTGATTGTACTTTAACGAATCAGAGTTGCAGCCCTTCATCCTGACACGTGAAGAAACAATACATTGCGAGGCATGCAGAGGCCTTCCAACTTCACGTGTTCTTCATTGGAGTTCTAAATCTGTTGGGTCTAGAACGACTTCTTCGTTAGATGGAGTACGTCTAGTCCATGGAAGTCCTGCACTGAAGAACCAAAGAAACTGGTACAGCAGCTAATATCGTGTAGGGCCCTCGCGAGCACGCAGAAGTGCCGCAACACGACGTGGCGTGGAGTCGATTAATGTCTGAAGTATTTCTGACGGGAAATGACACCACGACTCCTGCAGCACTGTTCATAAATTCGTAACAGTACGAGGCGGAGGAGATCTTTTCTGAACAGCACGTTGCAAGGCATCCCAGATATGCTCAATAATGTCCATTTATGGGGAGCTTGGTGGCCAGCGGAAGTTTTTAAATTCAGAAGAGTGTTCCTGGAGCCACTCTGTAGAAATCCTGGACGTGGGGGGTGTTACATTGTCCTGCTGGAATTGCCCAAGTCCGTCGAAATTCACAATGGACATGAATGGATGCAGGTGACCAGACGCGATGCTTACGGACGTGTCACATGTCAGAGTCGGATCTAGACGTATCAGGGGATCTCGTACCACTCTAGCTGCACACTCCCCATACCATTACAGAGCACTCACCAGCTCGAAAAGTCCCGTGTTGACATGCAGGGTCCCTGGATTCATGAGGTTGCCTCTATACCCGTACACGTCCATCCGCTCGATACAATTTGATACGAGACTCATCGACCAGGCAACATATTTTCAGTCATTAACAGTCCAACGTCGGTGTTGACTGGCCCAGGCAAGGCGTAAAGCTTTCTATCGCGCAGTCATGAAGGGTACACGAGTAGGCCTTCGGCTCCGAAAGCCCATATCGGTAATATTTCGCTGAATGGTTCGCACGATGACATTTGTTGATGGCCCATCACTGAAATCTGCAACAATTGAAGGAAGGGTCGGATTTCTGTCACATTGAACAGGTTCTCTTCAGTCGTCGTTTCCGGCCTCAGCGATGTCGGAGATCTGATGTTTTGCAGGGTTCCTGATATTTATGAAACACTCCTGAAATGATCGTACGGGAATATCCGCACTTCATCACTACCTCTGAGATTCTATGTTCCATCGCTCGAGCGCCGAGGAGAACACCACGTTCACAGTCAGTTAAATCTTAATAACCTGCCATTGAAGCAGCAATAACCGATCTAACAACTGGGCCAGACACTTGTTGTCTCATATAGGCTTTGCCGACCGCAGTGCCTCGTTCGGCCTGTTTACATATCTCTGTATTTGAATACGGATGCCTACGCCAATTTCTTTGGAGCTTCAGTGTATATTCAATAATGGGGGAAAGAGAAAACCTGTTTCCCGAAGACGAAGCTCCAAATGACGAAAAATATTTTTCTCTGGGTGACATCGACCAGGATACCTAGCTCCACATTCACGTCCAACAACTCCAGCCTTGTTATCAGATGCTCCAAGGACCAAACTCACGTTGACATAGTGGATGCCATACTGTTGAACACCCTTTTTTGCGGGAGACAAACGAAGAAAATGCGGTGTGTGCACAACTGTACAATTTTGTACGTTAACTGTGCGTTAATCTGCTCGCAGCTGTTCTCTGTCTATGAACAAGTACTCGTAAACACTTTGACTCGTAGAAGCAAACTTTATCTCTAATGCTCATTCAGCCTCTTACAGTATGTTTTGGTTGTACGTGTGCACACATTAACATCGAGGTCAATTTCAAATTTTTATCCTGCTCTACTTCCTTGACAAAGCCAACGGTGCACATATTTTCCGAACACATTGGAAGTCCTTTTGGAGAAACAAAATGATGATATAGCGTGTAAGGCGTGGTGTCAATAAACAGTCAGCTGTGTATGTGATTCGAGACTTGTAGAAACACTGACACTCATGATCCAGATAACGTCGTTTCCATAACGGCAATAGGCGAGAACTTTCCAGGTAACCATCGACGAGGGCAATAAAAATAAATAAAGTAAGGTAAAGTTTGTGGATTTCCATAATTACCTTCCAATTGGGAAACAGAGAATACTCACTGACCAACTCATATACAGCGACACGACAAACGATCACAACAGAAAGAAACCGCTATAAGTCGAAGACTTGGGGAAGATACAGAAAGACTTGTTAAATTTGTATTAGGAGACTTAAATGTACAATATGCGAAGAATAAAAGTACACGCAAATCACAAGACCACACACGGCACACAAACTCGTGAACGACAATGGGGAAAAATCTCACAAATTAGTGTCCCAATTTTAACTTAAAAATGATGTCAACACAATCTCAGAAGCCAAGACGAAAACTCACAACATGGAAAAAGGTGTGAAACATGTGAGGAGAATTCCAAGTAGTTCAAGTAACCGTGGAAAACAAAAATCCAAGAGAAATTTTGAAAGTCAGAACACGCAAAGGATTCTGCAAGTCGGAACATTAATAGAGTGACAAGTAAAGATCAGACGAAACCCAAGAAACAGAAAGAGAACACAGAACAAAGTTATAAAGCCCGACCAAGAATACTTGAAGATAAACAAAGACAAAATTATTGAAGAAAATCAAAATACAACACTCAGTTTTTTCTCACGAATACATTTCGGAAGGCGATGCATTGGGGTCAAAGTCCCAGGAAACGCAAATATAGAATGTTATGGTGGAACGCTACTTGTGGTCAGTCCATTCAGCGGAGGATTTAGGCATGTAAGAAGTTTAGCAGGAACAGAACAACAGTAAAGTGAGAATATTTCCACGAAGTGCAGAAACAATCCTTGAAAGATATAAGAATAAAAGGGTACGCGAAAAAGAAAGGTAAATTAAATCGAGGAAGGCTTCAACAGAAGTAACATGGCAAATTTCTAGAGAATATTAGGGGAACATATAAAGCATAATCAACCTCCTCTACATCGGTTCCAAAATAGCAGCCGGCTTTCCAGATATGCGAGGAACCTATAGAATAATTGAACCTCACCACAACGAAGCTAAATCCAGATTCGAAACTGCCCATAATCACATGGTAAATGTAGATTAAAAAATAACTAAAAAACAACAAATCCCCAGCAGGAGATGACAATGTTGCCAAGATCTGGAATCTCAAACACCAAATTCTACAAGAAAATTCATAAAATTCACACAGAAATTGAGTTATAGAGCAAATCGCACAGGAATGGAACTCCGCTTTGATCGACCTACTTCACAAAAAGAGCGACAAGTCAGACACTAACAGTTATGAAGGTATCTCATTGTTATCGGTCAGTTTTAAAATACTCTCCAAGGCATTATATAACAAACTAGAATCATAAATTGATACAAAGATAAGTAAATAAAAAGCAGGCTTCAGATAAGGAAGATCGTGTACTGAAATGTTTTGAAACCTGCGAACATTCCTGGAGGTCAGGCAGATGAACAACACAGTGCAGTCACATTTGTGGATCTTAAGAAGGCCTACGACTCCAAAGACAGGCAGCCTCTCTTTGACACACATGAAGAATATAGAGTAGACAAAAAAACTAGGATACTCATATGACACTCACAGGCACGACATCAAAAATAAAATACGTGGGAGAAATCTCAGTGGCATCTGAGACGACCTTACGCTACTCAGAAACAATAGACAAGGATCACAAGAACCTCTGTAACACTTACATGAAGACTCGGCCAAAACAGGGCTACAGATGTCATATGACAAAAAGCAATATATGAAAGGAAGAACGACAACACAATAGCGATCTACATAAAATACAGAAAACAAAAATTCTGGAAAAATTCAAATCTTTTTTTTTTTTGCTTATTTTTCTTATGCCTTTGTTCCACATCGGTGCAGGGTCGTCGGCATGGTTAGTTTAAGGAGTGACAGGATGCCCTTCCTGTCGTCATCCCGTTTCTCCCGCCGCCCCCTCCCCCCCCCCCCCCCCCCCGCCCCAGGCCACGTGACTAAATACGTCTATCCCAGCTGTCCGTGTAGTGTTGATCATGTGAAAGTGAGCTGAAGTTTTCTCAATGTTTGGAAGCCTCGTAACTGAGGCGAGACTTGTGTACCAGCCCAGTATTCACTACTGAGATGTAGAAAACCGCCTAAATACCATATGCAGGCTGGCCGGCACACCAGTCCTCGTCGTTAATCCGCAGGGCGGACGACTCGGGACCGGCATACCTTCCTATACCGGAAGCGGCGCCTTAACACGCACAGCTACCTGGGTGGGTCATCTGGAAAAATATTGGGGGCATATATACAAACAGGAGGATCAGACAAGGCATCTGGCATAGAAAGAAGCGAAAAACTTCAGAAAGCGTACAAACGTACATGGGCGCACCACAATAAAAGAAACATAATAAAGCAGGCCAAACTTAGGCACTACAATACAGTTGTACTACCAGAAGCACTCTACGTATCAGAGGTGACCACAATCGGAATATCAAGTATCTTCAGAAGGAAGAATAGAATGTAAAATTCTCTGAAAAATTTTTTTTGGAGCTATATACATAGATAGGCATTTGGATGAAGAGACTACCTAAAAAACTATACGAGCTCACAGACAGACTCACATACATGATCAGAAAACGACGATTAAGATTCTGTGGACGCCTACATAGAACGAACAACAATAGGTTCTCAAAGAGGATTTTTGAAGTGATAAACAACTCAATCGAAAAACCCAGTTAATCCAAGAAATAGTAGAAAATATGAGAAATATGAATCAATAGGTAACAGATGTAAGTGAGAAATTCGGTAACGAAATTTTGAGCACAAAGATTGAAGTAAAAGAAATGAAGAGAAGAGGGAAAGTACGGACAGAACAAAGGAAACAGGAACACAATCAAAGAATGAAGAGATTTCGGGAAAAGAAAAAGAGGAAGGAAACAAAAACAGGTCACTTATCTCGTAACATTCATGTTCAAACACTGTCTTAAGGCCAGAAATTTTTAATAATAATAATAACAGACTCAAAGATAAAAGATATAATTAGTCGTTTTTCGTTAATGATGACAAAAATACAAAAATAGTAACAGTGGTAATCAGCTGTGGTGCGCGTTATTAGCTTTTAGGCCATTGTAATATTGTAAACAAATGTAATGGACAAGAAAATAGTAAGCATGATCGTTGATACTAATCGATAGAATCAGTGGCACGAGGTTATGGCGAAAATTCAGTTAGAATGCAGTTGATGAACTAGTGTGAACCAAAATACTTTGACGATATGGTTATGTGATTTGCAGGGAACTATCTAAGATGATAAAAGCAATGATAGACCAAGAAGAAGAGGTGTTGAGGCGTTTCTCTTTTCCTGTTTACTTAGAAGTCTGGCGGATCTGGATAAAAAGGGAAATGCCATTGTCAGTGGGGTGTAAAACATGGAGGGATGTAATACATGGATGAGAACGCCCTAGGCCTGATACTTTGTAAGCACGTACCTTGATTATTAATTAACACTGTAATTGTTACGTAGGTTTACTGGAGATGACCTGAGAACTTATATCTTCGGCCCAGTTAAATGTAAACAGCGAGCGAGCGCATTTAGACTGCTTCCTACAGATGCCTAACTTGATCCATGATGTATCAGGTTGCAGCGAAGCAAAGTAAATAACTCGGTGCAGTCATAAAACGACGTTCGATGGGGTGCACAACTCTCTACAGTAGTTTATTCTCATCATCAAGTGTATTACATTTACTCAAGTCTCTCAAGTGGCCCGACCCCATGTTTTGATTCGATTCTGCAGGAGGCGCCGCGCGAGGGAGCGACCGAGCGTATTTACAGAGCTCATTGCTCCCAAAGGCGGCCAATAAATCATTCTGTCCAAGTTGAGCGAGTCCATTGTGGCGCGCTCGCCCCGCAGGCGGGCACAGCCCCGCAGCCAACTTGGCCGGCGCAAAGCTTTCATCAGCAAGTTTTAATGGGACCCAAGTTGGCGCTGATGCTACAGCCATGTGAGTCGGTTACAAGGGGCAACCTACACCCTGCCCTCTCCCCGCTCTGCACTCCAGCAGGCATTCAGCCTAGCTGATGATCACAACAGTTCGCACTATAGAAGTACAACAATTATTCATTATTATGTGAAGTACCTACAATACAGGGTGTCTACACCGAAATTCCTTATTTTGTGAAGAAATTTAAAAATAATAAATCTTTCTTTGTTTCAGGTCTGAGTTGGCCGCTGGGTATAAAAAGACTTGAAGTTGCACTTTCATTGTTGAATTGTTGCCCATAGAAGCGGAAACGGCGTCAGTTAAGGAGAAGGCACAAAATGAGCTTTGGAACGCAGAGTTTAAATCCATTGCTGTGGTTCAAAGGCAGTTTCGTGGAGTTTAAGGAAAGCAGCATCAGACGCCAATAGCAGAAAAGCATGGCACAATCAGTTTCCAGAAACTGGCAGCGTTTCAAAGGGGCATGGAGCAGGTCGGCGGGTCTCTGAAGAGCAAGTTGAGAATATTCGCCAAACATTTCAACGAAGTCCACGAAAATCAGTTCGTCAAGCTTTCAGAAAACTTCAGATACCTTGCGCAGCTGTTCATAAAGCTGTTAGAATGCGATTGCGTCTGTATTCATACAAGGTGCAGATACTGCAGGTCATAAAGCTTGATAACAAGCAGAGACAACACAGATTTGCATGTGAAATGCTTAACCGGATCGACCGGAATCCTGCGTCCTGTCAAGTGTAATGTTTTCTGACTAAGCCTCAATCCATGTCTCTGGAACTGTGAACTAGTGTAACGTTCGAATTTGGGAGTCGCAGAATCCACACATTGTCAGGGGAAAGGTATGAGATACGAGATATCCCGAAAGTGAACGTTTGGTGTAACCTTATGTGTGACAAGATAATTGGACCACACTTCTTTGCTGGAACAACTGTCACAAGAACGACGTACCTACACATACAGGAGATCTTTGTCTTTCCACAGGTTGAAGATTTGCAACCAAACCTTTGGTTTCAGCAAGATGGTCGCTGGATGTTCGGAAAGCTCTAAATGTAACATGTCCAGTGATCTGGATTGAACGAGGTGCACCCATGAACTGGCCTCCACGTTCTCGTGATATAACACCGATAGATTTTTTTCTATGGGGTTACGCCAGGGACAGGGTGTCTGCCATTGCAGTGCGGGACGTTGAAGACCTACGTACTCCGATTGTATAAGTCATTGACACCTTCCTTCGGTTATGCTACAGCGGACCTGGATGGAAACTGAAAACAGACTCGACATTCTTCGTGTTACCGCAGAGGCCCAGGTGTAATTGTTCTCATTTGCTATCGTAAATTTTTCAAAATTTATCTTCACACACAACCTATTTTCGTGAAAAAACTAATGTTACTTCACTTAGTTTTATATATGGAACACACATAAAGTAGGGAATTCCGGAGTAGACACCCTTTATGTACGAGACATAAAATTGTGAATCCACAATATTGAGACAACTTGACTTCAGAAAAACATCTGATTACTGTCCCTGTACATGCGCCTCAGAAAGAAGTGACAAGGATTTTTGAGACATCCTCTAAGGAATGACCCATAAAGGATGGGGAAGGAAACAGGTCATGTCCTTTCAAATGAACCACCTGTTATTCTATTTAGTGAAACCGTGGGAAAAACCTAACTCTTGATCTCCAGACGTAAATTTGGACTGGCGTCACCCTGGATACGAGTCCATTGTGTTAACCATGCCCACGCCCGGGTTTCCGGGTTCGATTCCTGGCGGGGTCAGGGATTTTCTCTGCCTCGTGGTGGCTGGGTATTGTGTGCTGTCCTTAGGTTAGTTAGGTTTAAGTAGTTATAAGTTCTAGGGGACTGATGACCATAGATGTTAAGTCCCATAGTGTTCAGATCCATTTGAACCATTTTTTTGTTAACCATGCGCCACCAGCGCGCTAGGTACCACATTGTCACATCGGCCACCCCTGGGTCGATTGGTGTCGGAGGTGAATGCCCCAGGGAAGGGTGGTAGGTCCGCTGTTGTTTTCTATCTACATAAATGATCTTTTGGATAGGGTGGATAGCAATATGTGGCTATTTGCTGATGATGCTGTGGTGTACGGAAAGGTGACGTCGTTGGGTGACTGCAGGAGGGTACAAGATGAATTGGACAGGATTTATGATTGGTGTAAGAGTGGCAGCTAACTCTAAATATTCATAAATGTAAATTAATGCAGATGAATAGTAAAAAGAATCCCGTAATGTTTGAATACTCCATGAGTAGTGTAGCGCTTAACACAGTCACGTCGATTAAATATTTGGGCGTAACATTGCACAGCGACATGAAGTGGGACAAGCATCTAATGGCAGTTGTGGGGAAGGCGGATAGTCGACTTCGGTTCATTGGTAGAATTTTGGGAAGATGTGGTTCATCTGTAAAGGAGATCCCTATCAGGTCGGATTAAGGAAGGGCATAGAAGCAATTCAGAGGTGGGCTGCTAGATTTGTTACTGGTAGGTTTCATCACGCGAGTGTTACGGCAATGCTTCAGGAACTCGGCGTGGAATCTCTGGAGGAAAGGAGGCGTTCTTTTCGTGAATCGCTACTGAGGAAATTTAGAGAACCCGCATTTGAGGCTAACTGCAGTACAAATTTACTGCCGCTAACTTATATTTCGAGGAAAGACCACAAAGATAAGAGATATTAGGGCTCGTACAGAGGCATATAGGCAGTCATTTTTCCCTCGTTCTGTATGGGAGTGGAACAGGGAGAGAAGATGCTAGTTGTGGTACGAGGTACCCTCCGCCACGCACCGTATGGTGGATTGTGGAGTATGTATGTAGATGTTGTTTTCCATGTACCGCAGTTCCACCTCTTTCGTTTGTCCTTCTGTAAATAACAATTTTACGTCAATGAGTTCCAGAGTCCGACCTGAGGGTACCAGTGCTATCACAAGGACGAAAACCTGAGGAAAGAAGTTTCGTTAAATTTAGTACCTCATGAAAAATTAAGTGTCCGCCTGAGTACCTGACGGGCACTAACTGCTGTGACGAGAACCAAAATTCATTTCATTTACTCTTGGGATTGTGTAATAATTTATTAGGCCGTTGATCGCTTTGATACATGAAAAGTATTCACATTAAAGATTTGTGCAAATAGTTTCCATCTTCAGATCGGTTTAGTCCACAAAATACTTCGTAAAGCCTCATTCTTTTATCATTAACCCATCTTACAAGTTAGATGAACTTCGGAGCTGTGGCCTTTTTTCCGCATGTGCAGCACCTTGCTGAGCTAAGTGTCGCCGAGTTCGAGGGTGACTTTGCAGAGCGACACACGTTTGTACATTACAGACGAGGATTTTGCGCAACTTTGAGCCAAATTTCAAACTTATACTTCGCAAGGGGAGGCAATTACAGTGTTTTGAAAAAGTGATCCTTTCTGTTGCGCAGAGTAGTTATTAATATTCTCGTGGTTTTCACTGAATAAAGAAAAACTGTATTTTTGTAAGTTAGTGCACAGTGTACAGCAAGTAGACGAGAGCAGAGACAAAAGGTAGGACTCGTCCCGACTGATGGAGAAGTCCGCGATGAATTACAGTTCTGTGACTAATTAATCCTCTTTCCAATTGTTCTCGTCTCACCGCGGGACCGCGCTCCCACTTGTAAATAAGTCAGCCCGGAGTTGTGGGCGCCGGTTCTGTTCGGCGGCAATCATTTATCCGCAGCCAGGCGGCACAGCTGTATTAATAAGTTATCTCCTCCCCGTGAGGCCGGCAGCCACGAGCCGCGCACAATTCTCCATTTCCTCGGCAATGACGACTTCCTGGAGAGCGCGCCCAAAGGAGCTCGGGAAATTGCCAGCGCTTTCTCGTTTATGGAATTACGTCTGCTGCAACTTGAGAACAGCGCCAGTTTCAAAGCGACAATGAGCGCCGAGCTCCACTGTTTAATGGATCTCCCACGGCTGCCAAGACGGAGCACCAAAATTTCTCTAATACCTTATCAATTTCACATTCAGTACTTCTAGTCATGTTTCCAGTATATGAAAGTGTCACAAATTAGTTTCTTACGTGTGATATACTCTTTTAAATATATGTTTCACAAATTATATATTTACATTTTTTGAGGTCGTCAGTGTTCTGCCTGGATTGATGCTGTCCGCTGCACCTTCGTCTCCTGCGCTAAATACTCCCAGAGTAGAACTTACACCCAACCTTACCCACCATCTGGTTTTCCTGCCCTTCCATTAACCGTGTTTGCAGAAAAACTTTAGGGTACAGGTCCACCTTTTATGGCAATGACTGCTCTTTCAGGGGATTGTATAAGATGCGTCAGCTGTACAAGTAGTGAACTACCCCCATGAGCAGTGAACAGAAGACCCATGAACTTCTAAGCTATGTAGTATGTAGGGACCTTAACGCCAGAATGAATTCTGAAAAGCAGTTTGACCCACAATGATTAACAGACTGGTCACACACACACACACACACACACACACACACACACACACACACACACACACACACACACACGCGCGCGCGCGCGCGCGCGCGCGCGCTAGCACAAATGAGATTGAGATTGCATAGTTTCCATTTCAACAAAGAGCAGTAAGCAACGGTGGATCAAGAAACTTAACCAGAAGTATAGTCCATGAGACGAGTGATTTGTACTGACATTTCAGGCAGACAGAAGGGGATGTTGTCGAACGTGACTTAGCCAATCCGCTCGCCATTCGGTGCTACACGCGTGCTCTATAGAAGCAGGAACAAACGCTTCGACAACATGCAGATCGTATCTGTCCATCCTTTTTTACTTACACTTGCTACTTGTAATATATAATGTTGAAAGATACAACAGAGCTGTTTACACTGAAGAGCCAAAGAAACTGATATACCTGAAAAGAAAAAAAAATTGAAATTTTTGGTAAATTTCTATGGGACCAAACTACTAAGGTCATCGGTCCCTAGGCTTACACACTGCTTAATCTACAGTGTGTTTCAAAAATGACCGGTATATTTGAAACGGCAATACAAACTAAACGAGCAGCGATAGAAATACACCGTTTGTTGCAATATGCTTGGGACAACAGTACATTTTCAGGCAGACAAACTTTCGAAATTACAGTAGTTACAATTGTCAACAACAGGTGGCGCTGCGGTCTGGGAAACTCTATAGTACGATATTTTCCACATATCCACCATGCGTAGCAATAATATGGCGTAGTCTCTGAATAAAATTACCCGAAACCTTTGACAACGTGTCTGGCGGAATGGCTTAACATGCAGATGAGATGTACTGCTTCAGCTGTTCAATTGTTTCTGGATTCTGGCGGTACACCTGGTCTTTCAAGTGTCCCCACAGAAAGAAGTCACAGGGGTTCATGTCTGGCGAATAGGGAGGCCAATCCACGCCGCCTCCTTTATGTTTCGGATAGCCCAAAGCAATCACACGATCATCGAAATATTCAGTCAGGAAATTAAAGACGTCGGCCGTGCGATGTGGCCGGGCACCATCTAGCATAAACCACGAAGTGTTCGCAGTGTCGTCTAAGGCAGTTTGTAACGCCTCAAATTCACGAAGAATGTCCAGATGGCGATATGCAGTAATCGTTTCGGATCTGAAAAACGGGCTAATGATTCCTTTGGAAGAAATGGCGGCCCAGACCAGTACTTTTTGAGGATGCAGGGACGATGGGACTGCAACATGGGGCTTTTCGGTTCCCCATATGCGCCAGTTCTGTTTATTGACGAAGCCGTCCAAGTAAAAATAAGCTTCGTCAGTAAACCAAATGCTACCCACATGCATATCGCCGTCATCAATCCTGTGCACTATATCGTTAACAAATGTCTCTCGTGCAGCAATGGTAGCGGCGCTGAGGGGTTGCCGCGTTTGAATTTTGTATGGATAGAGGTGTAAACTCTGGCCCATGAGACGATACGTGGACGTTGGCGTCATTTGGACCGCAGCTGCAGCACGACGAACGGAAACCCGAGGCCGCTATTGGATCACCTGCTGAACTAGCTGCGCGTTGCCCTCTGTGGTTGCATTACGCGGTCGCCTTACCTTTCCAGCACGTTCATCCGTCACGTTCCCAGTCCGTTGAAATTTTTCAAACAGATCCTTTATTGTATCGCTTTTCGGTCCTTTGGTTACATTAAACCTCCGTTGAAAACTTCGTCTTGTTGCAACAACACTGTGTTCTAGGCGGTGGAATTCCAACAGCAGAAAAATCCTCTGTTCTAAGGAATAAACCATGTTGTCCACAGCACACTTGCACGTTGTGAACAGCACACGCTTACAGCAGAAAGACGACGTACAGAATGGCGCACCCACAGACTGCGTTGTCTTCTACACTCCTGGAAATGGAAAAAAGAACACATTGACACCGCTGTGTCAGACCCACCATACTTGCTCCGGACACTGCGAGAGGGCTGTACAAGCAATGATCACACGCACGGCACAGCGGACACACCAGGAACCGCGGTGTTGGCCGTCGAATGGCGCTAGCTGCGCAGCATTTGTGCACCGCCGCCGTCAGTGTCAGCCAGTTTGCCGTGGCATACGGAGCTCCATCGCAGTCTTTAACACTGGTAGCATGCCGCGACAGCGTGGACGTGAACCATAAGTGCAGTTGACGGACTTTGAGCGAGGGCGTATAGTGGGCATGCGGGAGGCCGGGTGGACGTACCGCCGAATTGCTCAACACGTGGGGCGTGAGGTCTCCACAGTACATAGATGTTGTCGCCAGTGGTCGGCGGAAGGTGCACGTGCCCGTCGACTTGGGACCGGACCGCAGCGACGCACGGATGCACGCCAAGACCGTAGGATCCTACGCAGTGCCGTAGGGGACCGCACCGCCACTTCCCAGCAAATTAGGGACACTGTTGCTCCTGGGGTATCGGCGAGGACCATTCGCAACCGTCTCCATGAAGCTGGGCTACGGTCCCGCACACCGTTAGGTCGTCTTCCGCTCACGACCCAACATCGTGCAGCCCGCCTCCTGTGGTGTCGAGACAGGCGTGAATGGAGGGACGAATGCAGACGTGTCATCTTCAGCGATGAGAGTCGCTTCTGCCTTGGTGCCAATGACGGTCGTATGCGTGTTTGGCGCCGTGCAGGTGAGCGCCACAATCAGGACTGCATACGACCGAGGCACACAGGGCCAACACCCGGCATCATGGTGTGGGGAGCGATCTCCTACACTGGCCGTACACCTCTGGTGATCGTCGAGGGGACACTGAATAGTGCACGGTACATCCAAACCGTCATCGAACCCATCGTTCTACCATTCCTAGACCGGCAAGGGAACTTGCTTTTCCAACAGGACAATGCACGTCCACATGTATCCCGTGCCACCCAACGTGCTCTAGAAGGTGTAAGTCAACTACCCTGGCCAGCAAGATCTCCGGATCTGTCCCCCATTGAGCATGTTTGGGACTGGATGAAGCGTCGTCTCACGTGGTCTGCACGTCCAGCACGAACGCTGGTCCACCTGAGGCGCCAGGTGGAAATGGCATGTCAAGCCGTTCCACAGGACTACATCCAGCATCTCTACGATCGTCTCCATGGGAGAATAGCAGCCCGCATTGCTGCGAAAGGTGGATATACACTGTACTAGTGCCGACATTGTGCATGCTCTATTGCCTGTGTCTATGTGCCTGTGGTTCTGTCAGTGTGATCATGTGATGTATCTGACCCCAGGAATGTGTCAATAAAGTTTCCCCTTCCTGGGACAATGAATTCACGGTGTTCTTATTTCAATTTCCAGGAGTGTATATCTTTCACATCACTTGCAGCGCCATCTGTTGTTGAAAATTGTAACTACCGTAATTTCGAAAGTTTGTCCACCTGAAAATGTACTGTTGTCCCAAGCATATTGCAACAAACGGTGTATTTCTGTCGCTGCTCGTTTAGTTTTTATTGCCGTTTCAAATATACCGGTCATTTTTGAAACAGCCTGTAACTTAGACTAACCTACACTAAGAACAACACTCACTCCCATCCTTCAGGGAGGACTCGAACCAGGACTCGTACATCCGACGGGGAGAGCTGCGCGAACCGTTCAAATGGCTCTGAGCACTATGGGACTCAACTGCTGTGGTCATTAGTCCCCTAGAACTTAGAACTACTTAAACCTAACTAACCTAAGGACAGCACACACATCCATGCCCGAGGCAGGATTGGAACCTGCGACCGTAGCAGTCGCACAGTTCCGGACTGCGCGCCTAGAACCGCGAGACCACCGCGGCCGGCAGCGCGAACCGTGGCAAGGCGCCTGAGACCGCACCGCCACATCGCGCGGCGACATACCTGCCTAACGTCGTATAATGTGCGGAAGGGTTGCAATCTTGTCACGTTGAACGATTCTCTTCGGTCGTCATTGGTCCTGTTCTTGCAGGATCTATCTCCGGCCTCAGCTATGTCGAAGGTTTAATCTTTTACCGAATTCCCGATATTAACAGTACACTTTATCACTATCTTGGAGATGCTGTGTTCCATCACTCGTGCGCCGGTTATAACACCACGTTAGCACTCACTTAAATCTTGGTAATCTGCCATCGTAGTAACAGTAACCCATCTAACAACTGCGCCAGACATTTGTTGCCTTATATAGGCGTTGCCGACCGCAGCGCTGTATTCTGCATGTTTACATACCTCTGTATTTGAATACGCATACCTATACCCGTTTCTTTGGCGCTTCAGTGTAGTATCTAATACGCTGCAATATCACAAAGTTATTTACCAATCTTCACAATAGAAAAGAAAAGTATTTTCGCAAGTCCTTGAACATTCGCATTTTTTGTTTCCGTTGCTAAATATTACCACTATTATTTATATCAACAACGAGAGACAGAATAATTTATCAGTATACTAACACTTATAATCTCAACGTGGTACCCACAATCGATGATCGTTCGATAGCAAGCTCTCTTCTTACATCCTTGAGAGTGTGGTATGTATGCTGTGAGGAAAAAACCACTATCATTACTGCAGAATCTGATTTAAAACATTTTTCTGCAGCACTGCTCGAACTATCACTACTCCCTCCCAGATGCATAATTGAATTTTCGAAGCATTTATCCACAATGCCTTCGCTTTTTGCCGTTTCGCCGATTACACTTGTAGTGTCGTCTACAATTTTCGTCCAGGGTGTCACTTGATTGAAGCTGCTGCAGTGAGATTTTCAACTTCAGAGAACGTGATTTTTTTTATTGTTTGCAGCAACGCAACGTTTTACTTGCGCTCGTACGCCCGTCAATGGAATTGAAAAGACAATAGTACGAACCGAGCGAGGTGGTGCAGTGGCTAACACACTGGACTGGCATTCGGGAGGACGACGGTTCAATCCTGCGTCCGGCCCTCCTGATTTAGGTTTTCCGTGATTTCACTAAATCGGTCCAGGCAAATGCCAGAATTTTTCCTTTGAAAGGGCACGACCTGCTTCCTTCTTCTTCCTTCCCTAATCCGATGAGACCGATGACCTCGTTGTCTGGTCTCCTCCCCCCAAAACAACCCAACAACAATGCTACGGAGAAGATCAACGATTTCATGTTCGTACATATTAGCAATCTCGTCGGTTAGGTATGAAGGAAATTGTGGTTTCTTCTGTAATTCCGCTTTCCTCAAATCTTCTCTGAAATACACTTCTCATCGTTTTAGCCACTGGATAATATCGTCTTCTTTTGTTGCCTAAGTTCATGTTCTACCGTGAACAACGGAATGATAAGGGGCGTTGTTCATAATGATCACTGACAGACTTGTCAGATGCGTACCTGCATGCAAAACAGTAATTCACCCTCGTTTTCCAACAGGCATTGCCATGGTCCGCTCGGGCGAACCACGACTCCAGCCTCTACGTAATGAATAGCTGATATTAACCCAATTTTCATATATTCGCACTACATCTTCGAATACCACATCCATGATCATGCAAAGAGAGCTGCACCGCCATAAAACAACATCTGTCGTTTGTGTCAATACTTTGCTTCCGTTAAACACTCAATAGCCGAAGCCTGTCTTTCAGCACTGTACGTGACGAAAAATTGTCTCCTTTAGAAACGTCATCTTTCTGAATCGACATGAGTAATTTAGATAGAGTAGGATGTTCCGTTCTCTTATAATAACTGTATATATGACGACGAATCCCGTCTTTCTCGAAATCGTCGAAAGCTGTTAGTTGCTTCTTTCTCTACCGCTTCTTTCCTGATGTGCGCAGACTTGTTGTGACACTCTCACCATAGTCTGTACTATCACTGTTCTTTTCTTATCGTTAAAATAGTATTCTTGCTTATTTTCAATGCTACTGCAGTCCTCTTAACAACCTGAGCAACACGAAATAAGATGTCACGTTTTTCCCTCTCTTTCTCAAAGTAGTCCCTCACCGAGCACACGAATTCGTGGGCCTGGCTGTGTAGCGCACTTTTCCTCCTGCGTTTCACTTCACGTGTTGGACTGATAGCACTCGTTGCACTGGACGGTGTTTAAAACGAAACAGAAGCAAATAAACTCTAAAACTGGTCCCGGTGGAGGTTCGAGTCCTCCCTTGGACATGGGTGTGCGTGTTTTGTCCTTAGGATAATTTAGGTTAAGTAGTGTGTAAGGTTAGGGACTGATGACCTTAGCAGATAAGTCCCATAAGATTTCACACACATTTGAACCTTTTTTTTTTTGAAACTCTAAAAACAACAAAAACGAAATAAGCAGCGAACTTAACTATTAACTCAGACGACGAAAAGACAACTCCGGTTGCATTCACTGAGACGTTCCAGACACGCGCGCCTAAGTTCCGTAGGGCGGCAACAAGGCTCCTGCTACCTCCTCGAGAGCGGTCCGTCTTTGGCTGGCTACCTGCTGTCGCTAGGCAACAGAACGACACTTCTGAGCTGTCAGTACCGAAGACTCGTGTCCAAGAGTATAAATAAGTAGTTACTTCCTGCTCATAGTTTTGTATCCCAACTGGAAAGCGGCGCGTGGGTCTGCTCCCGTAAACTGAATGGGTAGGGCGAATGTAGGAAGTGAGTAGGAGAAGGTGAGGCAAGATTGGCGGTGCAGCTTTTTACGTGAAAGTACGTTTAATAGAGAATATTAGTCAATGACATATGTAACTTTGCAACTGAAGAGCCCTTAGGTGCGAAACCGTATTCCCGTCGTAAGTCTCAATAGCAAGCCAACACGCTCTGAAGTCGAAGCGATGTTTCCAGGCCGTCTGCTCTTGATCAAAATGGGTAGAATCTGCAGCGGCGTTCGTAGAGCTCAACAGCGCCTGCTAGAGGGCGCTGTCGTCGGTGTCCGTGTCGTCGTGCCATCCTAGCAGAGCTCACATACGCCGTGGCATCGTGGCTTTTGGTACCACATGTAGTGTCCAGCAGTGCACATAAAGATGTCCACTCAAGTATATAGTCATCGATTCTCAGAAAGAAAGGTAAACTGAACCTTCAAAACTCATCACGTAGTTTATGAATACCATTTCGATCTAATATCGCAGTAAGGTGGCAGACCACCGCGCAGAACTTTTAGTAAACCAAGGTCGTGTTTGCCGCAGTAGTTCAACGTTTATGGATCTGAAACCTAACTTTGTACCAAGAAAGAAGGGTTCTGGTTACTTCAGAAGTTACCTTTGTACTTGTCGATTTTGTTCCGTTAAGAAAGAGGTGTTGATTTCTGTCTGAAAGAAAGTCATGTATCCAGTGACAAATCTGTCCGACAAACACTTGGTAAGTTCGTATGTTGTTCACTAAACATGTTGCAGAGCTGTACCGAATGTCTTCCGAAAGTAAAAAAACAAGGCATCAGTCCAAGCGTCTTTGTCTTCTGCGCTCTGGACCTCATGGGCCAACAGTGAGAGCAGAGTTTAGCAATACGTCTTTTTTCAGGATCCACGTTGAACTTTTACATGGGAGATTTTTCGTTCTCCAAAAACGTCGTAATACGTGAGCATAAAACATGCTCCGAATTCTGCAACAAATTGACGTTAGCAGTATAGGCTTATATTTTATACGAATCTGTCTGACTATCCTTCTTGAAAACGTGAATGAATTCGTTCCTATTAATAAAGGAACTGATTTTAATGTTGATTTAACTGTTGGCCGAACAAAAAAATAAAAGGGAAATTTTCGTCATCAAATTTTTTGTACGTTTTGCTGATGATGTTTCCGCATACTCGGGATGTGTCCACCCTGCGTATATAAATTTAGATGTAGATATTCTTCTTGAGGTTGAAGCTAAACGTAGCTCAAGCTTTTGCTTAAGATAAATTTGTTTTTGGATGTGATCCTCCTTGAGCAAAACTAGTTTTTTTTCTTTTTTTTCCAGATATGCTTTGGTGAAGTTATGGCTTCATCAGAGGATGTTTAGTTTCTTTCTTGTTACCACACGCCGAGGTTTTTGATTTTTTATTATCTTTTGCATTGCAGCTGTTTTATTTTCACCGTTTTCCACTTTTCTGCTTTGTCCGTTATTTTAGTGAAAAACCGCATTCTTTTTAAGTCTTCACTGTCGCTGTTTACAGAAGTTCACAGTTCACGAATCAAATGTGACTCGGTTGCGAAATCGGTTTAGTCCGTTAGCGTTACTACACTTCTTCTCAGAAATAATCGTCTGCAACAAGTCACAATAAGCGATTTAAATGGCAGACGACACCTACGAGAAAGACAGGCCGCGCCGCGTATGTCTCGAAGGTAGGCCTGCGCTCGCTCGCCTATTTAACGCAGCAGACAAACTAAATTTCCACATCTGGCGACTCGTAACTAGGCATGTACGTACAAACGAGAATTGCATCTTCTAGTGGAATCCTTTACTATGGAGTCTTACTGTTATTAGTCCTACCGTGATCGGAAGTCCTTAGGACTAGTAATAATTTGTTACGGTTGTACTGGGGTACAATAAAATTAAAATCATACCAAAATGGTTATCAGTTGCATAAGGCACCACTTCTTGTATGAAATTAGGACTGTTAGGCAGAAGAGACTAAATGCCATAACGAGCTGTTATGACATTTATATACAGTACTGATATTATATTAAATTTTGTTGCAGTATTGTTAATCAGTAAGACTTCATAATAGCCGATTCCAGTAGCAGATATAATTCTCATTAGTAAGAACACACCAAGCTGCAAGTTAACAGGTTTAAAAACTATTTTGTCCGCAGAGCTGAGTGATCAAGAAGGTTCAGGCCTACCTTCGTGACGTACGCGCTGGGGCTTATCTTTCTCGTGGGCCTCGAATGACAGAGAGGTGACGTGCACGTAGATCCAACAGCACCCTCTTTTGTGTGACCGGACGCAGCCTTTATACGAAGTGGAAACGTGTAATCAAGAGCCACGATGCCTCACCGACATCACAGGATTTTGGGATACCGGCATGTGAGTGCATTCTAACAGGGCAGAATGACTGGTCTCTGGAAGGCTGGTCTGTCGCTCCGTGACACTGCAGCTCGTGCATGACACGCTGCTCCAACAGTGAGGCGTATGTGGAACTAGTGGAGAGAAGAGGGCCGTACAAGGCGCCCACATGGTATTGTACGACACAATGCTATCACAGCGCGTGATAACTGCCATCATTTCCGGTTGGCCTCAACGGATAGAGCGGCTTCGTCCACAGTGTTGGAGCGATGTTAGAGCACTGCAACTGGTGCAGACATCTCTGCGTCGACGCTACGACGCCGTCACCTGCGGGATGGATTGGTGGCACGCGTGCCATTGCGTCGTTTCCCACTGACGGGTGACCAGAACCCAACGACGCCACAGACTGCAATGAGCACGTGAACGCCGACACTGTCGCGCCGTGTGGCAAAATGTAGTGTTTTCGTACGAGTCCAGATTCAAATTGTCCTACAGTGAGTAGTCGGGCAAACTGTACAGCGGACAAATGCCATGTGTCGTAGTTTGGGGTGCCATTGCCTATAACTCGCGATCTCGCCTCCTACGTATTGGAGGCACAACAGATACCTCTACATCAGGGAGGTTTTCCATCCCGAAGTATTGCCCTTCCTACAGGCTTCCTACAACTGGCGCCAAAGTCATATTTCTCCCCCTCTACCCACTCGCGGATCGCGCGAGGTAGAAACGACTGTCTGAACGCCTCAGTACGAGCTCTTATTTCCCTTATCTTTGAATGGTGATCATTACGCGATTTGAAGGTTGGTGGTAATAATATATACTCTACATCCTCGGTGAAGATTGGATTTCAGAATTTAGAGACTAATTAATGTCTCTGAGCACTATGGGACTTAACATCTATGGTCATCAGTCCCCTGGAACTTAGAACTACTTAAACCTACCTAACCTAAGGACATTACACAGCACCCAGTCATCACGAGGCAGAGAAAGTCCCTGACCCCGCCGGGAATCGAACCCGGGGACCCGGGCGTGGGAAGCGAGAACGCTACCGCACGACCACGAGCTGCGGACAGAATTTAGAGAGCAGCCCCTTCTGTTTAGAGCGTCGTCTGTCTGCAAGTGTGTCACACTTCAAACTTTCTATGAGATTTGTAACGATCTCGCGATGGTCAAAAGCATCAGTCATGAATCTTGCCGCTCTTCTTTGGACTTTCTCAATCTCTTGAATCAGACCTAACTGGTAAGGGTCCCCTACAGACGAACAGTACTCTAACAATGGACGAACTAACGTATTGTAAGCTACGTTTTTTGTTGAGGACTGCATAGCTTCAGGATTCTACTAGTAAACCGCAATCTAGAGTTCGCCTTACCCGTTACTTGTGTAATCTGACCATTCCATTTGAGATCATTTCGAATAGTCACATCCAGATACTTGACAGATGTTACCGCTTCCAAAGACTGATCATTTATTTTGTACTCTTACATTAATGGGGATTTTCGCCTTGTTATACGCAGTAGATTACAGTTACTAATATTGAGACATAACTGCTAGTCATTACACCACGCTTTTATTTTCTGCAAATTCTCATTGATTTGTTCACAACTTTCGTGTGATGCTACTTTCCTGTAGACTACAGCATCATCGGCAAACAGTCTAATGCCGCTGTCAATACCATCAACCAGATCGCTTATGTAAATCGTAAATAGCAGAGGACCTATTACGCAGCCCTGAGGCACACATGAAGCTACTCTTGTTTCTGTTGAAGTTACCCCGTTCAGGACGACATATTGCTCTCTGCCTGTTAGAAAACTTTCTATCCAACCGCATATGTCATTGGATAGACCGTAAGCACGCACTTTTTGTAGCAAGCGACAGTGCGGAACTGAGTCGTACGCCTTTCGAAAGTCGAGAGGCATCAACCTGGGAGTCGGTACCTAGAGCCTGTTGTATATCATGCACAAAGAGGGGCAGCGGTGTCTCGCATGATCGCTGTTTCCTAAAACTGTGCTAGTTTCTGCAGATGAGCTTCTCAGAGTCTAGAAAGGTCATTATGTCTGAACACAAAATATGTTCCATGATTCTGCAACAAATCGATGTCAGTGAAATTGGCCGGTAATTATGTGCATCCGATTTTCTACCTTTTTCACAGTTTGCTATGACGTGGGCCTTCTTCTAGTCCCGTGAAACTTTCCGCCGTTCCAATGATCTTTGATAGGTGACGGAGAAGAATGGTGCTATATTTATAACATAGTCAACATAGGACAACCCTGGCCGCTTTTGGCGAGGAATGTGTGAGCCTTCTTCGATGGACGACGGCTACCACTGCTTTTCTGGCCTGTCCGTTCGTGTGACATTTCGCCAGTCCAACGTGTCTGAGATATGGTCGGTCGGCAGCTTCTTCGTTCAGGTCTACCTGCAGCCACATATGACGCCTTGTGGACGCAGCTACAAACTGCGTAGCAGTTTCCCAGCAGCATATGCAGGCGCTCTTTTTTCCATGCCACGTCGTCTAGCAGCTCTGACTGCAGCAGATGGTGACGTTGCTCTGTACTGAACTTCCATAGTCACAGTACATGTACAGATCTGTAATGCTAATCATTTCTGTAATGCCATGCTCTTAATCGGTGGAATAAATTCACTGTGATCACACTGTAACGCCGGAAATGCATATCCTCCTATTTCCACATATTGAACTACAAATTTTTTCCTTATTTCGTTACCTGATGGTATGACGTTTCTATGACTTTATATATTGTAATTGTTTTACAATTTTTATATATATATATATATATATATATATATATATATATATATATATATATATATTCATTTATGTCGATGTATAATTGGTTTGTTTTGTAAATATTATTTGTATTTTTACGCTGGGTCTTGCCTAGGGAAAACTATGTTATCGAACGATTACATCGATAGGTCGTGTGGAGAGCCAAAGTGTTTGGGATCTTGGGTAGTCTTAACTATGCCGCGTGGAGCGCGGGCAGAGCAGAGTCTGGCTGGAGTAGGTCGGTGGAGCAGGTGTATTGAGTGACGCTCCCTCGGGTTGCCGCACATTCGGGGTTAGGCAGCATGTAATTGCGCTCGTCTTGTTATGGTAGTTTCTGGCACGGTGTCGCGGACAGGAAACATTAGCTGGCACACATGAAGAGCCCGTTTCGCCTGGTAAGCGTGCCGAGAAGAACGCGCGCCAACATGCAGCTTCTGCAACAGCGACGGCTGACAATAAGTGATTGTCGCCACTTCCTCGATCGATGACTTCAAACTTTCAATCAACCAACAAGGAACACTGAAGGCACGTCAAGTTTTAGAACTGTATGGCAGACCTCAGCTTTTCAAACTGTTCCACTTGTATCACTAAAATACAGCAACTTAGCATGAACCTTTGTTGCTCATTGTTCCAATTGCATTACCAAGAAGAGTCCTTTCCTGTTCCGAAATGAACCCGAGAGTCGTTCAAATTCAAACGCCAGCATTGAAGTAATATCATTCCATTTCACTGCTTTAATTTCAAAGTTCACTTAAAGTATTCATAGCTGGCTACAATAAACAAACAGAACTATATTTAGATTATACATGCACAAATTAAGAGTGCGAGTTTTGTTACCATATTTTAACTTACCTGTGACTGCAGCTCAGCTTGGAACATACTAAATTTTACTACTGTTAATTGTTCAAAATCATTTAATTCAAGTTCAGAGTTAAATCTCTTATTTCTAAATTGCGTAGGTTCAAGTTGCTTTTGAGATGATTGTTGAGGTAGCCCAAGACTAACCTTATTTTATTTTATTTCGTAGTGCTTCAGAAACAAAATTCACTATTAATTTAAGTCAATAAATTAACTTTCAATTTTCCGGTTTTATTAATTCTTTTGTTAAGTTGAGTCAGAGTGTAGCGAAATTTATTACTTCTGAAAAAATTTCAGTTTTCACACAACACGTGTCAACCTTCAGTTGCCACGTTTATAGTGCTAATTATATGTGCATTAATCTTTCTTTTTAAGTTATTGTAGTAGTTGTCAATAGGACTGGTGACCGTAATTTTCCCGAAATCTCAAATATATAATTAACGCCAGTTAATTGTTAATGTAACGATCGCACATTTACTTTCTTTATTAAGTTTACCCTTTTTCGAAATTAATTTCCACCAATTTCATTTGCATTTTTCCTTTCCTTTGGATGTAACCCTTCCTCCCTCTTTACCTACAGATTAACTTCGGTGACGATTGCTTTTCCTAAATTTCCATTAGGTACACGCGGTTTAATTTTTCACTGTCATTAAGGTCGATAAGTGAGGGGGAGGTTACAACATGTCTCTGTCTTGGTGTTTCGTTTTTTCCAAACAGTAATGTAGGTGACGCAGTCGTACTTGTTGCAGCTCTCATCTAAGGACTCGAATGCTGCCCAGATCGCGCTGCCCTCTGGGTGCGTCCTGCTGAGAAGAAGCGCCTCTGAGGGCCCCGGAGGCCGTGCCGGTAAGCGCCTTCCAGTCGCTTTCTGCGCAGAGCACTCTGCAGCTCGTCCCGCGAACTCGGAGAACACTTTCATGCATTTCCTGCACGTCTGGAGTCGGCCACTAGGCACTGGGAAAGGGCTCAGTGCGTCTCTCTGGGAGACGCTCCATTACAATACAACGGACGGACAAAAGTGGGCCACAAACCGCAGAGGTCCCCAAGAATTCAAGTCATGTCAGCTCTTCCCACTCATTTATTCTGCTTCCCTGTTTCTTTCCGTTATACCTCCTTAGAGGCACGTTGTTTGTGCCTCAGATCAATCGTTACACAGTAGAGAGCATCCATAAATTCCTCAAACCACTTACGGGAGCGCAGGCGGATGACCTCTTCGACAACTGCCGATATTTTGACAGGTGCGCATTCGCTCATCTTCAAGACGAAACATCTCTACGCAACGAAATTTAGAACCTCTGCTTATGAGTTGTATTCAGATCGATAACACAGGGACTATAAACAACTAGGACCACCAGAAAACCGTAAGTGACGAACGTCGGAAGTTAATGTACATTAATTACCAGCGGGTGAGTAAGTATCATTAATTCTCTTTCTCTGTTGTTCCAAGGTTTTAAATGTCCTCGCACAGCAGTCTCTCGCTGCATTTCGATTTCACTTCACTGATCCCCACTCGATCTAGATCGAGCCTCAGCAATTGACTTTTCAGGTTTTCTAGCATCCGTACCACAGATTTCTGGCATTCCATACTTCGCCTCGTAAAATGTTGCCCTTTGGTTGGTTATTCAATCTTTTCCTCCTGTTTGCCTCCCATTTGGCATCTCCCTTTCGGAGATCTGAATTGGAGACTAATCCGGAATCTTTTCGCAGCGGAGGAATAATCACGACACTTTTTCATTTACAGGTCACATGTGCTGTACCCATAATATACATAATCTGCCTTTACTGCAATGGTTTCCATTTCTTTCTTCATCCTCATTCCGCTGATAATTGTTGATTCTTTAGCCTTTTAAAGGCAGTTCCCTGTACAAATGGCAGGAGGGTGTCGAGAATCTCTGTCCACTTCCCTGCTTGTTGATTCTTTAGCCTTTTAAAGGCAGTTCCCTGTACAAATGGCAGGAGGGTGTCGAGAATCTCTGTCCACTTCCCTGCTTGTTGATTCTTTAGCCTTTTAATGGCAGTTCCCTGTACAAATGTCGGGAGGGTGTCGAGAATCTCTGTCCACTTCCCTGCTTGTTGATTCTTTAGCCTTTTAAAGGCAGTTCCCTGTACAAATGGCAGGAGGGTGTCGAGAATCTCTGTCCACTTCCCTGCTTGTTGATTCTTTAGCCTTTTAATGGCAGTTCCCTGTACAAATGGCAGGAGGGTGTCGAGAATCTCTGTCCACTTCCCTGCTTGTTGATTCTTTAGCCTTTTAAAGGCAGTTCCCTGTACAAATGGCAGGAGGGTGTCGAGAATCTCTGTCCACTTCCCTGCTTGTTGATTCTTTAGCCTTTTAAAGGCAGTTCCCTGTACAAATGGCAGGAGGGTGTCGAGAATCTCTGTCCACTTCCCTGCTCTCTATGACACGGTCGTTAGCAGAACGAGGGTGACTGCTTACGCCGGGAGCCTTCGGCTGCCGTTGCTCATGACTTATATTCAGAACTACGGCGGAGGATGAGCTCGAGCCCGGCACCCGCAACGTAATCATCGGCAGTCAAAATGCTGACGATGTAGGGGTAAGCCTCCATCTTAGCTACGTGAATAATATCCACTGTCTGTGACACTGAAACACGCAGGCTTCTTTACTTTGCTCACTTTCATTCGATTATTTCGTATAGTGTTGTATTTTAGGGCAATTCGGTGCACTCGAAAAGCATATTCTGAGCCCAAAAATGAATAGTAATTCGGAAAATTTCGTGTAGGACGATGCTCAGCAGAGGTGAGCCAATAAATCGGTTTTGATCAGATTGTCCCAGTTATTAACCGCATAGTGTGGTTCAACTGGACGGCGATCAAGCTGGTGTGGCAGCTGTTTATCCACACCGGGGTACAATATTCGGCTTCTGAGAAGACCAGAGCAATGGATGATGTGCGCGAGGTATCTGCTGAAGCTCCCCGTGTCATTGCACACAGTTTTTGAATAATAATGTTACGACTTTTTATCTTGCCAGAAAATTTGCAAGATATTTTCTATATGAAAGGGCGCAGTCAATGGCGATGCCAAGATACTTTTTATGGTAAAGAGTATTTTGTGGCTACAAAGATGCAGACAAATCAAAATAAAAAGCATTAGAAATGCAGAGTATATTATTCACTGCCCAGTCAATATGACGCTGCCCTGTAACGTGCCGTGACATATTGACATATCCTACCGAAACCTGATACATAAATAAACAAACAAATATTACGACATATTCGACGCTTTCTTTGTGTCGTCTACCGAATGTTCATTACGTTACTGCGTAAAGTGCCTACAAAAATTTTTTTTCCTATGTTCGTCTGTGAAAATAGACTCGATAAGCAACCTGAGCTACCAGTAAACGGAATGTATCCTGCAAACCCTGTGTGCATTTTATATGAGTGTCAGTTTCACTGTCATTTAAGCCCTCAACAGATGGTTACATGAAAAAGTTAAAACTAATATTTGGATAAGCAATCTGACTGCGTTTTTGAACAAGAATTAACAAATGATACAGAGTCTGACTTTTGCAGCGGAATTTACTGGATTACAGTACATAACATGTTGTGGTGTACCAGTGTCTCCGTTTTGACCGTAAGTCTTGCGGAGGCTATGTAAGGAGTGTGCCAGAACTCTCCATTACATTGAAAACAGTATATCCAACTTAACGCTATTCTTTGATTTGTGTAAGCACTCAGATATGTATTGTAGGAATCTGAGGTCGAAACACGGGAGCGCGATCCTAAGCATTGTGAGACGAAGTCTGTCTGCGAGAGTGGAAGTAGTAGTGTCGGTCGAGAGCTCAGAGACAGAAGACGTGTCACGCTGCCCTCACGTCGGTGATGCCAGGTCTTACCACATTCAAGGCCTGATTTCATTTATATAACCAGGAGAGATTTAGATGGCTTAACTACGCTTGAAGATCGAATTCAAGGCAAAATTCGCAACTATAGCGCAAAAGCAATTGCAGGCTTAGACTCGTGATTGTTAGTCCGAGTTTACAATAATCCCATGATTCGCTTGTGAGTTGATGAGGCCTCCTTATCCTCCAAATAATAATTATTATTCTACACATCTAATTAATAAATAAATGCTATGGTTATGACATGTTAATGTAACTTTGAAATTGAAATACCGCTACGGTCGCAGGTTCGAATCCTGCCTCGGGCATGGATGTGTGTGATGCCCTTAGGTTAGCAAGGTATACGTAGTTCTAAGTTCTAGAGGACTGATGACCTCTGATGTAAAGTCCCATAGTGCTCAGAGCCATTTGAAGCATTTTTGAATCTGAAATAATTTCTTATCTGGCATTCAGCCATTATTGATACTTATGTCATTGTAATTGTCATTGTCTATTATTGGTTATGGGTCATTATGATCCTGAAATTTTAAATAGACTTAATTTATGAAATCCCATCTCACAAGTTATTTAGTAGTTAACAGGACCCAAACAAACTCCTTTTTATGAAATTCGTTCTTAGTAACAATAAGCTTTAGCCGCTGCTGCTGCATGCTGCTGCGAACTGCTGTAAACCACATGGAAAAAGGCAGTCATATAAAGAGGTGAGTGCAAAATGTAGGGCCAAAACAGACACATTGGCACACCACAACGTGTTATGTAATCTAGTCCAGTACATTCCATTGCACAAGTCACACTCTGTATCACTTGTAAATTCTTGTTCAAAAACGCAGTTAGATAGCTTAGGTATTCATTGTTACAGGTTCATTTGTTCCTCTTGTTTTTCATATTCAAATACGCAGTCAGATAGCTTATCCAAATGTCAGTTTCAAGTTTTTCATGTAACGATTTGTTGAGGGCTTAAATAACTGCGAAATTGACGCTCGTGAAATCTACATCTACATCTACATTTATACTCCACAAGCGATCCAACGGTGTGTGGCGGAGGGCACTTTACATACCACTGTCATTACCTCCCTTTCCTGTTGCAGGCACGTATGATTCGCGGGAAGAACGACTGCCGGAAAGCCTCCGTGCGCACTCGAATCTCTCTAATTTTACATTCGTGATCTCTTCTGGAGGTATAAGTAGGGATATTCGATACCTCATCCAGAAACGCACCCTCTCGAAAACTGGACAGCAAGCTACACCGCGATGCAGAGCGCCTCTCTTGCAGAGTCTGCCACTTGAGTTTGCTACACATCTCCGTAACGCCGTCACTCTTACCAAATAAACCTGTGACGAAACGTACAGCTCTTCTTTGGATCTTTCCCACCTCCTCTGTCAACCAGATCTGGTGCGGATCCCACACTGATGAGCAATACTCAAGTATAGGTCGAACGAGTGTTTTGTAAGCGACCTGCTTCGTTGATGGACTACATTTTCTAAGGACTCTCCCAACGAATCTCAACCTGGCACCCGCCTTAGCAACAATTAATTTTACATGATCAATACGCACACAGTGGTAAGCAGGTTAGGTTCCGTTTACTGACAGCTCAGGTTGCTTATCGAATCTATTTTCACAGACGAACGTAGGCAAAACTGAAACTTACTGGCAGATTAAAACTGTGTGCCCGACCGAGACTCGAACTCGGGACCATTGCCTCTCGCGGGCAAGTGCTCTACCAACTGAGCTACACGAGCACGGCTCACGCCCCGTTCTCACAGCTTTACTTCTGACAGTACCTCGTCTCCTACCTTCCAAACTTTACAGAAGCTCTCCTGCGAACCTTGCAGAACTAGCACTCCTGAAAGAAAGGATATTGCGGAGATATGGCTTAGCCACAGCGTGGGGGATGTTTCCAGAATGAGAATTTCACTCTGCAGCGGAGTGTGCGCTGAGATGAAACTTCCTGGCAGATTAAAAATGTGTGCCAGACCGATACTCGAACTCGGGACCTTTACCTTTCGCGGGCAAATGCTGTATCAACTGAGCTACCCGAGCACGACTCGCGCCCCGTCCTCACAGCTTCACTTCTGCCAGTACATCGTCTCCTACCTTCCAAACTTTACAGAAGCTCTCCTGCGAACCTTGCAGAACTAGCACTCCTGAAAGAAAGGATATTGCGGAGACATGGCTTAGCCACAGCGTGGGGGATTTTTCCAGAATGAGAATTTCACTCTGCAGCGGAGTGTGCGCTGAGATGAAACTTCCTGGCAGATTAAAAATGTGTGCCAGACCGATACTCGAACTCGGGACCTTTACCTTTCGCGGGCAAATGCTGTATCAACTGAGCTACCCGAGCACGACTCGCGCCCCGTCCTCACAGCTTTACTTCTGTCTCCGCAACATCCTTTCTTTCAGGAGTGCTAGTTCTGCAAGGTTCGCCGGATTACTTCTGTAAAGTTTGGAAGGTAGGAGACGATGTACTGGCAGAAGTGAAGCTGTGAGGACGGGGCGTGAGTCGTACTCGGGTAGCTCAGTTGATACAGCACTTGCCCGCGAAAGGCAAAGGTCCCGAGTTCGAGTCTCGGTCTGGCACACAGTTTTAGTCTGCCAGGAAGTTTCATCTCAGCGCACACTCCGCTGGAGAGTGAAAATCTCATAGGCAAAATTTGTTGTAGCTGCATTACAAGTGATCGGATCCGACGGCTAGTACCGCAGTTTCCTCTTTATCGGAAACTGGGGACCAGAATACGGCAGTGTCCTTAGCGGCGGGTTGTTAAAACAATGAGAGAAGTAGGCTAGGTGACGCGTAAGACCGGCAGGCGCAAGGAGAGCGTCTCCGCGGGGTCGATGGGTGCCGGCAGGGGAGCAGGCGGCTGGCAGCGGGGAGCGGGCAGCGGGCCGGCCGGGCGGCGGTGACGCTCGTTGCCGGGCAGCGGCGGTGGCAGCGGCGGCCGAGGCGAGGCGAGGCGGCGGGCGCGGCTAGGCGGCGCCAGGGCGTGGCAGCATCGATCAGCCGGCACGGCACAGCACAGCACAGCACAGTACGGAACAGCCCGGGAGCGCCGCGCACACAGCGCCGCCGTGGGACCCACACTTCCGGGAGCCGTTCACTTTGCCACCGCCGTGCGGACAAAATACGCGCACACCGAACGAAACGTCAGTCATAGCCGGAAGAAGACACGTACTGACCGCTTTCGCGCACGAATAACGCTCTCCGTCCGAATAGGCCTCGGAACGCCCAGCGGTACCGACCGACCGCCTTGTCAACCTCAGACGATAGGCGTTACTGGATACGGTTGTGGAGGGACATGCGGTAGGAATAGCGGTTATCGCCGAACAACCGGTTTTCAGTTACACAGATTTTGCAACGCCAGTTTTCACCGGAGTGTTAAAACCGCTCGAAATAACCGGGTTCTGAATCAATCAAGTTTTGCTTGTTCGTATAATTTCCTGAAAAAGGGTAGAAATCGAAAAAAGATTGAAACATTATGACTCTTCCAGTTTCACGATACGTCCAAACAAAACATTAAACAGACGAGAAAAGAAGACTTAGTCAGTCCATTGTTGACTAGTTTTCTCGAAAAGTGATAAATGGTTGAATATTACAAAAAGTCACCAGTGATCTATTCCCTCCTATTTTTTTAGACCATTGCTCAACAGTCATGTTGTAACGAGGGATAATTAGGACTATTTTGGCATTGCGAATAGCCACTGCTAAAGGGTGTAAACTATGCTTGGAGAAGCCGGCTGCGGTGGCCGAGCGGTTCTAGGCGCTTCAGTCCGGAACCACGCGACTGCTACGGTCACAAGTTCGAATCCTGCCTCGGACATGGATGTTTGTGATGTCTTTAGGTTAGTTAGGTTTAAGTAGTTTCTAAGTTCTAGGGCACTGATGACCTCAGTAGTTAAGTCTCATAGTGCTCAGAGACATTTGAACCATTTTATGGCTGCAGAACTTTGTTTATCGTGGTAATCTGTCCGTTTTCATAAACCGCAAGTAGATAAAGGAATGTAGGAAGGGACAGCGTATCAGATTTTATACTATTAACAAATCGTTAAATTTTGTATTTGTTATGTTACCATAATTTCCTTCCATTTTTATTATTTCGTAGAATTGGCACACAAATCCTTAATCTTTTAAACCAAATGAAGCACAGAACTGCATTAGTACGTTACTTATTAAAAATATTTCCTGTCCAGGATTCGTGCCGTTCTGAAATACGACGAAGTTTCAATGACGTCAGCGAGAAATTACCGTATAGACCAGCTGGGGGCAAGTCTTGCCCACTCCATGTACATGCGTACGTTAAGCCACGGCACATGCTAACGGAGACATTATTGTCTCAACAATGCTACAACAGTTCCTATGCCTTATGTTTCTTGCCCGTTTCTGTCGGCATTGTCGTTCATATAACACTGTTCGCTTTTTCCATTTTCTATAACAACGCAATTTTTCAAACCTGTGCAAATTCCATGAATAAACATTACTCCTTTTTTTAAAAAAAAAAAGATTTACTTAAAAACGAGAAAATAGCACTACTCCTACGGGTAACTGATACTTCGGTTTTTTTACTCGGTTGCTAACAAAGAATTTAAAAAATACCCGTTATAGCTGAGATCAAATAAATACAGAAAAATTCTACTTATATAGAACTAAAATACCACTATCAGTTTTACCTGGCCAGTTTTCCCATGTCTACTATGTGGTCAGCATACCATTCTCCCAGTCGTTGTCAGGTTTCATTACTCGAGCCACTACTTTCCAATCAAGTTGCTCCTCAATTGGCTTCTCAACGATTGAGAGTACCCCACTTGCCAACAGCGCTCGACAGATCCAGAAGGCCACGCACCCAAGTAAAATGGTTCAAATGGCTCTGAGCACTATGGGACTTAACTTCTGAGGTCATCAGTCCCCTAGAACTTAGAACCACTTAAACCTAACTAACCTAAGAACATCATACACATCTATGCCCGAGGCAGGATTCGAACCTGCGACCGTAGCTGTTGCGCGGTTCCAGACTGCAGCGCCTAGAAGCGCTCGGCCACCACGGCCGGCTACACCCAAGTAAAAATTGTAAAATTGTGGAAAGATCCTGAGGGACCAAACTGCGTAGGTTATCGGTCCTTAACCTTACACACTACTTAATCTAACTTAAACTAACTTACGCTATGGACAATACACATACCCATGCCCGAGGGGGGACTCTAACCTCCGACTGGGGGAGCCTTGCGGACCGTGACAAGACGCCTCAGATTGTGCGGCTACCCCGCGCGGCACCACCCAAGTACTAGCGAAGCGCGACAGCGGTTAACTTCAGTGATCTGACGGTAACTGGTGTTACCACTGCAGAAATGGAATGGGCAAAACCTTGGGTGAAATTAGAAGCGAAGCCGTCAACATACAGAGCACAAGAGGTATTCCGCTTAAGACATGGGGAAAACCGACCGATTAAAAACGATACCGGCCGCACGGAGCGAAGCGCCATGTCTCGGATTTCGCGGCCCCTCCCGCCGGAGATCAGAGTCATCCCTCGGGCAGGTGTGTTTGTGTTTGTTGTTCTTAGCATTAGTTAGTTTCAGTAGTGTGTAAGTCTAGAGACCGATGACCTCAGCATTTTGGTCATTTAGGAATTCACATACATTTGAACATTTGAAAACCGATACCAGTATCTTAGCTCTAAGTAATCGGTATTTTTCGGTATTTGGTCAAGAATATAAGTCTTTTTCTTATTCTTTACTGATAACCGGATAAAGTGATACATCAAAAAACTGATATATGAATTTGCCATAGCAGCAGCGCTAAAATTCTTCTTTTGTCACTAAAATTATTTTAAAAAAAGCGAGTAATCTTTGTTCGTGAAATTTCCATTGGTTTGAAATATTGGGTTACTATTCATGGCGTCCGGAAAGTCCCATGAGAAACCTCTAGTACTTCTAGAGGGGAACGAAAACACAATACACTATTGGCCATTAAAATTGCTACACCTAGAAGAAATGCAGACAATAAACGGGTATTCACTAGACAAATACACTCCTGGAAATGGAAAAAAGAACACATTGACACAGGTGTGTCAGACCCACCATAGTTGCTCCGGACACTGCGAGAGGGCTGTACAAGCAATGATCATACGCACGGCACAGCGGACACACCAGGAACCGCGGTGTTGGCCGTCGAATGGCGCTAGCTGCGCAGCATTTGTGCACCGCCGCCGTCAGTGTCAGCCAGTTTGCCGTGGCATACGGAGCTCCATCGCAGTCTTTAACACTGGTAGCATGCCGCGACAGCGTGGGCGTAAACCGTATGTGCAGTTGACGGACTTTGAGAGCGAGGGCGTATAGTGGGCATGCGGGAGGCCCGGTGGACGTACCGCCGAATTGCTCAACACGTGGGGCGTGAGGTTTCCACAGTACATCGATGTTGTCGCCAGTGGTCGGCGGAAGGTGCACGTGCCCGTCGACCTGAGACCGGACCGCAGCGACGCACGGATGCACGCCAAGACCGGAGGATCCTACGCAGTGCCGTAGGGGACCGCACCGTCACTTCCCAGCAAATTAGGGACACTGTTGCTCCTGGGGTATCGGCGAGGACCATTCGCAACCGTCTCCATGAAGCTGGGCTACGGTCCCGCACACCGTTAGGCCGTCTTCCGCTCACGCCCCAACATCGTGCAGCCCGCCTCCAGTGGTGTCGCGACAGGCGTGAATGGAGGGACGAATGGAGACGTGTCGTCTTCAGCGATGAGAGTCGCTTCTGCCTTGGTGCCAATGATGGTAGTATGCGTGTTTGGTGCCGTGCAGGTGAGCGCCACAATCAGGACTGCATACGACCGAGGCACACAGGGCCAACACCCGGCATCATGGTGTGGGGAGCGATCTCCTACACTGGCCGTACACCTCTGGTGATCGTCGAGGGGACACTGAATAGTGCACGGTACATCCAAACCGTCTTCGAACCCATCGTTCTACCATTCCTAGACCGGCAAGGGAACTTGCTGTTCCATCAGGACAATGCACGTCCGCATGTATCCTGTGCCACCCAACGTGCTCTAGAAGGTGTAAGTCAACTACCCTGGCCAGCAAGATCTCCGGATCTGTCCCCCATTGAGCATGTTTGGGACTGGATGAAGCGTCGTCTCACGCGGTCTGCACGTCCAGCACGAACGCTGGTCCAACTGAGGCGCCAGGTGGAAATGGCATGGCAAGCCGTTCCACAGGACTACATCCAGCATCTCTACGATCGTCTCCATGGGAGAATAGCAGCCTGCATTGCTGCGAAAGGTGGGTATACACTGTACTAGTGCCGACATTGTGCATGCTCTGTTGCCTGTGTCTATGTGCGTGTGGTTCTGTCAGTGTGATCATGTGATGTATCTGATCCCAGGAATGTGTCAATAAAGTTTCCCCTTCCTGGGAAAATGAATTCACGGTGTTCTTATTTCAATTTCCAGGAGTGTATATTATACTAGAACTGACATTACATGTGATTACATTTTCACGCAATTTGGGAGAATAGATCCTGAGAAATCAGTACCCAGAACAACCACCTCTGGCCGTAATAACGGCCTTGATATGCCTGGGCATTGACTGAAACAGAGCTTGGATGGCGTGTACAGGTACAGCTGCCCATGCAGCTTCAACATGATACCACAGTTCATCAAGAGTAGTGACTGGCGTACTGTGACGAGTCAGTTGCTCGGCTACCATTGACCAGAGGTTTTCAATTGGTGAAAGATCTGGAGAATGTACTGGCCACTGCAGCAGTCGAACATTTTCTGTATCCACAAAGGCCCGTACAGTACCTTTAACATGCGGTCGTGCATTATCCTGCTGAAATGTAGGGTTTCGCAGAGATCGAATGAAGGGTAGAGCCACGGGCCGTAACACATCTGAAATGTAACGTCCACTGTTCAAAGTGCCGTCAGTGCGAACAAGAGGTGAGCGAGACTTGTAACCAATGACACCCCATACCATCACGCCGGGTGCTACGCCAGTATGGCGATGACGAATACACACCTCCAATGTGCGATCACCGTGATGTCACCAAACACGGATGCGACCATCACGATGCTGTAAAAAGAACGTGGATTCATCCGAAAAAATAACGTTTTGCCATTCGTGCACACAGATTCGTCGTTGAGTACTCCATCGCAGGCGCTCCTGGCTGTAATGCAGCGTCAAGGGTAACCACGGCCATGGTCTTCGAGCTGGTAGTCCGTGTTGCTGCAAACGTCGTCGAACTGTTCGTGCCGATGGTTGGTGTCTTGCCTGCGTCGCCATCTGTTGGCTCAGAGATCTAGACGTGGCTGCACGATCGGTTACAGCCATGCGAATAAGATGCCTGTCATCTCGACTGCTAGTGATACGAGGTCGCTGGTATCCAGCACGGCGTTCCGTATTACCCTCCTGAACCCTCCTATTACATATTCTGCTAACAGTCATTGGATCTCGACCAACGCGAGCAGTAATGTCGCGATACGATAAACCGCAATGTCGACAGGTTACAATCCGAGCTTTATCTATGTCGGAAACGTGATGGTACGCATATTTCCTCCTTACACGAGGCATCACAACAACGTTTCACCAAGCAACGCCGGTCAACTGCTGTTTGTGTATGAGAAATTGCTTGGAAACTTACCTCACGTCAGCACGTTGTAAGTGTCGCCACCGGCGCCAACCTTGTGTGAATAGTCTGAAAAGCTAATCATTTGCATATTACAGCATCTTCTTCCTGTCGGTTTAATTTCGCGTCTGTAGCACGTCATCTTGGTGGTGTAGCGATTTTAATAGCCAGTAGTGTATTTCGAACGGTAACCCCTACCCGGAAATGTACCATTCCCTACAACAGCCATATAAAAACACGTTAGTAACGCGACCACTTTTAAGATAAATTGATAAGGCCTGACCCACTACATCATTTGTTTTACAAATCCACTCATTGATGGCCAAAGGAACTGCTCTTGTACTCGTTGACGGGATCTCTTCCACGTGATGCAGTACGGCCTCTTGCAGCTCGGGTGTGCGGTATCTCCTTGCAGCACCACAGTCACGCCTGTCCACAGTGAAGCTACTCTTGATCGAAACCGTAGCGGAATTGTGACGTAAAGGGTATGCGATAGTGACGGACGTTGTGGAACGCTGTTGATAAAGACGACAAGCAGCTCTTCCATTACCATGAGCTTCGCAATACAGAGCGATCAAACATGGTTCAAATGGCTCTGAGCACTATGGGACTTAACTGCTGAGTTCGCTAGTCCCCTATAACTTAGAACTACTTAAACCTAACTAACGTAAGGAGATCACACACATCCATGCCCGAAGCACGATTTGAACCTAGCGGTCGCGCGGTTCCAGACTGTAGCGCCTATAACCGCTCGGCCACTCCGGCCGGCACGGAGGGATCGTATTGGTGTGTTCTGCAAACGTGTACTCAACAATGTTGCTCTAACACTAACGGTCGCGTGAATGAGGTTCGAACCAGGAGAGAGATGTAGGAGAGATTTTAAATGACATCGGTCAGTCAGACGTAACCACCCCCGCTTCCCCTCACCATGACTACCCTGTTGCATACGTACCTAGCAAACGCGATTTCAAACGGCTGTAGCATAGAAACGGTCCATTTCCAGACATGGGTTCCTATTCAGTACATTATGCATTTACTTCGCTCTCCAAGTGCTTGACTTTTTTAATGGCTATTTCCGACCACCTTTTAGGATTTTCGAAAACAGATGATCGCTATTTTAATAACCACGCCCACGATTAGAAGCTAGCAACAAACATGTGACATAAGAGTCGGTACAGTGTTGCAGACACAATAACGTTTCTGCCGCGTACAAGCAGTGTGCAAGACACGCCCTCACCTGGGCCATACAGTATTTTCTCCCTGTCATCCTCCGACGTCGGCTGTATTGCAGAATGGCACCACCCTTATCGTGGAAGTTTTTTACGACGTGTGGTGGCAGTGAAGTACGATGTTCTATTCCCTTTAAAAGATAATAAACGGGAGTAGCCACAACCAAATTCAGACATCATACGAGCAGAAAATATTCACAATGTTCCTTCTAAGGCAAAGTAAATTTGATTGACATACCTATAATTTTACCGACGTTCCATAATTCAAGATAAAAACTCAACCCTTAAATTTGTGGTTGTGTCACGGGGAAAAACTAACAACACTCAAAAGTGGTGATGCAGGGAAGTCAATGGCGGCAAGAGTTAGTACCGTCATTCGACCCGCATTTGAGAGGAATGTGAGTCCAATCCCCATCGAGACAAGGATTTTCACCAGATTCCCGAGACTGATTAGGGCGAACATCGAAGTAGTTCTTTTGAAAGCGACACAACCGACTACCTTCTGCATCCTACCATGTGATTTACCTTTATAGCATGGTAATAGCACAGCAGCACTCTCTTACAATATTAGGTTGCTTTCCTAAGGTCGTAACATTTTTCCACAAGTTTCATATAAACAACAGATAGACATAACAGAGATAGTTATCCATAATGTATTCTCCTTCACCATATACAACAGTCTGCTAACACTGGGGTAGCTTTTCGATTCTGTTAGCACAGAAGTTGCATGGCTTTGAGGCGAAGAAGTCGTCGAGTCTTGTTTAGAGCTCATTTTCATCCGGATAGGAAGTTCCTTGTAGGTTGATCGATGTTGTAGTGGTCTTCAGTCGTGAGACTGGTTTGGTGCAGCTCTCCATGGTACTCTATCCTGTGCAAGCTTCTTGATCTCCCAGTACCTACTGCAACGTACATCCTTCTGAACCTGCTTAGTGTAGTCATCTCTTGGTCTCCCTCTACGATTTTTACCCTCGACGCTGCCCTCCAATACTAAATTGGTGATCCCTTGATGCCTCAGAACATGTCCTACCAACCGATCCCTTCTTCTGGTCAAGTTGTGCAACAAACATCTCTTCTCCCCAATCCTATTCAACACTTCCTCATTAGTTATGCCTTTTATTCAGTAGAGTATGGTGTAAGAAATCGAAGTAAATCAGTGTAGCATTTCCGATTTCCGAGATTTTTGGTAATAATGTTTCCGCTTTACACATTTATAAGTATTAAAAATGAGATAGCCTATTTCCATTCGAATGTTCATTAGAATATCGTGTAAAAATTGAAAGTAGATCGGTCAAGAAAGTATTAGGATTTCTTTACAGCGTTAAACAACCATTTGCCTTTATATACTAGCATAAGTACAAGAAAACTGATTTCAACTATCAAGTATAGCTTGATTTTGTCCATGATCAATATGAGGTCGTGGTTGTTAAATCGTAGGCTAACTTAGCTCCCACAACACAAACACACAAAAGTTGACGTGTTTCGAAGGAGCGACCCTTCATCACTGGCATTATTCTACAAGAATCTTATAAAAGCGATGAACACACAATGTTGTTGTTGTGGTCTTCAGTCCTGATACTGGTTTGATGCAGCTCTCCATGCTACTCTATCCTGTGCAAGCTTCTTCATTTCCCAGTACCTACTGCAACCTACATCCTTCAGAATCTGTTTAGTGTATTCATCTCTTGGTCTCCCTCTAAGATTTTTACCCTCCCTGTTGCACTCCAATACTAAATTGGCGATCCCTTGATGCCTCAGGGCATGTCCTACCAACCGATCCCATCTTCTAGTCAAGTTGTGCCACAAATTTCTCTTCTGTCCAATTCTATTCAACACATTGTCATTAGTTATCTGATCTACCCATCTAACCTTTTAGCATTCTTCTGTAGCACCACATTTCGAAAGCTTCTATTCTCTTCTTGTCCAAACTATTTATCGTCCATGTCTCACTTCCATACATGGCTACACTCCATACAAATACTTTCAGAAACGACTTCCTGACACTTAAATCTATACTCGATGTTAACAAATTTCTCTTCTTCAGAAACGCTTTCCTTGCCATTGCCAGTCTACATTTGATATCCTCTCTACTTCCACCATCATCAGTTATTTTGCTCCCCAAATAGCAAAACTCCTTTACTACTTTAAGTGTCTCATTTCCTAATCTAATTCCCTCAGCACCACCGACTTAATTCGACTACATTCCATTATCCTCGTTTTGTTTTTGCTGATGTTCATCATATATTCTCCTTTCAAGACACTGTCCATTCCGTTCACCTGCTCTTCCAGGTCCTTTGCTGTCTCTGATAGAATTACAATGTCATCGGCGAACCTCAAAGTTTTAATTTCTTCTCCATGGATTTTAATTCCTACTCCAAATTTTTGTTTTCTTTCCTTTACTGCTTGCTCAATATACAAAATTAATAACACCGGGGAGAGGCTACAACACTGTCTCACTCCCTTCCCAACCACTGCTTCCCTTTCACGCCATCTGGTTTCTGTACAAATTGTAAATAGCCTTTCGCTCCCTGTATTTTACCTTCAGAATTTGAAATAGAGTATTTCAGTCAACATTGTGAAAAGCTTTCTCTCAGTCTACAAATGCTAGAAACGTAGGTTTGCCTTTCCTTAATATATTTTCTAAGATAATGGTGTTGGTGGTGGTGGTTAGTGTTTAACGTCTCGTCGACAACGTTTCTAAGATAAGTCGTTGGGTCAGTATTACCTCGCGTGTTCCAACATTTCTACGGTTGATCGATAGAGAGCTGAAAAGGTGAAAATCTGCTTCACTTCACGCAGTCTTCCTGGCTGCCGTTCATGGATTGCGTCTGAAAGACGTCTCTGTTGCTGACGATAAATCTCAGCAGTGACGGTTACATCTCGAGGAAGAAATTTGTAGTACACCACAGCGTCGCTGTTCCAAAGGATGCATAGCAATATATCCTGTGTGTGCGCGCATGTCTTTTAACTGGGAGTTGGTGCTCAACTCTTCTCTTCTTCTCCTTATGTTAGCATGAAGACACCATTTCTCGTCACTAATAATGATACAGGATAGAAATGGTCGGTGTTGTTCTCCAACCAGTTGATGACGAGCAAGTAGAAATACAAATATGGCCACCCGGCGATTTTCGTGATTTTGGCTTAGAGTATGCGGTACCCGTACGCCAGATTTTTTAACCTTCCCCATTGCATGAAAATGTTGCGCTATGGTGGAATGACTACAGTTTATCATATTTGCCAGTTCTGGAGAACAATGACGTGGACCATTGTGGATTAATGCGTTTAAATGCTTTACATCAAACCCCGAAAGACTTTCTGAACGTGGTGAGTCACTAGAGTCAGAAGTATCTCCCTTAAAAAGAGTAAACCATTTTCTTGCCGTGCTCTGTCCTGTACCATTATCCCCATACACGGTGCAAATGTCTCTGAGTGCCTCCGCTGCAGTCTCCTCTGTACTGAACTCAAACAGAATAATACGTCAGAAATGTTCCTATTTCTCCACTTTGCACTCCATTTTTTTACCGTACACAGATCCACTCACTATCTCCAAATGACGAAATGACAATATGTTAACTTAAATAGCAACAGTAATCTACAGATAAGAAATGAAAATCGATAAATAAACCATAGCAACTGACATACCCTTGGCTGTAAGTCCTATGTGCATTACCGTGGTTCAAATGGTTCAAATGGTTCTGAGCACTATGGGACTTAACTTCTGAGGTCATCAGTCCCCTAGAACTTAGAACAACTGAAATCTAACTAACCTAAAGACATCACACACATCCATGCCCGAGGCATGGATGTGTGTCGCGAAGTTCCAGACTGAAGCACCTAGAACCGCTCGGCCACAATGGGCGGCCATTACCGTAGTCCTGGTTATCAAAGACCCCCAGCTGCCCCCACGTTAGGGGACTGTGTCTGCTACCACACAATCACTGAGGGGAAAACGAAAGGGTAAACTACAAGCCAGGACGGTGTAAGACACACTTTGTCTGGATCCACTGTCGGTAAGCAGGACAACGGCGATGCACATAGGCCCCTCTGCGGTGGGGTGGATAGCGTTCTGTAGTCGAAATGAAGACAAGCTAAGTAAGGGATAAAGCCCTGAAATAAAATCTTGACTGTGTCCAGGCCTTCAGGTGGCAGCCCCATCAAGATACTCAGGGAGAGGGGGGGGGGGTCATGACCCGCACCATCAAGAATAAATCACACAAACTAATTGGAGAAATAACAAAAATGGATCTTAAGGATATGACCTTTGGCTTGAAAAGGAATAATTTTATTCGATTTTGGCATGTAAGAATACTGAGACAGGCGGAGAGGTTAAGACAGATCGAAAACGAGATGGAGAACTATAGATTGGATATAATGGAAATGAGTGAAATGAGGTGACCAGAATCTGGGGAAGTTCTAACACAAAATGTTGCTCGATGTAAGACACACAGGTGAAGATGCAGTGCATATGAGCGGTGTATGGTACTTGCTATCTAAAAACTGCGAAAGGAGTTTACTGAAGTGGAAACCAGTGTCAGAAAGATAATAGCGCACGCTTTAGAGCAAATGTGCGAAGTATCACTGTAATTCAATGCTATGAACCTACTGATAAGGCTGAAAGAGAATTATAACATGTATTTTATACAGAGCTAAATCGAGTCCTTTGGCAAACTAACTACAGAGACACAAAAATTTTAATGGGAGACTAGAACGCAAAAGATGGCTCAGAAAATGAGGAGCGCGAACACATCATGGGTGTAGCAGCATTGGAAATAGAAATGCAAATGTTGAAATTCTCCTGACAGTTACGTGCTCTGAGCTGAGCATTGGAGGCACACTGTTTCCACTTCGCAACTGCCATATGATAACGTGGGTCTCTCCAGATCATGTTACCGAAAATCGGTTAGATCACATAGTCGTAGGCCCTATGTTTCGACACTTTCCGCTACTCTGCTAATGTCAGAAATATGAGAGGAGTAGACATTGGAAGTGACCGCTACCTAGTTCTCGCTGAGTTGAGTTCAAACAAGATAGTGGAATGAAGCTCAACCACAGCCAAGGTTTAAAAACCAACATATAAAAGAAGATTTGACCTTGAACTGCGAAACAAATTCCAGGTACTCTCTGACGAAAACTTAATGTAAGAAGGGATTGAAACAGACTGGCAAAAGGTTAGAGATAGCTATTAGATGTTGCAGAGAGCATGTTAAGATTTAAGACACATCAATTGGTAGTTGATGGTCGGAGACAGAACATAGTTGTTACAGATAGTCTGCGAAAACCTGTTCATAGATGTAGGCCACTGATGAATCGTGTATATAATCGGAGTTACCCCCTCAGCGTGAATGAAGGCCTGAAGATGGTGCGCTGTAGCTCCGAAACTGGTAGCCGTATAGGAAATAACATCGTAAGAAGGGCTGTAGGTGCTCCATTGTATTGCACTTCAGGTCACGGCTGGTATTGACTGGGGGAACTCTGACAGCACAGCGGAACGTCACGGACATCCTGCGTCCCCATGTATTACCCCTCATATGAAGGTACTGTTTTTTTAACAGGACAAGGCTCGTCCACATGTGCAATGTTTCTCTACGGACGGTTTGCGTGATACTGATGTACTCCCGTGGCCAGCGGGATCCCCAGTTAAAACATGTGTGGGACCAGATCGGGCGTCAACTATGTCCGAGTGCCAGTGTCCAAGATAACAACGTCCATTTGCAACAGCTGGAGCCAGCTTGCCTCAACAGAAGATGCAATGGCTTTACGGCAGCTTTCCCAACCGAATCAGTGGATGCGTCCAACACAGAGGATGTCAACGTCATAGTGCCACGTTGTTTATTAATTTGGATCGACTTTGTAATCACTGAAATAACATTACGTAGTCTCTGAATACAAACGTCTCAAAAATGAGATCGACAGGAAGTGCAAAATGGCTAAACAGGGATGGCTAGAGGACAAATGTAAGGATGTAGAAGCTTATCTCACTAGGGGTAAGATAGATACTGCCTACAGGAAAATTAAAGAGACCTTTGGAGAGAAGAGAACCACGTGTATGAATATCAAGAGCTCAGATGGCAGCCCAGTTCTAAGCAAAGAAGGGAAGGCAGAAAGGTGGAAGGAGTATATAGAAGGTTTATACAAGGGCGATGTACTTGAGGACAATATTATGGAAATAGAAGAGGATGTAGATGAAGACGAAATGGGAGATACGATACTGCGTGAAGAGTTTGACAGAGCACTGAAAGACCTGAGTCGAAACAAGGCCCCCGGAGTAGACAACATTCCATTAGAACTACTGACGGCCTTGGGAGAGCCAGTCATGACAAAACTCTACCAGCTGGTGAGCAAGATGTATGAGACAGGCGAAATACCCTCAGACTTCAAGAAGAATATAATAATTCCAATCCCAAAGAAAGCAGGTGCTGACAGATGTGAAAATTACCGAACTATCAGTTTAATAAGCCACGGCTGCAAAATACTAACGCGAATTCTTTACAGACGAATGGAAAAACTGGTAGATGCAGACCTCGGGGAGGATCAGTTTGGATTCCGTCGAAATGTTGGAACACGTGAGGCAATACTGACCTTACGACTTATCTTAGAAGAAAGATTAAGAAAAGGCAAACCTACGTTTCTAGCATTTGTAGACTTAGAGAAAGCTTTTGACAATGTTGACTGGAATACTCTTTTTCAAATTCTAAAGGTGGCAGGGGTAAAATACAGGGAGCGAAAGGCTATTTATAATTTGTACAGAAACCAGATGGCAGTAATAAGAGTCGAGGGGCATGAAAGGGAAGCAGTGGTTGGGAAAGGAGTGAGACAGGGTTGTAGCCTCTCCCCGATGTTATTCAATCTGTATATTGAGCAAGCAGTAAAGGAAACAAAAGAAAAATTTGGAGTAGGTATTAAAATTCATGGAGACGAAGTAAAAACTTTGAGGTTCGCCGATGACATTGTAATTCTGTCAGAGACGGCAAAGGACTTGGAAGAGCAGTTGAACGGAATGGACAGTGTCTTGAAAGGAGGATATAAGATGAACATTAACAAAAGCATAACGAGGATAATGGAATGTAGTCAAATTAAATCGGGTGATGCTGAGGGAATTAGATTAGGAAATGAGACACTTAAAGTAGTAAAGGAGTTTTGCTATTTAGGAAGTAAAATAACTGATGATGGTCGAAGTAGAGAGGATATAAAATGTAGACTGGCAATGGCAAGGAAAGCGTTTCTGAAGAAGAGAAATTTGTTAAAATCGAATATAGATTTATGTAGCAGGAAGTCGTTTCTGAAAGTATTTGTTTGGAGTGTAGCCATGTATGGAAGTGAAACATGGACGATTACTAGTTTGGACAAGAAGAGAATAGAAGCTTTCGAAATGTGGTGCTACAGAAGAATACTGAAGATAAGGTGGATAGATCACGTAACTAATGAGGAGGTATTGAATAGGATTGGGGAGAAGAGAAGTTTGTGGCACAACTTGACTAGAAGAAGGGATCGGTTGGTAGGACATGTTTTGAGGCATCAAGGGATCACAAATTTAGCATTGGAGGGCAGCGTGGAGGGTAAAAATCGTAGAGGGAGACCGAGAGATGAGTACACTAAGCAGATTCAGAAGGATGTAGGTTGCAGTAGGTACTGGGAGATGAAGCAGCTTGCACAGGATAGAGTAGCATGGAGAGCTGCATCAAACCAGTCTCAGGACTGAAGACAACAACAACAGTCTCTCAAACCATTCCAAATGCTTTAGTTGTTTATTAGGCACTGCATGTAAGCCATTTCTGTCCAGGTAAATAAGCATGAAGAGATGTAGGTAGGCCAAAATAATGTTCATGTAATCCACCAGCTGTCGCCGTGACTTTTATTATCGCTACACGCCCCGTGGAAGCCCACGTGTATGTTCCTCGTAGCGTAATACTGCCCACCACCGGCTTACGTTCATGACACGATTAGTATTCGTCTGGATATCGATGTATCTGGAAACGACAGCTGCTCAGGTTTAACATGAAACTTTATTCATCCGACCAAGTGACACGTTCCCCTATATTGCCCGTCCAATCACGATGATCCTGTGCCCACTGCAGTCGTAACAGACGATGTCGTTGGGTCAATTTGGGAACATGTAGGGGTCTTATAGCCTATTGCCTTACCGCAGTGGTAACACCGGTTCCCGTCAGATCACCGAAGTTACGCGCTGTCGGGTTGGGCAGGCACTTGTATGGGTGGCCATACGGTCTGCTGAGCGCTGTTGGCAAGCGGGGCGCAGTCAGCCCTTGTGAGGTAAACTGAAGAGCTACTTGATTGAGAAGCAGCGGCTCCGGTCTCGAAAACTGACATACGGCCGGGAGAGTGGTGTGCTGACCACATGCACCTCCATATCCTCATCCAATGACGCCTGTGGGCTGAGGATGACACGGCGGCCGATCGGTACCGTTGGGCCTTCCAAGGCCAGTTCGAACGGAAGAGAGAGAGTGGGGGGGGGGGGGAGGGAGGGGTCTTATGCGCGGAGTCCCATTTTCAACAACGTGCGCTGAATAGTGTTCTCCGGAATAATTGAGCCTTTACTCTGTCGTCAGATCTGCCACAGATCGCCTACTATCCTACTTCACAGAACGGACAAATCACTGACCTCCAGTGGAGCAGCTGAGGCGTGGGCGTGCAACATCTGATCACCTACTCGTGGTTTCACCGTCTTCCTATCAGTTTCCGTAGCCGCTGACGATAGCAGCACTAAGGGAGCCGACCAGCTTCGCTTCATTCAAAGTCGCCTCGCCGTAAGCCTAGGCCCTTTGTGGATGTCCTGATTTCCGGCCCTTATCATCCTTTAATGATTCTCTATTCGTCTTTGCCCTGCTTGTACACATTTGTTACTGCGCCACGTGGCCACACCGCCACCATGCGGCGTTCAGTCGCCTGGTGAACAATGGTAGGAATAAAAAAATACCTCGCTATGAGAGGCCACTAAATCAACTGTAGCAGAACGTTTCCATGTGCTTGAACACTCTATGAATTATGGCAAAACCAGGCTGCTGGTTCAAACCCAAAGATTCTGGGGCAGTCCTCATTGAATCTATTGAAACCGGTACGCAGAGAACTTGACCAGCCGGGAAGCAGAATATGAGTGCAGCACGGCGTGGAATCCAGCTTTGGAACTACTACAGGTAGAGCGGGCAAAGTTGCCTCCTCCGGTTATGGACATCAGACGACAGGGGACGTAATTTAATGTTTCAGATCTTATACGGAGCAACAGGCGGCAGCTACCTCTTCGGGAGAGAGCCACATCAGTCACGGACGTCAACCACATGAAGCCTCGGGCACTGCACAACCTGGGAGCAGACTTAATATGGAACACGAGATGGCGGTTACCGACACGAGAGATTGCTGCAGTGTGTGCGGACACAATATGCAACTCCAACAGCACCCTGATCCCGCAGGAAGCGCACCTCACAGGCGCACACCAAATTCACAACGCCAGGATGCTGAATGGCCACGCGAGAAAGCGGGACCGTTCGCGAATAGCATAAGGAATGCCTACCGGGAACGTTCCTGCTGGGGGCGGACCTAACATGGAACGCATTGGGCAGGTCGCCATCTTGAAAGACAGTCGTAAGGCAGACGGAAAAGAGAATGCCTTGGTACTTATACCACCTCAAGGAACACCCGCAGTGGGCGCGGACGGCATAGTGAACACCGGGCACCTATTGGGAAAAAATATGGGACCCGGTCAGCAAAGCGACCCGCCTCAGGAAACACCTGATGAACATGCCGAGCTACGACGTCGAAATAGCGTGCAGGGAGGAGGCAGACCAACAGTACACAAGATTCTACGAGACGAGAATGGTACGAATGTTTTCGCTCGTCAGTGTAAATGCTGAATTCCGTGCACTTCCTTTTGATTCCCTCTCACCACGCGTTTGATTGCTTAGTTTACGTTAATGAGCGTCAGTGAAATCGGCTCTACGGAAGTATATTTATTGGCATAGACGGGTGCTGACGGTTTTGACTCCGCAATCTTCCCCGGCGCAATAAGCTGTGATACTATTTTCGGGGATGGAGCTGGACCTTCAGTTGAAGCTGCCGCACCAGTTCGGCGGTCCACCCGGTCGTCATCTTCAAGTGCGGGTTGTCGAAATATTGTGTGAAATTGAAAATCTGTCTAGAAACCCGAGAAGAGTGTCACAGTCTGCTTATCGTTTATACCGGGTCACTGTAATTAAAGTGCAGCTACTTACTGAGGTCCAATATGGGCTACAATTATCGTATGGCAGTGAAAGTTGGTATATGTTCAAAAAATGGTTCAAATGGCTCTGAGCACTATGGGACTAAACATCTTAGGCCATAAGTCCCCTAGAACTTAGAACTACTAAAACGTAACTAACCTAAGGACATCACGCACATCCATGCCCGAGGCAGGATTCGAACCTGCGACCGTAGCAGTCCCGCGGTTCCGGACTGCAGCGCCAGAACCGCACGGCCACCGCGGCCGGCGGTATATGTACTGCTGCGTTAGTGCGGAAATGATATACACTGAGAAAAAAAAAATAGTTCCAATTTTGGCCACCGGGTGAAAATCTGGCGCTCTACAGGATCTCGTCGACGGCTCCAGTGCTCATATTGAAGTAACTGTGTAAGTGTCAGTAAATAATAAAATCAAAAATTGGCCTTTCACAGTACTTTGACCTTTTCTGCGCACCTCACGTTCCTAATCCATTAATACAGAAGCATTTAAATATGTTTTTCTTGCATTGGCAGAGCCAGATTTGCACCCGGTGGCCAAAATTAGAACTATTTTCTTCAGCTTAAATCGGTGCCACATTAACACATTACAATTGCAGTTGTTAGCATCCCACTTAGTAAATTAATCGACTTCATTTACTTCCGGTACGATGGACGTGGAAGAACTATCGGCAAATTTAAAACACATTGTAAATCACACATTGGACAAGTATGTGCCGAAAAAGTGGGTTACGCACGGAGAAGACCCACCGTGGTTTAACAGCGCAATTCGGAGAATGCTCAGGAAGCAAAGACAGTTGCACACGCGCTACAAGAAAGATCGGGAGAATGAGGACAGGCAAAAGTTAGTAGAAATTCGTGCTGCTGTAAAAAGAGTGATGTGTCAAGCATACAACTACTACCACAGTCAAACCTTAGCAAAAGATCTTGCTGAAAACCCAAGGAAATTCTGGTCTTACGTAAAATCGGTAAGCGGTTCGAGGGCTTCCATCCAGTCACTCACTGATCAGTCTGGCCTGGCAACGGAAGACAGCAAAACGAAAGCTGAAATTTTAAATTTAGCATTTGAGAAATCTTTCACGCAGGAGGATCGTACAAACATACCGCCGTTTGAGTCTCGTACAGATTCCCGTATTTAGGACATAGTGATAAACATCCATGGGGTTTTGAAGCAGCTGAATGGGTTTAAAATAAATAAATCTCCAGGTGCTGATAGGATTCCAATTCGGTTTCACAGAGAGTGCTCTACTGCATTGGTTCCTTACGTAGCTTGTATTTATCGCGGAGGGTAGAAGGACGGATCCTCAAAATTACAGACCAATATCCTTAACATCGGTTTGTTGTAGCATCCTCGAATATATTGTCAGTTCGAATATAATGAATTTCCTTGAGACAGAGAAGTTTCTGTCCATGCATCAGTACGGCTTTAGAAAGCATCACACCTGCGAAACACAATTCGACCTTTTTTCACATTATATCTTGCGAACCATGGATGAAGGGTATCAGACGGATGCCATATTCCTTGACTTCTGGAAAGCGTTTGACTCGGTGCCCCATTGCATACTCCTAACTAAGGTACGAGCATATGAGATTGGTTCCCAAATATGTGAGTGGCTCGAAGACTTCTTAAGTAATAGAACCCAGTACGTTGTCCTCGATGGTGAGTGTTCATCGGAGGTGAGGGTATCATCTGGAGTGCCCCAGGGAAGTGTGGTAGGTTCACTATTGTGTTATATGTACATAAATGTTCTTTTGGATAGGGTGGATAGCAATGTGCGACTGTCTGCTGATGGTGCTGTGCTGTACGGGAAGGTGTCGTCGTTGAGTGTCTGTAGGAGGATACAAGATGACTTGGGCGGACTTGTGACTGGTGTAAAGAATGACAGCTAGCTCTAAATATAGATAAATGTAAATTAATGCAGATGAATAGGAAAAAGAATCCCGTAATGTTTGAATACTCCATTAGTAGTGTAGCGCTTGACACAGTCACGTCGATTTGGGCGTAACATTGCACAGCGACATGAAGTGGGACAAGCATGTAATGGCAATTGTGGGTAAGGCGGATAGTCGCCTTCGCTTCATTCGTAGAATTTTGTGAAGATGTGGTTCATCTGTAAAGGAGACCGCTTATAAAACACTAATACGACCCATTCTTGAGTACTGTTCGAGCGTTTTTGATCCCTATCAGGTCGGATTGAGGGAGGACATAGAAGCAATTCAGAGGCAGGCTGCTAGATTTGATACTGGTAGGTTAGATCATCACGAGAGTGCTACGGAAATGCTTCAGGAACACGGGTGGGACTCTCTAAAGGAAAGGAGGCGTTCTTTTCGTGAATCGCTACTGGGGAAATTTAGAGAACCAGCATTTGAGGCTGACTGCAGTACAATTTTACTGCCGCCGAGTTATATTTCACGGCAAGACAACAAAGACATGATAAGAGCTCGTACATAGGCATATAGGCAGTCATTTTTTCCCTCGTTCTGTTTGCTAGTGGAACAGGGAGAGAAGATGTTAGTTGTAGTACGAGGTAGCCTCCGCCACGCACCGTATGGTGGAATGCGGAGTATGTATGTAGATGTAGATGTAGAATATCTAGCAACTTTCACTACCGAACGGTTATTACAGACCACACTTCTCAGTAGGTGCAGTTCAGTTGTGACAACCAGGCAGTTCTTGGTAGTTCCGTGGACGAGACATTTTCAGGGTTTCGTTCTCGAGGAAGAAGCTCGCGTCGCCTGCGGGCAGACGTCCAGCGCACTCCCCGCCCCTGCAGCGCGTCTCGGCTCGCGAGGAATGGCAGCCACGACCACGGGCACGACCGCGGCCACGACCGCGAGCCGTCGGGTGGAGGCGGCCGCAACTCCGGCGCACAAACTGGGCTCGCTCGGAACGCGCCGCCAAACCGCAACCAAGTTGGCGCGCCGTTGCGGCAAGTGTAGGCATTGCCGCCACTGCCCGTCCTCCACTACCCTGTGGTTGCAGCGCAGGCATGACTACTTCGCTCGTGAGTGCCGATGTATCGACGGTACTGTGCCTCTCTCCTCCCGGCGAGATTTCCAAGTACAAGATGTCTCAAAATAATATGAAACTGAATATCCATTTTATATAAGCACACAGACATATCAGGCGAATTCGAAAAGTATGGACCGGCAGGTCATAAAAACAGACAGAAAGAGCTCATATATATATATTTGCGGATGGGGTTCGGTGCCGTGAGAAACTCGTTGGAACACATTATCTTCGTATTTGATTGTTAAAACTATTTGTTTGTAAAAACAATTGTTGCAATTTCCGTGAAGTTAGCAATTTTTCCTGCACGTGGCGCCTCAAAATAAAAATGGTTCAAATGGCTCTGAGCACTATGTGAGTTAACATCGATGGTCATCAGTCCCCTAGAACTTAGAACTACTTAAACCTAACTAACCTAAGGACATCACACAGCACCCAGCCATCACGAGGCAGAGAAAATCCCTGAACCCGCCGGGAATCGAACCCGGGAACCCGGGCGTGGGAAGCGAGAACGCTACCGCACGACCACGAGATGCGGGCTGTGGCGCCTCATACCGATTGTTCCCCAGCCACTGCTGGGCTTTTCATTTGTTAATGTCAAAGTAACATGTCCTTTTGTAGGCTGTGAATAGCCAATACGTAATATATGGCTTACTGGAAGTATTGTGTTGGAATTTTAACTTCTAACTGCAGTCATAACGTCGAATACTTACACTAGAAGTACATTGATACAACGTTTTTGACTAATAGTCCGAAAAAAATTCACCATTCCTTGCAGATGCATTGCTACTGTGTGCCGTTCTATAAGAAAGTAAAAGAAAAACCTAGGGTCTTAAGTTACCACGAATATCCGGTTCGTAATGACCCAAGGAATATGTCGTACTGTGCGGCTGATCCCGGCGGAGGTTCGAGTCCTCCCTCGGGCGTGGGTGTGTGTCTTTGTCCTTAGGATAATTTAGGTTAAGTAGTGTGTAAGCTTAGGGACAGATGACCTTAATAATATTTCACACACAAAAAAAAGTTCAAATGTGTGTGAAAATCTTATGGGACTTAACTGCTACGGTCATCAGTCCCTAAGCACACTACTTAACCTAAATTATCCTATGGACATACACACACACCCACGCCCGAGGGAGGACTCGAACCTCCACCGGGACCAGCCGCACAGTCATTTCACACACATTTGAACATTTTTTGAATATGTCGCAACGAGTGATTTCTCGAGAAAACGCCACGCCAAATAGTTTGTCAAGTTCTTAGTAATTTGCAGTCAGCGTTCTATAGAAGCAGATTATAAATCTGTTACCAAGAGAGAGACACTGAGAAAAGGGCAGCGTTCGCAGCAGTTTTCCAAATTAATCTCTTCATAAATTTCCAGTAGCAGCAATATCTAGACAACAAACTGAAAAGCAGTCTCTCAATAATCCGATCTGTCGTAAACGTAAAAGAAGAGCAAACCCTGCGCAAGAAACCGGCACAAATGTTCCACTAAATGTATTCACAGAAACTTGGGTCATACAGAAAATGGAGTGCCTTCCAAACTAAAAGCCGTGAAAAACAACTAAGCTCACAAAAACTATTACATACAAAACCATCACAGTTTAGTGGTAAATCTTGAGAAAGTACAGTTGCCTGTTCATATTGTCAGCATACTAGCTGCTACGAGCGAAATGCAACGTAAGTCTTCGTGAGCAGAGTAGTTAATGTCGGCTTTCCCTCCCAGTACTAAATAACCTAATATTACCTTAATATAAAGGAGAAATTTAAACTTTCCCTAAATAAATAACTTTTTGGTAATAATTAAGAGGACGTCGTTATCAGGAGAAAGAAAACTGGCGTTCTACGGATCGGAGCGTGGAATGTCAGATCCCTTATTCTGGCAGGTAGGTTAGAAAATTTAAAACGGGAAATAGATAGGTTAAAGTTAGATATAGTGGTAATTAGCGAAGCTCGATGGCAGCAGGAATAAGACTTCTGGTCAGGTGAATACAGGGTTATAAATACAAAGTTAAATAGGGGTAATACAGGAGACGGTTTAATAATGAATAAAAAATAGGAGTGCGGGTAAGCTACTACAAACAGCATAGTGAACGCATTACTGTGGCCAAGATAGACACGAAGCCCACGCCTACTACAGTAGTAAAAATTTATATGCAAACTAGCTCTGCAGATGACGAAGTTATTGAAGAAATGTATGATGAAATAAAAGAAATTATTCAGATAGCGTAGGGAGACGAAAATTTAATAGTCATGGGTGACTGGAATTCTGTAGTAGGAAAAGGGAGAGAAGGAAACGTAGTAGGTGAATATGGATTGGGGCTAAGAAATGAAAGAGGAAGCCGCCTGATAGAATTTTGCTCAGAGCACAACTTAATCATAGCTAACACATGGTTCAAGAATCATAAAAGAAGGTTGTATACATGGAAGAAGCCTGGAGATACTGATAGGTTTCAGATAGATTATATAATGGTAAGACAGAGATTTAGGAACCAGGTTTTAAATTGTAAGACTTTTCCAGTGGCAGATGTGGACTCTGATCACACTCCATTGGTTATGAACTGTAGATTAAAACTGAAGAAGTTGCAAAAAGGTGGGAATTTAAAGAGATGGGACCTGGATAAACTGAAAGAACCAGAGGTTGTACAGCGTTTCAGGGAGAGCATAAGGGAACAATTGACAGTTATGGAGGAAAGAAATACAGCAGAAGAAGAATTGGTAGCTTTGAGAAATGAAGTAGTGAAGGCACCAGAGGATCAAGTAGGTAAAATGGAGAGGGCTAGTAAAAATCCTTGGGTAACAGAAGAAATACTGAATTTAATTGATGAAAGGAGGAAATATAAAAATGCCGTAAATGAAGCAGGCAAAAAGGAATACAAACGTCTCAAAAACAAGATCGACAGGAAGTGCAAAATGGCTAAGCAGAGATGGCTAGAGAACAAATGTAAGGATGTAGAGGCTTATCTCAAAAGGGTAAGATAGATACTGCCTACAGAAAAATTAAAGAGACCTTTGAAGAACAGAGAACCACTTGTATGAATATCAAGAGCTCAGATGGAAACCCAGTTCTAAGCAAAGAAGGGAAAGCAGAAAGGTGGAGGGAGTATATAGAGGGCCTATACAAGGGCAATGTACTTGAGGACAATTATATGGAAATGGGAGAGGATGTAGATGAGGATGAAATGGGAGATACGATACTGCGTGAAAAGATTGACAGAGCACTGAAAGGCCTGAGTCGCAACAAGGCCCCGGGAGTAGACAACATTCCATTAGAACTACTGACGGCCTTGGGAGAGCCAGTCATGACAAAACACTACCAGCTGGTGAGCAAGATGTATGAGACAGGCGAAATACACTCAGACTTCAAGAAGAATATAATAATTCCGATCCCAAAGAAAGCAGGTGCTGACAGATGTGAAAATTACCGAACAATCAGTTTAATAAGTCACGGATGCAAAATATTAACGCGTATTCTCTATAGACGAATGGAAAAACTGGTGGAAGCTGACCTCGGGGAAGATCAGTTTGGATTCCGTAGAAATGTTTGAACAGGTGAGGCAATACTGACCCTATGACGTATCTTAGAAAATAGATTAAGGAAAGGTAAACCTACGTTTCTAGCATTTGTAGACTTAGAGAAAGCTTTTGACAATGTTGACTGGAATACTCTCTTTCAAATTATGAAGGTGGCAGGGGTAAAATACAGGGAGCGAAAGGCTATTTACAATTTGTACAGGAATCAGATGGCAGTTATAAGAGTCGAGGGTCACGAAAGGGAAGCAGTGGTTGGGAAGGGAGTGAGACACGGTTGTAGCCTATCTCCGATGTTATTTAATCTGTGTATTGAGCAAGCAGTAAAGGAAACAAAAGAAAAATTCGGAGTAGGTATTAAAATCCATGGAGAAGAAATAAAAACTGTGAGGTTCGTCGATGGCATTGTAATTCGGTCAGAGACAGCAAAAGACTTGGGAGAGCAGTTGAACGGAATGGACAGTGTCATGAAAGGAGGGTATGAGATGAACATCAACAAAACAAAACGAGGTTAATGGACTGTAGTCGAATTAAGTCGGGTGATGCTGAGGGAATTAGATTAGGAAATGAGACACTTGAAGTAGTAAAGGAGTTTTGCTATTTGGGGAGCAAAATAACTGATGATGGTCGAAGTAGAGAGGATATCAAATGTAGACTGGCAATGGCAAGGAAAGCGTTTCTGAAGAAGAAAAATTTGTTAACATAGAGTATAGATTTAAGTGTCAGAAAGTCGTTTCTGAAAGTATTTGTATGGAGTGTAGCCATGTATGGAAATGAGACATGGACGATAAATAGTTTGGACAAGAAGAGAATAGAAGCTTTCGAAATGTGGTGCTACAGAAGAATTCTGAAGGTTAGATGGGTAGATCACATAACTAATGAGGAGGTATTGAATAGGATTGGGGAGAAGAGTGGTTTGTGGCACAGCTTGACAAGAAGGAGGGATCGGTTGGTAGGACATGTTCTGGGGCATCGAGGGATCACCAATTTAGTATTGGAGGGCAGCGTGGAGGGTAAAAATCGTAGAGGGAGACCAAGAGATGAATACACTAAACAGATCCAGAAGGATGTAAGTTGCAGTAGGTACTGGGAGACGAAGAAGACTGCACAGGATAGAGTAACTTGGAGAGCTGCATCAAACCAGTCTCAAGACTGAAGACCACAACAACAACAAGAAACAATAAATTCTACTTCTGAAAATTTTAAACTGAGAGTGTCCGTAAAGAGTTTTGTACTTTTTCCAGATGCATAGCTTAATACTGTTAAACTTCCATCATTGGCCTACGTCGGTAGATAAGACTTATGATTTCAACAAATTCGCATAACTCTCTGTGACATCACAGGAAACAACGTGTGTTATCCGTCAGTGCCCTTGGCGAATTTGATAAATGTGGTGTCAGATTTTGTGACAAGTGCTCTTCCGTACTTGCAAACTGAGGTGTAAGGAAGCACTTGGAAAAGTATATGGTGCCAGAACCAGAAAAGCGAGTATTTTTGCTGTAATAGTGGGGAAAACCGTCCAATACTTCTTAGTCCTCTTGTGTGTAAATATTTATTACAAATTGTGTTGAAGCAGATAGCTTTCTTTGCTACAGAACCTTACGAAAAACCGAAGTTTTTGAGCTCCAAACCGCTGAGTCGAAAGATGCTGAGCGTTTATCAACATAGTTACTCCACTGAGTAGCAAGCATCTGGTAACAGTCGATCACCGTAACGCGTCTGCGAGTAGCACACAAGTATTTCATCATAATTAAGAATCCAATTAAAAGTTAAGATTGATTTTTCAAACTTTGTCAGCATATATTTCAATGTAATAATGTTTTAAGTGTTAAGTCTTAGAGTGAAAAGATCATTAGCTTGATAAATATGCCGTTTAAAAAAATTGGTGCTAAATAATAAAGTTAGAAAGCTAGAAATTGGGCATAATGTGCCAATGTATATCAAAATTATCTGGTGCAAGTCTAAACGGGATTAAATAAAAATTGTGGGCAGAATCCACGTTTTTAAGAAAAACTGAAGGCGCTAAATAGGAAACTTCGAAATGTAAAAATTTTTATGATGCTTCAGTTCAACCTAGAAATAGTAATTACGTGACCCCATTAAGCTACCTCAAACAGTTTTCGGGTAATTTAATGAAAAGTAAACTAACGATCTACTGTCAGTTCCATTAGAAAATTCTAGAAAGTGTTATGCAACCTACTTTCATACATGCACGTAAACATTAAGAAGAATCTAAATTAATTCATAACAGTTTTATTAAATATTGTGTGTAAGAGGAAGCTACCGCTTAGAGACTGCTGCTGTGTGCATGACAGCTAGTGTACCCTTGACCGTCCGCTGCGTCACATACAGTATATAAATACACCCCGAGAGGCAATATGAGGCTTCACTTTGTACCCAGCCCCTGTAATACCCGCGTCTGTCAAACGCCGGATTGCACGCTGTTTCGGATGACGTCAGAGGCAGACTGTGACAAAAATCTGATTTTCTGTAATAATTGACAGTGAACTCGCGAGGACTGTACAACGTCCTGGATCGCTTAGATTTTCGCTAAAGTAACTGTTAGTTTGCCGTCCGAGCTATTGACAAATCCGCGTGGCAAATGGGGACAATTATCTTCCACTTTTGTGGCGGGCATTTAATTTAATTCGAGTATAAGTAGTCAGGGCGAAAGACGATTTGGTAGGAACTTACCGTAGAGTTCGCCTCTGAACTTCTAATAATGCTGTTTAGGATAGAAAGATTTACTGTCAATATGAAAGTAATGACTTTCACAATGATGTGCGTATGAAACTTTGATGTGCATGTGAAACTTTACGAAATATATGTATGTACTACACTCTAAGTCTTCATTTATAAACAGTAAGTAAAAAGAGAACAGAAACGTTTTCTTCAGAGTGCTGGGCAAGATTGTGTACGTGCAGACTGGAAACTATGATCAGAATGTTCTCCATCGCTTTCTGGCTGACCACAAAAATAGTTGTCAGGCTCTCGTAAAAAGGCGTCGAATCAAAACTTAACTATAAAATTAGGTACACCCTCCACCCCACAAAAGTCACGTCATAACACATTCAGATAAGAAGAGCAGAAGCTGGTAGAGCATATTAGGAGGTTATGAGAATTCGAGTACTATCCAGTTCTATGTAGTTTCCCACGCTATCTTTGCATCGCACGTTTCGGTTCGTCTACGTTCCATAAAATCAGCGATACCTTTTGGGTACTTGGAAGTTGTAGCCATTATTTTCAAATGATCAAATGTGAGTTAAATCTTATGGGACTTAACTGCTAAGGTCATCAGTCCCTAAGCTTACACACTACTTAACCTAAATTATCCTAAGGACAAACACACACACCCATGCCCGAGGGAGCACTCGAAGCTCCGATGGGACCAGCCGCCATTATTTTCGATTGGAGTGAGTTTGCTTGACTTTTTACGATTTTGGCATAGTTGCATGGTGGTACTGCATCAACTGTTCCTTTAATTTTGTGTTGGTGTATGATATTCACGCCTCTTCGCTTGTACTAATTTGGGAAAACAAATCATCTCCATCGTGTCGACGGCGGTCATCCGTGTTTCTTTGCTTGTTTTGCTGGTCGATATGCGCATTCAGTGCCCATCTCTCTCACAATTTGCGATATCCCAGCTTTAACAAGAGAGCAATGTAATCAGGGATGTGTCCAACATGAAGTTCACAAGCCAGAGGACCAGTCGCCGGCCGGACCACTGACTACGCCAAGGGGAAGTGAGATGTCTTTATTTGTGTACTGAATAATAATAAAAAATAAGATATGTGCGAAGGTTTGTTATTTTTAATCTGAAATGAACTCAGCCATAAAACGAAGCCGTGGACTCACAGCCTGGGAAAGGAACGACCACAAGGTAAGTATAATCACGAAGTTGTGCACTTGAAAAGCTGCTGATAGGGCTCGCTTTTTGTAAATATGACGAGGAAGAATAGTCGGATGTCAATATGTTCTACATGAATGAAGAAAGCTTTGAGTTATGCCTCGAAAGTAATAGATTAACGTGACCTCAGCTGTAAGTTGTCGGATAATGTGCTTGCTGGCAGTGGGCTCCATGCCCTAGCTATCTGGCCTTCTCGTACGCTTTCCGTTCGCCAAAAGTGCGTCGAGGATAGATAGCAATAACAAAATAACAAAACGCGTAAATACAGTTCATTACATCTTGTGGCGTGATGTAAGCGCATTAGTTAACAATAAGATGACTCCATGTTTTTGGTCTACTTGTTGCACGGTTTTGTCGGTCTGGATACACTGCCTACCACTCCGTTCTTCTTCATACCAATGCATTTAATTAAATCCAATTATCAGATTCAGTAGCGTAGCCCAACTTTCTCGACAACGGTCTACAACTTGGCTATAGAAAAAGTTCCAGCCAGGAAAAGGGCCCATCGGAAAATGACCATACTTGTTGTCCACAACAAACGTGACATGGTTCCCAAGTCCGCAGGTTGAACCGACAAAACAGTCGACAGCCAAGAAGGCATGGTAGGGGAAAGATGCTCCACTGAGAAATAAAGAGACTGACTTTGCCGAACATAAGCGGAAGATAAAACTGTAAAGTGAAATTCCCATTTTACATTTGGATTCCAGCCCGTGCAGCACTTTTCGCCAGCACTGTTGGAGGTCTTCTATCGGCGAGCTCCACGCCGCGCCGAGGAGAGGAGTGTCAGGCTGGCGGAGCGATGGTTAGGAAGCAGCGGACGCGTCAGGTTGAGGCAGCGCTGGGCCGCTGGAGCAGCGGCGGGCAAGCTTTGGGGTCGGCGTCGAGAACAGACGGCGGGTTGGCCCAGCTTGTCTTCGTTACCAGCGTGCCTGTCGAAGGGGCTGGCCGCAGTCGCGACAGGAGTAGAGGCAGAGAGGTTGTCATAACCTGGGTAGTAACAGAGGACATACCGTGGAGAAGCAGAGTAGCCTGGAGCCATGAACAGCAGGCGGTTGGACTGTAACGGTCAGTACGGTATTTGGCCAGCTGGAACGCGCTCTTTGTACGGCTGTTGCAGCAGACGGTGTATTTTTTCTGGGGCCTAGAACAAATGAAATGAACGTATGGCATTTTTGGCCGGGGTAGCCCCGTTCCGTATTCGGCCTCCTAGTACAAGACTTTTTATTTGACTCCGCTTCGTCGACTTGCACGTCGATGGTGAAATGATGAGACCCCCTGCTTGGCAGCCAGCCGCGCTGGCCACTCATCTACGGATGCGAGACAGCAGCTGACGGACAGGGAGGGGGGACGACTTTTTGTAACGGCAATGCTGTGACGCGTTGTGTTTGTACCATTATTGTTCTTGATTTGAAAATACAGCGAGGGCATTGTCGTTATTACTTGCTCTTTCTTCGTGGATACAGGTTGCGTTGTTCTAATTCTTGTCTGCTTGGGCATATGGATGCATTGATAGTTGGCTGCAGAGTCCGGCTGCTTGTTTTCATTTTGGTGCCCTTCTTGTAAATTCATGCGCAGGCAGAAGCAGTATTGTTTTCATATACTTATTCAAAACAAATTCGTTGTATGCGAATATCTTGGCATCAGCTGTGTTAGGTATGGACGTACTACCCATTAGTGACATGTGAAAATTTGTGACGGGCTGACATTCCAACCCGGATTTCTCGCTTATCGTGAGCGGTCAGCTTAAAAACTTTGGCGACTCGTACACGCCTCCCAGACAGACACAAACTTCCATATGTCACACTGTCTACATACTTACAGCAAAGTCCGATACATACACCACTAAATGCTCAAAGCCTTACTCAGTATTCCGGCACCCGTGAGAACGAGACTGTGAGGAATCGAGACCCGTGATTCTATAGGCGTATAACATGCTGAGACGGGCGGGAGACAATAACATCATAGGTCCCGATTTCTCACAGTCTGGTCCAGGTGTGCAGAATAAAACGGTAAGCATTGACTGTTGAACATAGGTGAACTATGGTGTAGGGATGTAGACCGTATGAGAGATGGAAGTTTGAGACTGTATGGGAAGCGTGCACGGATAGCCAAATTGGGTAAGGTGATAGCTCTGAATAAGTGGGAAATCCGGGTTCGAGTTCCCATATGGCACAAATTTGTACATTTCTGTAATAGATAGTACATCTGTAAGTAACACAGATAATGCCAAAATACTAGCATTCAGCGAATCTATTACGAATTAATTTCGGGCAGTTGCCATTCGTCATTAATGTCTGTTCGTCCAGACTTGCATGTCTGTTCTTACTGATCATTTCGAAGATCTTATCAATTTATTATTGTGAGGCGAATAGTTACAGTGAAGCGGCAAAGAAACTGGTATAGGGATGCGTATTCAAATACAGAGATATGTAAATAGGCAAAATACGGAGCTGCGGTCGGCAACGCCTATGTAAGACAACAAGTGTCTGGCACAGTTGCTAGATCGGTTACTGCTGCTACAATGGCAAGTTATCAAGTTTTAAGTGAATTTGAACGTGATGTTATAGTCGGAGCGATGGGCACAGCATCTCCGAAGTAGCGATGATGTGTGGACTTTCCCGTACGACCATTTCACGAGTGTACCATGAAGTATCGTGAATATCATAATCCGGTATAACATAAAATCTGCCACATCGCTGCGGCAGGAAAAAGATCCTGCAAGAATGGGACCAAAGACGACTGAAGAGAATCCTTCAACGTGTCAGAAGTGCAACCTTCCGCAAACTGCTACACATTTCAATGCTGGGCCATCAGTAAGTGTCAGCCTGTGAAACATTCAACGAAACATCATCGATATGGCGTTTCAGAACCGAAAGACCCACTCGTGTACCCTTGATCACTGCATGACACAAAGCTTTACGCCTTTCCTGGGCCCGTCAACACCGAAATTGGACTGTTCATGACTGGAAACATGTTGCCTGGTCGGACGAGTCTTGTTTCAAATTGTACAGAGCCAATGGACCTGTACAGGTATGGAGACAATCTCATGAATCAATGGACCCTCCAGGTCAGCAGGGGACTGTTTAAGCTGATGGAGGCTCCGTAATGGTGTGGGGCGTGTGAAAAAAAAAATGGTTCAAATGGCTCTGAGCACTATGGGACTTAACATCTATGGTCATCAGTCCCCTAGAACTTAGAACTACTTAAACCTAACTAACCTAAGGACAGCACACAACACCCAGTCATCACGAGGCAGAGAAAATCCGTGACCCCGCTGGGAATCGAACCCGGGAACCCGGGCGTGGGAAGCAAGAATGCTACCGCACGACCACGAGCTGCGGACAGAGCGTGTGCAGTTGGAGTGATATGGGACTCCTGGTACGTCTAGATACGACTCTAACAGGTGTCACGTACGTAAGCATCCTGTCTGATCACCTGCATCCATCAATGTCCATTGTGCATTCTGACGGACTTGGGCAACTCGAGGAGGTTCAAATGGCTCTAAGCACTGTGGGACTTAACTTGTGAGATCATCAGTCCCCTAAACTTAGAACTACTTTAACCTAACTAACCGAAGGACATCACTCATCCATCCCCGAGGCACGATTCGAACCTGCGACCGTAGGAGCAGCGCGGTTCCAGACTGAAGTGCGTAGAACCGCTCGGCCACAGCGGCCGGTAATTAGATCAGGACCACACACGTTCAGAATTGCTACAGAGTGGTTCCAGGATCACTCTTCTGAGTTTAAACACTTCCGCTGACCACCGAACTCCCCAGATATGAACGTTATTGAGCATATCTGGGATACCTTGCAACGTGCTGTTCAGAAGAAATGTTCACTTCTTCCTACCCTCACGGATTTATGCCCAGCTCTGCAGGCTTCATGGGGTCAGTTCCCTCCAGCACTACTTCAGACATCAGCCGAGTCTATGCAACGACGTGTTGTGGAACTTCTGCGTGCTCGTGAGGATAATTGGAAATCTGTGGGAAGGACTATAGGACCAAATTTGCTTACGCACTACTTAATCTAACTTTAACTTATGCTAATGACAACACACACAAGTAGGGAAAGGCAACATGTCAACACTCTGTAGAGTATGTTGGGTTACAGCAGTGACATGTGGGCGAGCGTTATCCTGTTGGAAAACAAGCCCAGAAATGCTTTTCATGAATGGGAGCACATGTCTAATCCCCAGATTGATGCACATATCTTCAGTCATGATGCGTGAGATAACCAGGAGAGAACTCGAACCTCCGTCGGGGGGAGCTCGTGGGTCCTACACGACATTAGAAAGATGTACCAGTTTCTTTGGCTCTTCAGTGTACATCCGACGCCAAGTGTGGTAGAAACGTGGTGGTCACCGGAGGACTGGCTACTCTCCCTGTTAATACACAGACTCCCGAGCAGGCCCGTGCGGATGCGGCGTACAGTGAATCGAGTGTTTCAGGTAGTGACGTGGAGCGATACAGACGAGCAGGTAGCGGTAGAGCGGGCTGGGGCGTGCCGGCGCGTAATGAGCCAGCCGGCGCACAATGCGGGGCTTTTTAATTCCCTGAAGCCACCGGCATCGACCGCCGGCGCTGCGGCAGGCGGCACGGCCGGCACGCGTCGCAACAGGTAAGCACGTGCTCGCCCCTCGCCCGTGAGCGCGCGGCCACCCGCCCAGCACTGGCCGCGACGGGCCAATGAACTGACCCGAGCGAGGGCTGCTCGGCCCGCGCCGTTCTGGACTGCCCGTCTGCATCTACACGGCTACTGTGCAATCCACATATCAGTCTTTAGCAGAGGGTTTACGCAACTAACATCATACACGCTCTCAAATAGCACGTGAGATAAATGAACACTTCAATCTTTCCATCCGAGCTCTAATTTCTCTTATTTTGTTAAGATGGTCATTTCTCCCTGTGCAGATGAGAGTCAAGTAATATTTTCGCATTATCTGGTGATTTAACTTTCGTAAAAGACGTCGCCACAACGATGAACACAATTCCTTTGATGATTCCTCCCGCAGTTATTTATCAAATCCGTGATACTCTCCGCTCCGTTTTGTGATAGGCCCAATACAAAACGAGCAGCCTTCGTTTCAGCTTTATCGTTGTACTCTGGCGATTCTACCTGGCAAGGACCACCCGAAGTCGCCGACCCGGGTGGCAAGCGGTTCTAGACGCTACAGTCTGGATCCACGCGACCGCTAGGGCATGGCTGTGTGTGATGTTCTTAGGTTGGTTAGGTTTAAGTAGTTCTAAGTTCTAGGGGACTGATGACCTCAGAAGTTATGTCCCATAGTGCTCAGAGCCATTTCAACCACCTGAAGTCGTTGGTTCACCTGCCCCACATTTTCTATGTGACAGTTCCAATTTATATTGTTTGTAATTCTAATCTCTAGGTATTTAGCTGACTCTGGGACATTGAAAATGTTATTTATCGTCTAGACGATGTTTAGCGTAATCTTGAGGAGGATCTCACGCTCCTCATTATTTAGTCACTTGCCAATTTTCGGACCATGAGTACATTTTGTCTAAACCATTTCCCAATTCCTTTTGATTTTCTGATTAATTTACCACACGGTAAATAAGAGCATCATCTACAAACAATATCAGACGACTGTTCACTAAAGCATTTACATAATTCAAATAAAAGGTCGTAGAAAAGTCATCAAAAAGCTACAGATTAAGTGACTGACCAAATTTCCCGGAAAAAGTTGTTCCATGTTAAATGTGACGTATGACGGGATTGCAGACACGGTATTTGAAAAGTGTTCTGGGCGTGGCAGCAGGTCGTGCGTTAATCGACTTTGAACGAGGGCCAGCCGGAGTGGCCGAGCGGTTCTAGTCGTTACAATCTGGAACCTCGTGACCGCTACGGTCGCAGGTTCGAATCTTGCCTCGCGAATGGATGTGTGTGATGTCCTTAGGTTACTTAGGTTTAAGTAGTTCTAAGTTCTAGGGGACTGATGACCTCATATATTAAGTCCCATAGTGCTCAGAGCCATTTTTTGACCGAGGGATGACAATCGATGCAAGAAGTGTGGGTCGTAGCATATTCGAGATAATACAAGTATTCGGGATTCCGAGGTCAATAGTGACCAAAGTAAACCTCTGCTAATGCGGACACAATGTTTCCACACCCGGGACTAAGCGCACAGAACAAGTGTTTGTCAAACGAAAGCCCTGTCTCCTCAGTCAAGCAGTACAGACCGATCGACGGTCTACTGCGAGTCAGGTTCCATTTGAGAACGGAGCGCCAGAATCAGCAGTGACTGTACGGAAGCAAATGCTCAGCGTGGGCTGCAGCAGTAGATATAGGATTCCTTACCGTGACTTCAGTCCATTCAGTGAAGTTAACACACGGAACTAATACACCAAATTAAAAGACACACTGGGGAAGTCGGCAAGTGTTCACGTTACCGTGAATAAAAGGGCATCCTGAACTCCAGAGAACAACCCAACACAATTCCACTATTTCTCATATGTGAAAAATACTTGGGAGGTGAGAATTTGAGTTAATTGCTTAACTGGTCATAGAACTAATTACATAAAATTAGATTAATGATTATCAGTTTATAAATGTCTATTTTTTCACGTAATTAACGCCTTCTCTGAGTGGTTAGAAATTAGCGTCTGTGTGTATCCTCGTTTCGCCTCGGTTCTTAACAAGTGTGATTTCAATTTCTTACTTCATCCTCGAACAATAGACTCACAGAGAGTGCCCAAGTTAAAACGTCTGTGTGTACCTCTACTTTGCACCGTCTGCAGGCGCTTGCGATTAACTTGGCATACATGCAGAGCCAAAGACCAACTTTCTAATAGAGGTTGTGTTGTGTCTGCGCCTGTCCCCTGCACGTGGCGTGTTCATTACATAGACTGGCTAAAAACAACTATTCTGTCACTGTCGATAGTGTAGTGTTCCAATATTGAATCTGCGGTTTGCAGGGCACTTAGTAAATGATGTAAAATATCTGATAAAACGGTGCATACACAATAACTTAAAACATACAAATAATGTTCGCAAGGATCATGTACGTCTGTTGTTACTGTGAGTGAAAATGAAGTTGCTAGTTCAAGTTGCATACGGGATTACAATTATTCAAGTCCAAGCTAGTTGAAAGAAAAATACGATAAAACTATGTAAAGGAAGGAAGATAAAATTGTGCAATACAAAGATAAATTAAAGATTAAAATAGATGCAAGAAACAGATGGGGAGAATGTGCCAGGAAATATTAAATAAGAACCGAAAGTGAAAAACTAAGCGGATGATAAAATAATTTCACTACCTGATACTTCCTAAGCTTCCTGCCATTGTATTGAATCGATAACTGCCTGCATTTTCGCACCTACTTGTAGCAAACAATAACTACATTTTAGAACAGATATCAGTAACTCCCCGCCTTTGTTATACACGTAATACAGAAAGCTGTGATACTACATTCATTTAAGACCGAGACTTGGTTACTGAGTAGGGGTTATGAAATAAATTTCCTTTAATTTTGTTCTTCGGTTTCCTATTTTTCTCTCTCATACCCGTCAAATCACTAGGTCAGTATTCATATTCGTATCTCCCAAATGACGGCTTCAATTCTGGAACAGTTGCTTCATTTCTTAGCTGCAGTGTGATAAGGATTTGCTGGGTAGTCGTTAAGAGGCACATCTTTGGTCGGATGTGTGCAAACGGCGGCTGTGCTCTGATTGGCTCTTTCGTTATTTCTTTACTCATTTCATAACAAAAATGGCAGTGAAGGAAGAAAGCTGGTATCGGTATGGTAAATGATTATCTTTTCTAAGGTAGCGAGCGCCTCTCTATGCTGTATACAGCTTTGTTTTCCTTTGCGCAGTAGATTTATCACATAGAATTGCGTACCTTAATTTAAAACAAAATTCCGAGCAATCTGTGTATTTTTCCGATTCATAACTGACAGTTTTGCATGAAAAACTGATGACGTGTTTTGAATCAATAATGTTTCTATCCCTCTCAATTTTTGTTTTGCATGTGTTGTACTATTTTTTATTATCCAAGGGTTCAATATATCTAAGCCGCTTTATCTCATTTTACGATTAAGATGCCAGATCAAATCAAACAGCGAAGCACTGTATTTAATAAGTAAGAAACCTTTCTTTTGTCATGTTTGAAAGCGTTTCTTTGAAGTGAGATTTAAATTTTGTTTTACACTTGAAAGAAGAAACTGGATTTATTGTCAGGGTACCATAAAGCGAAGTACATTTAATCACAAAATGGTGATCCCCCTCCCCCAATAATTTTATGCTCCTTTTTGAAGCAAAATGTTGCTTCAAAGTAATATCCCTAAAATTTTCAAATCACATGTATCTTTTACACATGACTGTTATTGTTTAGTTTTATTTGCCCAGATTATAAAACTGAATTATTCTTTAAGAATTAAATAATTCATGTGCATTTGAGACTTACACAGGTGCCCAAGCTTACTTCACTTTTAATTAATTTTTGAGATGCAGTCTTCCCATACTATCCCATTTCACAAAGATATCACCGCCAGAGAAAATAAACGCCTCCACCTTACATACCAGACAAATCTTAAATGACATGGAAAACTCTTAAAAAAAGAAAAAAAACAGTGACTAGGATATTAAGAAGTTGTGTTTCCGTTGCTATTTCTCTTTGTCAAATAGGGAGACACTGCCAGAATCTCAGAAGTTCCTTTGCTGATAACTACTTTCAGCTCACTTACGAGCCATCTCCGGACTAATAAAAATTAGTATTAATTTAGAGTGCACCAGCCAGTAGGCATTATATGTCATCATAATCTGTTATATATTTACCAACGTAGAAGGTCGTCGTGGGTACTTGATTTACATCCCGTTGCCTCTCTTAAGTGACGTCAGGCGCATTTCCTCTGGCGTTTCGGCAAATATTTCTAATCTTGTTTTTGAGATATGTAGCTGGAATCAGCCCACACAAATACTCATCAAGTATTTCATGCGATGCCCAGCGTCGAAAGAAAGTGTCGGCTCTTTTCCTGTTACAAACAAATCGATTTTTAAAATAGAATTTTACGTGCCCATTTGAGAGAGCGCTACCAGATCAATCTAGCACGTACGCACGTACGCACAGAAGCAGAAAAACATGAAGAATAACCAGTACTTCAGCAACGACAACACCGCTGTGCACGTCTATCGAGATAGCATGGTTCAGGCTTACTGCATGGGATTTGTAACGTATCACACGATATCAGGAAGTATATCTCAGTGTATATTGCTCCGTCCTACATATATCTCACGAAAAGGCCGTGAAGGAAAAAATGAGAGAGAATCGAGGTCACTCGGAGGCTTACCAGTAATATTCTTCCCGCGAACCATTCGAAACTGGAATAAAAGAATAAGATAAAATAGATTTTATGGGAAAAGGTATATATGGAAAGAGACGCTCATATGAAATTCAATATATACCATACCAAATTGGTCTCAATATTTGAAAGTAGCACTCTTAAAAAGTTGACGATAAAGTCCATAAAAAGAAAGTGAGCTATGGACAATTAGAGGCATTAAAATATCGTGTAAGAGGAAAAGAAACATCTGTATAAAAGCCAGAGCAAGTGAATATTTGACATTATTTCTGATTAGAAGTGGTTTTTGGAGGGTTAGTATTTCGCTGGCCCATAAGTTCGCAGCTTCTTAGTTTTGCATGCTGGTATTCCTGTTGTTTTATCGATTGTAACCTTTTTTTGTAGTTCAGTATGATGTTTGAATTCGTATATTGTAATTTTCTCATTTTTAGATAGTGAGTGCAGCTGTGGACGCTATAAAATGTACTGCCAAGTGGAGAAACTGGAACATTTCCGACAAATTCTTGTGTCTGGGCTCCATAGAGGATTGACAGCAGTGGAGGCAGCCAGAAATATTTGCGCCATGTATTGGGGTAATGGCACTGGACAGATCACGGCAAGAAAGTGGTTTCCTTGTTTTAAGGACGATCATTTTGACATTAGTGACTTCGGGGTTTATGAAGATCGTTTAAATCCGTTAGTGTCAGTGTATTCCAGTTCCGGAAAATTTCATGAACTGTGGTCATTCCACTATCGTGCAACATTTACATGCAGTGGGGAAGGGGGTCATATCGGGTGTATGGCGATCGCAAGCTCTAAGCCAATATCACAAAAATTATATTCGTATATGCTACTCGTCACCATGATGGGAGTGAGACACTCATCCAGCGTTCGCCGCTAATATACAGGCGGCATGGAGCACAGTACAGCATCCTCCGGAAACGATGAATCTGGATGTAGAAAATAGCTTAATATAAACTTTCAATGCGAGTATAATGGGATACAGTATTCATAAACAGACACTCCACGTTGCAGATTCTCTTACTGACAAAATAGCGCAGCTCCGCAATAAGGCGCTAAATGCTGATTCAGTAACTATACATAGCTACAAAAACGAGTTTATACTACAGACTAAATAATAAATAGAAATGAAGATAATTAGTCTTGGTTTTTGGCGCCGGAATAAAACCATAAAGTTTATTTCAGAATCGTTTTACATGGCTTTCAGTTCCAATTTCACACTGAGTATCTGTAATAAACTAAAGTCCTAACCATCAGATGTGTTGCTCTGATGTTGTCGACACTGCAAACCTGTCAGCCGCTAAACCTAGGCATTAGAAGATTGAAAAGCTGTCAGCTGCAAAACTTAGGCATTAACTTTTGGATTCAGGAGAGGAGAGAAACCGCAAGTCACATTTTCTACGTAAAGATGGTCAAGAATCACTGTCGTCAAAATACCTTTTTTATTTTCATAAGGCTGTCTGACAGAGCCTTAGAGAACAAACCAAGTAACTCCAAGTAAATATATGTTAAGAATCAGGCAATCGTGGCCTTTTTCATACTCAACGTTTTCCTTCAGACGCAATAGTGCGGTTGGTACAGGAGATATACAGGAACGTCACATTCCCCTTGAAAAAATGAAACCCATGTATACCACTTAAAACCCAGTGCTTCCACCAACAACACTAACAAGACTTCACTCACGAAGTTAGAAAAGAGCAACGATCGAAAAACGCCAGCACAATAACTCTTATAGGACATAGTGCGTCACTAGTGATATAGCAGTTTGTTAGGAATTCAACTCAGGTTATATATGGCGATATTCCATCTTAATAAACTTACCTCGTCTAAAACAAAACTTCATCATTGAATAGCACCCACCCTGGAAAATTTTGAATAATTCTATCTTGTTCAAGTAGGTAATTTTAACAGTTTCAAGGCATCTACAATTCCCCATGCACTAGTGTTGAAACAAAAAAGTTTCGTAACTCCGAAAACTCATTAACAGAGTAGGTAACAGTCATTGTAGGAGAGGTATACATAGGATAGATCACAATACGATTTTCATACTCTAGCTTTCTTCTCCATCCCCAAAGTCTTTTTTTTAACTGTTAATAGATGTACATAACACATTCACAAACTTTCTTGTGCATTATTTGACAGTATCTTATGCGCAATATACAGCGGCTCCTACAGGGCGATATTCAGCTACATGGTCTTTGACTTGCTCAATATGTTTGTAGGGGTCCCTCGTTTCATGTGACAACGCAATGAGCCCGCCATGGTCTTTCCCTACCACACTTCCCTTCAGAAACATCTCAGTGGAATGTGTCCGCTATACTTCTGCGAAAGGATCCTTCAAAACACAGTAATTTCGAAAAAAACATGGAAAACACCAGACAAAGCTTTCCACAACGCATTCTTATTACTACGGCGATATCTAGCCATTAACGTGATGAATATAATGTTGTCGTGGTTGATGGTGGTGGTGGTTAGTGTTTAACGTCCCGTCGACAACGAGGTCATTAGAGACGGAGCGCAAGCTTGGGATAGGGAAGGATTTGGAAGGAAATCGGCCGTGCCCTTTCAAAGGAACCATCCCGGCATTTGCCTGAAATGATTTAGGGAAATCACGGAAAACCTAAATCAGGATGGCTGGAGACGGGATTGAACCGTCGTCCTCCCGAATGCGAGTCCAGTGTGCTAACCACTGCGCCACCTCGCTCGGCATCGTGGTTGAAAACAGAGCTTTCCGTACGCCACCAGTCCCGCCTCATGAACTCTTCAACTTTCGGCAAAATACCACCTATAAAACTTAATCCGAACAGCCTCATCGTTCCTGTGTTTAAGACTTCTTGTCTTGCCAGACAGTGATGGATGCCGTCTTCTTAGAGGCCAGTTTGTCGACTATTGTACGCTGTAATATCATTACAGCAAGACGCGCTTAGTCCAAGTTCTGAGGTTGCTCCCTTAAGAACATCGCAGCTGTTCCACGTGAAGAGCCTCATGCAAATAAATGTCAGGCAAGTGTTTATCACCAAAAGCTTTTGTTCGAGTCATGAAACTTAACTTTCTGTGCTCAGCCACGAGATTCAGGTTGCCGTAACCAACGGTACCTTTTGATGCCGTGTTCTTTCATTTCCAAAAGGCATTCGGCACAGTTCCGTCGTCCCGCTTAGGCCCTATGCACACGGGGATACTCAAATCAGATCCCCAGCTGCCTAGTAACCAAGAGACTGAGCGATTCGAGTAGCCGATCACATTCACACAGGCACGACACGACTCTCCTGTACTGCCAAGTCACTGCGGTGTGAATACAAAATTAAGCAGTTTCATTCGCTGTGGCCAAACAACGTATGTAGCTCGCCTTTTTGTCTGCCACGGCCCCAGTAGTACAATGTCCAGTGACTCTATTAGTGATGATCATATTATAATACAGTATTATTATTGCGGCCGGTAACGAAGGAGAAAACTGAGAAAGTTGTGGTTTCATCCTTACCCTGAGAATAATGTACATTGTAGGTTACACGCTGGCGAATTGTTTGGTGCATTGGACGGAAACATAACTGCACTGAAAAATTACCTGGAACGGCCTCAACTAACTACAATTAGAAACAGTACCACTCCACTGTATTGTTGACATGCAGTGACGCTGATGGTGCACTCATTATCATTGAAACGTGCAGGTAGAAATAATGATGGAGGCATAGTTTGTGCTTCAGCAACGGAACACTGGACAACAAATGGATGATTAACCTTCCCATTCCCTACGAGATTAATAGATAATGTAAACTTGGTATGACCATGGCCTCCCGTCGCGTAGACAGTTCGCCTGGTGCAAGTCTTTCGATTTGACGCCACTTCGGCGACTTGCGCGTCGACGGGGATGAACTGATGATGATTAGGACAACACAACACGCAGTCCCTGAGTGGAGAAAATCTCCGACCCAGCCGGGAATCGAACCCGGGCCTTTAGGATTGACATTCAGTCGCGCTGACCACTCAGCTTCCGGGGCGGACACCAGATGATAAAAATGAATATAATTTCCCTTGTTACTTTGAAGGAGATGAAGCGTTTCCATTATCGCGCAACTTGATGCCACCGTACCCACAAAGAACACTGTGAAGAGAATTTATTATCATAGATTAAGCAGAGGAAGAAAATTTGCCGAATGCGCATTTGGAATACTGACACAGACGTTCCAAATCCTGAGCAGTCCAATTCGTTCTCGAATTACAGGTAGAGTGGTGACGTAATAAAATCCGTGTGCATACCACATAATTTCATTCGAAAACATGAGGGTATACAATAAAGTTGTGGTGAACAGCAATGAAACAGATTCGAAACACCAACAGTCAGAATCCAGCCATCGAAAGACACTGCACTGCATCCTCATTATACTGCTTATGAAGCAAGGAATTGTTTAGCCGACTACGTCCTGACACCTCGTGCTTCCCTCCCATGGCAGTGGAAGTACTTCATCAACAATAATCAGGATCTACTATAATTGTCTTTCTTTACAAAGTTTTTATATGTAATGTGTATTTCTGTACAACTTATAAATGGATTTCTGTCTGTTTTTATTTTGGTATTAATACCAATCAAACAGTTTTAGTTACGTATTATTGCATTCATTGTGTGGTGGGTGCTTATAAATCGTTGATTAGTTTTTCAACAAATGGATCTTAAAATATAGTAAGTAGGGCGTATTTATTTTAAGTTAAATATTTTAATTACTGATAATGAACTTACCTGATAGATCAACCTCTTTGGCTACTTCGTTCCATGCTCTCTGTGTCACCTCCTTCCTTGAATACCTATTCAATTTGTGATTTTATAGTTCCGGATATTTGTTCACTTCTTCCACGAATTTCAAATTAAACATTTGTTCGCACATTGTGCAACCCAATAGTACGAATGCAACTGAGAGACTGGGAGACTAGAAGACAAGCATGTCGAGTCGCATAGTATCAGAGTCGCGGCGACACTGGAACGCCACTACTCGAGTATTCCCGTGTGAACGATCCCACCTAATTACACTTGCCTGGTCTTTTAGTTGCAGAGTATCTCAGTCGCTCGGAGACTTAAGTATCTCCGTGTGAATAGGGCCTTAGTGAACAAAAATGCGGCATTATGAAGAATCGCACTAGACATGTGACGGAAATCATGACTTACTAACAGACAGAAGACAACACGTTATTCTCGATGGGACGAAACTGACGAGTGCAAAAATTACTTAGAGAATACCCCAAAGGGATTCCGTTATTGTTTATATACGGGATGTTTCCGAAGGAATGGTATTTCAGGAGGTACTACAGACTAATTCGAACAAAACACACCATGTAACATTAGTCCAATTTTTATTGGTTACATATATACATTGATGAGCCAAAACATTGTAACCACCTGCTTAATAGCATGTTTGTGCGCCTTTGGAACGAAAACCGTCATTGATTTTATGTATGAGAGAGTCGATACTTTGGTATGTGGAGGTATGTGGCGTTATATGTCTACGCACAGGTCATATACTGAAGAACAAAGAAACTGATTTAGGCATGCATATTCAAATACCGAGATATGTAAAGGAGCAGAGTACGGCGGTGTAATCAGCAAAGACTATATATGACAAACGTCTGGCGCAGTTCTTAGATCGGTTACTGCTGCTACAATGGTAGGTTATCAAGAGTTAAGTGAATTGAACGTGGTGTTGTAGTCGGCGCACGAACGATGGAACACAGCATCTCCGAGGTAGCGAAGAAGTGGTGTTTTCCCGTACGATCATTTCACAAGTGTACCGTGAATATCAGAATCTGATATAACATCACATCTCCGACATCGCTGCGGCCGGAAATAGATCCTGCAAGAACGGGACCAACGGCGACTGAAGAGAATCGTTCAACGTGACAGAAGTAGAACCCTTCCGCAAACTGTTGCAGATTTCAATGCCATCAACATGTGTCAGCGTGAAAACTAATTCAACGAAGCATCACCGATATGGGCTTTCAGCGCCGAAGGCTCGCTTGTGTACACTTGATGACTTCGCGACACAAAGCTTTACGCTTCGCCTGGGCCCCTCAACACCGACACTGGACTGTTGGTGACTGGAAACATGTTGCCTGGTCGGACGAGCCTCGTTTCAGATTGGATCGAGCGGATGGACGTGAACGGGTATGGAGACAACCTCATGAATCCATGGACCCTGCATGTAAACAGGGGAACGTTCAAGCTAGTGGACGTTCTGGAATGCTGTGGGGCGTGTGCAGCTTGAGTAATATGGGACCCCTGATACGTGTAGATACGACTCTGACAGGTGTCACGTACGTAAGCATCCTATCTGAGTGTAAACACTTCCGTTGGCCACCCAACTTCCCAGACATGAACATTATTGAGCTTATTTGGGATACCTTGCAACGTGCTGTTCAGAAGAGATCTCCACGCCTTCGTACTCTTAAGGATTTATGGCCAGCCGTGCAGGATTCATGGTGTCAGTTCCCGCCAGCACTACTTCAGACATTAGTCGAGTCCATGCCACGTCGTGTTGCGCTACTTCTGCGTGCTCGCGGGGACCCTACACGACATTAGGCAGGTGCCACTTTCTTTGGCTCTTCAGTGAGTTTTAGCTTTTGCAGTACCGCTTGAAAATGCACCAAACGCTGAAACTGCAACAAGAAAATAGTGAAGAAAATAATTTCTATAGTTAACGGCGAATATAATGTCCGTTAAAAAGTTCTACAGGACTGTGAACCCCTACCATGAGAAGTTAAAATGTTATGCGTTTGCCGGTCGGAGTGGCCGAGCGGTTCTAGGCACTACAGTCTGGAGCCGCGCGACCGCTACGGTCGCAGGTTCGAATCCTGCCTTGGGCATGGATGTGTGTGATGTCCTTAGGTTAGTTATGATTAAGTAGTTCTAAGTTCTAGGGGACTGATGACCTCAGCAGTTAAGTCCCATAGTGCTCAGAGCCATTTCAACCATTGTTATGCGTTTGACGTCTCAGCAGAACATTCCTGCGTAGTGTCGTTGTACCGCTCCTCCATTGCATTCAGTGAACCCGTGCACTCTTACAGGTAATCGAGATCGGCTCCCTCTCTCACTGCCCTTTTGGATGATGCTGATTGGCTGACTTTAGCGCTTTGCCGGAGTACTATTCATACGCTCGCTGAAATACTCCAGTGACAAATAAATACTTACATTTTCTGCTGTAAGTCCTATTTCGCAGCAAAACATACTGGACGTACATATATTCCAAAAAGCTTTTTCCTCAATTTTTGAGCACGTTTTAAATAATCTCGAGCAATTATGTGTGCTGGTCAGCCGTAAAAAAATGAATTTGTCATCCATGATGCTCGCCCAAGCGACACGGGAGAATCCGTAAAATTTGTATGGCTCCACAATGTCTCCTAACAAACAATACCGTCAATACGAAACGCTGAACTTCGTTGTGTGTTTTCTTGTTTCCTACTTAAAACCCGTAACTCACTTCAATGTACCAGTGTCGGGGAGGAACTATAGAGTAATATTTTATTCACATTTCTTTTCGTGTTTCGGCGCTACAATTCCGACACCCGTGGCAAGAATGAGAACGAAACATAATTCGTCGACAAAGAGGTAATATCATCACGATTCGTGAACAGTTTTCGATGGTGTGTTGCCTTAATAGACAGGATAGAGAAACTAGAATAAAAGGTCTGTGCTTACTAACGTTCTCAACATTGTTCGAAGGTGAGTTCTAACAGCCGCCAAATAATGTATAGAATGCATGTTTGACCATCAGCTGCTTTTTTTATTTACTGTTTACTCATGTTATTAGTATGTTTGCCTCTAAAAGTCCTGTCTGGTAGTTTGGAATTCATGGAATGCTCTACAAATGAGATGTTGACATTATTTAAGTACTTAAAGATATGAAGTTATCGTAAAGTTTTTTAACCCGAATCTGTGAAGATGGTCTGCAACTGAAACCTGTCGGTAATTGGGGCCGGCCGCTGTGGCCGAGCGGTTCTAGGCACTTTAGTTTGGAACCGCGCGACCGCTACACATACACTAAGGAATGTTTTGCAGATAATGTATCTTTGGGTACGAGAAGGTTAGTTTGCGTTGCTGTAGATACTTATCACAAGAAGTATTTGTGTCGTAGAACCATTGGAAAATAATGACGAACTGTTAAAAACATTACTTTGTGCGAAAGGAGTGTAGTGTGGATTAGTAATAACGATGGTGAGTGTATGATTCCTGTTAGCCTGGCCTCGGGCATGGATGTGTGTGATGTCCTTAGGTTAGTTAGGTTTAAGTAGTTCCAGGTTCTAGGGGACTGATGACCTCAGATGTTAAGTCCCATAGTGCTCAGAGCCACTTGAACCATTTGATAATTGGGTTTTAAATAGAAAAGCAGCTCATGCACAAACATGCAGTTTGTAGATTACTAACGTGTTTGTATGGCGTAATTTCCACAGAAATGCGCAACGATCCAAGTGAGAGAGGGGATACCTAAACTATTATGTGTCAAAGAAAAACTTTAAGGCTCTAAGATCGTTCGTATGTGTCGATATACATTACATGTAGTGATCCTGATAATGATTTGGCGTCACGTGAATGGGTACCGAAAGTCGTCCCACGCGTCATCTGCTGGCGAAGTAGGAAAGATAGAGAGCAATACACACCTTCTGGTAGCTTGACGAATATTGTTGCAAGCACGTAAAGTATTACGCAAAGACCAAAATGATTTATTTTATGTTGCGCTTATCTGCAACTTTCATAAATTTGATTAAAATCTCGTTTTTTTAAGCTATAATCATTTTATGAACATTTGGTACCATCCATAATTATTTTATATGATATTTAGCAGCAGAATGGAACTTTTTGTACTGATAACGGCTGCTAATCCCATTTGAACGAAGCAAGGAAGCACAAACAAACAAACAAAATGAAAAAAAATGTAGATACTATTTACTCGCGCTGCTCAGAGTCTGATGTAAGCCTGTTTGGTTGACGCCACTAGGAATGATTTCTTTATCCCGTTCGGGCTGGCATGCGTTTCAGTCTAACTTCTCGTGTAACGAAACGAAAAAAGGTAACAGGAATTACATATTTTGTTAGTTAAAACTTGCTATCTCAATTGGCTATGAGTTACAGCAGCTGTGATGGCATCAGTGTGCTGCTTAAGTTATCGACGCTAGTGAGAGACTTTCTAGACGTTGTCTTCCCGAGATTAATTAACAGCGCCAAGTAAAAAGTTGAATAGAATGTGTCGGGAAGCAAGTGGACGTGGGATATGAGCGAGCCGGTAACAAGCTGTGAGTTCGAGAAACGTTGATGATTGTGTTAATGTACATGGATCTGAAAGAGCTTTCGCTAATGTTGGATGCAAAAGGACTGGAAGTGTTGCGCGAAGTACGGTGGAAGCGAGATTAATCGGACTGACCAGCCAGTGGTGGGATTATTTCTCGGAGACTGTGTAGGTGAAATTCCAGTAAACTATAGAATGGACGGTCGTTGTGATTGGTTGTAAGATACGGGCACACTGAAATGATTGAATATTTCTGTGGACAATGGCCAGAAATCGGATTGTTTATAATATTTTGTCCATTTTCGACAACTATAGTGGCATATAATGAAATAATAAGCAACCAGTTGCATATGCAATTGGTTACTTATTATTTCAGTGTATTTAATTGGATTGTACGATTATATTCAACGGTGATGGCGATACGCGCGGAATTGCTTGGTTGGAGTGTCGCGCGAATGAGGAAATTTCAATCAGATTTGGAGAGAAGGGACTTCGTCTTCCTTCTATAGGACCACTAACCAAGATATGATCGCTCACAGTATCTTCTCTGATATGTGATTAGCTCTATGGTTATTTTAATAACAGAACACTAAGTGTTCTACTGGATAGCATTACCTCAAGGAAAAATAATAGAACCCATAATGTTGTTAATTTACATAGACTATTTATCAGATGGATCAGTATCTGTGTAAGATGTTCGATAACGATGCTGTTCTGAACAAAAATGTGTCATAGGGAAATCCAGAAAAACATGGAAGAAAAGATTTAATTGGTTTAATGAATGGCAGCGGTATCTCTCTCTCTCTCTCTCTCTCTCTCTCTCTCTCTCTCTCTCTCTCTCTCTCTGTTTTCTCTTTCTATTATATATACTGGCTATCTGTCATCTTCAGGACAGGCACTGGTTGGAGCATTTAAACGGCGGTCTGCCTACGAATAATAATCCGAAAGATGATGCAGTGGGCTTGGAAGCTGTGATATGGCAGCGTCGTCACCAAACACTGCCTACCCAGCGCCTGTAACGCTGCCAGGGGATGTCATACAGACTGGCTCTCTTCACAAAATACACAAACTCTGCGGAAAAATGGTGGATCATGGAGACGAAATAGGATTCAAGGATAAACGGTTAAATAGGATAACAGTAACAATATGGGACGTAATAGTGATTGGAAACATAGAAATGGAGTTAGACCATAAATTAAGAGATCGTAAATAGATACATAACTTAAAAGGCACAATAGATCTCCATTATTCTACAACGACACACTGCAGAGTACCTTAGAAAACACGAGCGAGTTGTGGGGTGGCAGTTATAATAAACAACAAATGGAAAAAATTATACAATATTTCTTTACTAATGAAGAATTGTCACAGGTCAATTTGAAATCGACAGAGGATATTTAGTCGTTACAGTTGTGGAATAAATAAAAGTTCTCAGGTTCTCACATGCAGAGATTTAAATGCTACAGTAGGCAACATACCTTTCTCAAGAGCTTTGGCTACATTTGGAGAAAAACGCACCAACCAAGCTGATGAAGGACTTAGATAGTTTGCAATCTTCAGTCAGCTTAAAACCACAACCTTCTTTCTTTTTTACTGTGAAAAGATACAGTTCAATTTACATTGAATGGCAGGGGGGGGGGGGGGGAATTGGAAATGATGTGTGTTCTTATCAACCAGGGAAACACTTACAGTGCTAACAGAGTGGAAGAAAGTTGGAGATGTCTTTAAGGTTACCTTCCGAAGTAGTATTTGAAAATTTTATCAAAATACGCTACAGAATTATTGCTACCCACTCCAGCTGTTCAGTATATATAGACAAAGAATGGCAAAATAGTGATGAACTCGTAGAAGGAATGCCGTATGAGGAACTGGGAAAAAAAGTTAAGGGAAAGCAAGGATTAAGGATTCAGTGTGAAAATATGCCAAAGATTGTTGAAGAAAAAGACAGAGCGAACAAAATACCGGTTGCAGAATAACACTCCACGAACTTAATAGGAGTATAAGCACAAACAGAACCGTGCCAAACAAGAAACTAGGCTAGTACAATAAAGTCATGGGATCATTATGTAACTAAAGTAGAACACATACATGAGAGGCAAACTTTGCCTATAACTTAATGCAACACTTAAATACGGCAGAGAAGGATACTTCAGAACTAAATATAACTGAAATGAATATTTTTAAAAAGTGGGCAAAAACAAGATTCATAATTGAAGAAAGATGATATCACATTATGAAGGGTACCTCAAACCTTTTGGGTCAAATTGAAAGAGATGATAGTCGGTCAATAACCGACTATATCGAGATAAGGTATCAGTGGTCGTAAATGCATATTTATTGTGTACGGACATACCCACAGTACACAGCATAACAACAACGTAGCTCATGGCAATCGTTTAAAGTGACGAGCTCCAGCCTCATCGCAAGTATTGCAACGATGCTGCAGTCTGCCGCACTCTCGCAAAGAAATCCCGGGTGTCTACCGGACTCTGGAGCAGTTAGCGGGTGATAAACAGGCATACTGGACACAACTTGGCCCATAGCACGTGTATCGACCACATGCATCCCGGTGCACTAACCTGTGACGCATGCGCACCACTATTAGTGGAGTCAGTTGTCCATTGGGTCAGTGCCCACAAAGCAGCACGAATGTGCAGACAACACTTTCCCAAAAGGCATCATCCTAATTGGAAGATGTTCACCTCAGTGGAAATCACCTTACGAGAGACGGGGTCGTTCATGCCACAGACAGCCGGCCAAGGTTCCCGGCAAAAACGCGTCCGTATACCAGACTGCGAAGAGACGGTATTGGATCGTGTGCTCGGCCATCCGACGATAAGCGCACACTTCGAAGGATATAGTGTGGAGAGTACTGGTGGAACGGATATAAAGCTTCTATCATAAACAACCAGTGCAAGCACTCGGACCCTAGAAGTTCGAGCCCCACGTTTACTTCTGTCAATGGATTATCCACCGCAATGCTATTTGTGCAGCACTTCACAGTTTGTGTTGTTAAGGATGAGGCCTCGTTCACCCGTGATGGTGTTTTCAACAGCCGCAACAGCCAAATCTTGAGTGGTTACAGCCCCCACTTCACCCACATCGATGGCGGCCAGCAAACGATTATCTGTCAACGTATGGGCGAGTATTGTCCCAGATCACCTAACAGGTCGTTATTTGCTACCAGTCCATTTGACTGGTTCACGTTACCTGATGTTCCTGCGAGATGTGCTTCCACAGTTCTTGGTGACTGCATCCCTTTTTGTTGCTGTCCGCGGAAGAGTGTGGTTTCAACAGAACGCTCCAACAGCTTACTTCGATGTCAAAGTCCGTGTACACCTGAACAACACCTCCCCTCGTCGTTGGATTGGAAGGGGAGGTCCTGTGTAATGGTCATTGCGATTGCCAGACCTCACACCTCTGCACGTTTTCCTCTGGGTTTGTATCAAGTTAGGTGCGAAACCTCTGCAGAAACGGAGGAAGTCTTGCTTACTAGGATCCAACTTGTCTGTCTCTTGGTACAACAGACACCAGTGATCTAAGAAAGAATGCGACAAAACTTCATGTGTCGTCCCTCCGCGTTGAGACATGTGGTCGTCATTTTGAACAGCTACCGTGACCTACTTTGTTGTTATGTAATGTACGCTGTGTACGTCCATAACACAATAAACACACATTTCCGACCATTGGTTCCCTCCCTGAGTATAATCGGTTGTGGAGCCGTTAGCACCTGTTTCAATTTGACCCAAAAGGTTTGAGACACTACTGTTCATTCACTCACAATAGAAGATTTTTAAAAATATCAAAAATAAGAAATCATGTAGGCCAGTTGTAATAACATGCAGCTTTTAAATATGCTGAAGTCTTTTGCAATTTTCGATTATTACACTGATTTAATGAATATTGGCACAGACGTAAAAACACTAAACTCCTGTGAATTTTCAGATGCGTTATCAGATTTTCTTAAAAAAAGGTCAAAGACACAAAGTGGAAATTACAAATGAAATAGCCTTCCAAACGCAGACTGTAAAATATTTGCAAAAAATTTAACAATCGTATAAAGATCTTATCAGAAGAACAAAGTAGTTGCAAGACAGACTGTTCATGCATTGATAATACACTCCAGGAAATTGAAATAAGAACATCGTGAATTCATTGTCCCAGGAAGGGGAAACTTTATTGACACATTCCTGGGGTCAGATACATCACATGATTACACTGACAGAACCACAGGCACATAGACACAGGCAACAGAGCATGCGCAATGTCGGCACTAGTACAGTGTATATCCACCTTTCGCAGCACTGCAGGCTGCTATTCTCCCATGGAGACGATCGTAGAGATGCTGGATGTAGTCCTGTGGAACGGCTTGCCATGCCATTTCCACCTGGCGCCTCAGTTGGACCAGCGTTCGTGCTGGACGTGCAGACCGCGTGAGACGACGCTTCATCCAGTCCCAAACATGCTCAATGGGGGACAGATCCGGAGATCTTGCTGGCCAGGGTGGTTGACTTACACACGGTTTGGATGTACCGTGCACTATTCAGTGTCCCCTCGACGATCACCAGAGGTGTACGGCCAGTGTAGGAGATCGCTCCCCACACCATGATGCCGGGTGTTGGCCCTGTGTGCGTCGGTCGTATGCAGTCCTGATTGTGGCGCTCGCCTGCAGGGCGCCAAACACTCATACGACCATCATTGGCACCAAGGCAGAACCGACTCTCATCGCTGAAGACGACACGTCTCCATTCGTCCCTCCATTCACGCCTGTCGCGACACCACTGGAGGCGGGCTGCACGATGTGGGGCGTGAGCGGAAGACGGCCTAACGGTGTGCGGGACCGTAGCCCAGCTTCATGGAGACTGTTGCGAATGGTCCTCGCCGATACCCCAGGAGCAACAGTGTCCCTAATTTGCTGGGAAGTGGCGGTGCGGTCCCCTACGGCACTGCGTAGGATCCTACGGTCTTGGTGTGCATCCGTGCGTCGCTGCGGTCCGGTCCCAGGTCGACGAGCACGTGCACCTTCCGCCGACCACTGGCGACAACATCGATGTACTGTGGAGACCTCACGCCCCACGTGTTGTGCAATTCGGCGGTACGTCCACCCGGCCTCCCGCATGCCCACTATACGCCCTCGCTCAAAGTCCGTCAACTGCACATACGGTTCACGTCCACGCTGTCGCGGCATGCTACCAGTGTTAAAGACTGCGATGGAGCTCCGTATGCCACGGCAAACTGGCTGACACTGTCGGCGGCGGTGCACAAATGCTGCGCAGCTAGCGCCATTCGACGGCCAACACCGCGGTTCTTGGTGTGTCCGCTGTGCCGTGCGTGTGATCATTGCTTGTACAGCCCTCTCGCAGTGTCCGGAGCAAGTATGGTGGGTCTGACACACCGGTGTCAATGTGTTCTTTTTTCCATTTCCAGGAGTGTATATTTACAACAAAAAGAATTGTAGAAAAACGACGAGAAGTTAGTGTACAGACACATACGGCTTTTATTGACTTCAAAAAAGCTTTTGACAGCCTGAAGAGAAAGAAACTATCGGACCCAATGACTATATTTTGGTATCCTATACATGTTACTGGAAGTATAGAAAGGTTCTACAACGACATGAAAGTAATAATGAAACAGAACAATTCATTATCAGTAAGGAATTTAAACAAGACTGTAGCCCGGACCAGTTCGTATTAATGATTTGATCATAAAAGGAACTAAATATTGTATATACATTCATAGAAACACATGTCTTAATATAATTATGTATTCAAATGATGTAACAATTTTGGAAGGAAGTGAAGATGACCTACAAAAAACAGTGTTTAGATTCAAGTGTTTGGGGAAAGAGAGTATAACCTTCGCATATCAATACAGAAAAATAAAATCATGGTTCATCGTGGGAAATATCTTAGACGCACAAAAATAACAATAGATAAGATCACAGTTGAGCAAGTCTCTAGCTTTAAATTCGTTATGACATGGTATAAACTATGATATAGGCAAGGATATAGAAAAAAGATTAACAAATATCAAATGGTTCAAATGGCTCTGAGCACTATGGGACTCACCTTCTGAGATCATTAGTCCCCTAGAACTTAGAACTAGTTAAACCTAAATAACCTAAGGACATCACACACACCCATGCCCGAAGCAGGAATCGAACCTGCGACCGTAGCGGTCTCGCGGTTCCAGACTGCAGCGCCTAGAACCGCACTGCCACATCGGCCGGCAACAAATATCACAGAACCGCCGGAATGATAAACAAAACTAAGTACTGCAAGAAATCAAATAAAAATTGATGGAGCAGTCGCTACACCTGCACTGATATATGGAAGTGACTCGTGTACGCTTAAGAACCGTGATACAAGTTAACTACATGCAGCAGAAATGAGGTAGGAAACTAGAGGTATCACAAGGCAAACCGTATAAGAAATGAAAATCCGAGGAATCAATTAAATTTTGTGGTATGTGTTAACACAGTTTTGTACATTCTATCATGTGTCATACTTTTACTTTCAGAGGCTAAGTACGGATTTTAAATTATTTAACGCCTTTGATTTTACATCGCTTTTCAAGCTGTTGTAAATATTTTTTATAACTATGCCGTATCTTATTATGCTAGTTTTTCGGAAACATGTAAACCAGCCAGCGGTGTATAGATCAATATCTAACGCTTTTCATGTGTTCTTTCCTTTGGTAGACAGGATTCCTGATGATGATCTATCGGCCGAAACTGGTTGAATAAGAAAATTTGATCAACAACGCAGGTAGTGAATCATGGCGTTTTTCACATAAGAAACTATATGTTTTCTTGGGCACACCCTAAAACACAGAGAATGTATTCAGGGATAAATACAGTGTATCGGGAGTGTACGAAATACATTATTCAGAGTGCGGAAGCATATATTTTAGTTAGTCAGGAAGACAGTTTCATGTACGCTGTAAAGATAACATTACGACAAAGGGTAGGCATTTAAATGCAACCAAGCATATCATACGAGAGAGGCAGGAACAAATGAGCGTAATTCAGGCTGTAGAGAAAAGGCTAGTAGAGGAACTAGAAGTATTTACGGAAAATAAAAGAAATAACGAAAGTTTATTGGATACAATAGCGATCTCGTTCCAGACAGATCGAATCTATCCCTATGCATCTTTTATACAGCGAGTTAGCGTCGCTGACGGGTCCCGGCAGTTATCTTGGCCCTTAAGTGAGTCAGTCTTGCCTCAACCTTCTTAAAGTGAGGATCGTGAGTGTTGGAGGGTTACGCGATAGGAATAAAATGAAATAATTTGTGGAAGTGAAATTGTTTAGATAGCCAGGGGATGGTTTTAAATTCTGAACTACCGTGAGGTTCTCACCAGCAACGTCAAACTCGATTCAACGAGTGGTAAGTGCATAAATGCTGTTACAGAGCGAATGTTATTAGACTCGTAGGGATAATCTTGCTTGTGATCAAAGTAAACCACACTGAGCGCTTTCGAACCAGTGTGAACTTCATTTAACGTAATTACGTGGACTTCAATGCGAGACGCTTACAATAGTTTCCACAACGAAACTCTGTCTCGAGACCTGGAAGAAAATCCAAAGAGATTCTCTTCGTATTTGAAGTATGTTGGTGGCATACCCAATGTAGATACTATCGAAGTGTTGCCAAAGCAGAGTTACTAAATACAGCCTTCCGAAATTCCTTCACAAAAGAAGACGAAATAAATATTCCAGAATTCGAGTCAAAAACAGCTGACAACATGAGTAACGTAGAAGTAAATATCCCCGGATTAGTGAAGCAACTTAAATCACTTAATAAAAGCGCGTCTTCTGGTCGAGACTGTATAACAATGAGGTTCCTTTCAGAGTATGCTGATGCATTAGCTTAATACTTCAAAATCATATAGAACCGTTCGTTCGACGAAAGATTCGTACCCAAAGATTGGGAAATTCCGCATGTCACACCAAAATTCAAGAAATGCAGTAGAAGTATTGCACTAAATTACAGGCCCATATCATTAACGTCGAGATGCAGCAGGATTCTGGAACATATATTGTATTCGAACATTATGAATTACCTCGAAGAAAACGGTCTATTGACACGCAGCCAACATTTATTTAGAAAAGATCGTTCTTGTGAAACACTACTAGCTCTTTACTCGCATGAACTGTTGAGTGCTATTGACAAGGGATTTCAGATTGATCCCGTATTCCTGGATTTCCGGAAGGCTTTTTACACTGTACCACACAGCGGCTCGTAGCGCAATTGCGTGCTTATGGAATATCGTCTCAGTTTTGTGACCGGATTTGTGATTTCCTGTCAGAGTGATCACAGTTCGTAGTAAATGACGGAAAGTGATCGAGTAAAACAGAAGTCATTTATGGCGTTCCCCAATGTAGTGTTATAGGCCTTTTGTTGTTCTATATCTATATAACCGATTTGGGAGACAATCTGAGCAGCCGTCTTAGGTTGTTTGCAGATGACGCTGACGTTTAACGACTAGTAAAGTCATCAGAAGATCAAAACAAATTGCAAAACGATTTAGAAAAATATCTCAATGGTGCGAAAATTGGTAGTTGACCCTAAATAACGAAATGTTTGAGGTCATCCACATGAGTGCTAAAAGGAATCCGTTAAACTTCGGTTACAGAATAAATCAATCAAATCTAAAGCCCGTAAATTCAACTAAATACCTAGGAATTTCTATTAGGAACAACTTAAATTGAAGGAACACATAGAAAATGTTGTGGGGAAGGCTAACCAAAGACTGAGTTTTATTGGCAGGACACTTAGAAAATGTAACGAATCTACTAAGGATACTGCCTACACTACTCTTGTTCGTCCTCTTTTAGAATACTGCTGCACGGTGTGGGATCCTTACCAGACAGGACTGACGGCGTTCATCGAAAAAAATCTAAGAAGGGCAGCACGTTTTGTATTATCGCGAAATATGGGAGAGAGTGTCACTGACATGATATAGGATTTGGACTGGACATCATTAAGAGAAAGGCGTTTTTCGTTGCGATTGAATATTCTCACGAAATTCCAACCACCCACTTTCTCTTTCGAATGCGGAATTATTTTGTTGACACCGACCTACATAGAGAGAAACGAACATCACTATAAAATAAGGGCAATCAGAGATCGTAGGGAAATATATACGTGTTCGTTCTTTCCGCACGCTATACGAGATTGGAATAATAGAGAATTGTGAAAGTGGTTCGATGAACCTTCTGCCAGGCAATTAAATACGATTTGCAGACTATCCATGTAGATGTAGATGTAACCTGTTCGTATTAACGATAGTATTATTATGGGAGTTTTGACTAAAATTATGGGATCTGTAGATAGAGCACGTGTCAACAGGCGCACGGTTAAGCTCTCTAACTTGTGTGTATACCTTGGGAATAAGTTCGCCTTCCATACTGTAACCATGAAATTCAATTTCCTATTAAAATTCACCGGCTGGTGTGGTCGAGTGGTTCTAGGCGCTTCAGTCTGGAACCGCGTGACCTCTACGGTCGCAGGTTCGGATCCTGCGTCGGGCATAGATGTATGAGATGTCCTTAGGTAAGTTAGGTTTAAGTAGTTCTACGTTCTAGGGGACTGATGACCTAAGAAGTTAAGCCCCGTAGTGCTCAGAGCCATTTTGAACCTATTAAAATTCACCCAAAATACGCGAGTTACGAAAGGAGGAGCCAAATTACAAGTGTTACTGAATAATATACTAATTTGCGGTCTGTATACATCGATCAGACCGTTATGTCCCTAACAAGAAGTGTCTCACTAGGGTATGGTTCAATCCCACCTGTCGAAACATGTCCTGGAATTAATTATCCGGGAAGAATGCACTAAAATAAAGACCCCATTAGAACTTTATCCCTGAAGATGCACTGCAAGTAGTTGTTTGAAAAACTGAAAATTGGCAAATTCGTAGCTCGCCTGGCGACTGGAGAATTGTAAAACTCTACTGCAGATGTAGTGAAATGCACACGCGCTACATAGCAGGCCTCTGAAATCGCTGTCCGTAGTAGTTGTTCACCAAAATTTGCAACTCATTTAAAATCGGTAACAATTACTAGTTGCTTTTAAAGTAGAGTAAGTTTAAACAATGCAGATATTCATTATGTTTAACGCTTAATATTAAGCAGTGTGAAAACACAATTGTGCTTCGTAAAATCTGACTGTGAACTGCATAAGTGGTAGTAAGACTTACGTGAAGTAATAAATACGTGTCAAAATGAAACTCTCAACCTTTCAAAAGAATGATTATCAGAAAGATTTACTGTGCAGGCTATCCACAGAGCCCCTTTACCCTCCATTAATAACCAACATGGCCCCCTAAACTTGAATAAATAACATGAACAACAGTTGTTTAGAAGGGTCTTCATGAACATTGCTGACTCAAATAATCATAGAGTTTTGCAAGTCGCAAAAGAACGAAGTTTGTTTGAGCTAAGACTGTCGGGGAGATGCCATTAACTCGTAGCTAACATATATACGAAAGCAGCTGTTATCCTCACATCTGCTGTGTATAAAACCGATCAATCAAGTTACGTGAAAGAACTGTGAAGCGTAAAGAGACAAGAGTCTGTTGTGCAATTGATTAACGCTTTCACACACTACGATGACAGTGATAAGTATGAGGAGACTACTGTTTCCGGCGCTTTATAATTATCTTTAGGGACCTCAAGGCATATTAGGGCGAAAAACGAAAGAAAAGGATATTTAGTGGCAAAAATCATATAATAAATCATAAAATAGTTTCTAACCTGTTGTGGAAATTAATCGTTGCTTTTGTTTCAAATGACATCCAGAACAACCAAGTGACACCCGTTAAAGAATTTTTTCGATCGTGGAAAGTATTTTTGAGGAACTTGTCAGACAATATAATTTCCCATAGCTCCGTGTGATCTGAGAAAAGGAGAACAGTATTCCTAAATTTCAGTCATTCGTGTATTATCAGTTTGCATCGGCATATCGTGCGGATTGCTTTAAGCAGAATCGGTATGCAGCACAACATGCAATTAGCGGCCAGGACGATTTCTTGCTCCACCGCAGTTCTTTCTAAATAAAGCAAGCATTAATATTTCTTTCATCAGGTGTGCCTGATGTAAGGAAAGTGTTTTGTCATTCAAATGACACTTCGCTTTGTTGTGATAACTACGGTGAACAAACAAGTAACTGCTTCGTTGTTACTAAAATATATATTATTCAAAAATTATCACGAGAACTGTGCTGCAGGACTTGTTACAATATAATGTGTATGTTATTGGTTGGTTGGTTGATATGACGGAGGGAACTAAACTGCGCTGTCATCTGTACCATTGAATTAGGGGAGGATGGAGAAGGAAGTCGGCAGTGACCTTTTAAAAGAATCATCCCGGCACTTGCCTGAAGCGATTTAGGGAAATCACGGGGAACCTAAATCAGGATGGCCGGACGCTGGATTGAGCAGTCGTCCTGCCAAATGCCAGTCCAGTGTGCTAACCACTGCACCACCTCCCTCGGTAGTGGTGATTCATGTAGGTCATCTGTAATGTAACATCAAACATTACCCTGCTTTATTTTCCTCTGCTTTCACCTTTGTAAGAATTATGCATGCGATAGTTAGCTGTCTATACAAACTGCCACTTATTGAAGACATTTATGATACATGACTTTTTTGTTTGGTTTAGATGTTTCAGGTTTACTTGTATCACTCCAAGTATTTGTACTGCGCTCCTGTAAAGTTTGGAAGGTAGGAGACGGATACTGCACGAAGTAAAGCTGTGAATACCGGCCGTGAGTCGTGCTTCGGTAGCTCAGTTGGTACAGCACCTGCACGCGAAAGGGAAAGGTCCCGAGTTCGAGTCTCGGTCGGGCGCACAGTTTTAATCTGTCAGGAAGTTTCATATAACCAGCGCACACTCCGCTGCAGAGTGAAAATCTCATTCTGGAGACATCCCCCAGGCTGTGGCTAAGCCATGTCTCCGCAGTATCCTTTCTTTCAGGAGTGCTAGTTGTGCAAGGTTCGCAGGAGAGCTTCTGTGAAGTTTGGAAGGTAGGAGACGGATACTGCAAGAAGTACAGCTGCGAGTACCGACCGTGAGTCGTGCTTCTGTAACTCAGTTGGTAGAGCACTTGCCCGCGAAGGGGAAAGGTCCCGAGTTCGAGTCTCGGTCGGGCGCACAGTTTTAATCTGCCAGGAAGTTTCATATAACCAGCGCACACTCCGCTGCAGAGTGCAAATCTCATTCTGGAGACATCCCCCAGGCTGTGGCTAAGCCATGTCTCCGCAGTATCCTTTCTTTCAGGAGTGCTAGTTGTGCAAGGTTCGCAGGAGAGCTTCTGTAAAGTTTGGAAGGTAGGACACGGATACTGCAAGAAGTAAAGCTGTGAGTACCGGCCGTGAGTCATGCTTCGGTAGCTCAGTTGATCAGTTTCAGCACTTCAATATTAGTTTTTGTGCTTCTGTATTTATATGGTTGTTTTAATAAAAACAAAAAAAAAGTTGATAGAGCACTTGCCCGCGAAAGGCGAAGGTCCCGAGTTCGAGTCTCGGTCGGGCACGCAGTTTTAATCTGCCAGGAATTTTTTTTTCAGATTCTTATCTTTCTTGTTTGTTAACGGCACTTACTGTTACCTGTGCGCGTCCTGGCTGTTTTTATTATCTGACTTGCACTGTAAATGAAATTTAGCCTTTGATTAACTGGCTTCGCAAAAGAAATATTCTCCTTAATGTTTAATATATATTGTATCCTTGTTCTAAGTTTTATTGTAATTTTTTTAATTGGCTGGTTGATTATAAATTTTTTAATTTAAAGAGGCTAATATTGTTAAGGTCTTATTTCTTGAATTAATTTGAGGTTATTATTATTGCAATCCAACGGCTGTTCATTCGCCATTTTGAACGCCTCCGTGTTTGTATTATCAGATTGACTTCAATTTTCTCAACTGTTTTGAGAGGGGACCTGTTGTTAACCAAAGAATATATAAAAATAAATGTTGTTATCCAAGGATAAATGATGTTAGTTAAAGGGGCCTAGTCCCTACGTGTCATTTCTCTGAGCTATCATTTGTGATTCGTACAGAAAGGTTTCCGCCGTGGTTATGGCCGCAAGACGGATATTAACAGACTTTGAAGGCCTAGCTAGACGTATGGGACATTCCATTTCGGAAATCGTTAGGGAATTCAGTATTCCGGGATCCACGGTATCAAGAGTGCCGACAATACCACTTTTGAGGTATTACTTCTCGCCATGGACAACATCGTGTCCGAGGGCGTTCACTTAACGACCTAGAGCAGCGGCGTTTACGTACAGTTGGTAGTGCTTCCAGACAAACCAAGACTGCGTGAAGTAACCGCAGATATTAGTGGGACATATGACAAAGGTATCCGTTAGGACAGTGCGGCGAAATTTGGCGTTAATAGACCGTGGCATCAGACGATCGTCGTTGCTGTCTTTGCACATCACCTTCACCACCTGTCCTGGGCTCGTGACCATATCGATTGTGCCCTAGACGATTAGAAAACCGTGGCTTGGTCAGATGAGTCACCATTTCGGTTGCTAAGACCTGACGGTAGGGCTAGAGTGTGGCGCAGATCCAACGATGCCATGGACCCAAGTTGTCAGCAAGCCACTGTGCAACCTGGTGGTGGGCCATAATGGTGTGGGCTGTGATTACATGGAAGAGACTGGCTCCTCTGGTCCAACTGATCGGAATATTGGCTGGAAATGGTTATGTCCAGCTACTTGGAGACTCTCTGGAGCCAAACGATGGTGGAATTTGTATGGATGACTATGGGCCGTGTCACCGGAGCTCAACTGTTTGAGACTGGTCTGAAAAACATTCTGGATAATTCGATCGAAAGCTGAATGCCGTCGAGCATTTATGGGACATAATCGATAGGTCATTTAGCTCACAAAATCGTACACTGGCGACAGTTGCGCAACTATGGGCGGCTGTAGAGGCAGCGTGGCTCAATATTTTTACAAGGGTCTTTCAACGACTTGTTGAATCCATGTGACGCCGAGCTGCTGCGAAATGGCCGCTGTCGTCGAGCGGTTCTAGGCGCCTCTGTCCGGCGCCGCGTGGCTGCTACGGTCGCAGGTTAGAATCCTGCCACGGGCATGGATCTGTGTGAGTCCTTAGGTTAGTTAGGTTTAAGTAGTTCTAAGTCTATGGGACTGATGGCCTCAGATGTTAATTCCCACAGCACTTGGAGCCATTTTTGTGCTGCTGCCCTCTGCCGGGAAAAAGGAGGTCCGACACGAAATTAAGGAGTACCTCATGACTTTTCACACCTCAATGCAGTGAGCATTGGTAGAACGGAGCGTCGCACCAGACGTGGAAACCAGTCTCTGTTGGTCCATTACCAGGGGACATCGGCTGGTACGTATTTCTCGGTTCAATAAACTTCATCAACAGCGGTAAGCTTTAAGGTATTATATTTTATTCTGAAATCAATCAGTTTCGGCAACTCATTTTGCCATCTTCAGGCCCCATACGCTTTTGATGTGAAAAAAAAAAAACGTGTGGGGGTCTGAAGATGGCTAAATGAATTGACGAAACTGGTTGCTTTCAAAATAAAATAAAATATCTTAAGGGAACCCGGAACCTAAAAATGATGAAATTTAGGGTTTTCCGTTTATCGTGAAATAAAATACTACAGATGGCTCTGAGCACTATGGGACTTAACATCTATGGTCATCAGTCCCCTAGAACTTAGAACTACTTAAACCTAACTAACCTAAGGACATCACACAACACCCAGTCATCACGAGGCAGAGAAAATCCCTGACCCCGCCGGGAATCGAAACCGGGATCCCGGGCGTGGGAAGCGAGAACGCTACCGCACGACCACGAGATGCGGGCTAAAATACTAAAGATCTTCTTCTTTAAAATGACATATTAATCTTACCTGAAGCTCAACTGCAAGTATTGAAAATATTATTTGCAATAATGTGCTGTAGACAGCATGTCGCGACATTGAGTTTCCATGGATACATGTTCATTGAAAAAAATCGTTTTTCAAAACTTCCGGTCTTTCCAAATACTTCATATTATGTTGGCAACACGATCTGATAGGCAATTGTTTTGTCTGCGTATTGTAGTCTTTGGATACTGTTGTTTATATTGAGCATTTGGTGGTTATTTCACGATTTGTGTTGTATTTCTATTGCGTAACTGGAACTTATCAATTATGCCTCGATTTAGTAACAGAGTTTGCAAGAGGAAGAAGCATCCTCCGAGGTACACTAGTGGAACTGTGACAATTTCTCCGACCTTGGGAAATGATTCTGAAAATAGTGAGGTTATTCATGAAGTGAAATCTACTCCTGCCTCTAGCACCAGCAAGAAGTTGCATGGATCAACTGGAAAATAACGCAGTTTATTGGAGAAGTGTAGTGAGGATAATGTGAACGAAATAATGAACATTTCATTGCTCGCAAAGGTGATTGAGAGTTCAGTACTGTGTAAGGAATGTTGCAAATTGAGTATGTCAGTAAATGTCAAGCGGCACATAGGACTTGCAGCAAAAATCTGTCTCCATTGTACTAGTTGTCATTACAGTGTTTCATTTTGGAACTCAGAATATGTCGAAATAGGCCAAAGCGAAACTGATAGTGAGAAAAGTAAGTACTATGGTGTAAATATTAGATGTGTTTATGCTCTAAGTTCAATCGGTAAGGGATACTCTGCTGTTCAAATGTTTCATGGTGCAATGAATCTACCACCACCACCAACGAAATTCTCAAAATGTAACTCTGTTGTTGGATCTTGTCTTGAAGATATTGCCCAAGAATCCATGAAAGAAGCAGTGGAGGAGGCTGTGGCGGTGAATGAAGAAATTACAGATGTTCAGAATCCTCTGGACCTGACTGTCGCACTAGATGGTACTTGGCAGAAGCGCGGGCACACTTCACATAATGGCGTAATAACGTCAACAAGTGCTGATACTACAAAAGTTATAGATGTTGTAATTAAATCCAAGTACTGTAGGTGTCCTAAAAGAGTGAAGGATGAACATGAGGAAAACTGTCGAAGGACTTACAGTGGGTCTAGTGGGGTGTTGGAAGTTTCCTGTCTAAAAGACATTTTCAATCGCTCTCTTCTATGGTACAAGGTCAGATACCTACAGTTCCTGGGTGATGGTGATTCGAAGTCTTTTGCTGCTGTATCTGAGCTGAAACCTTATGGAAATGATGTTACCATTACTAAACAGGAGTGCATAGGTCACGTTCAGAAACGTATGGGAACAAGGCTACAGCGACTGAAGACCGCAATGAAAGGTCAGGTACTCAGTGATGGAAAAACTTTGGGTGGAGCTAAAAGATTGAGAGACGAGGTAATCAACAGATTGCAGAGAGGCTATGGACTGGCAATAAGACAAAATACAGTGTTGAAGCAATGGAAAAGTCTGTAATGGCACTTTACTACCACACCTTATCGAATGACGAGGAACCACTACGTGGACTATGCCCACAGGGAACCAATTCCTAGTACAAGTACAACAAATGTCAGGGATCTGAACGTGTATAAAAGCATCATCACAGTCTACCATAAACTGTTATGAAGGCTATAAAACCAATTTTCAGAGATCTTTCTGCAACTGAACTTTTGAAGAAATGTTTCCATGGACGTACACAAAATCAAAATGAGAATGTGAATAATGTTATTTGGACCAGAATCCCAAAAAATATGTTTGCGGAAATTCATACTCTTCATATTAACAGAATCTTCCGTCGGTTCTTGGTAGAACAACATTATAATAATAAATGAAAAGCACCAGTTTGCTTTTCATTTATTATCATACTCTTCATTTTGGAGTATACGATGCCATTGCTACGTACAACAAAGGTAACATTATGAAGTCCAATGTGCTGCAGAAGTTGGATGTGATGCCCGGAAAGTACATGGTGAGTACAATGATGTCGATAGGCAATGAGAGGAAACAGGGTGCTGAAAGGAAAGAATAGGAGTGTGAGAGGCAAGGCAGACAAAGAATGAAAGGAATGAAAGGAGTGAAAAGAAGGCTAGATGGGGAGATGTCTAGTGACAGTGAAAACCCCTCTTATGGTGCTGGACTCCACTAAAATGTTAGTGAAACTTTGAAACTCGTTTTCCACAAGTTCACTTGTTTCCCACATAAGGAACATTTTCTGCTAAACTACTAAAGACTTAAAATTTTCAAGGAATGTAAACAGTGCCAATATAGACCTTATATCATAGCCTTTTTGTGATACATAGATGATAACAGATTTTATTTCAAAGGTACTATGCCAAAAAAATGTCTCAATTAGTTTCACTAACAAAATAATTAATATCTTCCCAAAAAACACCAATAAATTAAAATCCATATGGTAAATGGTATTAAATATATGTAATATTGTACTGTAAAAGTTTCATCATTCTGGTGTTAATAATTCATAAGAAAATGTTCCTTACATTTAACATTGGAGGTATAGGACGTTCCGGGTCCCCTTAAAGTGTACGGCTGTTGGTTAAATATATTGAATTAGAAAAAAGAAGACGAAAGCCAGTGGTTGGTGACGGGTTTGTGGCGGTGCCCAAAACCATTTATTAATCAAAACGGTCGCTCGGCGTGTAGTCTGCAGAAGGTGATTGCCTACAACCACTGCGTGTACAGTTTAAAACTTTCCCTTTGTAGATTGATTCTTCGCACTCACTTTGAATAACCCTCTGAGCCAGTGGTGAGGTGCTCTGGGGAAAGATAGCGGCGGCCCGGACCGCCCCTCGGCCGGGCGCAGGCTTGCAAGGAGCGCCGCCAGAGCGCGCGGCCGGCAGGGCAGCTGAGCTGCTGACGTCATCGGTGACGCTGCCCGGGCCTGGCCCGCAGGCACGCCCACCAGCCGGCGGCCGGGCGGCCTGGTTTCGATTCGCAGGCTCTGCTGCCGCCGCCGCCTGCGTGCGCCGCCGCCGCTGCGTCACGACCTGCACAGCTGCCCGCCTGCTCCTCTGCTGCCGCCCACTGCCGCCCCCCCCCCCCTCTCTCTCTCTCCAGCAGCCGCAGTCGGCCTACGAGGGAAGGTAGCTTAAAAACCCCTCGTTCGACCGATGCTTGAGCTTTTCTCATGTCTGGAACCTTTCCTTGAAAAAGACTGTTAAATAGAGAAGATCCAAAGAAGAGCAGCACGTTTCGTCACGTGTTCCTTCAGTAAATGCTTAGAAAGCGTCAGGGAGATGCTTGTCCAACTCAAGTGACGCTGTGAATCACATTGCGTTACTTTGGTGAGCAACTACGAGAAGTGATTTACTCGAAATGTATTCGCAGTTGCTAACATGGACAACCACCAGCTATATAATGAAATAGTGGCAATGAAAATTTGTGCCGGACTGCGGCTGGAACCTGCATTTCCCGCTCATCGCGAGCGGCCCCCTTAACATTAGGGTATTCGCCCTCGACTCTTGGCCTGACCCACATATCGACAGTCATATCTCTACAACCTGCAATCATACAGCCACTGTCATTATTCCTGTACAGGGGAGACAACGTACAGTAGTGGCCCTTAAAATTGCTACACCAAGAATAAATGCAGATGATAAACGGGTATTCATTGGACAAATATATTATACCAGAACTGACATGTGGTTACATTTTCACGCAATTTGGGTGCATAGATCCTGAGAAATCAGTACCCAGAACAACTAACCCTGGCCGTAATAACGGCGTTGATACGCCTCGGCATTGAGTCAAACAGAACTTGGATGGCGTGTACGGGTACATCTGCCCATGCAGCTTCAACACGATACCACAGTTCATAAAGAGTAGTGACTGGCGTATTGTGACGAGCCAGTTACTCGGCCACTGTTGCTCAGACGTTTTCAATTGGTGAGAGATCTGGAGAATGTGCTGGCCAGGGCAGCAGTCGAACATTTTCTGTACCCAGATCTGCAACATGCGGTCGTGCATTATCCTGCTCAAATCTAGGTTTTCGCAGGGATGGAATGAAGGACAGAGCCACGTGTCGTGCCACATCTAAAATGTAACAATGTAACATCCACTGTTCAAAGCGCCGTCAATGCGAAAAAGAGGTGACCGAGACGTGTAATCAATGGCACCCCTTACCATCATGCCGGGTGATACGCCCGTATGACGATGACAAATAGGCCTACACGCCTCCAATGCGCGTTCACCGCTATGGCACCAAACACAGATGCGGCCATCATAATGCTGTAAACAGAACCTGGATTCATCCGAAAAAATGATGTTTTGCCATTCATGCACCGAGGTTCGTCGTTGAATGCACCATCGCAGGCGCTCCTGGCTGTGATGCAGCGTCAAGGGTAACCGCAGCCGTGGTCTCCGAGCTGATAGTCCATGCTGCTGCAAACGTAGTCGAACTGTTCGTGCAGATGGTTGTTTGCTTGCAAACGTCCCCATCTGTTGACTCAGGGATCGAGACGTGGCTGCACGATCCGTTACAGCCACGCGGATAATATGTCTGTCATCTGGACTGCTAGTGATACGAGGCCGTTGGGATCCAGCACAGCGTCCCGTATTACCCTCCTGAACCCACCGATTCCATATTCTGCTAACAGTCATCGGATCTCGACCAACGCGAGTAGCAATGTCGTGATAAGATAAACCGCAATCGCGATAGGCTACAATCCGACCTTTATCAAAGTCGGAGACGTGATGGTACCCATTTCTCCTGCTTACACGAAGCATCACAACAACGTTTCACCAGGCAATGCCGGTCACCTGCTGTTTGTGTATGAGAAATCATTGGAAACTTTCCTCATGTCAGCACGTTGTAGGTCTCGCCAAACATTCTGACCTACGACCGTAGTGGGTATGGGATCATTGGTCCATGGATCTGTGGGAAAGGGTCGGTTGATCGCATGAATAACGCATCCTGTTATACCATGTTAGTGGTCCTGTCTGACGGTGACGTCATTCAGGCGAACTGTTTCCCAAAATATGACCCGCACCACGGACGCAGCCAGCTCGGGTAGTACTATGCAAGGATGGACTTTAAGCTGGCTCCCATGGGACCACTGGTTGTAATCAGTGATGAACATTACTGCAGACCACCTGCATCGTGATTTGAGAAGCATAATAGTTAACATGTCAAAAGTTAGCAGAAATTCATGTATCTGTGGCAGGAATAACGCTTGAAGCATACAAGTTCTATCGTCATGCATTAGTGAAAGATCTTGCCGCGAACTCTGGAAAAGTCTGGTCATGCGAAAATCCCTAAGCGAGTCGAAGGCGTCTGCCCAGTCATTCGTCTGCCTGTCTAGATGGCACCAGAAGAGAGCAAATTGGACGCCGAAGTTTTGAATTTCAAGTTTAAGAAATCGTTCACGGATGAGCATCGTACAAACATACCATTGTTTGACTGCAGTACACACTCCGCCATGGAGAACACCGATATCCGTGGCGTAGTGAAACTACTGAAATTTTTCAATTAAGTTGCCAGGTCCAAACGGAATCGCAGTTCGGTTTTCAGATAGTACCCTTTGCACTGGCCCCTTACTTAGCCTACATTTATCACGAATCTCTTCCACAGCGAGAAGTTCCGAGGGACTTGAAAATAGCCTAGATGAACTGTGTATGTAAGAACGGTAAAAGAATCAGTTTCCAGCAGGTTTCTTGAACTCATTGTGACTTCGAATACAATAAATTTCCTTGACACACAAAAACTTCTGTCCAAAATTCAGCACGGACTTAGAAAGCATCGCTCGTGTGAAACTTAGCTTGCCCTTTTCTCACATCATATCCTACAAACTATGGTTGGAGGGCGTTAGGTAGATTCCATATTCCTAAATTTATGGAAAGCGTTTGAGGAGGCTCTTCACTGCAGACTCTTGACGAAGGTGCGAGCATAGGGTTTAAATCCTCGGATATGCTCGAAGACTTTGAAGTGATGGAAGAAAGTATGTTGTCCTCGACAGCGAGTGTTCATCAGAGACTAGGTATCGTCAGGAATGCCCCAAGGAAGTGTGATAGGACCGCTTTTATTCTCTGTACTCATAAGTGACCTGACCAACTGCGTGAGCCGAAGTTTACGGCTGTTTGCAGATGACGCTGTGGTGTACGGTAAAGCGTCGAGGCTGAGTGAGTTTTGGAGAATAGAAGACGACATAGACAAAATTTCTAGTTAGTGTGATGAATGGCAGATAGATGTAAATGTAGAAAAGTGTAAGTTATTGCGGATGAGTAGGAAAAACAATCCAACAATCCTGTAACGTTATAATTCAGCATTAGTACGGTGTAGCTTTACACAGTCACACCGATTAAATATGTAGGCGCAACGTTGCAGAGAGATACGAAATGGAATGGACTTGTCAGGCTGGTAACAGGAAAGGCGAATGCTCGTCTTCATCCATAACGGAGACGGCGTATGGAACAATAGGGAGACCTGTTGCTGAGTACTGTTTGAGTATTTGGGATCTTCACCAGGTTGGATTAAAGGCAGTCACCGATGCAATTCAGATGCCTGCTGTTAGATTCGTTACCGGTAGGTTAGATACGAAGCCCACACCTACTACAGTAGTACAAGTTTATATGCCAACTAGCTCTGCAGATGATGAAGAAATTGAAGAAACGTACGATGAAATAAAAGAAATTATTCAGATAGTGAAGGGAGACGAAAATTTAATAGTAATGGGTGACTGGAATTCGAGTGTAGGAAAAGGGAGAGAAGGAAACATAGTAGGTGAATATGGATTGGGGCTAAGAAATGAAAGAGGAAGCCGCCTAGTAGAATTTTGCACAGAACACAACTTAATCATAGCTAACACTTGGTTTAAGAATCATGAAAGAAGGTTGTATACGTGGAAGAACCCTGGAAATACTAAAAGGTATCAGATAGATTATATAATGGTAAGACAGAGATTTAGGAACCAGGTTTTAAGTTGTAAGACATTTCCAGGGGCAGATGTGGACTCTGACCACAATCTATTGGTTATGACCTGTAGATTAAAACTGAAGAAACTGCAAAAATGTGGTAAATTAAGGAGATGGGACCTGGATAAACTGAAAGAACCAGGGGTTGTACAGAGTTTCAGAGAGAGCATAAGGGAACAATTGACAGGAATAGGGGAAATAAATACAGTAGAAGAAGAATGGGTAGATCTGAGGGATGTAGTAGTGAAGGCAGCAGAGGATAAAGTAGGTACAAAGACGAGGGCTGCTAGAAATCCTTGGGTAACAGAAGAAATATTGAATTTAATTGATGAAAGGAGAAAATATAAAAATGCAGTAAATGAAGCAGGCAAAAAGGAATACAAACGTCTCAAAAATGAGATCGACAGGAAGTGCAAAATGCCTAAACAGGGATGGCTAGAGGACAAATGTAAGGATGTAGAAGCTTATCTCACTAGGGGTAAGATAGATACTGCCTACAGGAAAATTAAAGAGACCTTTGGAGAGAAGAGAACCACGTGTATGAATATCAAGAGCTCAGATGGCAGCCCAGTTCTAAGCAAAGAAGGGAAGGCAGAAAGGTGGAAGGAGTATATAGAAGGTTTATACAAGGGCGATGTACTTGAGGACAATATTATGGAAATAGAAGAGGATGTAGATGAAGACGAAATGGGAGATACGATACTGCGTGAAGAGTTTGACAGAGCACTGAAAGACCTGAGTCGAAACAAGGCCCCCGGAGTAGACAACATTCCATTAGAACTACTGAAGGCCTTGGGAGAGCCAGTCATGACAAAACTCTACCAGCTGGTGAGCAAGATGTATGAGACAGGCGAAATACCCTCAGACTTCAGCAGGTGCTGACAGATGTGAAAATTACCGAACTATCAGTTTAATAAGCCACGGCTGCAAAATACTAACGCGAATTCTTTACAGACGAATGGAAAAACTGGTAGATGCAGACCTCGGGGAAGATCAGTTTGGATTCCATCGAAATGTTGGAACACGTGAGGCAATACTGACCTTACGACTTATCTTAGAAGAAAGATTAAGGAAAGGCAAACCTACGTTTCTAGCATTTGTAGACTTAGAGAAAGCTTTTGACAATGTTGACTGGAATACTCTTTTTCAAATTCTAAAGGTGGCAGGGGTAAAATACAGGGAGCGAAAGGCTATTTATAATTTGTACAGAAACCAGATGGCAGTAGTAAAAGTCGAGGGGCATGAAAGGGAAGCAGTGGTTGGGAAAGGAGTGAGACAGGGTTGTAGCCTCTCCCCGATGTTATTCAATCTGTATATTGAGCAAGCAGTAAAGGAAAAAAAAGAAAAATTTGGAGTAGGTATTAAAATTCATGGAGACGAAGTAAAAACTTTGAGGTTCGCCGATGACATTGTAATTCTGTCAGAGACGGCAAAGGACTTGGAAGAGCAGTTGAACGGAATGGACAGTGTCTTGAAAGGAGGATATAAGATGAACATTAACAAAAGCAAAACGAGGATAATGGAATGTAGTCAAATTAAATCGGGTGATGCTGAGGGAATTAGATTAGGAAATGAGACACTTCAAGTAGTAAAGGAGTTTTGCTATTTAGGAAGTAAAATAACTGATGATGATCGAAGTAGAGAGGATATAAAATGTAGACTGGCAATGGCAAGGAAAGCGTTTCTGAAGAAGAGAAATTTGTTAACATCTAATATAGATTTATGTATCAGGAAGTCGTTTCTGAAAGTATTTGTTTGGAGTGTAGCCATGTATGGAAGTGAAACATGGACGATAACTATTTTGGACAAGAAGAGAATAGAAGCTTTCGAAATGTGGTGCTACAGAAGAATACTGAAGATTAGATAGGTAGATCACGTAACTAATGAGGAGGTATTGAATAGGATTGGGGAGAAGAGAAGTTTGTGGCACAACTTGTCTAGAAGAAGGGATCGGTTGGTAGGACATGTTTTGAGGCATCAAGGGATCACAAATTTAGCGTTGGAGGGCAGCGTGGAGAGTAAAAATCGTAGAGGGAGACCGAGAGATGAGTACACTAAGCAGATTCAGAAGGATGTAGGTTGCAGTAGGTACTGGGAGATGAAGCAGCTTGCACAGGATAGAGTAGCATGGAGAGCTGCATCAAACCAGTCTCAGGACTGAAGACAACAACAACAACAACAACAGGTTTTATCAGCACTCAACTACTACGGGGATGCTTGGTGAACTAAAATGGGAACCCCTGGAGGGAACATGACGCTCTTTTCGCGAGACAGTAGTGCGGAAATTTAGAGAACGAGCATTTGAGGCTCACTGCAGAACCATTTTACCGCTTCCAGCGTACAGTTCGCGTAAAGCCTTGAAGATAAGATCCGAGGAATTAGGGTTCGTACGGGGTGTTTTAGACAGTCGTTTTTCCCCGCTCTGTTTGCAAGAGGAACAGGAAAGGCAAAGGCTATTAATAGTATAAGGTACCCTCCGACATGGACCGTATTTTGGTTTGTGAAGCATGTATCTAGATGTAGATGTTTCGACCACCAAGCTCGCCTGATCCGAACCCAATGGAACATAGCTGGGATACTCTCGAATGCCACCTCCGCGCACCAAATACCTTCCTGCAACTTATGTAAGCTGTGTGACGTCTGTGTAGGCATCTAGCGCCACATATCAAGGACTTATCGATTTAGCGCCACTCAGTATAGCTGCTGTATTCTGCCACAAAGATGGCACACATTCTATCAGGCAGGTGGTCATAGCTTTCCTGGCTTAACAGTGCCTTATACACAAGACGAAATAGAACGAAAATAACGTACGCCCCTGTCTCGAAGACTTCTAATGACACGAATTTGTAAAACTGCGTGAACTGAGTTTCATGAAGCCCGCTTAAAAGAGTGACTTCGCAGTTTCGTAGAAGAACGGTCGCAGGGTCGGAACGCACCTCGATTACTGAAAGGAGCTATGAAGCATTGAGTGATAATTACCTGTATGGGATCCTTACCAGTTGGGTCTGATTCAACAGACTGAGAAGGTCCAAAGAAGAGCGGTAAGATTCACAACTGGTACATTTAGCCATCACGAGAGCACTGCAAATCTCATAGGAACTTTGAACTGGGACATCACTTGCAGATAGACGGCGCGCGAAACGGAAGGGGCTGGTCACTAAATTCCGAAATCCGATTCTCGACGAGGATATAGAGCATATATTATTACCACCACCTTCCAAATCGCGCAATGATCACCATTCAAAGAAAAGGGATATTAGAGCTCGTACTGAGGCGGTCAGACAGTCGTTTTTCCCTCGCGCGATCCGCAAGTGGAACAGAGGGGGGGGGGGGGGGGGGGGGGGGGGGGGGAGAAATATGACATAACCGCGAATTGTGCCCTCTGACACACAGCGCTTGGTGGTTAGCGGAGTATATATGTAGATGTAGAAATTCAAGGTTGCAACTTATATTTTCCTTGCACATTACGTTTAGCAATAAGGAGCATCTTCTGATATAATGTGGCACTAAAGAACTTGTGCAAGGAAAATGAAAGTTGCGATCATCACTTCTTCATATTTATCAGAAGATATGAATCAGATTATAAGCTGAAACAAAAACAAGGTAATAATAAGAAGAGAGATGTGAGCAAAATGCACCGTTTGTAGTGTAGGCCACATGTTTAATATGGATGTTTTAATGGAATTTTGTCAGTTCTGCAAAACGAAAGGCGATCACATTTGGTGGGTGGCACTGACACTAGGGCACGTTTGATAGCTTCGTCCGCTGAACGATGGGACGAGTTTTAATAACGCGGCTGCCTCTACGGCTGTAGGTGGGCGGATGCATTGCCACGTCACTGACCGCTATCAACGTATCTGCTGTCAAGGCTGGCCGCTAGATGTCACCCGAATTAAATTTTGGTCTCACTGACGGCACGTTCTGTTACCTGTGGGCAGAGCTGTGACGAAACTTTTGCGTGACAGAGCGGTTAGACATTTCGACGTAGCCGCCATCATCATCATAATCATGATCATCATCATAATCATCGTTTCGTCACGTGTAAACGGCAGTTCTCAGCTACCTGTGGGTTTCGGTAAATGTGACTCCTTCTCTTAAGTTGCTAAACCGGACGTGTGTTGAAAGTTTCCACGTATCATATGAAAGTAAATACAGTCTGTTGCCGGATAAGGCAGACTCCGAAATTGTTTATGACGGTAAGTATAGGTCGATTTTTTTCGATACTAGCTAATACTACCATTAGAAATATCAGAATATAGGTATCATAAATATTAAATAACTCAGGGAAACTGATAACCTTTTACTACTACACAAAAAGCATATGTTCACTGCTTTCGTGACAGAAGCAATGAACTTGTGGCTTTTTGTGTATTATCTACTCAGTTGCAGCCCTTGGCATACCGTCCGTTATAGACGAAGTGTTTCTTTCACTGCCAGTGTTTTGAAATTTAAAATTATACTCTACCTATGTTGTATACAGAAAAAAGTACAGCAGTACAAATTATGTGCACTCTGTAAGGAACATATCAGATTACAGCAACGTATCAGTAATGTTATGTTGTTCCATCTTAGCAAATAAGTTTGAGCATTAATTTGAAACCTCATTGGTTCGTGAAAAAACATCACAGCTCCACACTTTCCCTTGTACTGAAAATGAGTGCTTTTATCAATAAACATAAAGGCTATTTCAAATGAGAGTTTTGTCATAAAGAAAAGCTTGTCTTGGTAGACTGTACTAACTGCGCGTATGGATAATACAGACATCATATCGTGTCCTGTCATCAAAATAAGCCTGCAGAGAGAAAAGTGCTTAATTCGTATCATGTATAAACAATTAAAAATCACCACTCTAACACCATTTCAGTCGAAATTACATTAGCACACCATCGTCATGGGAAACGTACCATAGAATTGTGAGACACTTCCTCCGCAAAAGCCTAAAAGGATTATTTAGTTACAACATCGTAAACATCGTCTTTTACAATCTACTCACAATACTGTGCACAGTCACATCCTTACAGATGCTACCACAATGAGAGTGTTTCACATATATATCGGTCAAACATTATCATCAGGCATTTCAGCACGTGGTGTAATATTCGGGGCCCACTGTTAATAATAGCCAAAGTTCGAAACGTGCCACGTAACCTGCAGGAATGGTAAAAATACAGATCGTGACGCTCTAAAAGCTGATTGTTCAGAAAGTAAATGACACAAAGTAACCAGTGTACACAGAGTATATTGTAAAATTCACGAACTTACTGACAACCGCATGGGCTCTCTAAGCTTAGTGACATAAAAACGTGTTTTATAGTAGATTTCAATGCAAAGAATGATTTGCATAAAAATGGTAATAATCATGCGGGTTCATTAACGTTATAAACTGCAAGCTTGATTGTCGTACGTTGAAATTCGGAAATGATGCCCCGGGTATGGCGCGTCATTGTCGGGTCACCAAACCAATAGCTTCCATCTAATATATCAGTCTGGAAAATACGTTAAAGACTTCACAGTTTAGAGGACCATAGGGTTATATGAAGTACATTGAAATGAAAAATTATTAAGTTACAAGTACTTATTATTACAAACAAATCTCAAGAATACACTATTTACTTAACCTGATCGTCCAATGGCTAAAAATAGAAACGCAAAAAGAACATCATCACTCACATTTTTAAAAACATACTGCAATCAAAAACCAAAAAAGGCAGTAATTTGTTACACAGATATAATCTCTGCTGTAAGCAAAAAGCTTTATCGCTGATTTTAGCGAAATCTAGAAGCTCGACACCAAAATATTGTGTCGGATATGGTATTACATATCCCTAACCAAGCTGTCCTATCCACGTCACGTAGAAAATGAAAGATTTTCTTCCATAAAAAATTAGGGGAGGTGGAAAGAAGGAAGGAAGATTAGGGAGACTATGGTGATTAGGGATTAACGTCCCGTCGACGTCGAGGTCATAAGAGAAGGAGCACAAACTCGGAAAGTTTCAAGGATGGGGAGAGCAATCGGTCGTACCATTTCAAACGAACCATCTCGGAAATTACTTAGGGTGATTTAGAGAAATCACCGAAAACTCTAGTCTGGGCTGCCGGACGCGTATTTGAACCGTCGTTCTCTCGAATACGAGTCCAGTGTGCTAACCACTGCGCCAGCTCGTTTTCAGAGTGGAAATAAGAGAGTAGGAAGAGACGGTTCACCAGCTGCTATCTGATAAATAGTTTCCGATTTCTTTCCCGCTCCCAATTTACGGCGATTCTCACACAAAATTGCAGGGCTCGCATTACTGCAAACAGAGGAACCAACATGTCTGATCCAGGAACTGCAAATGTATTGCTGTACCATGTGTCGTAGCGGTCTGTATTCTTAGCATCATTTAGACCTTAGTTTGACTTGAAACGCCTGTAAGCAGCATCTATATTATTCAGCATTTGAAGTAATTCAGTCGTAAGGGAAGCATCAAAACCAGAGAAAGAAGAAGGAAATTTAGTTTTTTCTCCCACTGAATGGTTACAGCCAGGGTGATCACAGCTGTTCTAGCACTGCACATGAAGAATTCTTTCAGTGTCCATCCAAATTCGTTGAAATGAGATACATAATTTCTAAATAATGAAACATTTTAAAAATCGTAGTACTCTGACAGCTTTGTTATGCGAAGTGCCTTTTGTGTAATAAAACTGACAGCCTTCTATGTGAAAGTACATGTATGCATTACTTATAATAAAATTGACAGTCTACGGTGGCTCTGAAATGTTACACGAAGACACTAATGAGATATAGAGGGTTATTCGTAAGTATCTCCGGAGTTCCAGAAGGCTGTGCATATGTGACAAAGCACACCGAAAACAATGTACCTATGTGCAAAATATGTCTCCGGGTTCTTAACTCACAGTACAGGTGCTCATTAGAGGCACCACTTGTGACGTGGCAAACGTCAACAGATGTGTGCAGTTCATCGCAGTCACTTTGCTCTCGCGCGGTAAGGCGCAACAATAGCAGTCCGCTTTCGAAACCTGTTAAATGGGTCGCTTATTTTTAGGCGCGAACTAATTCGATGTGACAGTACGGAGCGGATTATCTGTAGACAAGTTCAAAAAGGCCTGACCTCTAGTGATGGTAACTACTTGGGAAGATGCTCTAACCACTGGCATATGTCACTTTTCTGAATGTTCTGTAGTTTCCACACACTCGTCTTCTGAAACCCTGGATGTACCTCGTAGAAACCCTACGCAACTTGATTGTTGTCTTCAATAAAAATAAAATTAAAATAAAAAAACAGATACAAAAGAAAAGATCCAGTGCCGTTAAGCGAGACATTTCAGAAGCAGTTAAGGTTTACGTCTCGCACATCGCAATATCTAAAACTGTACGCCAACAGCAAAAGCGATCCTCTGTCGTCAGTAGGAACTGAATAGCGAAGCGTCTCTCGGTCCCAAGTGTTTGCAGCGCAGAATTCTGAATACGAATGGCATCGATTGTGGACTAAACACCGGGTGCGGCCCAAACACTCTTGTCACCGATCTGATTGCCCTAACGATGCTGAATGGCGCCGGGCAATGGCCTCTCAATTTACAATTCATATCGCGTCCATCTCATAATGTATCGATTGGATCCTTGCTTCCACGCGAGTGAATCACCTTCGCCCCATCCTCCAACACGATGTACACGGAAGCTCTTTGTTATCAGGCGAGCTGCGTGATCGGGCCATAACAACGCAATATTCCAAAGCAGAACAAATATTGCGATTCGTACCTAGATAACATGTCCTCTCCGAAAAGACGTTTATTCTAACAATCAAAGATATACACAAAGTTTTAAGGCCCTGATGCAATTGCTTTTCCTTATATCACCATCGTTGTCTAACGACTTTTTCCATTCGGAAAACCAGTCGGTCGGAATCAGCATCAAAGAAATCAGGGACCATGTCTAGGGGCCACTCAACGACAACATTCTGAAGGTCGGCATCGTTCCTGAAGTGACTACTGTCCAGGAGTCACTTTAATTATCAAAAGAGATGACAATCGCTTGGTGTAAGGTCCGGGCTGTATGGACGGTGTTCCAAAATAGTCCGTGGGAAACGCTGTATCAAATCACTTGAAACCGAGGTCGTATACGGTCGGCCGTTGTTTTGCAACAACAGGACACCTTGCGAAGGCAACTTGGGTAGTTTCCCACCAATCTCCTTCCGCAGATATGGTAGAATAACAGCATTTTTTCTCCAATGTCTCCGTGTCTCAAAAGACTGGTCAGTACTTGCCCCACGAAACTCCTTGTCCTGAATTTCGTGTCATGTGTCATATGACGCACTGATGCTTCATCCAATGTGCAAATGCTGCAAGGACAGAATAACCTCCGTCTGATACCCAATTCACCTGACTTGCCATATTGCTCAAGTATTCCGGTAGTATAACGTTTCGTGAAATGTAAGGGGCAATCAGACGAAGAACGAGCACCCAGCACAATGGGACCATGGAATTGGTCCATTCAAAAATAATCACCATTCGCAATAAGACAATCAATTCCTGTTTCGAAGAACGCGGTCGGTCTCTGACAGATCCACAACCACCCACAGACTGAAACCAAAGTCTTCGCATGTCTTCCCTCTCGTCGTCAAAGATGTGAAGTCACACGCTGAAAGATCCAGGTTGTTCTAATGATGCAGCAGTGTTTCCCAACCAAATCGCTGAAGTACAGTATTCGTCCGATTGGCAGTGTGGAATCGGGCGTTATCGTGCATCAGGATGATTTCATTAGACGGCATTGCGTGAACTGAGGGCAAATGGCGAAAGCAAGTAGTGGGAACATCCCACATCATTTCCTCCAAAAACGTCCAAAGCTGTTCACATGTGTTCCAGTAAGGTTATTATGATCTTCTCCTTCTTACTCCACTGCATGGGCCCTCTGCTCATCAATTCCGAAACTGCAACACCACATGTAAAACAGGCCAGGGATGCTGTCGGACGGTGTCATCCCGTTGCACGATAACGCCTGCCCTACACTTTCAACTGGACGAAGGCTGCGTTACAGTGACTTGACTGGAAAGCACTGCATGATCATGGGTCTTTAAATGCGTAGTTTTCACATCTTTGGCGACCTGAAGAAAGACGTGTGTAGGCGTCGGTTTCAGTTGTGGTCTACTGCATTCTACGAAACAGGAAGTGGTCGTCCTGTCTCACGGTGGATTAGATTAGACTAGATTCAGTTTTCGTTCCAGAGATTCAAAAATGAGATGAATCTCTTAGGTGTGGGACATGTCAGATTATTATATTAACACGTGTAGTTATTACTATTTAATGGAATCATTCTATGGTCCAGTTTAAGGGTTGTTTGGTTTTCATTTGACTGATCCTTTTATATCCACAGCTCCACAACAGTGCAAGAGGATTCCCTGAGTTCGGATGCAAACTGCCTCACACGAATGCTATGATCGGCCTGTCAATCCCTCGACATTTTCAAATGTTCAAATATGTGTGAAATCTCATGGGACTGAACTGCTAAGGTCCTCAGTCCCTGAGCTTACACATTACTTAACCTAAATTATCCTAAGGACAAACACACACACCCAAGCCCGAGGGAGGACTCGAACCTCCGCCAGGACCAGCCGCACAGTCCATGACTGCAGTGCCCCAGACCGCACGGCTAATCTCGCACGGCAAGCCCTCGACATGGCTGACTTAACCATCTGATGACACTTCAGGACCTGTGATGTTCAGAAGTACAAAGAAATGTTCCTTCAGACATCCATGCATGTCCGAAGAAACAGGCACCTGAAGCTGTATTTCTTTACTTCCAGAAGAAATTCAGTATAGTTAGGCCACCACAGTTCAATATATTCTACCTATTCGAATAACCGTAGCTCGTGATGTTTCCCCTTTCCACGACTGCCCCAACGCATGACGCATGGATGCATGTCGAGCGGTCGGTGCAGATGGTCGTGTGTAGGAATACCCATGTATCCATCATGCTATTGAAGTACCTATACATTATACGATGTGTAAGTTATGCAAGTTATCCCCTCACCACATGTCTTCAAAATCGGTGGCACAGTTAAGTCACAAAAAAAACAGAGTTACTTTCGCATTTATAATATTAATACGGATACTCATGATACATTTCAGGGTGCTGGATCTATCATCAAACGATAAGCTTGGATTACCTCTTGAAGACAGATCTATGTAACGTGACGCCTGAGCCGTGGCTGGCTCGTATTGATGCCGTATGTTCTTTACCATTTTGTCGCAATCCAGTGGTGTCTGCCTCCTGGCTCAGCAGCTGTTGTGGCTGAGCAAGGATAATTTGGAAAATATTTCGAGTAGATTTCCCCATCGTGTTATAGTTCTGGCTGGAGATTTTAATTTGCCGGATATAAACTAGGAAACTCAAACGTTCATATCGGGTGTCAGGGACAAAGAATCCAGTGATATTTTTTTAAGTGCTTTATCTGAAAACTCCCCTGAGCAGTGCAACAGAGAACCGACTCGTGGCATAACATATTAGACCTTCTGGTGACCAAAAAGACCCGAACTATTTGAAACAGTTAACGCAGAACAGGGAAACAACGATCATAAAGCGGTTACTGCATCGATGATTTCAGCCGTAAATAGAAATATTAAAAAAGATTGAAAGAAAAAAATGGCTCTGAGCACTATGGGACTTAACTACTGTGGTCATCAGTCCCCTGGAACTTAGAACTACTTAAACCGAACTAAGGACATCACACAACACCCAGCCACCACGAGGCAGAGAAAATCCCTGACCCCGCAGGGAATCGAACCCGGGAACCCGGGCGTGGGAAGCGAGAACGCTACCGCACGACCACGAGATGCGGGCAAAGATTGGAAGATTTTTATCTGTTTAGCAGAAGTGACAAAAATCAGATTTCAGAGTACCTGATGGCTCAACACAAAAGTTTTGCCTCCAGTACAGATAGTGTTGAGGATCAGTGGACAAAGATCAAACCCATCGTACAACATGTGTTAGATGAGTATGTTCCAAGCATGATCGTAAGAGATGGAAAAGAGCCACCGTGGTACAACAACCGAGATAGAAAACTGCAGCGGAAGCAAAGGGAACTTCACAGCAAACATAAACATAGCCAAAGGTTTGCAGACAAACAAAAATTACGCGAAGCGAAATGTTGTGAGAGGAGAGCTATGCGAAAGGCGTTCAATGAATTCGAAAGTAAAGTTCTATGTACTGATTTGGCAGAAAATCCTAAGAAATTTTGGTCTTATGCCAAAGAGGTAGGTGGATTAAAACAAAATGTCCAGACACTCTGTGACCAAAATGGTACTGAAACGGAGGATGACAGGCTAAAGGAAGAAATACTAAATGTCTTTTTCAAAAGCTGTTTCACAGACTGCACTGTAGTTCCTTCTCTAAATTGTCGCACAGATGACAAAATGGTAGATATCGAAATAGACGACAGAGGGATAGAGAAACAATTAAAATCGCTCAAAAGAGAAATGGCCGCTGGACCTGATGGGATACCAGTTCGATTTTACCGAGAGTACGCGAAGGAATTTGCTCCCCTTCTTGCAGCGGTGTACCGTAGGTCTCTAGAAGAGCGTAGCGTTACAAAGGATTGGAAAAGGACAGAGGTCATGCCCATTTTCAAGTAGGGATGTCGAACAGATGTGCAGAACTATAGACCTATATCTGTAACGTCTATCAGTTGTAGAATTTTAAAACACATATTATGTACGAATATAATGACTTTTCTGGAGACTAGAAATCTACTCGGTAGGAAACAGCATGGGTTTCGAAAAAGACGATCGTGTGAAACCCAGCTCGCGCTATTTGTCCACGAGACTCAGAGGACCATAGACACGGGTTCCCAGGTAGATGCCGTGTTTCTTGACTTCCGCAAGGCGTTCGATACAGTTCCCCACAGTCGTTTAATGAACAAAGTAAGAGCATATGGACTATCAGACCAATTAGGCGATTGGATTGAAGAGTTCCTAGATAATAGAACGCAGCATGTCACTCTCAATGGAGAGAAGTCTTCCGAAGAGTGATTTCATGTGTACCGCAGGGGAGTGTCGTAGGACCGTTGCTATTCACAATATACATAAATGACGTTGTGGATGACATCGGAAGTTCACTGAGGCTTTTTGTGGATGATGCTGTGGTATATCGAGAGGTAGTAACATTGGAAAATTGTACTGAAATGCAGGAGGAGCTGCAGCGAATTGACGCATGGTGCAGGGAATGGCAATTGAATCTGAATGTAGACAAGTGTAATGTGCTGCGAATACATAGATAGATAGATCCCTTATCATTTAACAGGTCAGCAACTGGAAGCAGTTAATTCCATAAATTATCTGGGAGTACGCATTAGGAGTGACTTAAAATGGAATGATCATATAAAGTTGATCGTCGGTAAAGCAGATGCCAGACTGAGATTCATTGGAAGAATCCTAAGGAAATGCAATTCGAAAACAAAGGAAGTAGTATGCAGTACGCTTGCTCGCCCACTGCTTGAATACTGCTCAGCAGTGTGGGATCCGTACCAGATAGGGTTGACAGATAGATAAAATCCAACGGAGAGCAGCGCGCTTCGTTAAAGGATCATTTAGTAATCGCTAAAGCGTTACGGAGATGATAGATAAACTCCAGTGGAAGACTCTGCAGGAGAGACGCTCAGTAGCTCGGTACGGGCTTTTGTTAAAGTTTCGAGAACATGTCTTCACCGAGGGGTCAAGCAGTATATTGCTCCCTCCTACGTATATGTCGCGAAGAGACCATGAGGATAAAATCGGAGAGATTAGAGCCCACACAGAGGCATACCAACAATCCTTCTTTCCACTAACAATAATAGACTGGAATAGAAGAGAGAACCGATAGAGGTACTCAAGGTACCCTCCGCCACACACCGTCAGGTGGCTTGCGGAGTACGGATGTAGATAGATAGATAGATCCTTTTAAAGCAATGTGTAATTAAGTGATTCTTAGCAAAATAGAAGTTTGTGTTTGTTGTGCAACTAACAGTAACTGATTAAGGCTCCCTCCACAACCCTAACCTGCGAAACCAGATTATAACGACAGCAATTAGTATAATTTCTTTTCCAGGGCATAGAACATGGTGGTGTATGTTCAGAAACTGTAGTATTTTCCAGTGGTCAAATGTCTACCGCCGTGCCAGCACAGGGACTGATAAACAAAGAAATCTAGTGACCGGATACAGCTAGCTTTTGCTTCTTGAACCATATGTGAATCACTTTACTACATATTATAAACTGAAATACCTCATTGCGTTTTTGTGTATATATTAAGGCTTGTCTCAGAAACGAGGGTACTCTAGAAGTTTTGCTATGGTTCTTACTAATCGATAGACTGATTCATGAAGGAAGCTTGTGCGTACAATTTACAGATAATTCGTACCAACTGACTGAACTATGATGATGTCCGTCGATTAAGCCATGCGTATTCAGAATTTTTCAGGTGAGCGCTGCTTAAATCTTTTAGCTTATATTTGAATTTGGAGTAAATATTCAGTTACGGAATATTATTCTCTGAAATTTAATCAAAATCTATGCTGTGATCCGTAAACAAAATTACCTGATCCGCTCTATCCTGCTAAACGTTCCCCTGGCAAGTCGTCCGGACGTAGATACAGAAAAAGGTCCTGTGTCACTGTATAAATTTTAATAGCGATCTAGACATTTTTCTCCCATATATTGAATGATCGCGGACTCGTACAGCAGATTCGTTTAATTTGTTAATGATGAGGTCCCATACTCTTAGGAGCGTAGGGGACGGTGAGGCAGACGAGTACCGCCGTACTATGCAACGTCCTAGCAGAGGCGGCTTGCCGTTGTCTTCCCCCGACCGTAATGAGGATGAATGATAATGATGACGACACAACAACACCCAGTCATCTCAAGGCATGAAAAATCGCCGACCCTGCCGGGCATCGAACCCCGGACCCCGTGCGCTGGAAGCGAGAAAGCATCCGCAAGACCACGAGCTGCGGACTTGTTAATAAATCAAAACTATGATAGCTAAGGAAGTAATAGAATAAAAATAAGCAAACAAACTCTCGAGTCTCAGTGTCAGAGGCCGTGGCGATTACATTGACTACCCCCTACGAAAAGAAGTGCAGTCGTAAGACCCCTAGCACCCCTTCATGTGGGTATGCATGTGGGTGTCTTACGACACGTATCGGCAACTTTGGATCGCATAGTGTGCTTTCAACCAAAACTGGCACGTTTGTAACATACTGGCAAGAGAAACAATTCTGGTTGAGGTATACCACAAACATTAGAAAAACGGCTATTTTGGCTTCGCCGCTATTAAATTAATATAATCTATCAAATCGCAAAGATTTTTGAATGACATTTTTATTGCACATTGGTCTTTGTAACTTTTTCTTATTTATACTTAGCCATGGGTGACAGTTTCGACACGAGATTAACTGTCATGTCATCATTATCTCTCGCCTCCTGTCACGGTGGATACGATAAGACATAAAGGCAACGTTATACTCAATCTCATATGTGCGTGAATACCGATATTCTAGTTACGTTTATAATAAATAACAAAAAACATTAGAACAACCAGTGTAGATTAAGAACTTAAAGCAACTGCCAATTAAATCAGGAAGTATATCAGTATGAAGAACACTGTGACTTGCTTTAAGTGTAACTTATCTATCTTTGGGAAGAGAAACTGAGATACTTGGTTTGTTTGTAAACCGAGACTCCTTCAGGTAGGTGATTTCTTCCGTGATCGAAACTTTGAGGTGCTCCGTTTCCGGAGAGAGAAATTTCCGATGGAAATTTGTGAACCGTAACGCTTCCCAGATGAGTTGACCTGAGTGGGAGCGAAACTTTTCCGACGCGGTTCTCGTGATTAGCCACGAGCCTCGGCTTGACGTCGTTACCGCTTAATTACGATCGGCAACTCGGGGCGGCGTCCATCTGCAACATAAAGGCGATTAGGGCAACTTCAGCGGCGGGTAGCGACTAGCGAGCACCGGCGCAGCCGACGCCCATCAGCACGCCCACGACACAGGGGGGGGGGGGGGGGGGGGAAGAGTTCCGTGGAGAGGAGGGGGGAGGCTGGGGTGGGGGACCGGGTGGGGGCGGGAGGAAGGGAAGCTTGGGGGAAAGCTAAGACTCCAAGAGTTCGACAGGCGTCGAGTTCATAAACTGCTCCCAGCTTTTAAATAAAAGTCGACCAGCAAAATACACTGACGTAAGACTCACTTCGGCTTAGGATCGAAAGGAATATAACTGCGCCACATAGTTACGTTTCGTTCGCTTCCAAACAGCTTGCACTGCCACACGTAAACAGTTAAAATTACATATGATGATCGAGATTAATAGGAAAATGAGCAGTAGTAGAGTTCTTTTAAGGCCATATGATATCGTATTTTTATTTAGATTCAGGATATATTAGATGAGGATCAGTTTTTCTTTTGGAAACTTAAAATCACGAAGAAGGCATTTCTGACATTGCACCTGATAATCGAAGGAAAAGTTGAAAATTCAATACACCTTCATAGGATTTAAAGACCTACAAAAAGCGATCGACAATACAAAGTGGTGCAAGATGTTCCAAATTCTCAGGAAAACAAGTGTAGCCTTTAGGGAAAGACAAGAGGGAGAAATAAGATTGGAAGACTAGGAATGAAGTGCTCAGGAAGTATGCAAGGCGGGGTGTAGTCCTTTAATCCTTCTTTCCGATCTGTACAACGAAGAAGCAATGATGGAAATAAAAGACTCAAAAGTGGGATTAAAATTCAAGGGCAAAGATAAGATTCGGGAATAACTTTGCTATTGTCAGTGAGAGTGAGGAATAACAGGAGGATCCGTTAAACGGAATACGCAGCCTAAGGCACACGTGCTTAGGTACTGAGAGTAAACCTTCGAATAATGAAAATAATGAGGAATAATAGACATAGGATTAGTGAGAAATTTAACAACAAAATTAGGGACCATGAGAGAGGCGAAGTAGAGGACTTTTCTTACGTTGGAAGATAAATAGCACATGACGGCAAAACCAAAGAGGACATAAAAAGTAGGCAACCATAGGAGAAGAGGATATTCCTAACAGAAAGAGGTGTATTAGATATCAAACATCGGCCGTAATTTGAGGAAAAAATTTCAGTGTATCACAGTTGAGGAAGAGCCGAAAAAGAAGATAATCGAAACATTCAAGATGTGGTGCTCTAAGAGTACGCTGGACCGATAAGATAAGAAAGAATGGTTCAAATGGCTCTGAGCACTATGGGACTCAAAATCTGTGGTCATCAGTGTGATGTCCTTAGGTTAGTTAGGTTTAAGTAAGAAGTAGTTCTTACTTAAAACTAACTAACCTAAGGACATCACACACATCCATGCCCGAGGCAGGATTCGAACCTGCGACCGTAGCAGTCCCGCGGTTCCGGACTGAGCGCCTAGAACCGCGAGAGATAAGATAAGAAATGAGGATGTTCTCTGTAGAATAGGCGAGGAGAGGAAATGTATAAAATATTGGAAAGAAGAAGGGGCAGCATGACAGAACTGTATTAAGAAGTTAAGAAGCAACCTGAGAGAATTGTAGAGGGTAAAGCACGTGGAAGACCGAGATATATCCAACACATAACTGAGGTCGTTGAGTGCAAGTGCTATTCAGAGCTGAAGAGGTACAAAAAAAGTAAAACTCAGATTTCAACAATAAAATTTCACGGATCGTGCCAACAAATTTCATTCTTACATAACTGCTGATGAGACTGTATTTTCCTCTACAGTGCAGATCCGATGTATACAATTGTGTTATAATTGATCGTCGGTTAAAAAATTGCTGGGTTACACGTATTGAAACTGGGTACACTCACAATACGGCCAGAAACTTATAATATGATCCTTCCATCGACAGTCAAACTCACATCCGCATCTAACCGAAAACCTAATTTTACTAGCACGTAAGTTACCTAGTCATATGTCAACATCGAAGGAGGATAATATTCCAACAAGCAATATGGGAAGTTAGATTTTTTTAAAGTACTGAGCGTGACAGAACTTCCTGTGAAACATTGTTAAGTAACTTCTCTGAGAACTACCTGGAAAAGTTCGCCGGCCGTGGTAGCCGAGCAGTTCTAGACGTAGTGCGGAACCGCGCGACTGCTACGGTCGCAGGTTAGAATCCTGCCTCAGGCATGGATGTTTCTGATGTTCTTAGGTTATTTAGGTTTCAGTAGGTCTACGATCTAGGGGACTGATGACCTCCGATGTTAAGTCCCATAGTGCTAAGAGCCATTTGAACCATTCGGAAAAGTCCAGTAGCCTACCCACGCTGAAAATGTATTAGGTCTAACGGCAACAAATAGATCTGTCATCTTCGAGGATGTCCACATTGTAACTGGTATCAGTAGCCACGAGACATTTGTAGCAACAGTGATTACTAAAGCATAAATGGATATAAGTAGGCAGAAGTAGTTTTATATGAAACAAACAAAACAAAGTGGCGGTAGTGTCGTATCACGACAACGAACTAGGAACACATGTTCAAATGGCTCTGAGCACTATGGGATTCAACTTCTGAGGTCATCGGTTCCCTAGAACTTGGAACTACTTAAACGTAACTAACCTAAGGACATCACACACATCCATGACCGGGGCAGGATTCGAACCTGCGAGCGTAGCGATCACGCGGTTCCAGACTGTAGCGCCTAGAACCGTTCGGCCGCCCCGGCCGGCATCAACACTTGTCTGTGGAGCGAAGCACTTAGAGAAACTGTGGCTCAGGTATAAAAGAATAGTTGACCATGTACTTCGGATATATGTTACAGCAGAACAGTTGATGTTAGGAAGGACCCTTTGCGGTACATAATCACTGTAAAGGAACTTGTAAAGAAACAGAGACAGCTGCATAGTAGGTGCTAAACAATTCGCAGGGACTGAAAGGGACTCCTTGTATTATTATCCCACGATTATTGTCGGTTGAGTGGTGTCGTGATGCCAAGAGCTGTACATTCCTGTATGTGACAGAGTGGTCAGATAGCGTGCATGCACTTGCACAGACTCCACATTTGACATTCTGGCGTCTCACACACGTCTTTAAATGGGACTATGTTTCTGCGGTTTTTGGCCATTCAGATTATGGCTTGGTATTAAAAACGCGACTTTGATACTCGAGTAACAGACTAATAACTGTTGTATGTAAAGCTGCACATATGCTGCTTAAGGATAAACTCGCCTTAAATCGCAGTCCAATCCTGAAACTAGCTAAAAGATCAGTTCCTGATAGCCTTGTATACATTTAGGAGTTTACCTCAATAATAGATGAAACACTGCAGCAGATATATATTCAGCCTCTCAAATGGCGGTCCCACACAGAATTGCTAGCGGCCGTAACTTAATCCCGGAGACTGTAAAACTGTGCCGTACCGGCTGTCATTGTAAAGACAAGTGCGACTATAGACTATAAAATATCTTTATAAAAAACTAAATTTCGTTAGTTTCATTACTTGTTTTCATTCAGTAATCATTGTAATTTTGATTTTATGCACAACTTACTTATGGTTTAGTTATATTGTATAAATTAGTATCTCTGTGACAAAGTTATTAGATATAATAATAACAGAAAAAACATATTATGTAGTTTCTTCAGTGTTATGAACGTATTGCGCGACCTGCATTAAACACGCCACCGTAGGGTAGTTTCTCATACTGCAATAAATAAACTCTTTTTATCGGTACCACAACGCGAAACACGTCAACAGCAGTGACTGTAAAAATCAGGTCAGAGAGTGCAATTCGTCACTTGAAGAGACAACATAATTATTTACTGGCTTAAAAAGGAAAAATAGGAATTCAGTGTCAGATAGAGAGCAGTACTTGGTATCATTGAGAATATTGTCCTACACATGTCGAAATCACTTGCGCAGATATATAGGTGCTGAAGCTTTCAGACCGGATCTGCAAAACCCTGATTTTTCTCTGCATACTAACATTTCGCAGGAAACAGCTTCGTAAATGAATAATTTCTTAGCAGTAATACCAGGTTGTGTCCAAAGCGTGCTACTTTCCTAGGCATTGGTTTCCGATGTCGTTTTACAATTTGTTAGTATAAATTCCCAGAGATCCAGATTTCAAACACACATTTTAAAGAAATGGTTACAATCAGACTGTTTATTTCAAGCCGCATTTTCTTCTTCCTTTCTTCCTTTACAGAAATGTTCCCATTTTCATTGCAGTTTGGATGTAAGCTAATGGCTCTACATCATCAAAATTCAGTTGTCAGCTAGTCGAGAGATAGTAGACAGGTACTCATGTCCTCCTAGAAAGTAGACACTTCCACAGTCATAAGTTTCGGCTTCGTTCTCTCCTGAGTTCACCAACAAAATTCAAAATCTGAAACGTCACAAGTTTCCAACACAAGAGATGACCAGAATATTGAGTGAAATAACTCTTTATTAATTTCTCCCCTTCTTTGGCGTCGGTAACTTTTGTATAGTGGTGGAGAGGAATGAATTCACCAGAAGCTGTAAAACGAGCTTCAGTCTTACTGCAGAGACTGGTTACCCGCATACCATAATAGTAGTAGCACTGAGAAGAAATGGATACAGTTCTTTTTAATGCTTTTCATTGACATGAATTTTACATATTTAGTTCAAAATTACGATTTTAGCAACAGAAATTTCTGACACAGTAATAGCTTAAAGGAATAATGATAGAGATGACGAAAATTAAACATACTGTATAAATTTATAATTCACAAAAGAAATCGATTTTATTCGTGAGAAGTCTTCCAAGTTCAAGTTTTATGATCTTCGTCGATGGGCGGTATTAGCAGCTGGAGGTTCATTGTGGCTGCTTGGTACTCGGAACCGGCTCTGCGTAGAACGATAACTCGTTCGGCGACTGCAGATTGCTTCTTTACCAGGTCATGACCCCGCTTTGCTACTGCGTCATGGTGTTTATAGGAGCCCATCGGTTTTCTATTGTTGTTAGTACATTTGAGATGTGGTTGTACCGAAGGAGGCTGAAAGTTAGGTGGACTGATAATGTAAGGAATGAGGAGGTCCTGCGCAGAATAGGAGAAGAAAGTAACATACGAAAAACACTGGCAAGGAAAAGGGACAGGATGATAGGACGTGTGTTGAAGACATCAGGGAATGACTTCCATGGTACTATAAGTAGCAGTAGATGGTAAAAACTGTGGGAGGAGACAGACATTCGAATACATCCAACAAATAATTAAGAAATTAGAGCACATGTTCTACTCTAAGGTGAAGAAGTTGGCGCAGGGGACGAATCGTGTGTCGCATCAAGCCACAAACAAATTAGTAGAAACGAAAAAGTGGCATGTGCTAGAAGGACTTGCGCTCTGAGGGTTCCGTACAAGTGTAATTATGTATACATATAATTCAGCTATTGTCCTGATAAGTATGTTTCCGAGTATCAAAATATGTGACATAAATTTCCATATATTTTGATTGCACTAGCATAGAAGCTCACATTTCTTACACCACCAAGAGCCCCTAGACCTTACTATTTGCGATAAATTTCAGCTTCATACATCTAACTGTTCCTGAGAAAAATGTGTGTTACTAGACGGCTACTAGACGGCCGTATATTTTGATTGCTTCGTCCTTGAAGCCCACATTTTGTATGCTGCCAAGGGACCGAAGGCCGTAGTATTTGATACAGCTTTCAACCTGATACCTCTAGCCGTTCGTAAGATAAATGACCTTAACAGACGAACAGACAGACGGACAGCAAAGTGTTTCTATAAAGATTCCGTTTTTACCAAATGAAGTAGGGGAACCCTGAACAGAGCCTAAGATCTCTTGTCTTAAACTGTGCTACAGCATACACTTTACAAACCTTTCATTTTGCCTGGCAATAATTACGGTATACAAGCCAACTGAAAAAGCCCTAAGTGTAAGCATGTTAATGTTTTCGCTAACAGCGATTCTTTTTACTAGCAAAAATTATGGAGTAGAAGATTGTCAAAGAAGATCTTAAATCATAGAAAATTTAGCAACGTTAACACAGTACCCTTTACTTGAGAAAAAATGGAAAGAATATAAGAACGAAAGTGGTGTAGTCGTGCCTAGGGCCTGGTGTTCAATCCCTAACATTTCTGTTATCTTTATCTGTCACGTACTACTTGTTTCATCTCTGGAAATTTTTGTTGGTATGAGAAACTCAGAGTTGCATCGCAGTTTAGAGTCCACTTTAAACTGAACGACGCCCATGTATGTGGGCTATGGCCACTTTCAGGATTATTGCTTTATGTGAGCTGAGGCCTCAGAAACAGAACTCTGGACAACGATTTTCCAAATAACAGACTATCACTTGCGACAAGGATTGCGACGAAATAGATGCAAGTGAATCACAAACTTTCCCCAATGGACAACGACACGGGAGGAAGTGGGCCGCGACCTTTGGGTCGATCTGGCGCGCTCGCAATTAGCGGAAAATGGCGTCCAGTTGTCTGCGGGGATTGGCGGCGGTCATCGATTCCAGCAACGCGCGGAGCATCGGTCCCCAACCTCACACGAAGAGGCACAGCGTTCAAAGTATTTTTAATTAAGTAATTAAAAGAAAATTGAACATTTATATATGTATTCCTTTCCCAGGCACAATATCATATCAGAATGTAAATCATTTCCATTGGTCATGTGCTAGTGGGTTATCTTTTCCCCATTTCATCTACATATACCTGATTACAGTTCACACACAAATGTTTTGCAGCTGTGGATAGGACCACTTTCAGATTTCTCTGGAGTTCCACTCTGCAATAACACGAGGGACGAATGAAATGTTTCCGAACGATTTCTGATGGCTGTAATTTTATCACGATGATTTTTGTGGAGAAAGATAGTGCCTAAAAGGCTTATTTTCTAGCTATTGGTCGCCGTTTTTATTTCAAAATGAATGTTTTCGGGCAGTATCGCCCATCTTCAGGTCATAACTAGAAGCTACATATTATCAGTCGTAACGGAAGTGTCAATGAGTTTCGTAGAGTATGTGACAGTGAACCTGACAGTTCATTTAAGGCATGTTTCTCTATAGCTAAGAGATATATTGTGCAGGAATTCGATATTGCCCAAAACAGTTCTTTTTGAAATAAAAACAGTAATCGACATGTAAGGTGTCAGGCAAATCCAACACCTTACATGAAAACCCTGACATGATAAGCAAATCCAGTAGTATGTCACATAGCTCCGAATAAATCGTGACATTAAATTAACCAAAGTAATACGAGTAACGAGTGAGCAAATGGAATACCACAGACTAACACAAGAATGCCTAAATGCCTGTCGTACCTTCCCACCGTGAGGCAGACGCAGTTCCGAGGGGAGAAACGAGGACAGAAGCCGAGAGCAGAAGCGTGTTAAGCTAGAGAAGGGAGGGGCTGGGCACCCACGCTGCGAGCCTACCTGTACGACTATACAACCCGCACGTTTTAGCGTGAGGCTTTTTCGCGTCTCAGGTACGTCAAGGATCACCCCCAGCCCATGTTAAAAGATAGAGCCCTCCAGAAGAGCAGTATAGATCTTACGATAACGCTAAAAGGACCACACTAGCTGCAGGTTTTAGCGTGAGACTTTTTAGCGTCTCTGTTACGTTGCAAACTTTAAAAACATTGCCCCACCACGAAAAGTATAACGTTTCTTATTGGATAGACAGAATTTTTGTAGGCGGAGCTTAAGGTTAACATTGAGACCCTGATTGGTCAGATGAAAACACAGCCAAATAGTTTTTTAAAACCAACTTCGGTAAATTGTAGTAAGGAGAAGTTGAGAGTTAGTTCCGAGACGGTGGGCTGGATGGCTGCTGCGCCGGCCGCTGCCGCCCTGACGCTGCTTAGACACCGACAAGGTAATGAACGCACGCGATGCCGCATTTTTGAGCGCATAAGGCTTCACTCAGAACTGCATAAGTCTCATCTGTTACACCCCTTTTTTTGCGTAATACTAATCGTTAATTAAAACTCATGGTGTTCACATTTGCCACTTGAAGAACAGATCTGAAACGCGATTTTTCTTTTATATAGTTATTGAGAAGCTACATCAGCCACTGTAATTTACAACAAGTTAGATAAGAAATTAAAGATAATTGAGTGTCACTGTAGACCATTTTGATAGTTCTCTTTTGTGAAACTTAATTTAAACCTCGATTATAGATGTGATATGGCATAGGTCATCCTTCGATCGATTGTAGAACTTGGAAACCCATTTAGGGAATATTCGTTCACATTTTTGTTGAACGCAGTTGGTTTTTACCATCCTGTATTAAAACATTTCCTTTTATCAATAGTGCAATTTATAAACGATGTTTTGTGATTAGAATAAATTTCCAATGGTAAACTTAACTGCTTTTTCGACGTTATTTTACCAGCTAATTAAAAATAGGAAAGCCTTGAACCCTTTCCACTATATTTAGAATTAAGATTCTTTTACAGGGAGTGCAGTGGAGCTGACGCTGAGATCATTTAGTATGTGGTTATATCATCGCTAGTCTCACTGAACTCTTCTCAATTCTACATGTCATGTGTGGTCTGGCGTCTCCTTACCAGCAACAGGTCCCAGGTTCAAACTAGTTAATTCCCTAAAAAACACGCTCAGAGCGTCTTTGCGCGAAAGTGGTAGGGAGACACGATATAGAACAATCAGACACCACCATGAATGTTTAGAGACAGACAGAAAATCAGCCTACTTTTTATAAATAAGTATCGCGGGTAGCACCCTGTGAAACGTACGTCATATTTTTAAAGAAAAATAGTGACTGAAACTTCGTGCAAGAATCCTCCCACAGGTAAAAATCTTCAGGCAGCCCTTCTTTAAACTTACACAATGTCCTCCATCAAACATATCTCGTAAGGAACCCACATCGAACAGAAGTACTGTAGATGATGACATGAAAGCTTAGTTTATGCAGTCTCTTTGGTAGACGTGCGGCACCTTCGAAGTAGCGCGGCGGTAAAAGGCAGTATCTGGTTCGCAAAATATTTTCTATGTGATAGTTTCAATTTAAAATATAATTAAGAATAATAACTAGGAATTTAGTTGAATTTATAGCCTTTAAGTTTTTACAGTTTATCGTGCAGCTGAAATATAACGGAATGTTTTTATTGTTCACGTGGAGGACCTTTTATTGCTACAACCCAGACTCCGCCCGTCGTGCATTGACGACACGCCATTAATGAAGAAAAAAAGCCCAAGGTAAATAAAAATCAGTACATATCATTGCAGATTCGAGACTCATTGGTGAACTTGTTATCACGCCTTTTTTATATCGAAGTTCTCCAAACATTAAATGAAAATTTATCCCTTATTAGAAGTGCAGAGAGATGAGGGGCCGTAACAGACAGGTTTCTGACATATTGAGGAACAATATACCGGAATCTAAATTCGAGTCCGATCATTTTCGGATGATTTTGTTATTTAGTTAAGACGGCGGCAACGGTTGAGACAACAGTTCAAACGGCTCTTCCTTTCCCTGGAGGAGGCGCAGTGTTACAAAACAGACTGTGTTCCGACGGTTGGAGTCAAGGCAGGAGCGGCACCTCTGTTGGTAGCAGGCACTACTTGGCAATTGCCCCTCCCAACAGTTGGCACTACAGATTACAGATTTTTTCGAGGTTGCAAGTACACCGGCGTGCGGCCGTTCAGAAGCCACGGAACTTAAGAGCGCAGCCGCTCTTGTCCCAGTCGCTTTAACTCCAGTCTAAGTTATTTGATAATTATAAGAAGCGATCAATAAAAGACCGTTACAAGGATATACCGTCCAGAATCGGTATGCCAATCATACAAAATCGCCGTGAGCACTGAGTCTATCATCCCAATAGACGCGCCAGATTGAAGCTACTCTCTTGGTAGAGCACCGTGCCTGTTGACGTGAAGAAGTCCGTCACTGCCTGCTGCACAGCCTCACGCGACAGCAGTCGTCGAACCTTCGAGGCCGTTCTTAATGAGAAGAGATCCGGACTGTAGGGCGGATGCTTCAGTGTCTCCCACTTGGGTTGGCATAACTTCTGCCTTGCGATATTTGTGATATGGGGCCATGCGTTATCATGCGGCAGCAGCACCGGCACGGAACTTGGCGCAACGTTGCACAACGGTGGTTTTCGACCGACAAAAATGGCTCAAATGCTTCTAAGCGCCTAGATCCGCTCGACCACCACGGCCGACCCTCATTGTTCGCTTGGCAATCGTGATTTATTTTCAAAGAATATTCTTAAGAATTTATTTTATTTACTAGCGATTCATCAAGAACATTAACACATTTAATCACACTATGTAAGCATGGAAGTAGTTGCCACGGAGTAACTGATGAAATCATAACCAAATTCCTTGTAACAAATGGGAATTTTATTCACTTTAATAGTGCCTAAAAGCATTTCTTAAAAGAAACAGATTTAAATTTATGATCAGAAAGCACTCTCTAAATATCAAAGTTACAATTTATTCACAGGCAGAACGAAACAAGTTTTGACTGTATGAGCTTTCGGACAGAGAACCTTGCCGCTCCCTTTTGACACGGCCGTAGATACGACCGCTCACAAGAGCCTCTGAAAGACTACACTGGTGCAAATCTGCAACACACCAGATAACTTTAAACTAAGAGTTTTAACCATTTACACAAGCACATAAAGTATGCAACCCCCGTAGGAGGGATGGAAATGATACAAAACACTAACAATTAAAATATTAACCTTGCCACCGAAGGTCCAACTTGATTTTAACTTCTAAGAAAAGTCTTACGGTGAAAGGGTGACAACTTTATTTACTAAAATGACAATTTAAGTAAAAGCCCATGGAATGCAATTTTATATAAAATCAACAAGGTTGGCCAAACAATAGACAAGATGCTCCACAGTACACAGTTACCGCATCTCAAGATCATAGGCAATAATATCAAAGTTTCCAAAGATCAAAATATATTTCAGGTATTAGGGCGTTACACTCCGAGCAATAAATTCGTTAACACACCAAATCCGACAAACATGTCAGACAGCTACTAACGTACTGTAGATTGATACAGAAATTACCGAACAACCCGAACCGCAGGCTGCTCTAACCCGCCCCTACTCCACAAGGGAAAAACGGACCACCCAATTTATAAACAACCACCTTCGCGCGGGTGGGCAAATGGAGGAGAATGGTGGGACGACCCCAACCCAAAACGGCTGGTGACCTCACCAAGAAAACAAGTAGAATTTAACAAGAGGAAATAAAACAACATGGCACCAATCACTTAACTTCTAATAAAGTGCGATTTATCGAGAAGACCTGGTGCAGCACCACCAAATCGCTCTCCCGAACCGTCCGCTGCCAGCCGCTTCAACGGACGCAAGAAGGCGCGCCAATCTCCCGTCTCTCGCCGTCGAAGCTTGCACCGGCCAGACTGATGTCGTGGGTTGACTCCTGTTGCTCGCGTGTCGACCACAAAGTCACTACCCCTCGCTATACGCCGCGGTCTACTGGACTCACGTGGCGACCTCACATGCGCCGACTCTCAAGACGGACAAGTCATCTTGTGTCTCAGCGCGCGACTGACCAACCGATCGATCCAACCGCCAATGGCCATTGCCTGAGCAAACTCGAGCAGACTGGCGGCCTAGCGCGCAGACTCAGATGCAGGAACTCAGCCCCGACCGTGCAACCACTCGCTGAGTTCTCTTACTGGCGGAGTGGAAAGACTCTCGTTTTTCCGGCTTTAAAGGTTGATTCGAACGACTGACGTACTAGCACTCCGAACGACAGACAGACACTAACTGCCTAACAAATGCGGACGAAAGAGAGACTAGCAAGGTGGGGACGAGAGACTGACACAGACTGCTCCCACTGGCGAGCTCATAGCGCCCCTTAAATGCACGTGAACAGGCAACCTTTCCCCTTTCCCACCAGAGGGAGACACCAAAGCTGCGATTGACACAGCGGCGCCACCGCCAGAAACGGAGGGCGACTATTTCACACTACGCGCTACGGCGCACTCTTCAAAATCGCCATTTCTTACCACGGCTCAGCCTGTGTATTCTGATCCCTAGCCTTCCCTACTATTTTTGTCCCCTACAGCTTCCTGCATTGTTGTGAAAATTTTTCCCTTTCTTAACGAATGTCCTCTAATCATATTCCTTCTTCTAGTTAGCATTTCCCGTATTTTACTTTCCTCATTGATTCTGTGAAGAACCCCTTGATTTCTTACGTTATTAGTCCACTTAATTTTCAACATTCTTGGGCAGCATGAAATTCCGAACACAATCATTCTCTTACTTTCTGTTTGCTAAACGTCTATGATTCACACAATTTCTCTCTAATGTTAAGGCCTATGTTTGATACTAATCAAGTTCTTTTACTGAGGTATACTCCTGTTGTGACTGTCTGCTTCTTATTGGAATCTGCATGCCTTATAAGACGACGCTGGAGGCAGATTGGGATGCGACAATGCTCGCTGAGTCACATGGGCAAACAGAGACACCTCCAGTTCTAAGAAGAAAGCCAGGAGGAGCGCAGGTCAATGTCATGCAATCCACCAGAATCTCTTTTGTAGTGCCACATTTGTGTGCTGCATGCACAGCAGGCAACAGCGGTACGATGGCATAAGTCCCGCAGCAGCGACCGTTTTATGCCCAGAAGTGGAAAGAGAAGGAACTCTGTTCTTAGAAAATTCCAGGAAGATACTATTGTGCAGAAAACTTAGAAATCTATGCCTCTTTTGAACGTTCCAGATACTGTAGATACCACCTAGGAAGCAGAGTGAGAGCCTGTAGTCTGGGGCGCCTCTGAAAGTGTGAGAGGACGATGGAAATGGAAAAAAGCGTTCGCGCCATTGGCCGGGAGGACCCTTGTGGGGCAGGTCCGGCCGCTTTGGTGCAGGTCTTATTACATTCGACGCCACATTGGGCTACCTGCGCGCCGGATGGGGATGAAATGATGATGAAGACAATAGAACACTCAGTTCCTGGACGGAGAAATCTACGACCTAGCCGGGAATCGAACCCAGGTCCATAGGACGGCAATCAGTCACGCTGACCACTCAGCTATCGGGGCGGACTGAGAAAACGATGAATGTTGACATCACAAAAAGTATACGTTTATGCAAAGTACTGGGTAACGTAAATAAACTGGCGGTTAGAGAAACTCGTCTACACTGACGAGGACCCACCTCATTGCCACAGGGAGAGAAAGAGAGAGAGAGAGAGAGAGAGATAGGAAGAAAGGGTCTTTTTTTTTAAGCGCAAAATGGTAGGACGTCCGTTACTGGCTAACCGCCTGAAGAAAAGCACAGGAAAGGGGCCAGTATTTTCTGAGAAATGTTTTGTAGATCAGTGCTTGGAAGATCCGTAGTCCAACCAATTTGGACAGAGATTGATGTGGCAAGATTAATCCGTGACTACGTGGTTATGTGTAGAGACAGTACAGACATTCTTATAGAATTTCCACAACTCCAAGCTTTGCTTTGAAGACTTGGATTCAGACTCAGATAAACAGTTTGATTTCAATTGTGGCCACAGATGCAACATATTCGTTTTCTTAGTAATATTCTTTTATACTATCATCACGACAATTGTAGTACAACTTGAAGACTGCAATTTTCCGGTTTAATATGATTGACAGAATCTTATCCCAGGCCCTTTTATCAGATAAGCCAAGTATTTCACTTTAATATGTGTTTTTGCTTGTCAAACGTTTTATAAGTCAGTTTAACAAAGTAAACCGAATTAATTGCAACTCTTGTTACGTTTAGTACACATTGAATTCGAAATTCATTATTTTGGAGGGCGTCTAATTCATTTATGTTAGGTCACTGGGCCTATTTACATATATCCACGTTAAAGGCGACCTCCACCTTTATGTTTGTTCGTCATGCCATATTTTGTATCCAAAAATAACAGAATGTTTGATATTCTTCTACAACTTGGTACCCAGTTTTCATGCTAGCTTTGTCACTAATCTAATTTTTTTTGCTTATTGACATTTTCATCTCCGTGTACTCTAAATCAATATTCCCTGTTCAGCAGACTGTTCATCCCGTTCGACCGTTACTGTAATTCTTTCTCACTTCAACAGGGCACAGCAATGTCATCGACGAATCTTCTCATTTAAATTCTTCCAGGCTGTATTTTGTACAACCTTCTTCTTCTTTCTAGTGTCTCCTATACTGCTTCTTCGATACAGAGCAGCTGAGAAGAAAGGTTGTGACGGGTGAGACAGGGAGTGAGGAAACCGTCCCCTCGCTAGCTGCCCATGGACCTACACATTATGACCACCTGCTTAGCAGCACGTGGTTTCACGTCTGGAAAGCAGCAGTTCTGCGTTACATGGATTTGACAAGTTCTGAGGTGTGAGGCACCAGGTGTCGCGCAATACCCGTAAGTTACGTGCCTGTACTTTGTGGGTGCGGATCTAGCATCCAAGAGCGTCCCAGGTGTGTACCATCGAGTTCAAATCGGGCGAGTTTGGTGAGTTCATCCTCGTGCTCCACAAAAATTTGTGGCACTATTCCAGCCTTGTAACACGACAGTTATCCTGTTGGAAGATGCACACGCTGTCAGGGAAAACACCAAGCATGAATGGATGAAGGTGGACTGAAAATGAAGTAAAATGCACTCTTATCTGCAAGTGAGGGGTACCTTACACTCTGTTTGCCACCTAGTCAAGAAATCAATCTACCTTTGTCTAAGAAAACCGAAAAGCATCACATTCATTAATCATAAGAGGATCAGTAATCAGGTACAACCATCTAGGAGGTTAACCAAGTGAGAACTACCGTCATAAGCGTATTAGACATCGTGTTGTTCTGTGAGGGACATTCACCTGAGCTCCCAAGGAACCTATGACAATAATCGAAGACATTCACGCAGGTACACCGATTGTACGCTCAAGGTACAGACCGTGTGTCATAGTCGGCAGTCATCAAAAGGGTGTCTTTCGATCTATTCATGTGGTAGACCACGCTCTCGTGCCGTTAATAGTTAGCTTGTAACCAGTGTGAACAAGTTCGTTTTGGTGTTTCTTAAATAAATGAACCATAATGGCATTCTGTGTAAAATTCATTTACAGAAGAAAACTTCTTGCTTCATAACGTAAAACATACACGATAGTATTGCACTTTCAGAATCCGACAGCGCTGCTACGGCTCTGCAAAAGGACATAAAACGGCGAGAGAATCTCCACGTAACAGGTAGGAAGAATTCCTCCATGGCGGCTCACTAAGTCATTTCAAGGATGGAATGGCTTAGTTACCGCAAAACTAGGGCTGGAAAGCGTTACATGTTATACTTCATGCCCATTATACCACCATCTACAGACTCATCGATTAAACTAAGACGTTTCTGGAGGTTTAGTGCGAGTGGGGGATTCTTGCAAGAGTGACTGAGGCAACTTAAATTTTTATTTGTCTATAAGTAGGTCTTCTGCTTTTTGGCTTCGTATATCAGCATGATCGATTAATTGCACTATGTGACTGCGCTAGGCTCATTGGCTACATTATGGTAATATTTGTATGTTTTCACTTAGCTTCGTTTTTGTACATTTTTGGCGACAAACGGTATTGTTGAAAAGCCACTCTTGACATAAACATTATGTGAATGTTATCTTTCAAATTTATTATTTATGATTATGTGAGCGCATAGTCTTTATTAATTTGATATGCTATTAGTATATCACCTCTGCGCAATAATGAGCCGGATTACGTGATACAATAGCCCCCCACCCAACGGTCATATCTGTTCTTATCGTTTGACATTATTGTGATTATGATAACTTCTGATTATTACCGTCGCTGAAGATGTTATAGTTATTGGATTTATTAGTAACTGTGTCACTAGAGAGTACCTTTTCTTCTAAAAAATCTGTAAATTGAGTTACTTCCTTTTATCTTCATATGAATGCATGAATTGGATATTTGCAGTACGGTATTTATCCCATCTGATAAATTTGTTATACAAGTATTTTATTGTAGAGTTATTATTAGTCTTTATGACGAAAAGGGATGTTGTTATCACAGGGTAATTATGTATGTAAAAAATCTTATGTAGTTTTAAAGTTTTCTTACGTTGTCTTCTTGAAAATGTTTGGCTTGAATACAGTTTTGTTACAAGATGTGTGATTAGTGTTATCTTTATCGTGGTTACGAATGTAATATTCTCGTACTCCTTTATCTCTGAATTGTTTACTATGAGTCCTGGCCCTGTAATGCTAGTGCACGTCTCGTGACGGTTCTCTACAGTTAATTAGTCTCAGATATCATACTTGAGATGTTCAAAATGAACTATACTTGTAATTTTGATATGCAAGTTGTTACATTCGTTACAACTTTCAACCTTATAGGTCATTTCTATTCCAAATTTTGACATGATTTTTCTTTTGTATTTCGTAAAGGATTGTGAACATGGAAGACCGAAACCGGTCGGAGTGAAACATAAATAACGCCAGCATTTGCGTGTCATGAATTTTATAAAATATAGACCCCCACCGCCCTGCATCTGTTGTATGTTTAGTGTTTCGTCTGGATGATGGCATATCCGAACACAACCATTGACATGGTGATTCATCCGACTAGATCACACGTTTCCATTGATCCACGAATCAATCTATATCATCCGGTGCCAACTGCTATCGTGACTGACGATTTAGCTCGAAAAGTATAGAAGGGGTCGTCTGCTATGCTGCTATGTTTACCCTGAACGGTGTGCTCTGACACACTTGTGACTGCTGCACCATCCTTATACTTCGTGGCCAGATTTGCCACAGATCGACGCCTATCCTATTTTAATGAGTGGCCAAGCCTCTGCCCTCTGCGTTCTGCGATGAGCAGCGGATTCCAACATTCGTCGCCTACTCGTGATCTTAGTGTCCTGTAACTACTGTCCATAGATAGCTGATACATGCACGCGAACAACCAATGACCAGCTTCACCACTTTCGAGATGCCAGTTTCAAGTTTCCAGGCCATAGCACTGTTATCTTGGCGTTATCCCTGAGTTTCTTGCTGATTTTGTATGGGTGGATACTGGCCTCTGCTGACTTAGTGTGGTTGACTCCTCCCAATTTTCTGATGAGACTCCAGCTTTTACGGCTTTTACGGCTCTACGAACTGCTGCATTGGCACTGGTGTATATCGCTGCAGAGTACTGTGCCCCAGCCTGGAGCAGAACCCCGCACGCCAAAAAAATGGATGTACAACTAAATGCCACTCTGAGGACCGTCACCGGCACTCTCAGGCCAACCCCCGTTGAGTGGCTTCCGGTGCTGGCAAACATCGCCCCTGCTTCCATACGTAGAGAGAAAGCAACCCAGTACATAATAGAAAAAACTGAAGCAAACCCAAGGCTACCTATACATGCCGACATGGGAGGACCCACGAGACTCAAGTCCAGGAAACTTATCGTCTGGAGCAGAACACTGGGTACAGAGGGTCTCGATGCTGAATGGAAGAATGCATGGTAGGGTCTGAGAAGAGGCGTCGTGGAAAAGCATCACCTAATCCACGACCCAACCAAAAGGGTTGAAGGCTTCAATCTCAACAGCAAACACTGGGCGGCTCTAAACAGGTTTCGCACGGGAAACAACCAAATGGGGATATACAGACGATCCGTGTTGTGACTGTGGCGAGGTACAAACAATTGACCATCTAGTCGATGAGATTTCGGGATTGCAGCCGGATCACGTTGACTTCTTGCCACGATATTTCGGCTGGCAATCGTCCAGCCATCTTCAGGTGAGTGTGCGTCACTGGAGACTGCAAGTTCCGGGAGTCAGCTTTATAGCAAAAAATTGGCGCGAAAACGCATGCGCATTGGCCACCGTCACAGGAGCGTCCTCTGTCGAAGTCCGCGCCCTCTGGAGCTACTGTTCTATCTTTGGAGCGCAGGCACATGCGTAAAGGTGAAAACTACATGTCCGCCCTCTGTCGGAATGCGCGCCCGCGTCGCTAAAAACGTCAGATGTCGCTAGACGTGTCATTTAGAATAAACCGTCTTCTCTCAGAGGAAATTAGAGAGATCACCGGGTCCCAAGCCTTGTCCAGTTGAAAACCGCCGTCACGATTTATAAGATTTTGCGCTAGGCGTATCTCCACAGATTCTTTAATAACGGAATCCCAAAAAGTTTTCGCTGGGGCCAAGATTTTCGTGGCCGAAAATTCCATAGCATGTCCTGTGGTAATACAATGCTCAGCTACGGCCGACTTACTGGGCTGCAAAAGGCGAGTGTGGCGTTCGTGTTCAACGCACCTTTCATGTACTGTGCGCGTCGTCTGACCGATGTAAGCTTTGCCACACTGGCAAGGAATTTTATAGATTCCGGCCTTCCGCAGACCCAGATCGTCCTTTACCGAACCGAGAAGGGCACTAATCTTCGCCGGTGGCCGGAAGATTACTTTTACTTGATGTTTCCTTAGGATCCTGCCTATTTTAGATGAAAGGTTGCCGGCGTATGGAAGGAACGCCCTGGACCTAAAAAGCTCCTTATCTTCTTGATGTGAGTGGTCACGTTTCTTCCTTCTTAGCGCTGCTCTAATCTGATGTGGAGAGTAACCATTACCTCTGAACACCGACTCTAAATGTTCCAGCTCCTTTGTAAGGCTGTCTCCATCAGTACATGAAAGGTGCGTTGAACACGAACGCCACACTCGCCTTTTGCAGCCCAGTAAGTCGGCCGTAGCTGAGCATTGTATTACCACAGGACATGCTATGGAATTTTCGGCCACGAAAATCTTGGCCCCAGCGAAAACTTTTTGGGATTCCGTTATTAAAGAATCTGTGGAGATACGCCTAGCGCAAAATCTTATAAATCGTGACGGCGGTTTTCAACTGGACAAGGCTTGGGACCCGGTGATCTCTCTAATTTCCTCTGAGAGAAGACGGTTTATTCTAAATGACACGTCTAGCGACATCTGACGTTTTTAGCGACGCGGGCGCGCATTCCGACAGAGGGCGGACATGTAGTTTTCACCTTTACGCATGTGCCTGCGCTCCAAAGATAGAACAGTAGCTCCAGAGGGCGCGGACTTCGACAGAGGACGCTCCTGTGACGGTGGCCAATGCGCATGCGTTTTCGCGCCAATTTTTTGCTATAAAGCTGACTCCCGGAACTTGCAGTCTCCAGTGACGCACACTCACCTGAAGATGGCTGGACGATTGCCAGCCGAAATATCGTGGCAAGAAGTCAACGTGATCCGGCTGCAATCCCGAAATCTCATCGAATACTCAGTACGCCGGGAAAACTTCAAGAATCACAATGGACCATCTTCTGGTTTGTAATATTCAGGGTTTCAGAGACGGCTCTCTGATGTCGCTCCACAAGTTAACGTACAATGCCAAGAAACGGCTCCATAATCTTAACGTTACTGTGTAATTAATTGTCTTCAGTTTATGTGATTTTTGTTCCATTTAATGTAATAATGTAGTTTCCCTGACATAATTGTAATGTAATAACTGATATAATTTGTTTCCACTTTGTAAGTTCCAAACGTTTATTGTGATTTATATTGTTCTTATCTGTTCATTGTAAAATGTGTCTGGCAGATCGAACGAGAAATAAATAACGGCCATAACAACGTGAGCTTTATTAAAGCTTCTTATAAGAGAAAATTTCTTCGTTTGCCATCCGTGTCGTCGTTAGAATGATTCCCCATTCGTCTCTGCTCCTTTCCTTACCGCATCACATTGTAAGTAGGCTGTTTAGGTTCTTATATTGGTAACGCCACCGCCACGCAGCGCTCTGTATGAAAATCACTGGATGTGCTGTGTGCAGTCTGTGGCTCTGTGGCATTGTTGGAAATTGTTACTGCGGAGTTGGGCAGTTGACTGTTAACAGCGCTAATAGTGAGTTTTGGACACTATTAAGGTAAATACATTGTTTGTTCTCTACCAAAATCTTTCTTTTGCTAACTATGCCTATCAGTAGATAGTGCCTTCAGTAGTTTGAATCTTTTGTTTAGCTGGCAGTAGTGGCGCTCGCTGTATTGAGTAGTTCGAGTAACGAAGACTTTTGTGAGGTAAGTGATTTGTGAAACGTATAGGTTAATTTATTCAGGATCATTCTCTTGTAGGGATTATTGAAAGTCAGATTGCGTTGCGCTAAAAAATATTGTGTGTCAGTTTAAGCAGAGTCATGTATAATTTTTCTAAGGGGACGTTTCATAACATTCCCACAACAACACCTGACGGCATTCATTCTCATGGTGGGTTGCGGTCATAATGTGTAATTACAACAGTAACTGGAATCGCCCCAGTTTGCGTCGATACGCAAGATATGGAGTCGGGTAAAGACTGTGTGTACCGAGGCGCAACAACACGTCTCTCCGGTGAAAGGAGCGCGGCAGCTCCTGCCGTAACTTGGCGACGTCTTTACCGAGCTGTCGCCGTCAAAGGCTGTGTGGGATCTCGGTAGCGTCAAAACGAGCAAGAAATCCGACGGCCCGCTGGGAGCGGCCGGAGCAGTGGGGCCCACATACACTCATGCGAAGTATGAGCCTGTGTCAGAGGACGGCTGCGGGTGTGGGGGGAGGGGAACGGAGGAGGAGGGGGAGGGAAGGAGGGATGGTAAGTCCCGAGAGTCGGGCTCCTGGGAGGGGCTGCCTGGACGCGTCCACTGTCAACAGCGGCATCGATCCGCTGCAACATTCAGGGTGTTGGCCGAGCCGCCGACAGCTTTGGGCCCAAGTTGATGCTCCTCAAACAAAGGCGCCGGCCTGCGCTAACACTGCCCCCTCCCGTCTCCCGGCTCCCAGCTGCCAGCTCCCCAGGGCTTCCGGGCGGGAAAGACCGCCGCCGGCCGCTGCCTTGTGTACATTCTGCCGCGGGATGGAGCAGCTCCAGAAAGCTGTTACACAGGCTTGATTGATGTGCTCGCCGGAACACTGGCCATCTCGCTACCTTGCTCTATCTCTCCCTCTCTCCAACTCCCGGCCCTTCGCGCTTCGTGACTGTTTCTTACGTCTAAACTTCCTGTCCGTAACCCAACTTGCCGTGTTTACAATCTACTCAAGGGGCATGTAACTAGGGAATGCACCGCTTGGGAGACAATGGGCATCTGGAGGATTAATCCTGTAGCTTTTGAGTCGGGTTGTGAGATTTTTACCAATTGTCGGGCACACCAGTCCCTCAAACACTGATGGAAACTGGAAGTGTTACACTGTGAAGTAACTGATAAATATTTATCAACATGTTCATTGACCTTCATTCCACTCTGGAAGGATCCGGTACTACACTTCTATTGTTCACCGAAGGCAGAGAGGAGTACTGCTTAGGTTATCAGGCGCCTTCTAAACTACATCACTGGATGCCCTGTCTGTAGTTCTGGGTGTATATCCAATCGACATATCAAATAGCGTGCTGCAGCAGACTGATTAAAGGACAGTAGGGATTGGGTACGATCTATAACAGGAGAAGACATTCAAGACAAACCACACTTTAAAAAATGGCGCCTGGATACTTGGCAGAGAGACTGGGATTCGAGTGATAAGGGCCGTAGGGTTCATGACCTTTTCCCAAACATCAGGGAAAGACTGCAAATGAAATACACAGATCCGAGTCGAGGAATGATACACTTTTTGACCGGTCATGGGCCTTACCCAGCACACCTTCACCGTATGAATCTCAGGGAAAGTGATATATGTATGTGTGGGGACATTGGGACCCCAGAACACACGATTATTTCTCGTGTGTTACATTCACATATACGACAATCAGATTTGAGACAGTTTAACATCAACAACTCCATTAGGGACCCAGCTATATGGACAAAATTAAATAACATAGCAGACATAATCTCTAGACAGTTACAAGTAGAGTTCAATAGCGGGAGATTGTGAAGACACAGACAGAGAGGGCGGAGATCTTCAACTAATGCCAGAAGAACTCGATGATAATATTACTGACAATGATACAGACACACATATGGATAATTTAACTGATTCACACCTGTAACATTTTGTTGTATAACTTCGTATAAAGTTACGTAACAGACTGTAATTAAATGTGGCAATGTGTAGTAGTATTGAATGCTAAATATTAACGACATTAGAGTATGTTTAGATATAGAATAGAGTAGAAAATTGCTGGTGAGAGGGCCATTGCTTGATGATATCATTCCGAGCCCTGCCCCTCACACCAGCATCACAACACACACATACACAAAAAAAGATGTATTAATCACTAGATGTAGGATATGGACACACGATATGAGAACTAGTATATAGTGTGAGGCCAAGAGTGGTATGGCTCGAGGAATGTTCCGAGGTATTCTTCTCATGTCCTTGTTGGTATAGGGATACTTAGTAAATATCACTTTTTTGTATTTTTGATTTGGTATACTTGAGATTATGATAATTAAAAACTATTTTGTATTATTAATATTTAAAATTATAAGTATGTTTGTTTGTATTTTCATTTTGTTTGCTAATTATCAAATGCTGCTCAGTTGTTGACTAAAACTGCCTGACACTGTACTTAGTCTGCCTCCACGGGGCGGGACACGGGCAACGGCACATCACTAACTGAAGTTGATACATGCATTAGATCAGGATGTGGAGCATTGATGGGTCTATGTTCATTACCATGTGGATCTTCCCTTGTTCTTGATCTTGAGTTACTGATGTGACGGCTAAGAGACCAATTGCAGTATTACAGCCTGCTTTTTTATACAGTCGGCGGGCTTATTTGGCAAGCAGCAAGTGAAAAAAAAAGTTACTACACTTCTAACCACACTATAGTCTTTAATGAGACTTGTCACTCAAAACTGAAGGGTTATGTGGAGACCATGGTAGGTACTTACAAAGGGTGTTAAAAAATATCTCACGTACCTTCACAGGTAATGGTCAAAATTAAAATAAAATTTCAACTATATGCCCGAAAACCAATACCTGTTGATATGTCGATCGTTTTACTTGTGACGAGTCATGTGTAATATTCGGAGTTGTAGGCCGTCTTACTGTTCACAAGAGATGGCATAGTAAATTACCACAATACGCAGATAAGGGCAGATTCAAATCCTCGACGAATCATGGTGACGCATCAAGATCGCTTCAGTATAAACGTAAGGGCAGGAATTGTCCGTAATAGACTCGTGGGGCCATACAATTTACCAAATAGATTGTCAGGTGTATCACGGATTTCTGCATGATGAATTACCACCGCCATTTTGAGAACGTTAACCTTTTCCGATTGTGGTACATGCACTACTGGGCACCATCCCATTTTCTACGGACCGCGCGACTGGACCTAACCGCATCGTTTCATGGGCAGTCGACTGGTCACGAGATCTGGTAACATTGCTTCGCTGTTTATTTGACCTGGCTCCGTTGGGTTTGTGGCTGCGGGGACCTTTAAAGCATTTGTCGACAATGTCGAGACGTTACAGGAACGTTTGATCAAGCCATGTGATGCACTACGAACGCAGTCAGATGTATTAGAAAGAGTGAGTGGTTCACAAGGAACAAGAACTGGATGATGCGTCAGGATGCATGGTAACGACGTTCATCATTGCCTGTAGTGTCTATTTCAGTGTAACACACAGATAGGAACGAGTCATTGTCCAATACCTCAAATGGTATTTGTTTCTGGAAATTTCATTATAGGATTTTTTCTCATAGTTTTGACCAAAACCACATCCTGTAGGAACACGTGACACGTTTTTAAACAACGTGTAGATATATTTTGCAAAACTTTCAGTGATGCCAGTGAGGGACTTGGAAGAGGAGAGACATGTCGTAATATCAGGCCTCTACCTTACCACGAAACTTAACACGCAAATTCTTCCGTTAACCCTGGGGCAGGAGCGAGTCGGCAGCAATTGGATTGTCAATCTGGGAGCAACCAGTGTAGCACTCAGCCAAAGACAAAAGGACAAATGTTTCGGGATGGTACAAGAGTCCAATCGTTGCCGGATACTGTCAGAAAGTAGACATATCATGCGACCAACTCAATGAGGGATAGGTATCTGTTCATACGCTGAATCCAGGCACCGCTGATGTCACTGTCTCGACGGAGAACCATACTGCAATATTCCCGTAACTCTAGCACAGTTGTTCCTCTACTTTCTTCCACGCTCAACTTTTACGTGGTCAATCCAAATAATAGATTACGTGTTGTTACCTTCACTCATTTTGTAGCTCTGGAATTGATAAAAAAAAATTGTTCAAATGGCTCTGAGCACTATGGGACTTAACTTCTTTGGTCATCAGTCCCCTAGAACTTAGAACTACTTAAACCTAACTAACCTAAGGACATCACACACATCCTTGCCTAGGCAGGATTCGAACCTGCGACCGTAGCAGTCGCGCGATTCCGGACTGCGCGCCTAAAACCGCGAGACCACCGCTGCCGGCAATTTATCTAAAGCCACGACTCTGCTGTCCAGCTCTGCAAATAGGATCGAACCAATGCTCCTTGATTCACATTATTTCTGTTTCGATCAAAGCGTGTGCTTGCTCTCTCCGAGGAATAATTGAGAGACATTAATGTGGCGCGCACATTTTGTGCAGTTATTTCATCGAGCCATAGAGACGCAATCGATTCCATGAGAAATTAACTGATCTGAGGCGGACGCCATACTAGGGTACTACCATGACCTGACTCCATCTCGTCACGGCTTGTTCCGGAGTCATTACGCAACAGCCAACAGTCTGTGGGATCTGTCGATAGGAAGCCCTCATTTTCTAAATGACAATGATTCGACGTGAAAGGTGCAAAAAACTGTCCATGCAGATCCTATGGGCATGCTCTATTGCGATCCCCATCTGAAAAGTTGTAGTAACATTAGACGCAGCCAATAGCTATCATCTTCTCAGATCATTCTTATTCAGTAAGATGACCATTTCTTCAGTACTAAAAGTAAGCTCACGTAAGGATGATATTTCGACAACATTATCCACAGCCATGGAATGACTAGAGTATCAGTCTGGTAGTGTTGAGTCAAAGTCTTCATTGTGTAACATTTTCCATTTCCGTAAGCCTGACGGGAACATAAACGACTAATAACCTACGACCGATATTTATGTACTTCTATCTATCCACCCTGGCGTCGCATCGATAGCAGTAATTGTCTACGACTGGATGATTTGCCTGGCCTAGTGGTAATTTTGTTTACCAGTCACTGGGTAGAATTCTGTTAAAAATTCAGACTAACGTTAGGTAACTGAAAACCATCACTTTCATGATTATAACATAAAAGGTTGCAGCACCGTACGCCAAGAAAGTTCAGAGGAAACACAAATGACATCTGTTCCATATTTAATTGGCATCTACTGCACGCCGTGGTACGCCCGACTGCAGCGCCGCCCAACTGCAACGGAGTTGGGCACGAGCTACAGTCACTTTCCAGCCGTCCAACTCGGGCGCCAGTCCAGCGCCAGCTACAATTTATGTGTGACCTTAGCCCACATCTCCCGCTAAGACTCTGCCACACAAAATTGATGCGAAGCAGTATCCACAACTCATCATTGGTACGAAGCAGCCTCTGACACACACATCTGTAAAAGGCACCCTCTGTCACACAAAACTGGTAACAAGCACCCTCTGCCATACAACACTGTTACGGAGGAACCTCTGCCGCACTATATAAGTTCTAAGCACCCGTTTCCATGATTCAATAATATGTATGGATGATTCCAAGGAATTATGCCACTGAGTGCCTGACGGCTTAGCATCGTATTTATAGTAGCAAGAAGCTCCCATTCATCATAGCTCAGTTAGTTTGCAAGAAATATATATAAATGATGCACACAAACATCTCTCCTGAATCAAGAAATTCTCCATGCACGTCAGATGTTTACTAAATGACAACACTGTTCCAGGGTGTTGGATTGGAAGACGTTGGTTGGTTGGTTGGGGGTAGGGGACCAAACAGAGAGCTCATCGGTCCCATTGGGTTAGGGAAGAAAGGGAGGAAGTCAGCGTTGCCCTTTCAAAGGAAACATCCTGGCATTTTGCCTAAAGCTCTTTAGGGAAATCACGGAAAACCTAAATCAGGATAGCCGGACGCGATTGAAAGAGGACCAGCAGAAGAACGTCATCACCTCCCAGGTCTCCTGGCCTCACACCTAGTAACTTTTATCTGTGCGTTTACCGAAAAGCCCGCGTCTTTATCCACCCTATTCCTAGCACTCTTGAAAGTCTGCGACATAGTATTGTTAGCTTCGTGTGTGGCGGGAAACGTCCCACCGCTTTGATATTTGTAGTGTAACATGTGGTGCTCACACTGAACGCTTAAAAGTCTAAATTTTTTTCTTTCCAGGAACGTTGGAATTGTGTTTCTATCTTTTGTAATTTGGAAGCACTAAATGTCTGAAACGTGATCCTTCTTTTTGAATAGGCCTGTATTCACATAGCAGTGTAGATAGACAGAAGAAGAAGATTAGCTGAACATTGAGCAAATTACTTTCTATGGAAATGTTTCAGAATTATTTGCTTCTATTATTAATTCCACGCGCAGAGACCGTGGTCGTTCCCCTTTTCACTAAGGTTCAGCCCACTTTCCTAGATGAACCATTCTTCTATGAAATCATCAGCGAGGCGTTTGTTCGAAAGTACTCCTTGATAAATAATAGAGATTATCATGAGCGATGAGACAACAACAAGTGGTCGCTTTATACCCCAAGTTCCGAAAATCTAAAGTAATTCATCCTGCTGTTCCATAATGTCTACATTCCATGTAATAACGTCCCACTCACCACGTTACGCATCCACGTTCTTGGCCCAAGTGGCCACTCTAAAAGTGCAATAAACGACAGAACAGGAGAAACTGACAGCTTACATTACTGCAAGTGAAAGCAAAAGTTTTTCACAACAAACTCATTATCAGTCATTCGTTCAATTTGGAAGCCCAAAACATGCCTAATCCTCTGGAAAACAAAAACGTCAAACTGGCATGAAGTCAACTTCATGCTCGCATTTCAGACCAACTGCACAAAGTAGATAGCAGTAACGACCAAAAAAAAAAAAAAAAAAAATCTAAGGAACCACGAAGATATGCGAATGAACGGAAATCGTTAGATGCCATATACGTGTGCGGTTCTTTCCGTCCCTTTACGACGAACCCGCACCTATCTGTGAACATTGTCTCAGCAAATCATCAGTAGGAAAGCCGAGGGAAACCTACTGTACTTCTTCGACGTGAACCAGGCTGCAACTAAATCTACGTTTCGGGAGAAAGTTATTACACGAAATGAAAGGTTGGAAATTGTTTGCTTAATTAATATATTCTGAAACTTAGGTGAACAAGTATCACTGCCAAGCCCATGCTAGTCTTAACGAAGTCACTCACTACCTCTTTCACTCACGCTAGCAAGTTCATGGTGTTGCATTTCCCGAAAACATAATAGCTACAAAAATACCTATTGTTTTTGGTTGAGAATGATCGCTAAATATTAAGTCTGTCGGTACCACAGTTTTTAGCCACCGACATGCGCAATACGCCACGCGGCATATATGTCTTTTTCTTGTCTCAAAATTCACTTAAAATTTCCGAAATTTCTACACACCCATCGGAATAATTATGCCGTCACTTTACCACACTTCTGATGTACGAAACACTGCTAGATCCGGCAACTGATCATTTCCATCGGAACTACAACCACACACGTCCGAACTGTTTCATGACTAAGCTCCGACTCCTCCCTAGAATACTCTAAGTCTTCTTTACCAGCAGAGAAAGGCGAGCGAAGAATATTGCTCTACCATTGGTCAGTTTACTCAACAGCCAATAGCAAAACATTATTCTCCCGCGTCAGTCCGCGCTTTTCATCCATAACCAATCGCAAAATAGTAAACCTAACGACTGCACTTTTTACCTACGTAATGCTCTAATATGCTGAAGTTTTGTTTATGTATTTATTATTTATTATTGTTATTTATACCTGAATTAACTTTCCCTTTACCATAAACTTACTTTACAAATCTATTCTACAAAAATCCCCTTTGTCCACATCCATACATCTTCGAAATGTCCCCACACTAAATCCCACTACATAACTCGTTAAACAATTATCTTCATATTAACATTAAACCACACTCACGCATCATTCACACTGCTAAAACACATTTATAACATTTTACATACACAAAAAGACATAATAACACTTTATGAAAATACTAGAACAGTTTATGAACAACATTCTATTACTTTAGTGCACTCTAGCGGGCACAATCGAAACTAAATCAGTCCCCTATCCAATATTGTCCTCTATCAGCTGATACGTAAACTACGTGAGCGTCCAGTCTCGCGTCACCATCTGTCATTATCCAGCTCTGAGACACATCTCCCACTTGACCGCCTCCAAGGTAGGATTGGTATACGGCGCTACGTCTCACGTGTACATACAAAGAAATGATTGCAAGGTGGTTGAGTTATTCAAGAAAAAGAGCTTCATAAGCTGAGAAAATCGATAAAGCGTTCGTCCATCTCTGGCGCTTATGAAAGCAATTATTCGGCTTGGCATTGATTGATAGTGGAATACTGTACTGAGGAATAAGTCCAATTGGCACCTTAGGTCGAGGAAATTCCGAGGTAGTTGCAGAGCCCTGCCAATTATGCTCCAAATGTTCTCAAAATGGGGGAGATCTGGTGACATTGCTGGCCAAGACAAGCAGTTGAAACTCTCGTCGCGTGGGGACGGGCGTCATCTTGCTGAAATGTAAACCCAGGATGGCATGTCGCCAAGGGCAACAAAACGGAGGGTTCAATATTGCCAACTTACAGTTGTGCTGTAAGGTTGCCACTCATGACGGCCAGAGTGGTCCTCCCACGAAGAGAAATGGCATCCAGGAATGTCACTCCTGGCCTCCGGGCCGCATAGCGGGTGACAGTCGGGCTGGTATCTCACCACAATGTGGGACGTCTCCAGAGGTGTATTCGCTCATCATCGGCTCTCAGTTCGGAGCAAGACTCATCACTGAAGACAATGCCACTTCAGTGAGATTCCTGGACGAAGGCGGGTCTGAAGACTCCGCAGACAATGGTGGGATATCATCCTGACTGATACTCCTCATACAGCCAGACATTCAGGACCGATGTGCTGGGGTGCCATTTCCTTTCATAGCGGGGCCCTGTTACCTTACAGCACAGCAGTACGACGACAGCATTCTACGCCTCACTTGATGCCCTTCAAGGCAAGCCGTCATGGGCTCCATTTCAGCAAGATAAAGCCCGCCCTCACATGACGATAGTTTCTACCGCCTCTCTTCGAGCTTGCAAAATCCTGCCTGGGCCAGCAAAGTCGCTGAATATCTCTCCAACTGAGAATGTTTGGAGCATTAGATGCAGGGTCCTGCAACCATCTCTGCATTTGTACCATATGTAGCTCCAACTGGACAGGCTTCGGCGCGATATCAATTTGCGAGACACTTTCTCTTCAACAAATAAGCCTATTTTTCTTAAACTATAATCATTCGTTGTCTGTACATGTACGCCACTTACAGCGTTTCCATCCCATTCAAATAAGTCCGTCCTGTTGCGTGCGCCTTTTTTTGTAGAACTCTTCGTGTAGGGACACATGAAGCAGCGGATTTCTCACTTAACCACATTATTTGAATATGGTAAGGCGAAGACACGTCTACCAGCATGTGTCAGAATTAATGGAAAGACATTGGAGTACGCCGATTGTGGTTCACCGTTCAGCGATTTTTCTACTCGCGTTGGTCAGTGTCCTACGACTCTCATACAAATATGGAATCTATGTGATCAGGAGTGCCATATCAACGGTCTTACGCAACTAGCGCGCAAGAGGAACGTACTCAACCGTCAAGATGGTACAGCCGTATCACACACCTTCGGTTAGTAAATGGGCTTACATTTCATAAGAAAGAACTACCCACCAAGTCGATGTTAACAGCGCCACATAAATAAATAATACACACATGTCTGAAATGTAGCCACTCTAGAGGCTTCCACTATTTGACAGCCAAAGACTGGTTGTCGAAGTGGCAGCGTTACTCGTCACAGGAATCTAAAGGCATGGATTTAATGTATGGTGCTCATTCAAAACCATGTTCCGCCGCAGATATTAATTTCTCGTCGTTAGATCTTTATTTTCAAATACTGAAGTTATAGTCCTCGCCTGTCTTTATAATTTTGACCTTAAATGTCCTGGACAGCATCTATAGAACTATTCGTCTGACTGAGAGGAAATAATGAACGCTCTGCGATATACTACGAGTTCGCACAACTATTAAGTGAGATTTGATTTTCATTTTGCTGTTTTCTCCATAGAAATGACGCCTAATTTTGCAAACGAATCATCAATAAAGTGTCTGACACGAAATTTACCTGCGATATAAATGGATTAAAACCTTATTTTAGAAACCTGTTTACCCTCTTGCATTTATATTTTAGCCCTGAATTGATTTTGTCATGCCGGTCAAGTATCATGTAATAACGTCAGGCTCATAGCGTTAAGCATCCCCGTTCTTGGCCCAAGTGGACACTCTTAAAGTGCAATAAGCGACAGTTCAGGAGAAACTGATGGCTTACAATAATGCAATTGAAAGCACAAGTTTTTCACAACAAACTCATTAACAATCATTCGTTCAATTCAGAAGCCGCAAAACGTGTCTAATCCTCTGAAATCTACGACCAACTCTAATATATAGGATACAGGAACATCTTAACTGGGCCAATAATAATACATTATTGGCTGTCAGAACTGCAGCAGCATTCGAAGAATCAGTATTCGTGAACGAGCTATTGCCTCTCCGACAGTCCGGTGGAGTGAGGTTTTCACTTTCTTCGCAATATTTTTAATAAAGAGACTGTGCCACTTCATTTCGTTCAAGTTGATGACACAGATGTCGTTGTAATAACTCTGAAAGCAATGGAGGTGACATTAATGGCACTTAAGTAGGCCAGTAGCAATATGGGACTGAATGCCAGCAGGAATAATAAATGGCTGCTTGGAAAGCACATAAAAGAGAGTATTCCATCCTCAGCAACTTTCAGTGATTACACTTTTGAGAGAGATGAGTTGTTTAAATATCTGCAATCGACTGTCACTCGCTCAAATGACACCTCGTAGGAAATTAAACGGACATTAACAGCTGCCAACAAAAACTGTTTCAGATTAAAATACTATTTTCCTCAAGGATCTTAATTAGTTTGATCAATTTTACCAACTATAAACCTCTTGTAAGACCACTGCTAGCATAATCCTTGGAAACTTGGTCATTAGCATCAAAAGATATGTTAATGCTATATGCCTTCAAGAGGTACTTCGAAGAATCGCTGGCTCAAGCTGTAAAAGAGATATATGCAAAAGGTGGTGTAATGATAAACTGTAGTGTGTATATAAGAATTCATATATTAGAAGAATCAGCCAGACTGAGATGGGTGGGGCACGTAGCCTGGATGAGTCGTATGGAAGCCGTTAACGAGACAGAAGGAAATCCAGGGGTAAAAGAGGACCCAATGTATAGTTGGAGTCAGATGGGTCTCCTGAAAATGGGCTACGGAGGATGGAAAGCTTGAGCGTCGGCACCTGATTACTGACGAACAACTCTGAAGAGGCTAACGTTCACAACGACCTGTAGAAGAAAAAGAAGAAATAACGAACTCGTAGGGTGTAAGTAGGATGTTTACGTTTTTTTATTTGTAACGCCGCCGCCACGTAGCGCTCTGTATAAAAATCACTGGCTGTGCCGTGTGCAGTCTGTGGCTGGTTTGCATTGTTGTCTGCCATTGTAGTGTTGGGCAGCGGCAGCTGGATGCTAACAGCGCGTAGCGTTGCGCAGTTGGAGGTGAGCCGCCAGCAGTGGTGGACGTGGGGAGAGAGATGGCGGAGTTTTGAAATTTGTAAGAATGGACGTCATGAACTACTATATATATTATGACTATTAAGGTAAATACTTTGCTTGTTCTGTATTAAAATCTTTCATTTGCTAACTATGCCTATCAGTAGTTAGTGCCTTCCGTAGTTTGAATCTTTTATTTAGCTGGCAGTAGTGGCGCTGGCTGTATTGCAGTAGCTTGAGTAACGAAGATTTTTGCGAGGTAAGTGATTTGTGAAACGTATAGGTTAATGTTAGTCAGGGCCATTCTTTCGTAGGGATTTTTGGAAGTCAGATTCCGTTGCGCTAAAAATATTGTATGTCAGTTTAAGCACAGTCGTGTACAATTTTTCCAAGGGGACGTTTCAAGGGATGAGGAGATATAAATTGTTCAAGAACAAGTGTTTCAAAATCTTATCCACATCAACAATGGCTTTGAAATTACGTCCACCGAAGTCAGGCAAGATGCAAAAGAGGTGCTAAGTCATCACCAGTAGAAAATAGTTATATTTCAATATTTTGGAGACTTTGGATGACTAAAAGAATTTCAGAGCTGGTATAAACACCTTCCTAATCCCATAGGGAGAATTAGTGAATGTTTTGTTTCCTACAGTAGATTGTGTATGTGAGGTTATGCACGAGAGCCTTTACCATTGTAAGAGAGAGTGGATACAGCATTTGATAGACTAGAAAGCTATGACGGAAGAAGGGTCATTGCCAAGTACTGTACGTCAGTTTTGCTAATTCAGCAATTATACCAGCATTTATGTATCGCTTCCCATCTAATGCAAATGAAATATGCTTATCTTCAGTTAAACAAAGAAAATAAAAAACTCGTTGATCTGTCCACTACTACTTCTCGTCCTTCACACAAAATCGTTTCACTCAAATCAAACAAAATTTTAAAAAGCTAGTTGCAACTCGACAGTTCAGTTAAACCGCAAAACATGTGAAAGTTTACATTCAGTGCAAATCAACTGTACAAGTGGACGTACGGTAGCCAGAGCCGCTTTTCCGTGAAAACTCAGGTGAGGTGATGGAAATCAGTTTGCGGAGTACCAACTCTGGGAGCCCATGTAAGCGGAGAACGCCAGAAATTCCCAGAAGCAGTGGCATAACTCGCACACACGGATGGGGCGCGACGCCTCTGCTGCCTCCCTTCCTGGAACTGCCACTAGCCTTGTTCGGCGCCACTGTGGATCCCCTATGAGCCATGGACGGGCACAGCTGCCCGCAGCATACAGACGTAGCTGCATCCACAGAGCTAATCACAGCAAGCTAGGAACACACCAATGGCGGTAACTCGACCACTGTGCCGACTCGGTTTGATGACAGAGCGAGGTGGCGCAGTGATTAGCACACTGGACTCGCTTTCGGGAGAACGACGGTTAAAACTTGGGTCTGGCCAACCTGATTTAGGTTTCCCGTTATTTCTCTATATCGCTCCAGGCAAATGCCGGAATGGTGCCTTTGAAACGGCACGGCCGACTTCCTTCCCCATCCTATCCTAATCCGATGGGACCGATGGCCTCGCTGTTTCGTCCCCTCCCCCTGAAGCAACCAGTCGGAATGTGCGTAGGTTGGAATGTGCTTGGTTCTATCGTTGTAGGTCATGGTTAATGTAAACTCTCCATCCACTCCTACAAAGGCAGCTCTGATGGATGGTACTGTCACCTGGAAATGTCTGTTAAAAAGAGACTCCGACTTCTCCCTGCCTGCAGTCTCTTTCAGGTATTTTTTTCTGCAGAACAACTCTTACGTTGTATCTATGGAACATTTTAGTGGGATGGTAACGAATCAGGGAGAACAAAACACATTCTGTAGACCCCGATGTGCACAGTCTGTTCAAAATACCCAGAAACCTATTAGTAGACATCAATATGGTGTCCATCCTTCACCTCTATGGCAGTTTGAAATCTAATGGGACGCCGCTTTAGATCTCCTGCGCACACTTTCACAAGGCTTCTTAATGTCGGTGGGGGAACAGCAGTCCATTTTTGCCGAAGATCGGAAACCAGAGATGATAGTGATGTTAGACGTTGAGGTCCTAGCGAAATCGACGTTGTAAGTCACCCCGAAGGTGTTCCATTGGGTTCAAGTTGGGACACCGAGCACGCTAGTCCACTTCATGGATGTTACTGTCCAAAAAACATTGCCTCACAGATGCTGCATCCCGACGGGGTGCATTGTCATGCTGGTATAAACAGTCATAGTCTCCAATCTGTTCCTCTGCTGTAATTTTAAAATGTGTTCATATCTTTCTGTATTTAGACTTTTATTGAACATAATAAGAGGATCACATCCGAACCACGAAGAGTACCTCCACACTGTAACGTCCATTTCTCCGCATTTCAGTGTTGACACTACACTCTGCGGCTAACGTCCCGAAAGTACTCGCCAAAACCGAACCTTTCCTTGCGATTTCCACTGTGTAAAGAAAGATTCGTCACTACGAATCATTCGCTTCCGGTCATCCACTGTCGACTGGTGTCACGATTTACACCATTTCAAGCGTCGGTTCGTTCGCGTTTGCTGAACTGTGTCTCCTACAGCATAAATTGCAGAATGACCTCCAGAGAAATGATAAGTGGTGCAGTCTCTGGCAGTTGACTGTGGACGTACATAAATGTAAGATATTGCGCATACATAGGAAAAGGAATCCACTACTGTACAACAACATTATTATTGATAAACCGCTAGAAACAGTATCTACCGTAAAATGTCAAGGAGTAACTAACCAGAGCGACCTTAAGTGGAATGACCACATGAAACAAACAGTGGGAAAAGCAGATGCCAGACACAGATTCTTAGGAAGAATCTAATGGAAATGTGACTCATCCACGAGGTAAGTGGCTTATAAGGGACTTGGTCGACCGTTTCTTGAGTATGTTCACCTAACTGGGATTTCTATCAGCTAGGACTGATAGAAGAGATGCGATCCAACGAAGAGTGTCGCGTTTCGTTACAGGATCGTTTAACCTGTGTGAGAGCGTTACGGAGATGCTCAACAAACTCCACTGGCAGATGTTATAAGAGAGGCGTTGTGCATCACGGAGAGATTTACAATTGAAATTTCGAGAGAGCACTTGCCGGAAAGAGTCGGACAACATATTACTTCCCCATCATACGTCTCGCGTAATGAGAAATTTGAGCCAGTACAAAGGCTTACCGGCAATCATTCTTCCCACGCACTATTCGCAAGTGGCTCAGGGTTGGAGGGCTCAGTTAGTGGTACAAAAGTACCCTCCACCACACCCCTTTAGGTGGCTTGCAGAGTACGATGTAGATGTAGATATTATGAGCAGCTGCTCTATCATTGTACCCCGTTATTTTATAGTGAACAGGCAGAAAGATCCAAACCGGAAGAATTCATAATATGAAAGAGTTACAAATATGAAAGAGCCATGACGCATTGCTGGCAACTATAAAACATGTTGAAAAAGTAATTAAAGCAAACAAGACAGTCAGACCGTTAAAATTGAAAACGTTTATAAAATACCACAATTTTTTACAACATCTAACACGAAGATATGTGAGCAGCAGCCCGAAAATCTTTTCTTCAAGCAGGGAAAATTCCAAACAAGATTGACTGTGTCCATCAAAAACGCGGTTACTCCGCTATTTAGAAGGATACTCGCTCCTGGATCATATGAAAAGTATTGTTATTAGACAGGAATTAAACGAGGAGGCGGTGGAAGATATTATAATGAAATACAAGACAAACTGCAGTGAATATGTTCGGTACATGGAAAACAAAAGAACCACTTGGACTGCCTTGAAATATGATCCTACAGGGAAACAAAATAGTGAACATCGTTTAAAAAGACGACGTGAAAAGGGCAATAGGACTTCAATTATGTCGAAGCGCATGATGAACATTGCCAGTCTGTAATTTATATTGTCTTTGTCAGCTCTCATGAACTGCGCAACTTTTATCTGCTCAACAATAGAATCCGAAACTTGCCTTAAATGCCCTTACTGCCTATACTGCAGTCCGGCAACAAGCAGCAGACATGTGATTTACTGTTGGCCACTTTCCGTAACGTGTTACACAATTGTAAGAATATAGCTATGTTAACCTAAAGAGGAGGACTAAATTAATTGCTAACTATAGAGAAAGGCAAATTATTATATTAAATACCCTGACTGACAGGATGACGAATAAGTATTAAAAAAAAAAACAAATTATCTAATAACGAGTTTCAATTACCATTCGTTTCATTTCGAAGATATTTTTAATGCTAACGATAAAATTTAAACTTTGTACGAAACCCCCACCAGTAAGCGTAATCTGTCCACCTCAGCATTTTACTATTGTATATTTCGTGCTGTATGAATACTTCTTTCACTTTCTTTGTCAGTTCCAACACTCTTAACTGTGTCTAAGAGTTCGCTGGTATTCCTTCTCAAATTACTAATAAAAATGTAAGTATTAGGATGAGACAATCAAGACAAAGTGTTAAATCAAGCATGAAAATTCTCGCTCTCCTTTGTAGTTCTCCGGCGCACAAAGGATTTGTCTGCCCAGATGTACGTGATCCTAAAAAGGCAGGTCCGGCCATGGGTTTCTGGTAGGTGGATTAGTGGAATCTTGCTCGAGCTTCTCTGAATTGCGGAGGTCGTGTTCTCCCTTCTTTACTTTCGACACGCTCAATAACAACCCATCTCGGTCTACATCTGGAGTAGGTAACGTACTCCTGAGCGGTTGTGCAAAACTCATTGGTAAACTAGTTCAAATCTTGGCGGTCGAAAAATTTTCGCAGCAAGAGGAATAGAAGTGATGGTGTAAAGCGTTTTGTGCCATTGTCCTGATTTACCTCCGAACCTCCCCGCAATGTGAGGTCTTGTGCACTCTTGTGGTGATCCGTCCAGCGTTACGCGGTTCCATTGCTGCTATTCGAGAGGAATAGGCTATCTGCCAGCACCGGGATTAATCCTCTACAATCTCTCATCGTCGTCACAAGCACAAAGCCTCAGTCTTCAGGCATACGCACAGATTACAGTCAACTACACTCAACATATACAAAAATGGTTCAAAAAGTTCTAGGCACTATGGGACTTAACATCTGAGGTCACCAGTCCTTTAGACTTAGAACTACTTAAACCTCACTAACCTAAGGACATCACACAAATTCATGCCCGAGACAGGATTGGAACCTGCAACCGTAGCAGCGGCGCGGTTCCGGACTGAAGCGCCTAGAACCGCTCGCCCACAGCGTACGGCAACATATCCTATTACCACATATTTCTTGCACTTCACAGCTATGAAAGATGTCATTGGACGCGATGAAACTTGTTTCTTATCTAGCAGCAGTTTGCCGTAGGACGCTAGAGGAACGAAGTCTTTCCAGTTATTCCCAGGTAAGTACAAGAGGCCTACAACGTTCCTTACCTTGACATGTTTTACTCGTCAGAAGCGAGAATCTTCAGAAAAGTAGTAGCCACCAGCCACATATCAAATATATCGCAGACGTTGCGTTCTGCAAGCCAGGTATACACTGAAGTCTTAAAGTCACTAATACACTTTCGAACCTCCTATTGCCCGGTACAGTACAGCAGCTCCACGTGACATGGACTGAACAAGTCGCTGGAAGTCCTCTGCATAAATATTGGGCCATGCTGCCTCTATAGGTGAATACAGTTGAGAAAGTGTTACCAGTGCAGGATTTCTTGCACGCGCTGACTTCTCGATTACGTCCCATAAATGTTCGATGGGCCTCATGTCGGGCGATCTAGGTGGCCAAATCATTCGCTCGAGTGGTGCACAATGTTCTTAAAACCAATCACGAACAGTTGTGGCCCGGTGACACGCTTGGGAACATGAAGTCCACGAATGGCTGCCGATTATCGCCGCGTATCCGAAACATTTCCGGGCAACGATCAGTTCAGCCACCGCCAGCTTTCACACTGCTTTGTTGACAACTTGGGTTACAACGCCTTATGTGGCATTGTAGCGAGTAGGAAGCGACTCTCCCTTACTTCCCTGGTTTCTGTATCACTAACCTGGTGTATTGCTGCTTCGGTAGTCCCTCGTCGCACAGTAGTAACGTTCAGGCGACAAGTTCCATGCAGGTTGGGAGCCTGCTGAAGTGGAGTGTTTATGGATGCCAGTTGTTAAATGTCAACAACGTTTTGTAATATATTCGTTTTAATAAAGAAAATACTTTGACACACACGTCATAGAATTTCCAATATGGCGGCTTTTGGCTATAATTGTCAGATGTACATATAGCCTGGCTGCTACTGAGCAATCCCGATCGCATAAATGTGCGTAATACTTGGCGTAAACACGTGAGGGGAATGCACGTGTGCATTACAGAGTCCACGGTTTCGAGTGGTCTGTATCACACTCGAAAGCTACCATTAGCACTTAACAACTGAAATCGGAACTCGTCTGACCAGGGCACGGTTTTCAGTGGTCTAGAGTCCAACCGATAAGGCCACAAGTCCAGGAGGGGCACTGCAGGCGAGTCGAGCTATTAAGAAAGGCACTCGCCTGCTGCCACAGTACATTAACGCCACATTTCACCGCACTATCCTAAGGGGTTATTCGTCGTACATCCTACATTGATTTTTGCGGTTATTTCACGCACCGTTTCTTGTCTGTTTGCATTGCCAACTCTACGCAAAAGACGCTGCTCTCGGTCGTTAAGTGAAGGCCGTCAGCCACTGTGTTGTCCGTGGTGAGATGTAATACCTGAAAATTTAGTAATTTTCGAACACACTTGACACTGTGGATCTTGCCATATAAAATTCCCTAATTACTGTCATCTGTGTATGTGCATATCGCTACCTCATGATTTTTGTCACTTCACTATATTTTACATGTGGCTGGTGACCGCCAAATTTCTGAGGATTCTCGCTTCTGAATGAAACATGCGAAGCAAAAGAAGCTATAGGCGACTTGTTGCTCCCCCTGCACGAGATTCCTTCTCTTGCTGACGTATTTTTAGAGACCTTAAATCTCCGCTAAAAAAGTCAACATGAATTCTACGAAGAACGAACGCATAAACTTAACCAGCTCCGTTCGTCGAGGAGACAGAGAAGCAGTGCATACAGACAAGTTGATGCTGCGTTGCTCGACGTCCAGAAGGCGTTCCGTACAGTTTCGCAATGCCATTTAATCAATGAAATACGAGAGTACGGGTTAGAAAATATGGTGTGTATTCCATTAAAGGGTACCCAACAAATATTCTAATGGAGACAAGTCTTGAAATGTAAAAGTATTTTTGGGCAAAGCCCAAACAAGAGCAATAGAAGCATTAATTTTCGCAACATGCGTATAGGACCTCGTCGGTAGCGTCTGTGTTTCGTAGGTGGCTGATGGAAGTATATACAGAGAAGACACAACGCTGTAAAGCTGTAGCGTAATTCAGGCAGATCAGAGGTGGATAGATACTTGGTGTAGGGATTGGCAGTTAACCATCAGCATAAATAAATGTAACGCATTATGCATAGAAAGGCAGGAAAACCGATAACTGCATGATACAGCACATCGTAGATATCACTGCAAGCTACGTCATCCCAAAAATATCTGGAACGACTGCACAAAACTAATCGCAGATAAGATAGACGCCAGAGTGAGAGTCATCGGAGGAAATCTAAGGAAGAGCAGCCCACTCTCTTCCGACCAGTCTCTGAATGTTGCTCGGTAGTCTGGCACCTATGCTAGTTACGATTAACAAAGGAAAGAGAAAGACTCAAACAAAAGCAGCGCGTTTACTCACTGGTTCCTTTAAAAAATGGGGAAGATGAAGTGCCACAGAGGAGCTTATCCTATTCCAGTGGCAGATGCTACAATAGAAGCGTTGCGCATCACTGTGTGCTTTACTGTTAAACCATAGAGAGCGTACGTTCATAGACGAGCTAAACAATACTTCAGTCTAATATTTTTATTGCAGTCAATTTCACATTTGTCTTTATATCACCAGGAACATATGAGAGCTGCTCACAGCACATAAAGCTGATGGTTCGCCCAGCAGTTACAATAGATCTGAAGACGCTCGGAATTTTAAAGAAACTGGTAATAATCACAAAGAAAATTGCGCCAAAGGACTATTATAAGATTTTTTTTACTAATAATCAGTTCTTGCGGATACACACTAAAGGTCATTAAAATTGCTACACCAAGAAGGAATGCAGATGATAAACGGGTACTCATTGGACAAATATATTACACTAGAACTGACATGTGACTACATTTTCACGCAATTTGGGTGCATAGATCCTGAGAAATCAGTACCTAGAACAACCACCTCTGGCCGTAATAACGGCCTTGATACGCCTGAGCATTGAGTCAGACTGAGCTTGGATGGCGTGTACAGGTACAGATTCCCATGCAGCTTCAACACGATACCACAGTTCATCAAGAGTAGTGACTGGCGTATTGTGACGAGCCGGTTGCTCGGCCACCATTGATGAGACGTTTTCAATTGGTGAGAGATCTGGAGAATGTGCTGGCCAGGGCAGCAGCCGAACATTTTCTGTATCCAGAAAGGCCCGTACAGGACCTGCAACATGCAGTCGTGCGTTATCCTCCTGAAATGTAGGGTTTCGCAGGGATCGAATGAAGGGTAGAGCCACAAGTCGTATCACATCTGAAGTGTAACGTCCACTGTTCAAAGTGCCGTCAATGCGAACAAGAGGTGACAGACGTGTAACCAATGGCACCCCATACCATCACGCTGGGTGATACGCCAGTATGGCGATGACGAATACACACTTCCAATGTGCGCTCACCGCGATGTCGCCAAACTCGGATGCGACCATCATGATGCTGTAAACAGAACCCGGATTCATCCGAAATAATGACGTTTTGCCATTGGTGTACCCAGGTTCGTCGTTAAGTACACCATCGCAGGCGCTCCTGTCTCTGATGCAGCGTCAAGGGTAATCGCAGCCATGGTCTCCGAGCTGATAGTCCATGCTGCTGCAAACGTCGTAAACTGTTCTTACAGATGGTTGTTGTCTTGCAAACGTCCCCATCTCTTACTCAGGGATCGAGACGTGGCTGCACTATCCGTTACATCCATGCGGAAAAAATGCCTGTCATCTCGACTGCTAGTGATACGAGGCCGTTGGGATCCAGCACGGCGATCCGTATTACCCTCCTGAATCCACCGATTCCATATTCTGCTAACAGTAATTGGATCTCGACCAACGCGAGCAGTAATGTTGCCATACTACAAACGGCAATTGCGATAAGCTACCATCCGACCTTATCAAAGTCGGAGACGTGATGGTACGCATCCTATTCTGCTTACACGAGGCATCACAACAACGTTTCACCAGGCAACGCCGGTCAGCTGCTGTTTGTGTATGAGAAATCGGTTGGAAACTTTCCTCATGTCAGCACGTTGTAGGCGTCGCCACCGGCGCCAACCTTGTGTGAATGCTCTGAAAATCTAATCATTTGCATATCACAGCATCTTCTTCCTGTTGGTTAAATTTCGCGTATGTGGCACATCTTCGTGTTGTAGCAATTTTAATGGCCAGTAGTGTATTCTTCACACCACGTCATAGGTTCCCAGATGTGTGAGTGTCTCGAAAACTTCGTAAGTAATAGAACCCAGTATGTTGTTCCCGACGACGAGTGTTCGTCAGAGACGAGAGTAGTGTCAGCAGTGCCGCAGGGAACTGTGATGGGACCGCTGTTATTTACTTTACTCCTAAATGGCGTGGCGCACAGGGTCGGGAGCAGTATGCGGTTTTTTGCTGATGGCGCTGTAGTGTACAGGAAGGTGTCGAAGTTCAGTGACTGTAGGAGGATACGGGCCGATTAGGACAAAGATGTAGTTGTTGCGATGTTGGCACTTGGCTCTAAATGTAGAGAAATTTAATGCAGATGAGTGGGAATAACATCTCAGTAATGTTCGGATACAGCGTTAGTGTGTCCCGCTTGACATAGTCATGTCGTTTAAGTATCTAGACGTAACGTTGCAACGCCACATGAAATGAAACGAACATTTTCGGTTGTAGTAGGGAAGGTGACTAGTCGACTTCGGTTTACTGGGAGAATTTCGCGAAAATGTGTTCGTCTGTAAAGGAGGCAGCATATAGGATGCTAGTGCGACCTATCCTGAAGTACTGCTCGAATGTTTGAGATCCGTACCAGGCCTGATTAAATGAAGACATCGAAGCAGTTTAAGGTCGGGCTGCTGGATATGTTACAGATAGATCCGAAGAACACTCAAGTGTCACGGAGATACTCCGGGATCTGAGATGGGAACCAGTAGCGTGAAGGCGACATTCTTTACGGAAAAACACCCTTGAAAAAGTATAGAGAACAGAAATTTAAGGCTGACAGCAGACCGATCCTACTGCAGCCAAAAAGCACACTCTGTGAGAAAAAGTATCCGGACACTACCAAAAACATACGTTCTTCATACTAGGTACAATGTGCTGCCACCTAATGCCAGGTACTCCGTATCAGCGGCCTCAGTAGCCACTAGACATCGTGAGAGAGCAAAATGGGGCGCCCTGCGGAACTCACAGACTTCGAATGTGGGCAAGTGATTGGGTGTCACCTGTGACATACTACTGACGCAAGATTTCCACACTCCTAAACATCCCTAGGTCCACTGTACCCGATGTGATAGTGAAATGGAAACGAGAAGGGACTGTAAGTAGGCTGTTTAGGTTTTCTTATTGGTAACGCCACGTAGCGCTCTGTATGAAAATCACTGGCTGTGCTGTGTGCAGTCTGTGGCCGGTTTGCATTGTTGTCTGCCATTGTAGTGTTGGGCAGCGGCAGCTGGATGTTAACAGCGCGTAGCATTGCGGAGTTGGAGGTGATGTGGATGTGGGGAGAGAGATGGCGGAGTTTTGAAATTTGTAAGAATGGATGTCATGAACTGATATATATATATATATATATATATATATATATATATATATATATATATATATATATATTATGACTATTAAGGTAAATAATTGTTTGTTCTCTATTAAAATCTTTCATTCGCTAACTATGCCTATCAGTAGTTAATGCCTTTCGTAGTTTGAATCTTTTATTTAGCTGGCAGTAGTGGCGCTCGCTGTATTGCAGTAGTTCGAGTAACGAAGATTTTTGGTGAGGTAAGTGATTTGTGAAAGGTATAGGTTAATGTTAGTCAGGGCCATTCTTTTGTAGGTACACTCCTGGAAATGGAAAAAAAGAACACATTGACACCGGTGTGTCAGACCCACCATACTTGCTCCGGACACTGCGAGAGGGCTGTACAAGCAATGACCACACGCACGGCACAGCGGACACACCAGGAACCGCGGTGTTGGCCGTCGAATGGCGCTAGCTGCGCAGCATTTGTGCACCGCCGCCGTCAGTGTCAGCCAGTTTGCCGTGGCATACGGAGCTCCATCGCAGTCTTTAACACTGGTAGCATGCCGCGACAGCGTGGACGTGAACCGTATCTGCAGTTGACGGACTTTGAGCGAGGGCGTATAGTGGGCATGCGGGAGGCCGGTTGGACGTACCGCCGAATTGCTCAACACGTGGGGCGTAAGGTCTCCACAGTACATCGATGTTGTCGCCAGTGGTCGGTGGAAGGTGCACGTGCCCGTCGACCTGGGACCGGACCACAGCGACGCACGGATGCACGCCAAGACCGTAGGATCCTACGCAGTGCCGCAGGGAACCGCACCGCCACTTCCCAGCAAATTAGGGACACTGTTGCTCCTGGGGTATCGGCGAAGACCATTCGCAACCGTCTCCATGAGGCTGGGCTACGGTCCCGCACACCGTTAGGCCGTCTTCCGCTCACGCCCCAACATCGTGCAGCCCGCCTCCAGTGGTGTCGCGACAGGCGTGAATGGAGGGACGAATGGAGACGTGTCGTCTTCAGCGATGAGAGTCGCTTCTGCCTTGGTGCCAGTGATGGTCGTATGCGTGTTTGGCACCGTGCAGGTGAGCGCCACAATCAGGACTGCATACGACCGAGGCACACAGGGCCAACACCCGGCATCATGGTGTGGGGAGCGATCTCCTACACTGCCCGTACACCTCTGGTGATCGTCGAAGGGACACAGAATAGTGCACGGTACATCCAAACCGTCATCGAACCCATCGTTCTACCATTCCTAGACCGGCAAGGGAACTTGCTGTTCCAACAGGACAATGCACGCCCGCATGTATCCCGTGCCACCCAACGTGCTCTAGAAGGTGTAAGTCAACTACCCTGGCCAGCAAGATCTCCGGATCTGTCCCCCATTGAGCATGTTTGGGACTGGATGAAGCGTCGTCTCACGCGGTCTGCACGTCCAGCACGAACGCTGGTCCAACTGAGGCGCCAGGTGGAAATGGCATGGCAAGCCGTTCCACAGGACTACATCCAGCATCTCTACGATCGTCTCCATGGGAGAATAGCAGCCTGCATTGCTGCGGAAGGTGGATATACACTGTAATAGTGCCGACTCTGTTGCCTGTGTCTATGTGCCTGTGGTTCTGTCAGTGTGATCATGTGATGTATCTGACCCCATGAATGTGTCAATAAAGTTTCCCCTTCATGGGACAATGAATTCACGGTGTTCTTATTTCAATTTCCAGGAGTGTATTTGTGAAAGTCAGATTGCGTTGCGCTAAAAATATTGCGTGTCAGTTTAAGCACATTCGTGTATAATTGTTCAAAGAGGACGTTTCAGGACACGTACAGGACAAAAGCGTACAGACCACCCTCGTCTGTTGACTGACAGAAACCGCCGACAGTTGAAAAGGATCCTAATGTGTAATAGGTAGACATCTATCCAGACCATGACACTGGAATTCCAAATTGCATCAGGATCCACTGCAAGTACTATGACAATTAGGCGGGAGCTGAGAAAACTTGGATTTCACGTTCGAGCAGCTGCTCGTAAGCCACACATCACGCCGGTAAATGCTAAAAGACGCCACGCTTGGTGTAAGGAGCGTAAACATTGAACGATTGAACAGTGGAAAAACGTTGTGTGGAGTGATACATCACGGTACACAATGTGGCGATCCGATTGTAGGGTGTGGGTATGGAAAATACCCGGTGAAAGTCATCTGCCAACGTATGTAGTGCCAACAGTAAAATTAGGAGGCACTGGTGTAATGGAGTGGTTCTGTCTTCCATGGAGGGGGCTTGCACCCCTTGTTTTGTGTGGCACTATCACAGCATAGGCCTACATTGATGTTTTAAGCACCTTCTTCCTTCCCACTGTTGAAGAGCAGTTCGGAGACGAAGATCGCATCTTGCAACTCGATCGAGCACCTGTTCATAATGCACGGCCTGTGGCGGAGTGGTGTCACCACAGTAGCATCCCTGTAATGGACTGGCCTGCAAGCATCATGACCTGAATCCTGTACAACACCTTTGGCATGTTTTGGAACGCCGACTTCGTGCCAGGCCTCACCGACAGACGTCGATACCTCTCCTCAGTGGAGCACTCCGTGAAGAGTGGGCTGCCATTCCCCAAGAAACCTTACAACACGTTATTGAATGTATGCCTGCGAGGGTGGGAGCTGTCATCGAGGCTAAAGGTGGGCCAGCACCATATTAAATTCCAGCATTACCGATGGCGGGCTCCACGAACTTTTGACTGATTTTCAGGCAGATGTCCGGATACTTTTGATCACATAAGGCCACGAAGACAGGATACAAGAAATTAGGGCTCATACGGAGCATATGGACAGTCGCTTTTCGCTGGTTTTACTTGCGAGTTGAACAGAAAAGGAAATGAGTACTGGTACAGGGTACCCTCCGCCATGCACTGTACGGTTTCTTGCAGAGAATGTATGTATATGTACATGTTAAGCTGTCATGAACCAATATTTTAATTATTCCCATTTGTTATCTCGCAAAAGAACCATGAAATTAGAGGTACTCAAGCTCATACTGAGATTTCCCAACAATTGTTCTTCTCGGAGACCATTCGCAACTGGATTAGGTGAAAGTTTAAGCGACAATGATGCGCAAAGTATCCTGTGCCACACACAGTCGTGTGTCTTGGATAGCAGTTTTCCCACAAGAAGATCGCAATATTAACATAGATCACCTCCTATAGAACTGACAACGTCAGGTAATAGTAAAACGTTTTCAAATTAGTAAACCTCGAACACGCCCGGATTCCCTCGCGACTTAACGTGTCTCGGGGAGACGTGCCGGTTCCGGCTCGAATCCACCTGGCGGATTAACGACGAGGCTCGGTATGTCAGCCAGCCTGGTTTTCCAGTCGCACAAGGTAAATACCGATCTGGTTCCCATGTCTCGTCTCAGATACATGTTGGGAAAGCATTTAGAATATATTCTCAAACTTGCACGTAGGATTTACACTAGACGCAGACAGTTGTTGAGTAAAATGATTCTATCTTGGGGACTGAATCAGAGAGTGATGACCGAGCATGTTTAGTCTCAAATGCGTGTGAAATCTTATGGGACTTAACTGCTAAGGTCATCAGTCCCTAAGCTTACACACTACTTAATCTAAATCGTCCTAAGGGCAAACAGACACACCCATGCCCAAGGGAGGACTCGAACCTCCGCCGGGACCAGCCGCACTATTCATGACTGCAGCGCTCCTGACCGCTCGGCTAATCCCGCGCGGCCATGATTAGTCTCTTCAAACACTTATCCAGCAGCTGCAGCTTGCCCTTCGGGAGCTCTCATCCAACTACGCCACACTATTTTACTTTATCAATAACGTTAAATACATCACGAAGTCTTGGAAAGCGTGATACACCGAGAATACCGACACCGAGAACAGATACTAAAGAGGATTGTTCTCAAACGCCAACGCAACAACTCCTTAGCAAAGTGTGCAGCATCGGATCTTTTGTGTAGAGGCAGTACATTACGTAAATGAAGCTCCTGCTTGCCTATGTTTGTATTACGAGACCAGAACCTACTGGCTGCGCCGCGATTTAAATCGAGCCAGCGGCAGGGCTGTCCGCGTCTCTAGCTGCGCCACGCCAGCGCGCATTATGCCGGCCGGACGATGGCTCCCGACAATACATCCACTTTTCGGGAAATCCCGTGTCGAACGTAATTTGATTTTAGTGGTTTCGGAGCGCGGATCAAATCCGGGCGCGGTGGCGGCGTGTGGAGGTAAGTAATTCAGAGCGGCACAATGGCCGCCATTGTGGCAGACTTTATCACGCACCACCACCCCCCACTGGCAAATCTGTTTATCAGCTGCTGCAGTGCTGCAGACCGGCGAGAGGGGAGGGGCCAGGGAGGGAGAGGGGACCGGGTGCGGGCTGGCGATGGGGCGAGACAGGAGGGGAGTGCAGCTTTCGGATACAGCGTCAGCATCGGCAGAATAAACACGATGAACAATGGCGGCGGGTTAATGTCGCGGCGGCGTCAGCGGAGCTACGGACGAAATTTCCTTTAGAGATTTCAGTCGAATTCTCAGTGGGGAGCGTGTACTTTTCTAGCGGCCGTTGTTACTGTACTGTTCTCCTAATGATAATTTTGTTCACAGTGGACTTCGTTGCCATAACTGTGCAGAATGAGGTCAGTAATGTAACTTTCTGTCAGGTTAACACTGTGTGGCGTACCGGGGCTGGGACACGCAACTTTGCCGTTCACAGGCAATGGTATGGAAAGCAGGAAAGACTGCTGGTAGAAGTGAAATTGGGAATCCCGGTCGTGAGACACACCTGGATAGCTCAGTTAGTAATAGCGTCGTCCACGAACAGTAACGTTCTGGTTTCGAGTCCAGGTGTGTTACACAGTTTTAATTTCCTAAGACACCGTCTTAACGTAGCACTGTCTGTGTGGGCGAGGAGGTTTGCGTGCTGTGCTCCTGGATGGCTATGTTGGCCGTAGCTTAGCTGCTACAATGGCCATCCAAAACGGACAGGCCGAAGGGAGGAGTCAAAGTTTGTCTCACAACGGCGTGTTATTCCCTTTCTCCTATCCCATGTCCCTTTTCTTGTCATCTCCAGTTAGAAGTAAAGAGTAAGGGTGATTCTCGGTCGTAGGGAAGGCAGATTGGAAGGCTGCAAAGTGGCAGCCCCATTGTCCAAATCTACTTGCACAACCCTCGTAAGGTGACCAGGTGAATTTTCCCAATTACTACCGTTACCCAAAACAGCCTCGGATCAACGGCAGATATACCGATGAGCGTCCTCAGCACCTACCTCTTACGCGACAGTATTGTGGTGCTGTTTCTCAACACGACAGTGATCGTTCACACATCGCACGTGCGTCTATGTACTATCTGCTTGATGCTGAGGAACTAGTAGCCAGCAAGATCCCAAGATCTGTCTGACCCTGTTACCAGCATCCCAGTTACCACATCTGTGGCTCAGCTAGCCTCAGGAGAGGATGCAAAGGCTTCATGACACCTTTCCCAACCGAATCAGTGCTTCAGTGCTTGCCTCCAGGTCAGAAAAGGTCAGAGGAGGCTCATACGGATAAGGCCTTTGTAAATTTGAATCGATTTTGTAATCGCATGTCCTCTCAACTGCGTAATTTTATTTCGTTTCTTCCTCCTTTCTTTTTAGGAAGTCTATAAAATTACTATAATTTTGTCTCTCGTTTATGAATTTTGTACTTGGTTTTATGGATTTGTGCTAGAATCCAGTTGATATTAAATAAATAATAAATTAGAGTTTAACTTTCCGTCTATGACTATGTCGTTAGACGCTGAACACATCCTCGCATAGGGAAAAAGATGTAGGGAAATGACAGAAAACTTTAAAAAGATGGCAACTTGAGGCACAGTCCTCCCGAATACAAATTTACACTGAATGACCAAAGTCACTGCAAGGCATTACGTGTGATATTAATGACGAGACGCTCCTCAGCGAACTCTGAAAACTTCCATAAGTCGTAGCGGTATAGACTGAATAAGTTGTTACCGGATTTTGATATACCTATCTTGCAGTGCTACCCACAGCTGTTTTTGTGTGGTTCGTGTTTGGTTCATCTACATCATACTCCGCAAACCACCTAATGGTGTGTGGCGGAGGGTACTTTCGCTACCACTATGTGATCCCTCCAACCCTATTCCACCCGCGAATAGTGCGTGGGAAGAATGATTGTAGGTAAGCCTGTGTATTAGTTCTAATTTCTCGAATTTTCTCCTCGTGGTCAATATGCTAGATGCATGTGAAGGAAAGAAAAATGTTGTCTAGCTCCTCCTGAAAAATGGTGCCCCGAAATTTCAGTAGTGAATCTCTCCGTTATGCGCGGCGTCAGTCTTGTAACGTCTGCCAGTGGAGTTTGTTTAGGATCTACGTAACGCTCTTTAGCCAGGTAAACGATCCTGTGACGAAACGCGCCGCTCTTCGTTGGACCTTCTCTATCTCCTCTATCAGTCCTACCTGACTGGGATCCCAGATAGATGAATAATACTTAAGAATCGGCCGAACAAGCGCCTTATAAGCCACTTCATTTGTGGATGAGACATTTCCTTAACATCCTTCCGATTAATCTGAGTCTACTGTCTGCTTTTCCCACTATCTGTTTTATATACTCATTCCACTTCATCAAGAGTACACGAGCATCGACGGAATTCCATATACACCTCCTCTGAAAGGCCAAGAACGGTTCACCAGAGTGTTCGTCAGTGCACCTGCGTGATATGATTTATTGTCCTGTCGAAACACTGTACCTCCATCCGGGTAATCTAATGTCAGAGAGAAACAGAGATGGTCAGTGAGAAAGTTAACATAACGTGCACCTGTCGAGGGTCTCTGTATATGGTTAATGAGACCTAACTGCGACCAAGTGAACACAGCCCAAACTGTAACTGATCCAGCTTCTACCTGAACAAAAACTTGTTGATACACAGGATTCGTAGCTTCATAGGTCGTACGACATAATCTAACACTCACGTCCATCTCCTCGGTACAACATAAACTGGTATTTCTTGAACCTGAGGCCATGACACCGCTGTTGTGTGATTCAGTAACGATGATCGGCGCCCATGCAAGTCGTAGGACCCCGTGTCGGAAATTACTTTCTGAAGGCTACTACCAAGGTCATTTGCTTACTTTCATTCCTGCGTAAAATGGGTTTCTCACGCCCGGCAGTTGGCAGACGGGCGGAATTTATACATACAATACCAGTTTTGAATGTCCTGTATGGACAATGAGATGCACACAGCAGTATCCTTAACCCTCCCAACACAGAAAAATAATGTTACATACATGTATGAAACGTGGTGCGCAAGTTTCATAAATTTGTGGTAATTTTCAGTATAATTATAACACTAGAATGTGTTTGTCTGCTTCGTCTTCTGCTGAGTTGTAAGCCCAGAGTTGCTCGTCTCAGCAATGCCTTTCTTCACTTCAGATATACTTCCTCCTGATGAAGACACTTTAGTGTTGCCATGCTTGCTTGTGGTTTCATGCTAGAGATATTTTTCGGCCCATTTCTGTCCCAAATGTCTTTCTAGTGATATCTGCAGCATAATAACGCCTCGTCACTTACTGGAGTCCTCAAGAATTTGTTCCCCACAGAATAAAAATATGAAGCGTAAGTACCCAAGGCCCGCCCAGTTAGCCATTCGGTCTAACAAACGGCTTTTCTGACTGGGGAGGAGCGCCTGGTCCCCTGCACCAATCCGCCCGGCGGACTTTTGTCGAAGTCCGGTGAGCCGGCGAATCTGTGGATGTTTTTTAGGCAGTTTTCCATGGGAATGCAGGCTGGTTCCCCTTGCTCCGCCTCAGCTGCACTATGTCGGCGATTGCTGCGCGAACAAGTTCTCCACGTACGCGTACACCACCATTACTCTACCACGCAAACACAGGGGTCACACTCGTCTCGTGTGAGACGTTGCATCGGCACAATAACCCTGAAAAAGTGGTTCGGTGTGGGGTGGCGGAGGGGTGAAGTGGACTGCGGTAGTCGTTGTGGGGTTGTGGACTACTGCGGATGCGGCGGGGACGGAGCCTCTTTGTCGTTTCTAGGCCCCCTGTTAGCGTACAATACAATATAAGTACCCTAGTGAACCTAACTTTTTTAATGTTCGATCTATCTTGGCTTACTTTTCAGGACACCGTAAGACATGTGGTTCATACCCTCTCCGTCATCACGTGTACAAAGAGGACCATCAGTCAATTAGTTCCATCCCCTGTAGATGCTTTTCAGAAAAGACGTGATAAATTTCATAAGTGACAAGTCTGCTTCGTATGCCAATGGGCTGTCAGAGTCACAGAGTGTGTTTACCAGCAACACTTCCTTTTACCACTAGTTCTGTTCTCCAATTTTCGTCGCACCACATTCGAACGTAATGTAAGTTTATGTAGTTAAAAAGAAGAATCTGCCTCGAAAATTATCATTCGTCACAGATTTGAGATCTAGACGTCTAACTTCCTGCGCCTTGGGAGGGAGAAGAAAGCTGTTCGATAGGATCTCTCACAGCCCGACGAACGAAGAATGTAAGAGAGTAGCCATGCCCTCTTCCACAATACCAGTATCTCAGTAAGATTCGGCTCCTGCCACTATAACCTACTTGCCGGGATCCCTCCCCGTCTTGCTCCCCGAACCCATATTTCCACCCCTACCGGCCGCTTGTTGGCACACAGATACGCGGCCGTCTTCCGGCTGCCTGCTGAATATGCAACCCGCCGCGCCCACCTTTCCCGCTGGTGGTAGCCTCGTTCTTCTATCTGGGTTGCGCTACGCTCTTTTCATAGCAGCACACAACGCCGCCTCCAGACACCCGTATCCCATCCCTGAGGCCCTTTCGCGAGGAGCATCAGTCATTCTAGAGCCGTAGGAGTAAAAATGCATAGTGTGTATGGATCAGACCGTTTCCATACGGAATATTCCCGCTGCCTTATGACCTAGAAACGAAAATGTAGAGTCGAGCATAGGAAACGCATGTTTTTCACATGTGACATACGTTAAGACGTACGTTGAGACGTACATGGAGACGTGCGTTGCACGTATTCGTAAAACATAGCCGTTCATTTACAGCTATCAACACTGGGCATACTTGACAGTAGGGGATTATCTGCGATCTTTATTTGTAGGAAATATACAAATGGCAACATTATTTTATCTCTTTTAATTAAAGGCAGTCGCTTTAGTACATTAAACTACAGGAAATACCGCAACCAGACACAAGTGTTTTTGAAATGGTTTTATTGTGCCATTATTAGTTTTGGGACTGAGCCCATTGTCAGGTGGTAGCGATAACTTATTTGTAAGTTTTACGTATGCGTCTTTATGAAAAGTTCTTCCTTATACATTATAAGACCGAGATTTGATTTTATTTTACAACCCATGCTGATGAATGAAATGAACTAAATACAAGAGGTTGGATGCAAATGTTTGTTTCGACTCCGATGTAAACAAACGTATCCGCCATCTTGTATTTAGTTCAATTTATTGATCAGCATGGATTTTAAAATAAAATCAAAGCTCTGTCTTATATTATGTAAAGGAGGGCTATTCATAAAGACACAAAAATAAAGCTTGCAAAGAAGTCAACGTTACCATTTGAGGTTTGAAATCAGTTTTAAAAATTTAGATTATGCATATCAAACTAGTTGAAACGAGCATTCTAACTCTGGTTTGAACGCATGTGTGTTCCTCTGATTTATTCACACAACTGCTATTGATCTTGGTGCACATATAATCTGCCTTCTGAAGTACTTGATAATTGCTTAAAGTGCGTTCCCTGCTCATCTTTGAACGTTAATATCCCGTAATTTTTTTTTTTCCTGTTCATTGTAATCAAGCATATTTCAGCTTGATTTTAAAAGAAAGACTCATGTGATCAGTTACAGTATGTAAAATGTTTATTTCAGCTGTTGGTATTGTATGCGTTCCAATGCTGTTTTACGTCTGTGCTGGAGTTCCTTGAGTACTCGAGCATGTGAAGCGTCCAGATTAACCAGTGGCGTCGGATTTTCACTTTATTTTTTTGAACTTCAGCTGGCTTTTTTTAATTGTACTGTTAATATCTACATTATCAACGAACGTCGTGATTGTAATAAAGTGTATTTAAAATTTATTTGTGCCACCATTCATGTTCAATCCTTGTTACCCAATCCCTCCATCCCCAAAGGGAACCAAGAGGCAGGCCGCTTTTCAATTTGTTTTGGTGAGTTCGTTGTGAGTAAAACACTGCCTTACGATTGGTATAAGAGTTTTGAAGAAGGTCGTGATGGCACCGAAGAATACTGACGAATTTGTGGAAAAAATGGAGATTATGAAGGATATCGAATCGCAGTCAGCGACATTACTGATAATGTTGGCATACTAATTGGCACACGTCAAAAAAATCGAATGTTTTTGATTTTGCCTTTCGTGTGTAATTGTTCATTTTCTTTTGTTTAGCAGTACATCCACACCTTCGTTTCTATACATACGTGCAAGGTATGTCGCACGCATATACGATGTAACAAAGGCGTACCCAGCAAGGTGCATTGGACGACACTTGCAAACGCCTAGAAACCCCCCCCCCCCCCCGCCTTCCCATCCAAAGAAAAAAACTAAAATCATTATCATCGTAAATCGAGCTCTGACCCTGAGCTACCACACAGATAAATCAGTTCAGTATCAGTTTGAAAAAAGACGGGATATTAACTAGTAGCAGATGTATCTAGATCATTTTTCGTGAAATCTCCAAACTGTTTCACCCTTCGCCGCAGTTCTTGTAATTGATAACACAAGATGGCTCTGTGCATTAAGTACTAGTTGGAAGAAAACGACCCACTCACACAAAAACAGCACGGATTCAGAAAACATCGTTCTTGTGAAAAAAGCTGACTCTTTATTCACACGAGGTAACGAGTGCTATCAACAGGGGACCAAAAATTAATTCCCTGTTTCTAGGTTCTCAGAAAGATTTTGACATCATTCCTCACAAGCGGCTTCCAGTCACTGATTGCCTACGGAGTATCGTCTCCGTTGAGTGATTGGGTACGCGGTTTCCTGTTACAAAGGCCACAGTTCATAATAACTGCCATAATTTAAATGCAGTCATATTGTGGAACAGAGGTGATACCACGGGTTGCCCACGGGAGCGCCATAAGTTCTGCATTGCTCTTAACCCATATAACAGATTTAGGAGACAATCTGACCAGTCACCTTGGATTGCAGACGATGCTGTCGTTCACCATCCTGTAAAGTCACCATAAGATAAAAACAAATAACAAAATAATTTAGACATCTGCACGATGTGAAAAGTGGCAATCAACGCTCAACAGTAACACTCTTGATTTCCTCAACAGGGGTACTAAAAACATCCGTTAAATTTTAGTTACACGATAAATTAGACAACTTTAAAGGTCATTGATTGGACTTCACACCTAGAGACTACACTTACGAAGAACTAAAATAAGAACTACCACAATGAAAATGTTTTGGGGACGGAGAATCGAAGGCTTCGTTTCATTGGTAGATCACTTAGCAGGCGCAATACATCTACTAAAGAGATTTCCTACACAATGTAAGAACGTATCCCTACACAATGTTTGTCGGTTCGCTTCTAGAGTACTGATATACAACATTGGATTTCGCCAGATGTGATTGAAGGAGGAAGTCGATAACGATAAAGGAAGAGCAGCTCACTTCGTACTGTAGAGAAATCGGTTAGAGAGTGTTACGCATTTGACAAACTAATTTGGGTGACGTTAAAAAAAGGAATTTTTCATTGCGGCGCGACAATTTATTCGCCAACTTTCTCATCGGAATTCAAAAATATCTTGTTGACTCTCAACTGCTTAGGAGAAATTACCATAGTAATAAAATAAGAGAAATCAGAGCTCGTTTGGAAAAATTTAGGTATTCATTTTTCCCTTGTACTAATCAAAAATGAAATGGTCGAAAATTTGTAAATAGTTTCATGAACTCTGTCAGGCACTAAAGTATGAAATGCATGTATATGTGATAGAAAGGAAGAAAAGGATTACGGGATAACGTCCCGTACGCATCGATGTCGTTAGAGACGGAACTTAAGCTCGGAATGTTTCAAGGTTGGCGAAGGGAATCGGTATACATTTGTCTGGAGAGTTTTTGGGCATCATGGAAAATCTAAATCTGGATGGACAGCTACGGATTTCAGCCCTCGTGCTCCAGAATGCGAGTCCAGTGTTCTGGCCACTGCACCACATCGCTAGGCACGTGGATGAAGATGTAGATACAGATACAGTTTTTCGTTAAAGTTCTCCTACAATTCCTTCTACTCGTCACGGATTAGTTTTTCACAACTTACATCGGTATCTCTTCCACCTGCAAGTTAAAAGCCTTTTCTAATTTCGAAAGTCGTGCGTAGTCAATGTTTACTACGCATATGCACAAAGTACTGCAATCCGTAATTATTCTAGCCCGAGTCTGTTGTAATTCTAATTACTGCCGGATTATTCCATTTCTTGAATTACCTCTGTGTCTTTTTGAGAGACTTGACTTCTGAATTTCTAATTTTGCCTTCTTATTTTTTTAAATGTTGTCGTCAGTTACGCATATATTTTCAGATACAGATTCGATCGGATTTAAATATTTATTAGTGCATGGGATGGTTACAAATCGCTACTATTCGAGGTCTGTGCTGGACTTGCAGCCCACCACCGGGCCACTGCCACATACGAATGTCCCACACATCTGGATACGGCACCATCCGACCAACCACCCAAACAGAGACCCACAATGACGCCCGTTTCAAACTGCATCATATACTGACAACGCTGTCTCATACGATTACACGTTATCTCCTTGTGCTTCACAGTATTCGCTCAACATCCGACGATGTTCACGCCCCAAATTTACCATACCAGGCCTGGTAACAACTTTAAACATAAACAACACTAATGCCGCTGGTGGCCGTTCTGTCACAGAGAACTGCAACTGTAATTATTTACATACCCATCGATGGTGTGTTCGTGTACAGAGCTACACAAACATCAGACCACATTTTCTGGGTATTTCGCTTGTTGTCACACTATGTATATCATAATGTGTGGATGAAAATCCTAAATTATTATTTAATTCAGTGTCTGTCAGCCACCAGGCATTACACATCGCCACATTCTGTTGAGCTGAATCGCTCTTGCTGTCATGTACATACTGAAGTAAGTCACAATTGTCACACAGTTTTCAATGTTAGCCATATATGTCTCCAGTGCTCTTACTGTCACACATGTATTTAAATGCAAAACCCGATTCACAGTGGTAACTACCATGTAGCGCAAGTGTGGCTGCAAATACGGCGTATAACTCTTAAGGATTCTGACAGCTGTAATAAAGCAACCTCCTTGTTTCTATAGGTAGCGCTGCGAGTGATGAACCCTATTTACATCCAGACATGGACTATATGATAATTAAACACTGCCAATAACGTTGCATTTAAACACAAGTCTTCCATTATGAGCATTGGAGAAAAGTGTGGCTAACGGTGTAAATTACACATACCAAAAAATGTTTTGCATCACCCGGTTCCCAGAATTCCTGAAGATAGACGTTGATTGTGGACATTGTATCACAGACACAGTACCTTTGAAAGTTCAGAGACGTCACTAAACCCGCCCAAAGATGCAAACAATCATGCATGAGTAGCGTCTGTTAGACGAAGAAGGTCCGACAGTCGATCAGTTCCAGTCATTCCACCAGGAAGGAGGTACACGGCTCGTGTTGTCTGTAGTTCAGCCATGCCTAGACGGCCAATGCCGCGGTTCCATCACGTCCACATTGTTACTTTGTGCCAGGAAGTGCACACAACAAGGGAAGTGTCCAAACCTCTCGGAGTGACGCAAAGCGATGTTGTTCGAACATGGAGGAGATACAGAGAGACAGGAACTGTCGATGACATGCCTCGCTCAGGCTGCCCAAGGGCTACTACTTTAGTGGATGACCGCTACCTACGGATTATGGCTCTGAGGAACCCTGACTGCAACACTACCACGTTGAATAATTCTTTTCGTGCAGCCACAGGACGTCGTGTTACGACTCAAAAGTGACTGATGCGCAACCTCACTCCTGACGTCCATGGTGAGGTTCATCTTTGCAACCACGACGCCATGCAATGCGGTATAGATGGACGCAACAACATGCCGAATGGATCTCTCAGGATTGCAATCACGTTCTCTTCACCGATGAGTTTCGCATATGCCTTCAACCAGACAATCGTCGGAGACGTGTTTGGAGGCAACCCGGTCAGCCTGAACGCCTTAGACACATTGTCAAGCGAGTGCAGCAAGGTGGAGGTTCCCTGCTGTTTTGGGATGGCATTATGTGGGGCCGAAGTACGCCGCTGGTGGTCATGGAAGGCGCCGTAACGGCTGTACGATACGTGATTGCCATTCTCCGACCGATAGTGGAACCATATCGACAGCATATCGGCGAGGCACCCGTCTTCATGGACGACAGTTCGCGCCCCCATCGTGCCCATCTTGTAAATGACTACATTCAGGATAACGACATCTCTCGACTAGAGTAGCCAGCATGTTCTCCAGACATGAACCTTATCGAACATGCCTGGGATAGTTTGAAAAGGGCTGTTTATGGACGACGTAAGCCACTAACAACTCTGAGGGATCTACGCAGAATGCTGTTGAGGAGTGGGACAATCTGGACCAACAGTGACTTAATGAACTTGTGGATAGTATACCACGACGAATACATGCATGCATCAATGCAAGAGGACGTGCTACTGGGTATTGGGGGTACCGGTGTGTACAGCTGTCTGGACCACCACCTCTAAATGTCTCGGTGTTTGGTGGTTCAAAATGCAATATGTGGTTTTCATGAGCAATAAAAAGGGCGAAATGATGTTTATGTTGATCTCTGTTCGAATTATCTAAACAGGTTCCGGAACCCTCGGAACCGAGGTGATGCGAAACTTTTTTTTATGTGTGTATGTAAACATGACGACCTACTTTAGTGTGCACATGGCAACAAGAGAGGTTCAGCTCAACAGATTATGATGTAATGTATGGTGGCTGACTGATACTGAATTAAGTAATAATTCTATTTATCTGAAGACGACTCCTGGAGGAGGTGAAACCAGTGAACTATAAAGGAATCTTAGCAATCGCGACCTAGGATTTTTAGCCACTCATTTTAAATTAACAGTGCGTCTCGTAAGAAATTAAGCCAAAATTTAGGTTATGATGAAAAAAAGCACTTCCTTCTGAAAGTAACGAATAGGAATGAATTGATTACTCGAAATCGACTTATATTTTTGGAAAATATTGCACCATAGGTTACATTTTATTTCATGAAAGAAGTCACTCATAAGTCATTAGTGCATTTGCATTACCTCCTTGATAAGCTAACATTAAGTAGAACATCGTGGTTTCGATAAAAAGTGTTACAGGTATAGAAGCATTTTGACTTTTTGTATCGACACGGATACTATTGTCCAGAATGCTTTTCAAAGAAAGTATCGAGAAGCAGATCCAGCAGCGTGTATATTTCATGCTTTTCAGGAGTAGATCACGGAACCTACGCTGCACGATACTAAATATGGCACTGCATATAAGAGCTGGTTCTGACTTCAAATAATTGTCAGTAATGCTGCGGATAATTTCTGTAAGAGAATCCCAACACTAAAAATTAAAGGAAATATGTTAAAGTAAATAGAGTTAAAAAGATCGTTACGAAAAGAGGCGGATAACTTCAAGCAGTCAGACGTAATAGATGAAAGCTACGTAAGAAATTAAGCCAAAATTTAGGTTATGATGAAGAAAAGCCATCCCTTTTGAAAGTAACGAATAGGAAAATATTGATTACTCGAAATCGATTTCTGTTTTTTTGAAAACAGCGGAGGATACAACCAAATTGTATGATACGTTTTATTTCTTTACAGAGTTAAGTCATCGCCGGATTTAGGTTGCTCGTTTGAATAAATGCCTATCTGTCTGGTGTTAGTTTGATGGGCTGCAAAAATTTCTTGTGCGTGTTGTAGTCAGGAAGTTAGGCGATCCGGGCTCGCGGTGTGGGTCCGTATTGTTTATGCAGTCTTCTGGAGCGGGCGGCTGAAGCAGCGAGCGGCGGTATCGACCGCGAGAAACAGCGGCCGGTCGCTCCCAGAAACTGCAGCGAGGAAGCTTGTCACGCGGGTACTCTCTGCCGACTGCGGGCACATCTGCATCTACATCTACGTCACTGTTCTGCAATACACACTTATATGTTTGCCAGAGCGTTCATAGAATCATTTTCACACTGTTTGAACAGCTCTTCGGGGGAAAAATAACAAACCTACTGAGAGAGATCCGATTTATTTTATTACGAAGGTCTTTTTTGCTAATAAAATATTTTGGCATTTGGCACAGAAAATTGGTGAATGAAATTTCGTAAGAAATTTTCTTCTCTAGGAAAAAGTCTTTAATTTAATGATTGCCACCCTAACTCGCTTATCATATCTATGACATTCACTACTCTATTTCGCAGTAATGCAAAAGTATGTGCCGGACAGAGACTCGAACTCGGGATCTTTCGTTTTCGCTGGCATGTGCTCTATGGTAGTTCGAGTTTCGGTCCGGCACACAGTTTTAAGCTGCCAGAAAGTTTCATATCTGCGCACACTCCGCTGCAAAGTGAAAACCTCATTCTGGAATTCCATTCGACTTTTACGATACCCTCCGATATCCTATATTGTGAGAGTCCCATATAGCGCACAGTTCTCCAGAAGACGGCGGTCATGCTCAGTTTAAGCAGCCTCTTTAGCAGGTTTACTGAAGTTTCTGTGTGCTCTGCCAGTGAAAAGTAACTTTCTTTCTGTGGGATGGTTCTAATTTAAGTGATTCGTCATTGTAGCCCTTAGATATATAGCTGAATATACAACCTCTAGATCTGTGTGATTTATTGTGTAAAGGAAATTTTTGTTTCTCTCATTTGTATGAAAAGAGTCTTTTTATTATTCAGGCTCATGTTCCATTTTTATCACCTTATGATATCTTGTTTACATGATGCAATTCGTTCTCATCTTCTGACAACTTCGGTGGACGGTAAACGACAGCATCATATGTGAACAATGTAAAAGGACTGCTGCGATAGTCTCTTAAATCGTCTACAGATATTAAAAACAGCAGAGGGCCTTCATCACTTACCGTCAGTTAGTACGAAGTGTGACGTTTCTGACACAAAATGACAGTAGTGCCATAGCTGAAGCAATACTCCATAGGCATACAATTTGGAATAGTTGCTGCTTGTGACGAACGAAGACACAGAGCGGGGACGTTCTGAGCTGGCTACACCCTTCCAAGCCGTAAGGGTTTCATAGTCTGGAATCTCTTACATCTTTGTAACTCTAGGTAAAGTTACACGGCATTTATCCAGATGTGTGTGCAAAAATGGTGGGGTTAGAATGCTTCTGGAAAAGATTTTGACAATACTTTTCCTTGATGACATTGTTATCCGATTGAATAATAAGTCAGTATTCGCTAAACAAGACATCCTATATCAACACTGAAAATAATAAGATCCTCGCAATCCCGAAGATATGGAAGGCAGAAAAATTTGAGAACTACTGTGCAACTCATTCATCCAATTACTGACAAGAATAATAAACATAATATAAAGAGAATGGGAAAGAAAACTCAGGGTTTGTTAGAGGACATCCAGTTTGAATTTAGAACCGCTATAGGCACTAGAGGGGCAGGTCTGTCGGTGAGCTACATAACGGAAGTAAGAGTCACAAACGGGTAACGTCCGAGGCCATCTGTGCAAAGCGTCATCGGATTTTCACTGTGGTTTCCATTTCGCCCTTCTCGGACCTTACTTTCTGAATTGTCCTCGTACGATATGTACAATAAGGTATAACAACAATAGGAGCCGAACAGAAAAGTGCCGGATGTAAAATGGTCTTAAGATAAGGAGACGTAGATTGCTGAACCGGTGCACTGAAGAAGCATCGACGTAAATATACTGTCAGCATTGAAATTAAAACACAGAGTGAAGGGCTGCCAAAAGTGCGGTGATAGAGCTCCTGGTTAGGTAGAGTTGCAAGACTGCAGAGAGCAATGAAAAGTCTACTAATCGGAGATAACGGATGGGAGTAAAACGAAGACTTTTGACGGTACTGAGAATCAATATACGAGGGTGGTTTGAAAAGTTCTCGGAATCACCACTAGAGGTCAGCGCTATCGTAACGAGTTGTTCACGTTCTCTGTATTCGTTGGACTGTTGCTTGTAAACACGTGCCACTTCAGTGTTCTTGAAAGAGAGCTGTTGCGGTGACGTGGCTCTGTTGTTGTTCCCGCGTAGTGATTTGCGAAGATGGAAAAATCGAGATTCGAGCAATGATTAAGTACTTCGTAAGGAAATGTACGAAAGCAAAGGACATTCATGCCGATTTCCGGAATACACTGGAGGACTCTGCTCCTTCATATTCAACTGTTGCCAAGTAGTCAATTGAATTTAAATTTGTCGGGAGAGCTTAGACGATGATTCGCGCAGTGGTGTTAATGGCGACACATTGGCACGAAATTTTGCCATAATTCTGCCCACTGCCACGCTGGACGTGTTGTATGATGAAACGGTCGTCACATTCCCTCAGACGCACACTTCACCCCTTCTTTTTACACTTCTGCGATGGAGGTAAGAATCGCGGCGCACAGCGTTCAAATTACGCTGTTTTCTTACGAGTGACAGAGGAAAACATTCCTTGCACACAGCACCTTACATTCGGCATGTAAAGGCCGCTCGGGATGCTTTAAAGATTTCTGGGGAGGTGATTCTCACATATATCGCGGTCGAAAACGACAGTTGGCAGTCCGATGAGCAACACGAAGGCGTCCTTCGCAACCTCTGACGCTGCTGACAAGCTTGTGCGATTCAACCGTTCTCGGAGGACATCGCGGGACTGCATCCCCATCGAACGTGATCACCGAGCAAGGTGTTGCAGTGGTTAGCACACTGGACTCGCATTCGTGAAGAACGACGGTTCAAACCCCCCGTCCGCCCATCCTGATTTTCGAATTCCGTGATTTCCCTACATTACTTCAGGGAGATGCCGGGATGGTTCCTTTGAAAGGGCACGATCGATTTACTTCACCTTCCTTCCCCAATCTGAGCTGATGCTCTATCTCTAATGACCTGGTTGTAGACGGGACGTTAAACATTAATCTCGTCCTCCTCCTCCTCCTCGAACATTATCGCAGTGCGAGCGCAATGTTTTGCCCTCGTGGAGAGCTTAAAGTCACTAGGGACCGTTCGAAACCATTCGTCGAAATATAAACGAAGCAGCAAAGGGTGCTCAAGCTTTCTCACTGTTCCTGTTTTGCGTACGTCTGTGATTTCATCACAGGCAAATGTGACATTAACATGGCGGAATAAAACACCAAACGCTTATTCGACGACCCACCCCTCCTTGCTGCCTAGCTGCAAAGTCCTCGGTGGCACTCACCCACTTTTAGTCAGAATTTTAAAAATGTATCTATACAGACAGAACTCGTAACGAAGCCCTAGGCGTCTGCAGACGGGCAACTCCTTTGGCACACTCCGATTCGGAATGGCCTCCTATCAGGTGCAAGAGTAACAGGTAGCGGCGACAGCGCAGGATTTGTAATGACTTGCAGAGAATCGACGCTTCATGCGCGTATGGCAGTTGACCCTCAAAATAACCAAATTTATTGCACATAAGCAGTCAGGAGGACCAGCTATGTGCGATTACACGATTGCAGCGACATAGGTTAAATAAATAGGAGTATGCCTAAGATGAAATTTAAAGTAGAACGGCCAGATAAAATTAATCGCGAGTAAGGCAGATAATAGGCTCGAATTCATTGGGAAAAACCTGAGGAAGAGTAGTTCCCCACAAGGGAAACAGCTCACAAAACACTCGTTCCTCTGATATTCGAGCATACTCGTCAGGGTGGGATCTGCACCAGACAGAACTGATAGAGGCAATATAGAGGATCCTAGGGAAGAGCAGCAGCTTCAGTTACAGCTTCATCTAGAAAACTCGAAAGCACTGCGAGCATCGTCAGACAACTCCATTGGCAGAACCGTTTTGTATCGTGGTATGGTTTACGGTTAAAATTCCCCGAGACTACGTTCCTATGTGATAGCCGCACAGCACTGCACCTTGTCAAAAACCTCGTAGGAATGAAGGAAATCTTTCCTAATTCTCTCATGAAAAGAAACTACCCAGAGTCAGATGGTTAAACAAAATTTTGGGTGCTTGAAGATGATACGTTGATGTCACAGACGCAGGCGTCTATCAGACAGATAATGTAGGTGACGATAGTGCACCGACGCCTCATTCAAATATGGGTTTGGAAAGGATAAACACAAATACATGAAATATAATGCTTACGCCCCTTTTTTCTACGTAGGTCTTTACTGATTTCCGCTGAATTCCTTACCGTGACAGACTATCGCAAAACAATGGCAAGGGTTGCTTTATTGTGTGTTATTATCTACGTTTCGCGAAGGTGATTTGTTGTATCTTGGAGCTTACTTCATGATAACAATAGATATCCGTAGAAATGGACTTACAGTGTACAGAGCAAAGTATTACATGAGAAACAGCACGTAATCGGGTAAGGTGACAATCGGAATGCGAATGCTGTAAAGTAACTGTTGCGCGACAGCATTTTAGGAAATGTCAGAGGCGACTGCATCCAGTGTTTCACGTTTCAGTGAATTGTTCTGGAAACCTCTACCTAAAAATATTCCTTAAATGAAAGCAGATCGATATCTGGTTCCTTATCTTTGGATGATGTAGATGATCCGCCTGCGACCTTACTAAAACCGATGCAATGGGTTCATGATGGAAGTATATTGAAAAGAAGATTTACGTTCTCTTAGGCTTGGGGGACGGTGTTTAAAAGTTCCGTTCGCGCACTACGGACTACAAGGCAAAGGGTTAAGTGAAGAGGTAAAAGTTGATATACACAAATTTGTTTTACTATATTGCTTGTGCTGTTGTCTCGTCTTCAGTCCACAATAAACACAAATATTATTATCAATTTTAGAACATTGTTATGATAGTTTTGAGCGACTCAGCACTATTGCATTTCCCAGTATAATTATTATTATAACTCTACTTACTATTTTCTGATGACTAATTATGATACACATACACTATGACAATAGCAGAAGGATAGAATAGTGTTCGTCAGATTAGGGGCGTGAATTTCACTAGTATAACAAGGTTTAAATCAATGACGTGAACTTCAAACTTCTGTACCAAAATTTAAAACAAACACATATGTACTGTGCTGGCCACAAATTTTCTTATTCATTAGTTGCTGTGTCTAAGTAATTCGGGAGCAACGGTGTTAGTATCAAATCTATGCAGTTCTATCTCATGTACTTCGAACATATGTAGATTACTTTTCCTTGTGCGTATCAGCTGCGTTTTGTCAACACGGACTAGGAAGTTTCCCTCACGTCTGTTTGTACCGACATCCGTGCATGTTTCAAACAGTTTACGAATTCCATTCCAGTAAACTTGAACATTGATTACAGGCACATAATTAACCACAAAATTGAAGAAGATTTTTGTCTGCTAATTACGAGGGCATTTCGAAAAGTAAAGATACAATGGCTCGCAGTCCTTAAATTGAACATTTATTTAGAAAACGTCACTTACATCTTATTAACTGGTTTATTTGTTATTTTTCGACCTAATCACCCCCGTTATCCAAACATTTGTTAAGTCGGTTCACAAGCTTTTGTACCCCACAGTCGTAGAAGGTTGCCGCCCGTTGTCGGAACCACGTTTCAACCTCATCTTTGATCTCTTCATCGTCGTGAAATGATTTTCCATCAAGATGTGACTTCAGGTAACGGAAGACATTGAAGTCGGTGGGCGCAAGGTCCGGGCTGTACGCGGATGGTCCAATACGTCCCATTTGAATTGTTTGAGTAGTGCTTTGGTTACGGGCGCTGGGTGAGGCCGAGCTTTGTTATGAAGCAAGCGGACTCCACTTGTTATCATTCCCCTGCCTTTGTTTTGAATTGCCTTCCGAAGACGTTTCAAAATCTGGCAATGTGCAGCAGCATTAATTTTCGTTCCAGGAGGCATAAATTCCAACAGAAGAATGCCTAGTCTGTCCCAAAATATAGAAGCCATGATTTTCTTCGCTGAAATCGACGTTTTGAATTTCTTGGCTTTTGGTGAATGCGCATGGCGCCATTGCATTGATTGTTGCTTGGATTCAGGTGTATGGTGATAAACCCACGTCTCGTCACCCGTCAAAATGTGATCAAGGAACTGATCACCTGTTTCAGCATAGCGTGTGAGGAAGCCGAGTGCAAAGCCCATGCTTTTCTATTGTGTTTTTCCGTTAACAGTTTTGGAACCCAGCGCGCACACAATTTCCTGTACCCTAACTTCACAGCCACAATGTCATAAAGAGTTGTCATTGACACGTCCAGTATGATCTGAAGCAATTCTTTCAATGTGAGACGTCTGTTCGCAACGAATTGCTTCCTCCGTTCTCCGAAGAAGGGCATCAGGGTTCACAGATGGCCGACCTGGTTTTGTTCGTCATGGACATCGGTCCTACTTTCAGAGAAATGACGACACCATTTCGTTACATTTTGTCGATTCATAATGTTCCTATAAACAGAAACAATTTCTTTGTGAATATCCGCTGGTCGCTGACCTTTTGCATGAAGAAAACTTATGACGGAGCGCACTTCGCATTTGGCGGGATTCTGAATCAGCGCAGTCATTTTAAACACGACCTCTTCCAACCAGAAGCAACGTTAAACTGCAGAACGACCGCGAGGAGAATGCTAACGGTTCACGTTTAACACCAGTGTTGCCAACTTGCTCGCCAAAACTCTTCTGTTCCTCTGGCGTACGGTGTATCTTTACTTTCCGAAATACCCTCGTATTTGTGTTTCTTCAATCAAAATCGTTATGTGCATCGACGAATCTCACTATACGTTGAACATAAACCGTACAAAGATAAGTACAGAAATAATCCATACATTATTTTCTTAAGGAAATATGAATAAATTTCACATCTCGTATCAAAAAATTGTCTTTCACAGGTTAGTCAAAGTGGTAGCCAAGTTTGACATGCGTTTGGGTATTGACCTAGACCGACGAGGGAAAACATTTTGACCACCTGCTTCAGATAGCAGTACAGTAGCTAATCTGCGGTGGCAAGCATTCGACAGCTCCTAGATAGGTTTCACGAGGTATATGGCAACAGATGTCTATACACAGGTCACGCAATACCCGTAAACAAGGGGCCGGCGGTTTGTGGACGGGCAACTGGCTCGAGATATTTCCCAGATGTGTTCCATCGGGCTCAGACCAGTCGAATTCGATGATCAAGATATTAACGAGAGTATGGTATTACAATCCTAAAACTATTGTAACGCTATTCTCGCCTCGTGACACGGTCACTTATTCCGTAATCCCGTTACCACCGTCGAGAAAGATAACGAGCATGAGCGTCTGCAAAATTGTTCACGTTGTCCACAGCTCTCATTATGGCTGTGATTACAACCACCGGTCGTATGGGCGTCCGGGTATACGTCGCCCACAGCATAATACTGCTCACACGAAACCGTGTCTGTGTGCTGTATACGTGTTCAACAGCCATTCGCCTGAACGACGGCGTCTTCGAAACCGAGCATCGAGCTGATGTAAAAACAGACATGATTCATCTGAACAGCGGTCATATTTTCATTGATCCTCGGCCTCCGGAGTGGCCGACCGGTTCAGGCGCTACAGTCTGGAACCGCGAAACCACTGCGTCCGCAGGTTCGAATCCTGCCTCGGGCATGGATGTGTGTGATGTTCTTAGGTTAGTTTGGTTTAAGTAGTTCTAAGGGACTGATGACCTCAGCAGTTAGGTTCCATAGTGCTCAGAGCCATTTGAACATTCTTGATCCTCGGTCGAATCTCGATCATACCGTACCCAATGCAAGCGATATCGTTAGGTCGGGAACACATAGGGGTCGTCTGTAACAGAAACACCTCTTCAAGAAAGCGAGCTTAACATTGTGGTCCGAAACACATGTACCGGCACAAACTTGGTACTCAGTCGTCAGATCGGCCTTAGATTACTAGTTACCTCGATTTACGTTCAGATCAAATTTCGGACAAGAATTTCAGGAATATGTTTCATGATGCAACTTCATGTGTTATGTGTGTGGCTTTTTTTTTTTTATCATTTGTCAGGAATGTTGGCTGGCTGGCCTATCAGCATCCTTGCTGAATACATTGAGGCTAAAGTCATGGATAAGTTTGTATGGAACAGATGTCTGATCCACTCTGCTCCGTTCTCATTCACTTGCATTCCCATTTTCACTGAGAAGCTTAAAATGCGGAAGACATAGTCACACTCATTTTGCGTAATCCATTGCTAAAATTCCCATGTTATATCTAGGGAGTAGTTAAAATAGTGTAACCGAGGAATGTGATGGTCTGATCACTGTGAAGACAGCAGGATGAGCTACTGATTAGATCTTCTCATTAGGCGGCCTGTACTAGCGGGCATGAAATCACGATAGATGCTGTTAGTTATGCAACCGGGAGTACACTAATATATGATGTATTCCCTATAAACCAGGAACTACTGTGAATACAACGAGAGACCCTTCTGAACAGATGAGATAACACATAATTTGTCATTAATCTAGTGTAAAATTATTTTACGCATTGTCTCTCTTTTTTTAAAAAAATAGACTTATGCCACTTTCAAAATAAAAGTTTGAGCAACGTCAGCTGCTGTCGATATTGCATATGGTTATACCCCTTGCCCGTTGCCAAGCGTAGGGTTTCGAGCGCGGTGCCAGATAGTGGCGACTTGGAGCTTCTCCTGGCGTACCAGGCTCGCGTGGCAGTCAAAAAGGAGATTTCCATATCCCAACAAGAGCGCCGTCTCCTCTCCTATCGGGAGATGCGTGGGCGCCTTCAGAGAAGCGTGTGGCACAGTGCACCATGTTGGCGTCGAGGCCTATGCCAGCGTGCGGAAGTGGACAGTGGTTCTTCGGGCGGAGGAATTTATGAGGCGTGGGGCGTGGGCAGAGCAAGACTGGTGTACCAGTTGCAGCGTGGCACAGCCCCTGCTCAACAAAAAAGAACTAAACTTGGTTAGCACGCTTCAGAACATTGCCAGCAGCTGTGAACTTGCACCATGGAACTGACTTTTACATACAGTCCGGTTTATTTAGTTCTGTTTGCAGGACCTCACTACCCACTACCACTTACCTGTAGTCGCTTCCTTTACTTAGTGTTTGTTATTGGATACGACTTTTTTCACCCCAGTGTAAATGGCTATGATCCATAAATTTGTTCTTGTGATGATGGGTGGGAATTAAATGTTTTTGCCTTAAGGTTTAAGTTGCTCATTTATTAGTTTGAGTACCGAGGTAGAAGTGGAGAACAGATCTGAGTGGTACAGCCGGGTCGATCTCGCTAACTTCTAATTGGAAACCCCATTGGCAGCGTTGTATTCCTCCGACATATCGACAGGAGACTACTGGACGCGTATAGCGAAATACGACTTATGATAACAGGCACTACACAGCGACCGGAGCTCACTTACCAAGCAGATGTAGAACAGACAGCGGCTCTAAACATTACGATATTTGCGTATTGTGTATTGCCTGCATATCTACCGTTCATTTGAAGGACAGAGATGCAAATGGACGATGCACCACAGAAGAAGACAGTGATTTATGGAGAATCTAGGAGAAGTGTTTAGGCTGCTGTTGCCTTCTATCCGAGCGTTTTCCAGAGAAATCTCACTCTCGTTCGTTCTTTTACAAGGTTGTTAATGCCTTTATGTCTGATGGCAACGTACAGACTGGCAAAAGGAAACGAAGCAAACGAGTTACAGGAGAAGCTAATGAGACATCTGTACTAGCAGGATAAGCGCCAGGCAATTTCGTACTGTCACAATACTTCATGCCGCCGATTTCCATAACCGACTAATGTTTTCTGAATGGGACATCATCAGATGCAAACGACCCCTACTTTATTTGTCGAGATACTATTTTCCGATGAGTTTACATTCACAAACCATCCTAGAGTAACCGACGTAACATGCATTGCTGGAGTGCAGACAATCCCCACTGGTTACGGCAAGTTGACCATCAACGTCCTTGGGCGGTTAACGTACGGTGTGGCATTATGAGGCAACAAACTCATTGGCCTGTATTTTATAAACGGCTCAATGAATGGATGCAAACATCGAACGTTTTTGAAACAGGAACTACTGGTACTATTACAGAATGTTTCCCCGGACGTTCGACAACCTATGTGGTTTCAGCATGACGGTTGCCCAGGGCAATACGTAACTGGAGTACGGATGGTATTAGAGCGTGTTTACACTGATCGTTGGATCTGCAGTGCTGGCCCTGTTAATTGCCACGCTAGGTCGCCGGATTTGACGTTGTCGGATTTCTTTCTGTGCAGATATTTAGAAGACAACGTGTGACAGCAAATGTCAACAGGCTATGAAGACGTGGTCCATCGCAACAGAATCGCCTGTGCTGACATTCCAGCAAACATTCCTCTTCCTTGCACAATCGTTTGGAAAGCGTATCAATAAGTGCATTGAAATTGGCAGCACTACGTTTGTACGCTTACTCTAATTGGAAATGTAGGGATTCGTTCACCTCGAGTCATGGCCACAGTGGCGTGTCGAGTAGTCCCGTATTCGATATGTCGAAGGAATCGGGTTTCAAGTTAGAAGTTGTGAAAAACTGATCTATCCTACACGCGCTACATGGAGGTGGGGTCCCACGTGTCATTGGATATTCAAGGGCTATAGAGTAGCATGTCGTAAATTACGATTGTGTAACCATTTCCATTCCTCCGATTACAGTGTCATCTGTGGCGAAACGAAGAAAATGCTGCAGACAAAACTGATGTAGATTTTGCCGAAAAATAAAAAACGTGGGATCCCATTGAAGATTTCAAAGTTGCGCCCTCAACCCTCCCCCCTCCCATTTCCACACGTGGTGGGGTGGGAGGTCGAGTGTAGTATCATTGGATGTCCATATCTGAGACAAACTAATTGGAAGTATAGTTTTAGACATTTCAGTGTCTTCATTTAGAATGAAAACCCTGTGTATTCATCGGTGTACGCTCTACAACGTAAAATTTGGTGAACGTGAATAGCCACTTGCTTTTAGAACGGATTACTATATGATTGTTAAAACGTTTAGAAGACGCACCACAGTTGTTTCAACGTCTTCCTACAATAATGGTTCGAATGGCTCTGAGCACTATGGGACTTAACATCCGTGGTCATCAGTCCCCTAGAACTTAGAACTACTTAAACCTAACTAACCTAAGGACATCACACACATCCATGCCCGAGGCAGGATTCGAACCTGCGACCGTAGCAGTCGCGCGGTTCCGGACTGAGCGCCTTAACCGCGAGACCACCGCTGCCGGCCTTACTACAATAGAGGGCAGCTGAGTGGGTCAGCCGATTGCAGCCCTAATGTCTTGATATGAAAGAGTTCTGTCCAAGTGTAGTGGGCGGAAGCGTTAGAGTCGTCTCCTTACGACTGTGCACCCGGCAGGAGGAACGCAGGGACAGTATTTGCCCTGCAGATGTTCTTACCTGCCAGAAGTAATGAAAAAATCTGTATAAAATACGTATTATTTCCTCAACAGCAATGAATATTCAAAAATATATTATAAATTGAAAATCTTATAATGTAGGGAGCATTAAAATTACAAGCTAAAACTGACACTGGTGAAACTATGCGACAGTAGAAACAAAAATTTTCCAAGTAAACATGAGTCCACAAAGGAGACGTCAACGAGACAACTGCGAATGTGTTTTTATGAGCCACTGCTGACTTCAGTATCATATATTGTCTTCTTTGGTACAAATACACTTGAAACGTATGATTCTCGACTTAATTTCTACCTAGTGGCCTCAAATTTCACCCACAACCCACCTTGACAAGCGTGTTATATCTACAATATACTGTACACTCGCACCTGTTCCATTCGTTACCCTCACATTTCTGTACTCGTGTCTACAATGAGTTGCAAATTCTTTGAAACAACCCAGGCTCATCACCTAAGCGTGTTATATCTCACAATTTACTGTACGTTTGCACCTGTTCCATTCGTTCCCCTCACATTACCGCCCTCGGCTCTACGTTGAGTTCTCTGAAACGATCCAGGATCGTCACGTAAATCTTAACAAATATGTACAGTTCGCTGTTGAAATTCTTCACCAATATCAACGCGAGTGCTGTACGCTTTTGAGATGATTCCAAATAGAAAAATCGAGAGAAAAGGAGTCCGGAGGACCTGGGAACCACGGTATAGGCCATATTCCACATATCTCTCTAGGTATATCTCACATCGGTAGGAAACAAGCTTGTGCTCCATTATGCAAGTACCAAGTACCCCAAACATCGTCCATATGTGAAATTTTAGCTCCCTTTAATGTGGACAATAGAAAAATTTACATTTCTAGACGGTCCAGTCACATTAATGTGATCACCACCTACATTCGACGTCAAGACGTCAACGTGCAAATAACCACTTAGAGGTGACAAGTGACATTACTAGCAGTGGAGGGTACAAGAAGCCTGCGGGGAGGTGGGGTGGGGGGGGGGGGGGGTGGTGGGACGCGGAAAACAGTGCAGCCGTTGGCGTAACGCGGAAACTGAGCGAATTTTCTGACATGCAAGAAGCCATGACCATTGGCTTTTGGATCAAGGGTGGAAGCATTTCCTCAATGGTCGCCGTGATTAAGATGTACCGTTCATGGCAGAGTGACACTATCCAAAACCGGCTCTAAAGCAACTGCGGTGCACAACGGGCCATAGATGAAAGGCATGAACGATGGCTGCGGGGATGCGTACGGGCGAATAGACGTGTAGCTGTTGAGCGATTGACCCCCTGCCCAGATGAACCAAGAGGCTACCAACACAGTTTCCTCTACTACCGTTCAGCGAACGTTGCTGCTTATGGGCCTGCCCAGGAGGCGCTCAGTTCATACAGACATATCGACTGCTGTTCATTGGCAACGAAGGCTGGAATTTCACGCCAACACCGCAACTTGACGACGATTGGGTGGCGACTTATGACTTTTTCGAACTAATCATCTTTTATGCTCTGAAAGACAGACCAGAGGAGGGAGCGTTATGGTCTGGGGATTGTTTTCTTGGCATTTCCTCGGTGATTCGTCATTGTGGAAGGCACAATGGATCAACATATACAGGGTGAGTCACCTAACATTACCGCTGGATATATTTCGTAAACCACATCAAGTACTGACGAATCGACTCCACAGACAGAACGTGAGGAGAGGGGCTAGTGTAATTGGTTACTACAAACCACACAAAAATGCACGGAAGTATATTTTTTAACACAAACCTACGTTTTTTTAAGATGGAACCACGTTAGTTTTGTTACCACATCTGAACATATAAACATATACGTTATCAGTGCAGTTTGTTGCATTGTAAAATGTTAATTACATCCGTAGATATTGTAACCTAAAGTTGACGCTTGAGTACCACTCCTCCGCTGTTCGATCGTGTGTATCGGAGAGCACCGAATTACGTAGGGATCCAAAGGGAACGGTGATGGATCTTAGGTACAGAAGTGACTGGAACAGCAGATTACGTCCACATGCTAAACCTTTTTATTGGTCTTTTTCACTGACGCACATGTACATTACCATGAGAGGTGAGGTACACGGACACACGTGGTTTCCGTTTTCAATTACGGAGTGGAATAGAGTGTGTCCCGACATGTCAGGCCAATAGATGTTCAATGTGGTGGCCATCATTTGCTGCACACAATTGCAATGTCTGGCGTAAGGAATGTCGTACACCCCGCAGTACATCTGCCACAATACGTTGTTTCATATCCTCTAGGGTTGTAGGCACATCACGGTGCACATTCTCCTTTAACGTACCCCACAGAAAGAAGTCCAGACGTGTAAGATCAGGAGAACGGGCTGACCAATTTATGAGTCCTCCACGTCCCATGAAACGCCAGTCGAACATCCTGTCAAGGGTCATTCTAGTGTTAATTGCGGAATGTGCAGGTGCACCATCATGCTGATACCACATACGTCGACGCGTTTCCAGTGGGACATTTTCTAGCAACGTTGGCAGATCATTCTGTAGAAACGCGATGTATGTTGCAGCTGTTTGGGCCCCTTCAATGAACCGAGGACAATGTTTCATGCGTCAACTTTAGGTAACCATATCTCCGGATGTAATTAACATTTTACAATGCAAGAAACTTCACTGATTACGTATTTGTTTATATGTTCAGATGTGCTAACAAAACTAACGTGGTTCCATTTTTTGTGTTAAAAAACATACTTCGGTGCATTTTTGTGTGGTTTGTATTAAACAATTACACTAGCCCCTCTCCTCACGTTCGGTCTGTGGAATCGGTTCATCAGTATTTGATGTGGTTTACGAAATATATCCAGCGGTAACGTTAGGTGACTCACCCTGTATATGCAACTATCTGTTGGAACGATTCCCACAACCACATGCAGTTTCTTTTTCTTCGGCACCATGTTACCCGCTACGGTCCCAGGTTCGAATCCTGCCTCGGGCATGGATGTGTGTGATTTCTTTAGGTTAGTTAGGTTTAAGTAGTTCTAAGTTCTATGGGACTGATGACCGCAGATGTTAAGTCCCATAGTGCTCAGAGCAATTTTGAACCATGCTACCTTCCAGCAACGCGTCACACAGCACATATTGTAGATACATGGTTCGTTGACAACTAGGATGAATTTACCGTGCTACCCTGGCCATAAAACTCCCGGGTTTCAACACATCGAGAATCTGTGTGGCCATCATGATCGGGCTGTTCGTGCCATGGATCCTCAACCGAGAAGCCTTGCGCAGTTGGCCACGGCAGTAGAGTCGGCATAGCCACACATCCTTGTCGATACCTACCAGAACCTCGTAAACTATCTAGCACATCTCTCTCGCTGAAGATGGTTGCGGTTCACGCTTTTGACAGGTGGTCACATTAATGTGGCTGGACTTTGTATTACATTTGCGCTGCTACGACAGTATTTCGTACAAACTTCACCTGTATTGATTTCACGTCATATCTTGCCCACCAAATTCGCCTTTTCAGAATACGATGACACACATATCGGACAATATCGGAGGCCAGCCTCCTGCTCAAAAACAGCTCGTAATTTATGTGAAATTCATGATCTCTGAGCAGACATCTGGTACCCGTGACTTGTCGAACCCATGCTAAGCTGAATAGCTTTCAAAGATGGATCAACACGTTGTCAAACAGATTGTAGTAAAATGTTTACTCATATGAGCGTATATCGTTTCACTCACTACGACAGTCGCAGTATCGTAAGCAGTGCGAATCACTAACATTTCTCTTTTTTCGCTAGGAAAACGTTGATACGCATCTCGTCAGCAAAAATTTATTAACAATTATAAACAAACAACGAAAGAAGAAACCTCGTTTAGTCTGCTTATGAAGCGTGCTCTGTTACCAGAAATATGTTCTTTACCTTTCGCTGTTACATGAGACACTGGCTCTTAAATTATAATTTCATTTGCGGTCAAATCAAGAAACGAGTAACTTGGTTTGTAAACAGCTATGTGTACAATAACGGATCTACCGCACCCGTCAGCTGACAATGCGTTAGGTGCCGCTTTGATGCCAGTCTCCAGCAACACTGTTTGCAGACTTCTCGTTATTATTCATAGAGCCTTCAATATAAAAAGAGCCCCACGTGACAAATTCGGCGCCCAACTAGGTCAGACGCTCTGCCGTGCAGGGAAGTCTGAGCGAGAGCATTAATTAGTAACAACAACAAACCCATGTCGCGCAGCTGCCTGCCTCCGCTCCAAGCCAAGCAACGGGCACAATAAACCTTTGTGCTGACTGGCTGACAAAGAGTGAAAGGCAGGCGGTGTGTCCTCCGCGAAAGTCGCAGAAGGATGAATAGCGGCCGCGAACCATGCACTGGTCTTTAAGCCGCAACTTTTCCGTGATGTACAATACGTTGAGACGAATTTTGTTAGGGTCTCATGAATGATTAGGACTAAATTACACTCTCTACTTCATTTACATCAATAAACATACTCTGTGAACAACTGTGAAGTGCATGGTGAACAGCGCATGGGAAGTTGGTAAACATCTGCATTAGCTCTAATAACTCGAAGTGTCTTAGAGTGGTAACACATGTTAGGGTTACTTTCAGTTCAACCTGTATTCGTATCGGGTGAAGAGGAACTGATTAAAATCCTCTGTACGAGCTGTAAGTAGTCCATCACGTCTTTGGAGTTCCTACGGAAGCGAGGGGTAGAAGAATATTCCTCGATTTCTCCCTGTATAATGGTTCATGAATCTTTTGTCTGTCTTCGAACGTCTGCCAGTTCATGTTTTCAGCATTTCCCTGGCGGTCTCCGGCAACTCAAACAAACCTGTGACCATTCGTGCCACCCTTCTCTGTACATGTAAAATATCCCTTCCATTTTCTCTCGGTCGCACACACTTGATCAATAACTAAAGATCGGACACACAAGCAATCTACACTTATGCTCATAAATTAAGGGTAATTGCAGAATGTAGTGCCACACAACGTGGCACTACACAAAACTGGCGCTAATAGCATAGGCACATAGGGAACACACACGACACAGATCTGTAAGTCCACGGTATTGGTGATAAGTTGAGAAAACCGTCCCGAAACACATGTACTACAAAACGCCACTGATTCCTGCACATGAACCTCGACATCAGTATGGGATATGATCATCATGCGCACGTACATAGGCCGCACAATGGGTTGGCATATTCTAGATCAGGTGGTCGAGAAACTGCTTGGGTATAGCCTCCCAGTCTTGCACCAGTGCCTGTTGGAGCTTCTGATGTGTCCTAGGGGTTTGAAGACGTGCAGCGATACATCTAGCTAGAACATCCCAGATTAGCTCGATGGGGTTTAGGTCTGGAGAACAGGCAGGCTACTCCATTCGCCTGATTTCTCTTTCAAGGTACTCCTCCACCATGGCAGCTCGGTGGGGCCGTGTATGATCATCCATCAGGAGGCAGTTGGGACTCACTGCACCCCTGAAAAGGCGGACATACTGGTGCAAAATTACGTCCCGATACCCTTGACCTGTTACAGTTCCTCTATCAAAGACATGCAGGGGTGTACGTGCACCAATCATAATCCCACCACACACCATCAAACCACGACCTCCATACAGGCCCCTTTCAAGGACATTAAGGGGTTGGTATCTGGTTCCTGGTTCAAGCCAAATGAAAACCTGTCAAGAATCATTGTTCATACTACACCTGGGCTCATCCGTGAAGATAACCTGGGACCTCTGTTCCAATGACCATGTACTGTGTACTTGAAACCAGGCTTTACGGGCTATCCTGTGACCAGGGGTCAGTGGAATGCACCTTGCAGGACTGCGCGCGAATAAACCATGTCTGTTCAGTCGTCTGTAGACTTTGTGTCTGGAGACAACTGTTCCAGTGGTTGCGGTAAGGTCCCGAGCAAGGCTACCTGCAGTACTCCGTGGCCGTCTGTGGGCACTGATGGGGAGATATCGGTCTTCTTGTGGTGTTGTACACTGTGGACATCCAGTAATGTAGTGCCTGGATACGTTTCCTGTCTGCTGGAATCGTTGCCATAAACTCTGTGGCACGCGGAGGGACAGTGCTACGACCTGCTGTTTGACCAGCCTCCAGTCGCCTTAGTCTTCTACCCCGCACAACTTCATCAATACGTGTTCTTTGAGCCAGTTTCAACACACAGTCACCATTCGCACGTCTGAAAACGTATGCACACTTACTCGCTGAACCGTATTCTGACATACACCCACATGCCTCTGCGTATGTGGACTGCTGTCAGCGCCACCGTGGGACGACCGCAGGTCAGATGAACCGCATGGTCATACCCTGAGGTGATTTAAACCCGACAATCTCCCACCAGAGCGTTGTTTCACCATGTATCAGCATTATCCTTAATTTATAATCATGAGTGTACATCTACATCCACCTGAATAGTCCGCAGTTCCACCTGACATTATGTGCTGGAGGGTACTTCTGGTAACACTATCTGATCCCTTCTCTCCCGTTCCATTCGTGAATGGCGCAAAGGAAGAATGCTTGTCAGTAAACCTCTTTATTAGCTCTAATAACACGAAGTGTCTCGTTGTGGCCATCTCGCGAGACGTATGTGGAGGAAGTACGAGGGGCGTTTATAAGTAATGCAATGCAACTTCTTTTCTGAAAGCACGTTATACTCATTCAGGATTCCAATACAGCATATTATTCCCCACTCATTTCGCTACAAAGCCCTAAAACATGTCCTCCGTTCAGTGCGTACTGGGAGGGACTCTACTTGTCGACGTCAGTGCCAGCGTCTTGGTTCATCAATAGCCCCTCCATCATCCACGCACTGCTTCCCACAGAGTGCATGCTTCATTGGATCAAACTGATGGAACTCAGAATGTGCGAGATCTGGGCTATAGGATGAATGAAGATGAACAGTTAAATGAAGTTTTGATGCGGAGATGACAGAAGTCACGTACAGCGGCTCTTTGTGCTTTTGTTCACCGCCATGTCTCCGTAGACATTCTGCAAGCGCACTATGAATATCTGTGATGCTCTGGTTTTTCATCGAAAGGAACTTATTGACAAGTCTCTACTTGCAACGCACCTCCGTTGCAAATTCCATTTTGAAGGCTACGGTTAAAGGTGCCTTCGTGAAATTATAGAGGCTGAAGCAGGAACATTCCACGATGTCCCACAACAAATTCCGCGCTTTTTAAATCGAAATTGGCAAAAAAAAAAAAAATGTTGCAATACTTATTGAACTCCGCTCGTAATATGTGGTACGACTCTTCCCGGAAAGTACTCTCTCGGAATTTCAGTAGTAAGCCACTCCTTGATGCACGGCGCCTGTCTTGCAGCATCTACCACTGGAGTCTGTTGAGCAACTCTGTAACGTTCTAGGATCGAGAAAACGATCCTGTGACTTTGGATCTTCTCTATCTCTCCTATTAGTTTTACTTGGTAAGGGTCCCAGATTGACGAATGGTTCTCAAGAATCGGTGGAACAAGAGCCTTGTAACCCATTTCTTTCGTGGATGAGTTACTTTTCCTCACTATTCTTCCTATGAAACTGAGGTTAGCATCTGCTTCTCCTACTGTCAGTTTTGTAGGGTCAGCCTGCTTAAGGTCCTTCCGAATGGTGATTCCTAGACATTTTAAGGTATAGACTGTTTCCTGCAATTTGCCGTCAATGGTGTGCTTGTACACTAGTGGCTCTCTTGTATGTATGTGCAATATGTAATGTATATTTAAGTTCAGGTCAGCCGCCAGTCCCTGCACCATTCGTCGATCCTCTGCAAGTCCTTCTGCTAACCGCTGCAGTCTTCTGTTGTTGCGTCCCAGGTGTGTTCTATCGGGTTCAGGTCAGGAAAATGTGGTGGACAAGACATCAACGAGAGTTCACGGTCATGCTCCTCAAACCACTGTGACACAATTTTTGGCCTTATGGCACATCGAGGAAGCCTGCTGGAAGATACCAACGGCGTTTTGGAATACATTAAGGTTGAAGAAGCACAGGTGGTCTTCAGTAATCTTCAGGTCGTCCACAGCTGTCGTGGTGGTTGCGTTTACTACCATAGGTTCCCTGCAACGTCATTCATAACATAATACTGCCCCCATGGCCTGCGCCAATGGCTCAGTCCATGGTTCAAACAGTCGTTCGCCTGGACGATGGCGTTTGTTAAAACGACCTTAGAAATGGTGTAATAACAAATGTAATTCATCCACCAGCTGACACGTTGCCTTTGATCCAATGTCCAATCTCTATGACACCGCGTCGACTGCAATCGCAGGTGATGTCATTCAGTCAACGCGAGTAGACGGTCGTCTGCTGCAGAGCCCCTTCTTAAACGATGCACGCTGGGCGATGTGATCCAAAACACTTACACTTACACCAGTGCTGTACTCCGCCTTTAGATGCGCCACAGATGGCAGCCTACGCTGCTTTAGAGACCGAACGAAGCTCCGATCTCAGCTCGATGAGGCGTGGACGTCCAACTGCTTGCCGTCTACTCATGGTATCGCAAAGCATTTCCATAAATTCTCACGATAGTAACACCCAAGCAGCTTCGACTCTTAAGAGATCCGTGTTGCCAGGGCTCTAGGCCTTTACAATTTGCCCTTCCTTTTTTAATAAAAAACATTTAACGAAAAAAAATTTTAATGGGTAGTCCGCAGTTTTCATTATACAATTAAAGCATGACGACTAGTTTCGGTTACTTTCAACAACCACCTTTAGATCAGTCAAATCGTAAAAAAGAGTTGAAATGCATTCAAAAGCACCATCATTAGCTACAGTCATACAGTCAATTATCGATCAACAAGGCTACGACAACATGCTGTTAAGAGCTCGCTCACGATGAAGGTTTTAACTACATACTGTCATAGTTTTGTTGTCCCGCAATAGGAACGCATGTCATTACTAACAGTAGCTAATGATGTTATTTTTCAAAGCATATTCAATTTTTTTACAATCTGGACGATTTGAAGATGCATGCAGAATGCTATTGAAACTAGCCATCATTCAAGGAAGGAGAGGCACAAAACAGTCAGCCGCAATCCCATTAGTTTTTATTATGCGATGCTCTGCCTCTCCTCGAAAAGGAACTCAATGACAGCTGTCTACTTGGAACGGACCTCCAGTACAGACGCCATTTTGAAAGCTACGTATAGCGTCAACCCCTATCGGATCTTCATGTAACTATACGGCCTGAAGCGGGAATATTAAACGACGTTTCGCAACAAATTAGGCATAATATCGTCGGAAACTGGCCGAGATAAAAAATGTGTTACATTACTAATTGAACGCCCCTTGCAGTTGTGGGATGCACTTGGAGACTTTAGGCAGAAGCGTGCGTCCACACTGCGTGAACAGGAGCTCGCTGTCCTGGAGATGACGGCTCATCCCGCCAGCCAGAGGGCAGACGGGTGAGCGAGCGGCTAGTAACGCGGTTAGGAGCGCCCGGCGGCCACATCGCGCCACCTGGCCGCGCAGTTATTGGCTTAGGCAATCGTGCTGCTCCTCATCCCGCCGCCCCGATCGGTCAATAGCTGGACGCGGCGCGGGGTTTCTGCCGGCACTTGCTGTGCCGCGCCGCCAGCGCTTGTAGCCTCAGAAGCCCCGCGTCAATGTGATTACGCGCCAGAACGCACCATTACGCGACGCATCGGCGCGCCTCCGGTTGCACTCTCAATGGCTCCGGCGCGCGCCGCTGTGTTCAGAAGTGTGACTGCACAGACGCGTGGAAACAAGAGCTGGCGTCCTGCTGATGTCAGTATCATTAGGGACAGCGTAGCTAAATGAAAAGGAAATGTCTACTTCCCTGCTAATATGGATGTGAAAATAAACAAGTAACAGATCTTGTCTTATTTTGAGGAGGCGATGATTTACCGCTTGCAGAAATGATTGAAAAGTCATGATTTGCTTACAGTTGTATTATTATTCGGGTTTTTCAACTACTCCTTACGAAAAACACAATTTATTTCTTCTTTTTTCACCTAGCAATGTTTAAAAACCTACGTGTCATAGTCTGTGGGCCAAATTGATTTTTATGCAGGCTGATTAAGTTGCCAGTGCCTTTGGGTTTTATGCACCCCATCACCCCTTCAAAAACCACACTCGAGATTTTCATGTTCTCTCTATTGCTACAAACAAACTACACTACTGGTCATTAAAATTGCTACCCCACCAAGATGAAGTGCTACAGACGCGAAATTTAACTGACGGGAAGAAGATGCTGTGATATGAAAATTATAAGCTTTTCAGAGCATTCACACAAGGTTGTCGCCGGTGGCGACAGCTACAACGTGCTGACATGAGGAAAGTTTCCAACCGATTTCTCATACACAAACAGCAGTTGACCGGCGATGCCTGGTGAAACGCTGTTGTGATGCCTCGTGTAAGAAGAAGAAATGCATATCATCACATATAGAACTTTGATAAAGGTCGGATTGTAACATATCGCGATTGCGGTTTATCGTATCGCTACATTGCTGCTCGCGTTGGTCGAGATCCAATGACTGTTAGCGGAATATGGAATCGGTGGGTTCAGAAGGGTTATACGGAACGCCGTGCTGGATCCCAACGGCCTCGTATCACTAGCAGTCGAGTTAACAGGCATCTTATCCGCATGGCTGTAACGGATCGTGCAGCCACGTCTCGATACCTGAGTCAACATATGGGGACATTTGCAAGACAACAACCATCTGCACGAACAGTTCGACGACGTTTGCAGCGGCATGGACTATCAGCTCGGAGACCATGGCTGCGGTTACCCTGTGATACGCTGCATCACAGACAGGAGCCCCTGCGATGGTGTACTCAACGACGAACCTGGGTGCACGTATGGCAAAACGTCATTTTTTCGAATGAATGCAGGTTCTGTTCACAGCATCCTGATGGTCGCATTGTGCTTGGCAACATCGTGGTGAACGCACATGGGAAGCGTGTATTCGTCATCGCCATACTGTCGTATCACCAGGCGTGATGGTATGGCGTGCCATTGGTTACACGTTTCAGTCACCTCTTGTTCGAAAAAAGTGGTTCAGATGGCTCAGAGCACTATGGGACTTAACATCTTAGGTCATCAGTCCCCTAGAACGTAGAACTACTTAAACCTAGCTAACCTAAGGACATCACACACATCCATGCCCCTGGCAGGACTCGAACCTGCGACCGTAGCGGTTTGAACAGTGGACATTAGATTTCAGAAGTGTTACAGCCCGTAGCTCTACCCTTCATTCGATCCCTGCGAAACCCTACATTTCAGCAGGAGAATGCACGACCGCATGTGGCAGGACCTGTACGGGCCTTCCTAGGTACAGAAAATGTTCGACTGCTGCCCTGTCTAGCACATTCTCCAGATCTGTCACCAACTGAAAACGTCTGATCAATGGTGGCCGAGCAACTGGCTCGTCACAATACGCCAGTCACTACTCTTGATGAATTGTGGTATCGTGTTGAAGCTGCATGGGCAAGCTGTACCTGTACACGCCATCCAAGCTCTATTTGACTCAATGCCCAGGCGTATCAAGACTGTTATTATGGCCAGAGGTGGCTGTTCTGGGTAATGATTTCTCAGAATCTATGCACGCAAATTGCATGAAAATGTAATCACATGTCAGTTCTAGTATATTTGTCCAATGAATACCCGCCTATCATCTGCATTTCTTCTTGGTGTAGCAATTTAATGGCCAGTAGTGTATTACGTTTACAGAAAAAATGAACAGGACTTTTTTGTAGGAAATTTATTGCAGTTAAATTTTTCACTGGTATACATTTTCGTTGTAAGCCACGGCTTTCGATTTTTTCCATAGAAACAGGTCGGAAGATCACTTCTGCACATTTTCCTTGAATAATTCGGAAACCACAGACTCTAGCGAAATTATGTTCCAATACAAAATTTAATGACATTATATTTCGTACAATATGGTTCTCTTCATTTTTTCTGGAGGACTGATAGTTTATGTGTAGCGAGTGAAAGAATATGAAAATAGTCACCTGGCATTTGAAGGTGTTTCAGGTTACACAAAACTTATAGATAGCGGCTGATGAAGTATCTTGTATACTTTGACTCTCGCCTTTATATCACGTGTATTTTTGAACATTTGCATATTGAGATGGGGCATGTGTCTGCTCACATCAAATTTTGTGGATAGTACGTGTGAAGTAAAGTTGATGATGAAATTACATTAAAAACGGCATGAAAACAGTAGTACACAATAGTAGTGGAAAGAGATACCACCAAAGGCATACAACAGGACTGGAGATATGACATGATGTCAAAACACCAAACCCAGAGCACAAAAAGCCGATCTATGAAAATGTTTTTTCACTAACAACGTAAGCCAGCCGCGGTGGCTGAGCGGTTCTGGGCGCTTCAGTCCGGAACCGCGCGACTGCTGCGGTCGCAGGTTCGAATCCTGCCTCGAGCATGGATGTGTGTAATGTCCTTAGGTTAATTAGGTTTAAGTAGTTCTAAGTTCTAGGGAACTGATGACCTCAGATGTTAAGTCCCATAGTGCTCAGAGACATCTGAACCATTTTTGAACTAACAACGTAATCTCCAGAAATAAATTTGACCCACAGAATTGACACATATCGGTCAAAACATGCCTGGGAGAATAAAATGAAAAAACAAACATAAAAGGAAGAAGTTGTGTTTTATAAGGCGTTCAAAAAACCTTTATTTTAAATTGTAATTAGAACAACACATCAACAGAAGCTTCTAGTCCGAGCAAGATGATTCTCTCAAAGCTGTATTAATCAATTTATTACACAAGCAGTTTCACTCATTAACAGTCTTCAAGAATATTGTGTCATCGTAATTAGATGTGGGACAACCTGTAACCACTAGACTTGTAAAACTACGTAGGCTATTGTAGATTATCATAAGTAGTTTTCCTGGCAGCTTTGATCAGTTAAGACTGTAACCATGTTACGTGTAGATTAGTTGTGTTTCATACCTATCAGGCGTTACCTCATTTCGATTGCTTTTTTCACGTAAGCGATCACTGTCTTACTCGAGATCCCTATAAATCGTAAACTGTGAACCCTCTAGAAACCGAGTGAGGATAAGTAAAGGGCAACCTTAACCTAAGGAAGATTTTTGTCATACTTAATTATCCGGCTGTCTCTGGTTAAAAATAAACAATATTTACAGAAAAATTGAATTTGTCATTGTTTAATTCAGGTTTTACTCGAAATCTGTTGTTTTGTAACGTGAAACAGAGGGATGTTGTAGTATAAAATAAAAATACACAGATTTATCATAGAGCACTAGAAAACACAATGTCCCAAAAAGAAAGGGAAAATTTAAAAAAAAGAAAAAGGAAACGCAAAACAAAAACCATATGAAACAGCGCTTCAGCATTTGGGCATGCTTATATAAAACATATTTCTGTTGTTCATAAACAGCTATCGCTCTTATCAGTAATAACAAGAAAATCTTTCCTTTGGTCCTGATGAAGAGTGTTCTACTGAGCACAGAATAACAATAATAATTATATAGTTATTTATGTTGGCGCATCTAAGGTGTACTTGCATCAAAAGTAATGGCTTTGTTTCATAAGATCGCAGAAGTTCAACTAACTTTCATTACTTAGAAAATATGATTTATGTTCTGTAAGAATATAAATTAGGCTCTGAACTAAAGATGAACTACGTGCAAAACAAAGAAACAAAAAACAAAGAGTAGTCGTCGGCTCCCATTTTCTCTCTCACAGAATAATTTTTCCTTGCCTACCAATTCTATACGTTATCCTACCGTCTACCATGTCATTTATGTACTGTACCAAAATTTCTGAACCATAGTTTTGATGGAGCCAACAGTAGTAACCAACATTAAGCATTGCATCACAAACTAACATCTCCATTCAACCATACATGAGCAGCACACATAATATACAATAAATATGTGATGAAGCTTGGCCGCGCAGTTAGAGGCGTCATGTCACTGTTTGTGCGGCCTCTCCCGCAGGAGGTTAGAGTCCTCCCTCGGGCATGGATGTGTGTGTGTGTGTGTGTGTGTGTGTGTGTGTGTGTAGTAGTAGTAGTAGTAGTAGTAGTAGTCCTTAGTATAAGTTAGTTTAAGTAGTGTGGTCCGTTAGGAATTCACGCACATTTGAACATTTGATGAAGCTCATTGATTGCCGTGTGCTTCGTGACAGATTTGTTGTATATTATCTGTGCTCGTGGTTTACAGCTGAATGGAGAAGTTGCTTTGTGACACGATTCTTGATAGTGGTTATGGGCCGTCAAACGTCTGTTTACAACGTCACAATACACCAGAAGATGGTCTGTTGATGACTAAAACTGGCTGTGTAATAAATTGTATTCGCAACTATGATTTTTCAAGAAATCTACAATTAGTTTACATAAGCACTCTATGACTCGAGAAGCATAGGTCGCTCCTGAAAAAATTGTGCGACACACGTAAATATTAACAGGTGGTAAAAAATTACTGAATCGCTTCTGCAGTTCATAGTGTTTTCTGTCAGGTTGGAGAGCAGAAAGAGCCTATGGCAATGGCAGTAAAACTAGCTCACCCAGGGTAGTGTACTGCATCCTTCTTAATCAACATAACAAAGAGCAACCAACGGTAAATTATGTGGCACGTTTCCTGTACACCGACAGTAAGGGTTTTGAAGAGGCAAACACAAAAGCGCCACAAGATTTTCAGCCAGCTCCAGTGACAGACACTGCAAGAGATGCGTGGTTCACTACTCCTTCAGCATACGTTCAAAAGAGGGAACCAACGTGTTGCTTCCTCTTCAGTTCATATCGCAATAACGCAATGAAAATAAACTTAGATTTCAGCCCACACGGGTTACCGGTAATCGTTCTTACCGCGAACCATTAGCGACTGGAATAGGAAGAGCGATAAGATAACAGTGGAACACAAAGTACCCCACACCAGACACCACATGGTGCGTTGCAGAGTAAGGGCGTAGATATAGATGTTGGTGTGGAACAACACAGTGAACGCGCTCTATGCAACATGTCAGAATACAATCAGGAAAATTCCGCTAAACACACAAGCCTTTCATCTCATCTACATCTACATCAACATATATACTCCGCTAGCCACCAAGCGGTGTGTGGCGGAGAGCACAATTGGTGCCAAAGTCGTATTCCCCCCCCCCCAACTTGTTCCACTTGCGGATCGCGCGAGGATAAAACGACTGAATACCTCTAAATGGTTCAAATGTCTCTGAGCACTATGGGACTTAACATCTGAGGTCATCAGTCCCCTAGAACTAACTACTTAAACCTAACTAACCTAAGGACATCACACACATCCATGCCCGAGGCAGGATTCGAACCAGCGACCGTAGCGGTCTCGTGGTTCCAGACTGAGCGCCTAGAACAGCTTGGCCACTCTGGCCTGAATGCCTCAGTACGAACTCTCATTTCCGTTATCTTTGAATGATGATCATTGCGCGATTTGAAAGTTGTTGGTAATAATATGCGCTCTACATCCTCGCTGAAGATTCGTAATTCGGAATTTAGTGAGCAGCCCCTTCTGTTTAGCGCCCCGTCCATCTGGAAGAGTTTCCCACTTCAAACTTTCTATGAGATATGTAACTCTCCCGGGATGGCGAAATGTACCAGTCTTTCCGCTCTTCTTTGGACCTTCTCAATCTCTTGAATCAGATCCAACTGGTAAGGGTCCCACACCGATGAACAATACTCCAATACTGGACGAACTAACGTATTGTAAGCTATTTCCTTTGTTAAAGGACTGCATCGCTTCAGGATTCTACCAATAAACCGCAATTTAGAGTTCGCCTTACCTGTTACTTGTATAATCTGATCATCCCATTTGAGATCATTTCGAACAGTCACATCCAAATACTTGACGGACGTTTCCGCTTCCAAAGACTGGGCATTTATTTTTTACTCGTACATTAATGGGGATTTTCGCCTTGTTATCCACAATACATTACAGTTACTAATATTGAGAGATAACACCACGCATTTATTTTCTGCAAATCCTCATTGATTAGTTCACAACTTTCGTGTGATACTAATTTCCTGTAGACTACAGCATCATCGGCAGGCAGTCTAAGGCCGCTGTCAATACCATCAACCAGATCGTTTATGTAAGTCGTAAAACGCAGAGGACCTATTGCGCTTCCCTGGGCTACACCTGAAGTTACGCTTGTTTCTGTTGGAGTCTCCCGTTCAGGACGACATACTGCTTCTTGTCTGTTAGAAAACTTTCTATCCAACAGCATATGTCATCGGATAGACAGTAAGTACGCACTTTTTGTAGCAAGCGACAGTGCGGAACTGAGTCGTACGCCTTTCGAAAGCCGAGAAATATAGCATCAACCTGGGAGCCGGTATCTAGAGCCTGTTGTATATCATGAACAAAAATGGCCAGCTGTGTCTCGCATGACCGCTCTTTCCTCAAACCGTGCTGGTTTCTGCAGATGAGATTCTCAGAGTCTGGAAAGGTCATTATGTCTGAACACAAAAAATGTCCCATGATTCTGCAACAAATTGATGTCAGTGAAATTGGCCGGTAATTATGTGCATCCGATTTTCTACCATTTTTATAGCTTGCTATGACCTGGGACTTCTTCCAGTCCCGTGGAACTTTCCACTGTTCCAATGATCTCTGATAGATGATGGATAAGCAAACAAACAGAAAGCTCAATCTAACCAGAAATGGCTTCACCCTGGAACACACAGATATACCGACATACCTGGGTGCCATATTAGACCTGTAATGATGTTCAAAGGCCGTGAATAGACACACCATAAAATAACAGAAAGCAAAAAACACAGTGAGAAAATTCGCTAACACCATATCGGAAGCTAGAGCCAAGGCCAAGGTACTGGAGTTGTCCACGGCAGAATGTACGAACCAGATATGTGCATGCCAAAAACATCAACTTAAAATCAAATGAAAAAGCGTGGAGAATGAACATGATGTCCTTGTGCTCTACAGGGGGATGACGTTAACAGAAACCACCACAGTTCCATTCCAAGAACATTTACTTCCCACAGCTACTTTAGCACCAACAGTTCCTCAACAGCCTTCGTAACTAATTCTCAAACACTGACAATGGCGCAGTTCAGTCACTGTGTGAGAACTAGTTAGGAAGGCACTTGGTTAACTTTTGGCGGCACCTGTAGATGTACATTTAGAAAGCAACCGATTGTGGCGAAGTAAACATTCGTGAAATACAGCTACGGTAGTATCAATGAATATTTGAGTGATAACAGGCTGAACCGAAGTCACACCACTCAGAAAATGGACCCCAACTCCTAAAAAGCCGGTCATGAACAACCCGCTAAATAGTACTGGCTAAATAGTACACCTCCAAAAAATCTTATCCAAACATCCCGTCCTTCCTCTGAACATTCACAAAAAACAATATTTTACCCAGTCGTTTCGCTGATAATCTGCTACGTGCCTTTGACAACGTGCTGCCTGCCTTTAAAAATAAATGCTCGAAGGTCACTGATGTCGCTGGAACTCTTAAGTAGAGTGTGCAAAATTAGATGGCCTCTAGCTGCGCAGATGGTGCGTCCGGGAAGGCGACAAAGATAATGGTTGGGGTTCCTTCTGGGCGGGACAGAGCGGTAGGAAAAGTATAGTTTTACAGCTGAAATCTTCAGATAAACACACATTTTGCAGAACTAGTAAACTACAGCTAGCGAATCTGCGCCTCTCTTGCAGAGTCTGCCACTGTGTTTGCTAAATATCTCCGTAGCACTATCACGCTTACCAAATAACCATGTGAAGAATCTCGCCGCTCTTCTTTGGATCTTCTCTATCTCTCCTGTCAACCCGAACTGGTACTCAAGTATAGGTCGAACGAGTGTTTTGTAAGCCACCTCCTTTGTTGATGGACTACATTTTCTAAGGACTCTCCCAATGAATCTGAACCTGGCACCCGCCTTACCAACAATTAATTTTATACTATCATTCCACTTCAAATCGTTCCGCACGCATACTCCCAGATATTTTACAGAAGTAACTGCTACCAGTGTTTGTTCCGCTATCATATAATCATACAATAAACGATCCTTCTTTCTATGTAATCGCAATACATTGCATTTGTCTATGTTAAGGTCAGTTGCCACTCCCTGCACCAAGTGCCTATCCGCCGCAGATCTTCCTGCATTTCACTGCAATTTTCTAATGCTGCAGCTTCTCTGTATACTTGTAAGACTCTCTGATCGATAGTGGGTAATGAAATATGTGTTTACTACATTTTCTGAGGCTTTCAACCACGAAGACGTAACTCGCAGATGAGTCCCGTCATCAGGGATTCGGCACATCAACACTGAGCCATGAGAGTCGGACGTCGTGTAAAGTGAATCACGCAATTAGTCTTTGGCCAAGGTACAAAAGTCTGTTAATCAAGATACCGCAAAGGAAAATGCAATAAAAGACTGTAAGCGATTCTACGTATTCTTCCCGTTGCAAACAATTTCCTTAGGCATGACCACATCGACTGACCAATGATACTTCTTCTTACTTTTGTAAATTATTTCTGCCTTTTCTCTTGCAAAGACAATACTCTTGACGATACGTGCGTAGATGCGACCTGTAGTGATTTGTCATATGTCTAAGACGTAGAAATATATAGAAGGAGAAATACGATAGCTCCATTTCTGAATTTCTACACATTTGAGAAAAAAAGGAGTCGGATCAGTTGTGGCAATCTTCGTAACAAAGAAACTGATTAACTTACGCTTCGGTTTAATGCACCATACCAAGAAAACAGTGACACAGCTGTAAGAATCTTCCGAGGAGGCATGCTAACATTAACTGCCGACTGGAACAGGCATTTTACTCTAAGAACGGCTATTGAATTGGAGCGATAGATCTTACCACGTGTTTTAAACGTCCAGAATAAGTCGAAGACTGAACCACGTCATATTACAATAGTAAATACACTCCACGTCAGGATAAACGGGTGAGGGAGGGGAGAACTCGTTGAAATATGGATCCTACTGCCAAAAATGACGAATAACTCTAAAGATTCGTAGCAAACTCAAAATCAACAATGTAATGGAACTTTACGTACAAGAAGTAGACAGCTATTCAGGTTTGATAATTTATATGTATATAAATTATCTGTATACTTTGGATTAAACTTCTTTCACTACTCTGAAAAGGCAACTTTAAATGAAAACAGGAAAACTATAACCTTGCAAAAACTGTGATAATGAAGCAAGACCTACCTTTTTTTTTTAATTTTCGGGTTGCTCATTGTGTACCTTGTGGTGAATTTCCTTTCGGTCCTTTAAAATGAACAGTGAGGCTGAGCTGAACCTATTGTACCTTTAACTAAAGAGCTAGGAAGTCCAGTGTTCTGTACCAAACACGAATTTTTAACCATATTCCTTTCATTCATACTCGACGGCGTTTGAGAACCACTAATGACAGAAAATATTGTTTGTGATATGAGTATTCTTTAGTCGTCATTTTGCTGCCGACATCTTTTCTGTGTCTGGTTGACCAGTTAGAGAATTTATGACCCTGTCCGTTGCATCAGGATCAGAAAGATGACAAGGATCACGAGACAGTACCTCCGCAATATGTTCAGTAAAGTAGCGATAGATGTAATTTCTTAGTTACGAAGGCTGTGGAAACGAGATGTAGTATTGTGCCATTCATTAGCGGTTCATGGCACAGTCGTATTCCGGCCTCGCATGGCTATTGGCTCCAGCTGCGGCAGATCTTGACGGCGACAACTAGATAGCTGATCGCTGTGCCACAGCGAGGCGTGGAGTGGCGTTCTGTAACAGTACGATCAGTCAGGTGAATGAGAGTGAAACATCAACTATGAGCCGAGGTCTAGGGGTAGCGTCTTTGATTCATGATCAAAATGTTCTCGGTCCCAGGTTCGAAACCAGCCACCGCTTAAATTAATAATTAACATTGGCGTCTCATATAAGAAGTTGCCCTCATTCTACCAACGGCCTTCTCAAAGAGGGTGGAGCAGTGGAGAGAGTTTCAGCACACACAGTGTTGCCTAAGAGCGGAAGAGTCAGGAATGATGAACGGCATTAGGATGCAGAAGGCAATGGAAATCACTGTATTAAAGACACATAACGAGTATCCACAGAACATGTGGCCTGTAATTGAAAAATTGTCATGATGATCTCCCCACTGGCAAAATATTCCGGAATAATCCCCCGTTCAGATCTCGGGGAAGGTACTGCCAAGGGAGATGCGAACATGAGAAAAAGATTGAATAATCAATGAAAGGATAACGTTCTACGAGTCTGATCATGGAATGCCAGCGACTTGAATGTAGCAGGGAACTAGAAAATCTAAGAAGGGAGATGCAAAGGCTCAATCTAGATATAGTAGGTGTCAGTGAAGTGAAATGGAAAGAAGAAAAGGATTTTCTGGTCAGATGAGTATAGGATAACGTTAACAGCAGCAAAAAGTGGTATATCGGGAGTAGGATTCATTATGAATAGGAAAGTAGGGTAGAGTGTTACTGTGAACAGTTCAGTGATAGGGTTATTCTTATCAGAATCGATAGCAAACCAACACTTACAACGATAGTTTAGGTATACATGCCGACGTTGCAAGCTGAAGAAGAAGAGATAGAGAAAGTATAGGAGAATAATGAAAGGGTAATCCTGTATGCGAAGGTTGATGAAAATCTGATAGTTAAGGGGGACTGGAATGCAGTTGCAGGGGAAGGAGTAGAAAGAGAGGTTGCAGAAGAATATGGGCTTGGGACAAGGAATGAGAGAGGGAAAAGGCTAATTGAGTTCTGTGATAAATTTCAGATGGTTATAGCGAATACTCTGTTCAAGAACCACAAGAGTAGGAGGTATACTTGGAAGAGGCAGGGTGATACGTGATTATTTTAGTTAGATTACATCATGGTCAGACAAAGATTCAGAAATCAGATACTGGAATGTAAGGCGTACCCAGGAGCTTATGTAGACTCTGGTCACAATGTAGTAGTGATGAAGAGCAGGCTGAAGTTTAAGAGATTACTCAGGAAGAATCAATACGGAAAGAAGTGGGATACGGAAGTAACAAGGAATAACGAGATACACTTGAAGTTCTCTAAGGCTGTAGATACAGCCATACGGAATAGTCCCTCAGGCAATACAGTTGAATGGGAATGGACATCTCTAAAACAAGCAGTCACAGAAGCTGGAAAGAAAAACACAGGAACAAAGAAGGTAACTGCAAAGAAACCGTGGGTAACAGAAGAAATACTTCAGCTGATCGATGAAAGAAAGAAGTACAAAAATGTTGCAGGAAATTCAGGAATACAGAAATACAAGTCGTTGAGGAATGAAATAAATAGGAAGAGCAGGAAAGCTAAGGCGAAATGGGTGCATGAAAAATGTGAAGGAATCGAAATATAAATGGTACTCAGAAGGACTAACTCAACATAAGTCAACAGAACTTTAAGTGAAATTAAAAGAGGGGGTGGTAGAATTAAGGGTGCAACGGGAATTCCAATGTTAAATGCAGAGTAGAGAACGGATAGGTGGAAAGAGTACACTGAAGGCCTATATGTGGGGGAAGATTTGTTGGTGTGTAGATTGTATGAATCTGGCAATACACCGTCTGACTTTCGGATAAATACCATCCACACAGTTCCGAAGATTACAAGAGCTGACAAGTGTGAGAATTATCGCACAATGAGCTTAACAGCTCATGTGTCTAAGTTACTGACAAGAATAATATACAGAAGAATAGAAAAGAAAAGTGAGGATGCGCTGTATGACGATCAGTTTGGCTTTTGGAAAGGTAACGGTACCAGAGAGACAATTCTGAAGTTGTGATTGATAATAGAAGCAAGACTAAAGAAAAATCAGGAGAAGTTTATAGGATTTGTCGATCTATAAAAAGCGTTCGACAATGTAAAATGGTGCAAGATGTTCGAAATTCTGAGAAAAAAAGGGATAAGCTATAGGGAGAGATGGGTAACACACAGTACGTACAAGAACCAAGGGGGAATAATAAGAGAGGATGACCAAAAACGAAGTGCTCTTGTTAAAAAGGGTGTAAGACAGGGATGTTGTCTTTCGCCCCTACTCTTCAATCTGTACATCGAAGAAGCAATGATGGAAATAAAAGATAGGTGAAGTACTGGAATTAAAATTCAAGGAGAAAGGATATCAATGATATGATTCGCTGATGACTTTGCTATCCTGAGTGAAAGTGAAGAGGAATTACATGATCTGCTGAATGGTATGGACAGTCTAATGAGTTGAGAATACGAACTGAGGGTAAATCGAAGAAAGACGAAAGTAATGAGAAGGAGCAGAAATGAGAACCACGAGAAACTTAACATCAGGATTGATGGTCACGAAGTAGATGAAGTTAAGGAATTCTGCTACCTAGGCAGCAAAATAATCAGTGACGGACGGAGCGAGGCGGACATCAAAACCAGACTAGCACTGGCAAAAAGGGTATTCCTGGCCAAGAGAAGTCTACTAATATTAAACACAGGCCTTAATTTGAGGAAGAAATTTCTGAGAATATACGTCTGGAGCACACTATTGTATGGTAGTGAAACACGGACTGTGAGAAAACCGTAACAGAAGAGAATCGAAGCATTTGAGATGTGGTGCTTGAGACGAATGTTGAAAATTAGGTGGACTGATAAGGTAGGGAATGAGGAGGTTCTACGCAGAATCGGAGAGGAAAGGAGTATGTGGAAAACACCAAGAAGGAGAAGGGACAGGATGAAAGGACATCTCTTAAGACATCAGGGACATTTCAATGATACTAGAGGGAGCTGTAGAGGGCAAAAACTGTAGAAGTCGACAGATAAGTGAGGACGTAGGTTGCGAGTGCTACTCTGAGATGAAGAGGTTGGCACAGGACAGAAGTTCGTGGCGGGTAGCATCAAACCGGTCATAAGAAGAAAAAATTAAGTATTTACGATTACACCACCCCCAGACCTTTCACATCCACACCCATTCGTGCACCACTGGGTGAAAGTACTAGACCGGCACCAGAGATAGACTGAACACTTCCATAAATTTGGGAGGTGTCTTCAAGAGACCTCATTGATAGTAGAAGGTCTATACTAAGAAATCCGATCCAGACCCGATTTTAAATTGGCACAGATACCAAACGACGTAGAGGGATTGCAGCTGATACCTCCCATCAAAATATTTTTTGCTATATCTCTATCAGTTATCTGGAGATAATCCAGTGAAGACTGCTTTCTGCATTCCCATTATTCTAGACGTGCTGGCAAGAGCTTAGCTACCGGAATTAAGCTTACCAAAAAGTACCTTATATGCATACAAACACTTGTGGTGATACAATTGTGTTGAAATATTTGTCGTTATGGTGATGATGTTCACGGTTGTTCAATGATTTTGGTGAAGGCTCCTAATAACTGCAGGTTAAAATTTTGGGTAGTAACATGACTGAAAAAAATGAAACAATAGGGATAGGTTGCGGGATGTATATGGCGGAAGGATTTGTAAAGTGAGAGGTGGGTGTCGGGAAGCGAGTAGTATTCTAGGAAAGCAGGAAGAAGGGAGGTTGAAATATTCATCTCGCAATGGATGTGTGAAGTTACGGTTGACAGTAAGAGTTTATTTCTCCGAAAATTTGACGATCTGAGAAAGAAAGACATTTCAGATTAACTTAGGAAAGGTTGTTGAGCTGATAGATGCAGAGAGAAGATGTACGGGCACGGTAGCCATTGTTTTCGAAGTTGGAGCATAGCTCGCGATGTTCTTATTTAAGTTCAAACGTAATATGAGGAGTTTCAATTGTCTGAGGCGGCGTGGCAACTTCAGTGGCGAGAATAGGATGCAAGTGCACAACACCTCCTTCGAGGATTTGGAGGGAACAGCGGAAGTCAAAGCCCAGATTTCTTGGCACCCTGTATGCACCTTAAGCAAGCGACAGGGTAGCAGTAATTGTCACTGTCAGTTGACACAACCCACGGGAATCCCTGTCGACGTTCAACCTGCGAAGCTCAGCTGCATGACGGGTTGCCACATGCCATCGCATTAGGCGTACTCTGAAAGCTTCGCGAGAAGCAGATAGAAGAAATTATTGGATTCCATCCATTATCCTACAGAGGCTATTATGGTACACGAGATTTTCAAACGTGATCACCACCTCGGATCCTTTAATAATGGAATCCGACACTGATGTTACTAAAGGAAAAATTGTAGTGTCATCATATGCCATTCAAGTTCCGCTTTACATACATTCAGCAATTGCGGACTTGGTGATTTCAAAACTTGACTGCAGCGCTACGGTTCAAACAATGTTCTTGCAGAGTGCCTGACTTTTAAAAGTCATATCACATTGACAACGTATGTGACAAACTCAGCAATAATGATTCACCTCTCACCAAATCCAGGAGTGGAATGGGGATAAAATTACAGACATTTGTGACCATACTGGAAGAAATGCGCCTGACACGCGTAGTCGAAAGCTGTGAAATTTACAGTTCTATCCTCCCTGTACAATGGTACGCTTTGGCTTCAGTTGATAACGTCCTATTAATCTGTCGAATACAATATCGATTTCCCGTGATACTAGTTTACAGAAGAGTGAGCTCCTTAGTCACATTATCCGAATCAGAAACTATGCACAAGTACTTTAAGCACTCCCGTAGCTGGTGATTCTGACGATACAGTTCAACGTCAGTGACCTTACGAAGTACTGAATGCCCCAGAGACTCCTCATCCTTCCACCAAAGCGGATAGTGCTGGGGTGTTGAGCAGCTACCTTTGTTTCCATAATAAACTTAATACTCTTAAGCCACCCGCAAACCGGACGTGTTTCTCGTCGTGAAGCACGCCAGACGTGCCTTATACATCGCAGCTGGGCAACGCCTTACACGAGCTGGTTGATCGCAGAAAACATTGTCCATATGCTAGCCATATTGTTCTGTCGGTAGTATACATAAATAAAATCTTTACTATCGGTGAACTTGATACAAGGCATGAAGAACAATTTCAGATCCAGTCAGTCCATTACATTTTAAAACATGGTTAACAAACAGTATGATGCAAATTTAAAATAGTCTGACGCATAAGAGGATATTATCTTATTACTCTCCGTTTCTAGTAAAACGTTAAGTGGATTTTTATTAGATTATTACTTCATTTCAGTAACAAAATTTTTAGAACATGTGGAATACCTGAAATAAGGAAGTGCAAAATCTCTTGCTGCAAGTAGTACGAGTAAATGCTACAAATCATTTACTTACTGCAATATTACCGTAATTTTGTCTTACATTGTGTAAGAGTAGGTAGGTTTGTGTGTGTGTGTGTGTGTGTGTGTGTGTGTGTGTGTGTGTGTGTGTGTGTGTGTGTGTGTGTGCGTGTAGGCGTACACACACACACACACAGACACACACACACATACACACACACACACACACACAGGAGTCTTTGTGCAGACTGCCATACACAAAATATATAAAGCAACTATATATGACAATATGTAAAATATTTTGGATGAACAACTGCATAAACACCGAATTGTTAACGGTTCAGGAAGTGACGAAGTGATAAAGATACCAATGTTGCAAGTCAATACTGGTCCATGTTACTTGACATATTCATAAAATTGAGAAAAACTGCTCCTGGACGGATGGATCTCCAGGGTGTTAAAGAAAAGTATTGCATATTTTCGTAGGTGTTTGAGTGGATCAAAACAAGACAAAATGTCCAGTAAATATGTGTTCTAAAATGCGTACCTTAAGAGCTATCAGCACTTTTTCATCCTCGCTACTGTGAAACATATCTCATCTGCTACAAGCAATTTGCTTTCCATATTTTGAGGCGTTAATATGGACTAAAACAAGAAAAGGTCCTGAGGAGTAGAACAGATGCGTTACACATTAGTTTCGATGAACAAGCACTCATTTTAGGACCCATGCATACGAGACATTTTTGTCTCGTTTTGGTACATATTTTCCTACAGCCTGTAGACATAGCTTCGAACATTACACAACACACCTTCATTAAGTTAATACGAAAGACCCAGAATCTTCCAGGAAACATGAAGTTCTGTGAAACTTCATGAGGCAGGCCACCAACCAGCAACTTCTCAAATAAAAAAAACGTGCCTCCATTCACTTCACATGATTTTAATTAAAAATCTCTTATTGTGCTGTGATACAGTGAGCTTCAACCCTCTTACAACGTGTATGCAAACATTAACAATTATTATCAACAAATCCTTCTGATGACGTAAATTAATCAAGGAGTTAATTAAATAAAAAATAAATAAAAAACGAGACAATGTTAATTTATGTTTTCTACTCATAGGAGCAAACTTTTATTTTGAAAACTACTGTGTAAATTGCTTTTAACTTCTGCCTGCAGCACATTTTCTCTGTACTACTGTTATATAAGGGGCCAACGGCCTTGTCGCAGTAGTAACACCGGTTCCCGTCAGATCAACTAAGTTAAGCGCTGTCTGGCTGAGCCTGGCACGTGGATGGGCGACCATCCGGTCTGCCATGCGCTGTTGGGAAGCACGGTGCCCTCAGCCCTTGTGAGGTAAACTGAGAAGCTACTTGATTGAGAAGTAGCGGCTCCGGTCTCGGAAACTGACATACGGCCGGGAGAGCGGTGTGCTGACCACATGTCTATCCATATCCGTATCCAGTGACGCCTGTGGAATGAGGATGACACGGCGGCCAGTCGGTACCTTTGGGTCTGCAAGGCCTTTGCGGGAGGAGTTTAGTTTAAATGGTTGTATGTGGACATGTTACCCTGAGTCCTTATTTTTGATCTTTAAACCAATATACATGGTGTTACAAAAAGGTACGGCCAAACTTTCAGTAAACATTCCTCACACACAAATAAAGAAAAGATGTTATGTGGACATGTGTCCGGAAACGCTTAATTTCCATGTTAGAGATAATTTCAGTTTCGTCCAATGGAGCACGTTACCATGATTTCATACGGGATACTCTACCTGTGCTGCTAGAACATGTGCCTTTACAAGTACGACACAACATGTGGTTCATGCACGATGGAGCTCCTGCACATTTCAGTCGAAGTGTTCGTACGCTTCTCAACAACAGATAGAATGGTAGAGGCGGACCAATTCCATGGCCTTCACGCTCTAGTGACCTCAACCCTCTTGACTTTTATTGATGGGGGCATTTAAGGCCTTTAAATACGAAGGCATTGTTGGCCGTCATTTTATAATAACAAATTGTACCAGAAACCACGAGTTTGAGAGAGATCCTCAATTCGCTGGCGCTTCTAAACAGCATGTATTCGTATTAGGTAAGTTGTGATGTAGAAATACTAGCTTCAGGTCCAAAAGACATAATCCAGTATGGCGCCTCCAAAGTTCTGCATGTGAAGCAGAAAGGGATCTTTCATCTCCATAGAGCAGACAACTGACATTTGTAAGTCTGACCTTCACTCATGCAAACGTCCTACAATGCGACATTCCACGTTCTGATGTCGGAACAGCTCCAACTTCATGTTCGGGTTCAGGTTGCGTGTAAAGCCGGTTTTACGAGTGCAGCTCAGATACTGTGGCAACCCAATGAACTTCCCTTGAGAGCACACTATGCAAGAATCTTCAACATCTCTGCAAAAAGAATTGATTTAAGGGCTGCTGATTTAAGGCCTGTCTCGCCATAGATCTCCAAAATAAGAAAAAGAAAAAAAAAATAAACCGGTATCTACCAAGACAGAGAAAGACGGTTTTCTATCATTATCCCGCCAGACTGTTCTATGTTAAACATCAAGAAAGTTGAGGAAAGAGCACACGTAACACATGATCAAATATTTATGATGAAGGAAATGATCTACGTAAAATAAAAGTGAATTATTTGAAAAGCAAATGACGTAGAGGGTAGTTTTATTATTTTTTCGTTGGGGTGTCAGCGCGACGGAGTGGACTAGTAAACGGACATGCGTTACGCGGCGTGTCCCTTTAGCCTCATAAGAGGACTTAGGCGCGAGCGGCCACTTTGCGACGTAAGGGGAAGCTCCAGAGGCGCTAAGCGGCTTATGGCCCCCGTCTTTAAACACGTGGCCAACACACTGACCTGCGCGCATCAAACGTGTCGCCTCTGGCACTCACACCGACAGTCGGACGAAGCATTTCACTCTTCAAAACTAAACTGCACGACTAGCAACAGGACCGCGCCTACTCTTCATTACAGCTTTCGTCCAGATTTATGGTATGGCTAGAAATGAAACGTTTAGAAAAAATCTCAATTTCGTTACGGGTTGGGCGAGGTAGGAGCCACTTACGTTGATCAGCCAGAACATCGTGACCACCGACTACTATCGATATAAACCCGTGCAGGCGATAGCATCGTCACCTGGCGAGGAATGGCTGCCTGTCAGACACACGGACGGCGCGTGTAGTAGAAGTAAGCGTGCTGTCCAGCGAAAGGCGCTCGATCTATCTGAGCTTCATCGAGGGCAGATTGTGATGGCCCAGAGGCTCGGCACGAGCATTTCGGAAACTGCACCACTTGTCGGGTATTCGAGGACTGCTGTGGGGCGTGTCTTCAACACGGGGCGAAGGTGAAACCACGTCCAGACTTCGTGGGGTTGGGCCGCCACCCTCCCATTACGTATGTCGGACGTAGTAGACCGGGCAGATTGGACAGGAGACGAACTGTGGCGGAACTAACATCAGACTTTAATGTTGGGCAGAGTACAGATACCTCCGAAGACGAAGTGCACCGAACACTCGTAATGAAGGACCTCCGCCGCCAACGGCCCATGCATGTGCCAACGTTAAAACCACCTCATAGAGAACTAAGACTGAAATGGACAAGTGACCATGGGCATCGGACGCTAGCGCAGTGGCATGGTCTGATGAATCCCGATACCTTCTTCATCTGCATCTACATTTATACTCCCCATGCCACCCAACGGTGTGTGGTGGAGGGCACTTTACGTGCCACTGTCATTACCTCCCTTTCCCGTTCTAGTCGCGTATGGTTCGCGGGAAGAACGACGGTCTGAAAGCCTCCGTGCGCGCTCGAATCTCTCTAATTTTTCATTCGTGATCTCCTCGGGAGTTATAAGTAGGGGGAAGCAATATATTCGATACCTCATCCAGAAACGCACCCTCTCGAAACCTGGCGAGCAAGCTACACCGCGATGCAGAGCACCTCTCTTGCAGAGTCTGCCACTTGAGTTTGCTAAACATTTCCATAACGCTATCACGGTTACCAAACAACCCTGTGACAAAACTCGACGCTCTTCTTTGGATCTTATCAATCTCCTCCGTCAACCCGATCTGGTACGGACCCCACACTGATGAGCAATAATCAAGTATAGGTCGAACGAGTGTTTTCTAAGCCACCTCCTTCGTTGATGGACTACATTTTCTAAGGACCCTCCCAATGAATCTCAACCTGGTACCCGCCTTACCAACAATTAATTTTTTATGATCATTCCCCTTCAAATGGTTCCGCACGCATACTCCCAGATATTTTACAGAAGTAACTGCTACCAGTGTTTGTTCCGCTATCATATAAACATAAAATAAAGGATCCTTCTTTCTATGTATTCGCAATACATTACATTTGTCTATATTAAGGGTCAGTTGCCACTCCCTGCACCAAGTGCCTATCTGCTGCAGATCTTCCTGCATTTCGCTACAATTTTCTAATGCTGCAATTTCTCTCTATACTACAGCATCGGGAGTGAATCTGTCTGCCGATGGGAGGGAGTGAATCTGTCGTCTTCGAGACGAATAGTTTGACACCTGCACTGCGGGACGGAGAAAAGCTGGTGGCGGCTCCATTATGGTTTGAGGTAGATTCAAGTAGACATCCATGGGTCCAGTGGAGAGCCACCATGGCGCCGACTCGGGTAATGTTTGAAGTGGCCGCTTTAGCAAGTAGATATCTAATAATACCAGTATTGCTGGCTCCTGCTTCGATCACAAGCGAGATATATTGTTCCTACACGTCGGTCAGGGGCCTGAAGATGGCGTCCTAAAGCGCCGAAACTGGTTGCCTAATAAAATAAGGTTGAAAACTGACGGCTTAAAGGTGTTTAATTTGACGTCCTCTATTAGAAATGTGTTGCTACTAATTCAAGACGAAAATTCAGTCAACATATAAAGGACAGAAAGAACAAGTAGTGGTTGGACATTTGCTATGAATTCATGAATAGCTAACTTGGAGTACAGTTGTTACACACAGATGAAGAAATTAACATACGTCAGGATAAGATGGACTACGGCAGCAAATCCGTCAAAAGATTTATGAGTAAAAGAAAATTTTAAAAAAATCGTTGCTTTTCATAATTACATGAAGGTGGGCCGATGTAGGGTGAAACCAGATAGGCCTATGAAATATCTTGTGAACGTGCCAGTAAACAAAGATTTTACAATCACAAATGTATGTGTACATGCAAGTAGCGACATAGAGTCTAATCATTTCCTGGTGATTGCCAAGGTAAACCTTATTACGACATGGATGAAACAAACTATTACGAGCAGTAAACTCTCAGACGATGTTTTCTAAGTGTACCATCTGCTACAAGACAGAGTAAGAAGTTTATTTCGACAGGGACTGTTTATTTCAACAGCGACTCACACATTATTTACAAAATAAATCTACAGAAAATATTACAAATTCAGAATAGGAAAACATAAAATCATATGTTATCCATGCGGAATCGGAGGCAATAGGGGAGAAAAGAAATTTAGGAGGAGCAAGGATCTCAAATATGGAACGAAGATATACGAAATGCAGTTAAAGAGAAACAAAACGCCTCCATTACAAATCTACAGATGATTATAGAAGAAAGGCAAGCGCAGAAGAAAGAAAAACTTAACTATGCTAAGAAAATAGTGAGAGAATTTCATCAGGAATCCTGGGATAGAATGTTATCAAAAGTTGAAAATGCTATACTTGTTAGACAAGTTAAGGCTTATAAACTCCTGAAACAAAGTATCATGCAGGAAAAAGATTCTGCACGATTACACGCAGTAGACAAAGAGTATCAGGGATTAAGAGTAGAAGAGATTGACAAAACTGAATTAACGAGAATACTTCAGGACAAAGAACAAGATGATACAATATACCAAGGAGTCAATATTACAGACAATATTACGTGTGAAAAAGATGCAAGAAGCATTAAAGCAGATGAAGAATGGAACAGGAGCAGGACCTGATAATATTAGCACAAAACTTATTACATGTGGAGGTTTAATTTTAGATCTGAAGGTGCTGTATCTATGAAATGAATGCTGAAAGTGGGCGATGACACTAGACTTTTCGAGAGTGCCAGAGGTAATATCTGTCTATAAAAAATGACTATAAATGCTTGTGGACACTATATAGTAGTAATTCTTTTGAGAACTGACTATAAATTATACGCAAAAAAATTAATAGACTCAAATAACCAACTGATTCACCGTGACGGGAGGAACAAAGTGATTTTAGAAAAGACAATCGTGTAGCGACAACATTACGATAGTGCAGCAGGTATTTGATAAGAGATCTGAAGACTCGTATTGCATTTGTAGATTATAAAAAACCTTCAATAGTGTGAATGGGTATATGCTACGGAATATGATGGAAAGACGAGGTTATCCTAAACATTTAATACATGTGATAAGAATTTTGTATTTTAATAATGAAATTTTAATTAATATACAAATAAACAAAGGGAGAACAGGACTAATAGCAATTAACAGAGGAATACAACAGTCTTTCAGCTGCTTTATTTAATATATACAGAGTGTTTCAGAGTGTTTCAGAGTGTAACAGGAATGATCATTCAAAACAAGGCAATTAAACGTGGGCTCTAAAACACATACCTTAAGAGCTATGAGCAATTCTTGATCTTAGATACTGTGAAAGAAATCTCTTCTACTGCAAGACCATAGCTTTCATATTTTAGGAAGTGGTAGTATGGACCAAAACAAGAAGAAAATGTCCAATAAATGTGTGCTCTAAAATGTTTATCTTAAAAGTTATGAGCACTTGTTCATTTGAAGATTTGTGTTTAAAGTAGTGAAGACGAACAAGTGGTAATAGCTCTGGACCTATTCATTTTAGAGCACATGTTTACCGGAAAATTTTTCCTTGTTTCTGTCCATACTGCCACTTCCCAAAATACGGAAAGCAGAGAGCTTGCAGTAGGAGAGATTTGTTTCACAGTATCGAAGATCAAGAATTGGTCACGGCTCTTAAGGTATGCGTTTTAGAGCCCATGTTTATTTGACTTTTTGTTTGGAATAATTATTCATGTCATTTCCCCGGATATTGACTATCGCTTCTGAAACACCCCGGATATTGATGACGTTGTTAGGCAATGGAAACAAAATGTTAACCCAGGAATAATATTACTTCGTAGAAAGACATAATTAAGTACTCCGCTCTTTGCTGGTGATCAACTAACTTTACGAAAGATGGAGGATGATTTACAATTTACTCTAAATCGCTTGGACTCAATAAGTAAACTCTGTAACTTGTAAACATGAGAAACTAAAACCAATGTTACGGCTTTTGAAGGAAAGTACCAGTACACTCTAAAATGATGCCGAATGGAAGATCAGTTGAACAGATATCTGACCTATTGGGATTTAATGTAAGATATGCATCTTATAATGTCATTGCCTATAAGTTAAGTATGTTTCAAAACATATGTGGCACCATACACTGGAACGATTTGAAACAAATCTGGCACAGAAACGACAGGCCTCACGAGTATTGGAACTGTGAGGTTAATTAGGAGCGGAGATATTAGCAGAAAACAGTTTCCCAGTCCCTGGTGTATAGGCTGCTCTGCATGACAGGTATACTGTGTAGGAATGTTATCAGCCAGCCAGATCGCAAAATCACCTTGCGTTACAGGACAACCTTCATGTGAGGACAATAAATGGTTTTCCAGCAGTCAATATGTAGGCTGCACTGTGTGATAGGCATTTTGTAGCAGTGTATTTTCATTGATACCTGTTAGTGGAGAGCACAACAATGTGTTATAGTTGACAATCCTTAGTCACTATTAGTTCAAATGGCCCTGAGCACTATGGGACTGAACATCTTAGGTCATCAGTCCCCTAGAACTTAGAACTACTTAAACCTAACTAACCTAAGGACATCACACACATCCATGGCCGAGATAGGATACGAACCTGTGACCGTAGCAGTCGGGCAGTTCCAGACTGAAGCACCTAGAACCGGCCCAACGCGGCGGCCCCTGTTAGTTCAGAGCACAAAAAGGCAATATGAAATTTCATTAATTATGTATAAATTTTACTGTTTGAAAGCGTATTAAGCACTCCTCAGATGAAAATGAATGATGTCTTGGGGGAAAATAAAATCAAACCCCGAAAGCTGTAAGAGAAATAAACAAAATAAGAAAATTGAGAGGATCGTCTCATTAGATTTATCTGGATGCAGATACTTTCATATTAGTTAGTATTTTTGTCCCTTAAGTTAAATTAGTTTCACAAGCTGACAGTTGTCCCACTAGAAACATCACTGAAACAGGAATGAGAGAATTCATTTTAGCACCAGTTCAACACCAACTTAATTCATCATTCCAACATACCTGGCTATATTGTGGGCTCGCCATTCGTCAATGGTCTAGTAAAACATACTTTTAAAGTTGGCCTAAGCCAGCACGCTCTACTACCTAGAAATGTTTGTTATCCTTCTGGTAAAGTGCCCATTAAAAAGCGAAAGATGTAGGTGGAAACAGCTGTAGTGAATTTTATATGAACATGCTAAACGACGCTTTAATGGAAGAAAATATCGAACTAGAGGAACAATGAGAACTATAATTTCCTTGTCAAGTATAATACAACGTGGGAATCTGTACACGGATTAAGAAGTCCATAAAATATATGTATTTTTTTCAGTTTACATGTTCGCTATTTTTTCAAAATTCGTTAAAAGGGGCACAAGCCCGGAGTTTTTGAAATGTACTAACAGTATCATTTAGCTCGATATAGGAGATCTGAGCTCAACCACCGGCATTAAGAGTGGTGTTACTACGTTCTGGAATGGGAAATTTGGAGAGAACTCATTAAATAACGACTATTCACTTGGAATCTCACCGAATATCCTCTACTCAGTGACGAATACGTAAATAATGCAACAGCCTTACTTTTCAGTGGTCGGGCTGTTACTGCATTCTATTGCTACACTTTTGCCATCTGCAAAAAGTACAATATTGTCAGCAGAAACAACATAATACCCAAAAAAGAGCCCTGTGGTCCACACCGTCTAATGACCTCAAACTCTGAATGCCTATTCCTGCATTACCGAATTCGAAATGATACACTCCGGTTTCTGTCAAGTGGGTTGCCAAGGGATCGACACAAGAAGACGAAATGTATTTTGCCAAGGATTAGCTGCGGCGAGCCCGCCTCTTGATGTGTGTGACGAGGCCGCCGGCAGAGGAGTTAGTGCAGGGCCTGGCGGCGGCCACACAGGAAGCAGAGAGTGCTGCCGCCTGGCGTCGGTTTCCGCAATCAGCGGGCAGATTTCCGCGGCGGCGCCGGCTAACGAACCGGGGAAATGCGGCTAATGCCCGCCCCTCGCGCACACCCACCTGTTCCCCGGTCTCCCTCTGACTGCGCCGCTTCCTGCCCGCCCTGAAATAACTCGCCACCCTCTCAGCCTCATCACAAGTTCTTTTTATTTTCTTCTCACCCTCTCTACCGTTCATTTTACTTCTACAGGCCCGAGCAAGGCTATTGGCAGCAATATCGGCGCTCTTCAGCCCACTAGATTTTCTTAAATGATGATCGTATTTACTTTACCCTTACACATGTTTCGGAAGCTGTTTCTGTGACTGATTAAAATACAAATAAAAGGGAAACACAGCAAATCACTAAATTTAGAGCTGTTAGGGTTTCTTTCGGTGTTGAAAAAAATAATAATGGAAATCACAATATAAGAAGGCCAGTAGCGAAGCTTTCATGTTATTATCTAAGAAGATAATGACTGAAATGAAATAAAAAAAGGTCAGGAATTAGATTATACTTTGGGGTCAAAGGCTGTCAATAAAAAAATTGTTGATGAGGTTGCAATATTGAATGAAAGTGAGAAATAACTGCAGAACCTGTTAACGGAATGTTCTAATGAGCACACACACCAACGAATGAAGGTAATCAGAAGAAAGACGGAAGTAATGGGGAGTAACAGAAATGAGATTATCGATAAACTTAATAACAAACTTGGGACTACGATCTAGACGAAGTGCATTCTACTATCTTGGAAGCAAAAAACACATGACAGAGGGGCTAAGGAGGACAACAAAATCAGACTACCAAAGGGACTGGCTGACAGAAATCTGGTAGCATTATACGAGGGCATGCTAAAAAATAATACCTCCGAATTTTTTATTCCGTTCTCAATACCAGTTGAGGTATTGCGTGTCATGCATATTACTCGGTCAGCTTTCCTACTTCACTGACGCAAGTTGCAACCATCTACTAACAGTATGGTGTAACATGGAGGTGTGTAAGTTAACTATTACGGTGGATGAGAAGCAGCTTGCTGTAATCGAGTTTCTAATAGCAGACCTGTAGCACCCCTTCTTCAGTATGACAATGGCAGACTATACACGAGCATTGCCACATTTGCAACAATCCGACGCCTTGGGTTCGCTGTCATCGATTATCCTATCTGACTTCCATCTGACTCCAAAACTTAAAGAACATTTTCGAGGACCGCTTTGGTAGTAATGAAGCGGTGAAGAGATGAGCTTGTGGCTCCGTCAACAGAGGCAAACATTCTGCAGCGACGGTATCAACAAACTGGTCCTTTTTAGGGAGAAATGTATATGTCACCAAGGCGACTACGTTGCGAAATAAATATGTACACATTAAGAATTAAAATATAGAATGTTACACTACAGGCCATTAAAATTACTACACCACGAAGAGGACGTCCTACAGACGCGAAATTTAACCGACAGGAAGAAGATGCTGTGATATGCAAATGATTAGTTTTTCAGAGCATTCACACAAGGTTGGTGCCGGTGGCGACACCTACAATGTGCTGACATGAGTAAAGTTTCCAACCGATTTCTCATACACAAACAGCAATTGACCGGCGTTGCCTGGCGAAACGTTGTTGTGATGCCTCGTGTAAGGAGGAGAAATGCGTACCATCAGGTTTACGACTTTCATAAAGGTCGGATTGTAGCCTATCGCGATTGCGGTTTGTCGTATCGCGACATTGCTGCTCACGTTAGTTGAGATCCAATGCCTGTTAACAGAATATGGAATCGGTGGGTTCAAGAGGCTAATACGGAACGTCGTGCTCGATCCCAACGGCCTCGTATCACTATCAGTCCACATGACAGGCATCTTATCCGCGTGGCTGTAACGATTCGTGCAGCCACGTCTCGATCCCTGAGTCAACAGTTGGGGACGTTTGCAAGACAACAACCATCTGCACGAACAGTTCGACAAAGTTTGCAGCGCCATGGTCTATCAGCTCGGAGACCATGGCTCGGCTGCGGTTACCCCTGATGCTGAATCCCAGACAGGAGCGCCTGCGATGATGTACTCAACGACGAACCTGGTTGAACGAATGGCAAAACGTCATTTTTTCAGATGAATCCAGGTTCTGTTTACAGCATAATGATGGTTACATCCGTGATTGGCGACATCATGGTGAACGCACATTGGAAGCTTGTATTCGTCATCACCATACTGGCGTATCACCCGGCGTGATGGTATGGAGTGTCATTGGTTACTCGTCTCTGTCACCTCTTGTTCGCATTGACCGCACTTTGAACAGTGGACGTTACATTTCATATGTGTTACGACCCGTGGCTCTACTCTTCATTCGATACCTGCGAAACCCTACATTTCAGCAGGATAGGCCGGCCAGTGTGGCCGAGCGGTTCTAGGCGCTTCAGTCAGGAACCGCGCGACCGCTACGGCTCCAGGTTCGAATCCTGCCTCGGGCATGGATGTGTGTGATGTCCTTAAGTTAGTTAGGTTTAAGTAGTTCTAAGTTCTAGGGGACTGATGACCTCAGATGTTAAGTCCCATAGTGCACAGGGCCATTTGAAGCATTTTTTTCAGCAGGATAATGCACGACCGCATGTTGCAGGTCCTGTACGGGCCTTTCTGGATACAGAAAATGTTCGACTGTTGCCCTGGCCAGCACATTCTCCAGATCTCTCACCAACTGAAAACGTCTGGTCAATGGTGGCCGAGCAACTGGCTCGTCACAATACGCCAATTACTACTCTTGATGAACTGTGGCATCGTGTTGAAGCTGCTTGGGCAGCCGTACCTGTACACGCCATCCAATTTGTGTTTGACTGAATGCCCAGGCGTATCAAGGCCGTTACTACGGCCAGAGGTGGTTGTTCTGGGTACTGATTTCTCTCCATCTATGCACCAAATTGCGTGAAAATGTAATCACATGTCAGTTCTAGTATAATATATTTGTCCAATGAATACCCGTTTATCATCTGTATTTCTTCTTGCTGTAGCAATTTTAATATTTAGTGTAATATTGTTCATTTTATTTAAAAACCTTTAAGAGTTTTCAAAGAAAAAATTCGGAGGCGTTACTTTTCAACACACCCTCGTTCATCGGCCACAATTTGTAGAAGAAATTTCAGAGAATTTACTTGTGGGGCAAAGCATTGTATCCAGCTGAATCAAGGACTGCGCTAAAATTAAGAAACAACAGAACCGAAATGTTTGAGATGTGGTGCTTTAGAAGGATACTGAAAATTAGGCGGACTGATTTTGAGAAGAAGAGATTCTCTTCAGAATCGGCACGGAGTTAAACGTGTGAAAGATATTGACAAGAAGAAGGGACAGAACCATGAGAGGACTTCTGTTAAGATATCAACGAATAACCTCCTAGGTACTAGAGGGATAGAGGTAAAACTGTAGGAGAAGAATGAGACTAAAATACATCCAACAAGTAAGTGAGACCCATGAGATGAACATAAGGGCACTATAGAGGAATTCGTGGCAGGCCGCATCAAACCAATCAGATGATTGATGAACAACGTACGAAAAACTGACCACTAGTTTCAAGGTTATCATCAACAGAGCCCTTACTTCGAGCCATTTCCGTGCACCGTACAGCAAGGTAACAGCTGTAGGTTTGACCCTCGTTCGAACTGCGCATGCTGTCTTCAAGCAAATAGACGCGTTGCAATTTTTGGTAGATGTGTTGGAGTTAAACCAGTTGCGGTAAAGAGACTCTAATGATCAGTAGATATTTCAAATTTTGTTAAAAGGTACTACTGAATACGTTTCTAAAATAATGTTGAACCTTAGTCAAAATATGTCAAAAGAAGCAAGTCATCAAGCCCCGTCCAAATGACTGAAACTGCTAAGAAAGTGAACAGTGTAAAGGTAAAGTCGATTATTTACCCACATGAAAATAGTTAGATTGGGAATTCGAACTTCCAACGCAATTATCGTCAAATAACCGCTCTAGCAGTTGTTCCACCGCTTTGGTCCAAAGAAGTAAAAGGTTTTACGTGTATAGGAGACAGATGTAAATCATCAATTATCGTCTCGAAATCTAAACCGTACTGCCTAAAACCCTTAGATACAAGTGATTTTCCAGAAGTTTCAAATCTGTGTGTTAAATCGCATGGAAACTGTTGGGTCGTCGAGTGTATCCTTCACTCGTTGGTCGCCATACCGTCATAAGCTGCTGAGGGCGCGGGTAATACACAATTTATGGACAGATTAGGCACAAGGCAGAGTACTGCACGGATTACTTGATCAGGTACCGAGTGTTGGTTAGTCTACCTCCCATAAGGATGTGAAGGTATTCACACGACAATGAGCGATGTTAATTGAGCAGAACGTACACGAGGGGATTTTTCAATTATACAGCAGTTTCCGGAAGTTTTCTAGGTAATAACCAGGTACTGTATGCACTTTTGAAGGAAAGTAAATTAAGGAAAATCATCTTTAACGCCCCATCGATGACGAAGTCTTTAGAGATGGAACACATACTCGGATTGTGGGAGTGCATTTTTCCAAAGAAATTTTACCGGCATTTGACTTGATCGATTTAGAAAAACTGTGGAAAATCTAAATCTGGTTGGCCGGAGGGGATGTGAGAAGATGGCCTTCAGTATACGAGCCCAGCGTGCTGGCCATTGGGCCATCTCGCTGGGACGGTGACACACGTCGCAGAAGGTAAGTGGAGGTGGAAAGTATACCATTCAGTAGATTGCAGGATGTGACTCTCAAACGAGGCGAAAACCATGCAACCCTGGTAGAGGTAAACTTATGTCGGATTTCGCAGATGCAGCTTGTGATGAAAGTATGTAACCCCCATGTTCAGCCAGATTTTTTTAACTTTTTATGATTTTTTTGCTGCACAGCTGGTAGGTAGGTTGTTCCGAGATATGGTGGTCAGAGGGATGGGATGCTTATAAATGACATGGTGGAAGCCGGATAGGTGGAATGGGAGGGTAGTTCGGTCTTCTGTTATTACCTGGATTTTAGCGAGAATTAGGAGTTAAAACACAACGTGAAATTGTTAAGGTAAAGTTTAAGTGTCCTACGGCGTTCTGAAAATATAATTATAACGGTTTTGATCTTGTTGAGCACCGCGGATGATTAATAGTAACAATGATGATTAATGCAATACACCTCATTTGCATTATTACACATTTACTATGTTGGGACGGTTTCGCTCGTAGAACTTGGCAACCTGTCGTAACACAACAAATATGCATTAATACAGCTGAAGTAATTTCCGTTAACTATTAATGCAATTATAATGCCAGCTACACATAAATGTTCATTTGACACTCACTACCCTACAAGAGTAAAATGACTATATTAGTAGTAGATCTTGCATACACAATATCATGAAGTGTAGACGTAGAAAAGAAACTGGCTTTGGCTTTACGTACTACGAAAACGCGTTAGAAAGTCTCAACAGACATGGTTAGTGAAAAAAAACGAGTTTATTATGCGGCTATACTTAAATATCCACTTTAATATACTGTATAAACATATATTTTATACAGGCTAAGTGCGAAGTAAAACTATTCATACCCCGATTAACCATCAAGTTAACGACAACAACTTTGATTTTCAAATGGAGTAATGGTGCTAGCTGCCTCGGCAACATCAGTTCTCAATTAGACGGACCAGTGATATAGCTACTGTGTGTGCGTGCTAAGACATTACAGATTCAGGTTGCTTTGGAACTTCTGTTACATCCACTGTATATGGAATGTCGCCTCACCTGGGAATTTATACCTCTTCCCACATTGACATTCTTCACTACTTGTGTACTAAAAAAAACTGAACTCCTCCCGTACAGGCCATGAAGGCCCAAAGGTACCGACTGACCGCCGTGTCATCCTCAGCCCACAGGCGTCAATGGATGCGGATATGGAGGGGCACGTGGTCAGCACACCGCTCTCCCACCCGTATGTCAGTTTACGAGGTCGGAGCCGCTACTCCTCAATCAAGTAGCTCCTCAGTTTGTCTCACAAGGGCTAAGTGAACCCCTCCTGCCAACAGCGCTCGGCAGACCGGATAGTCACCCATCCAAGTGCTAGCCCTGACCGACAGCGCTTAACTTCGGTGATCTGACGGGAACCGGTGTTACCACTGCGGCAAGGCCGTTGGCCCCTTGTGTCCTACCCTTCGAGTAATTTGTATGACGTGCAGTAGGACCAGGTCGTATGTACAGGGTGTTTCAAAAATGACCGGTATATTTGAAACGGCAATAAAAACTAAACGAGCAGCGATAGAAATACACCGTTTGTTGCAATATGCTTGGGACAACAGTACATTTTCAGGCGGACAAACTTTCGAAATTACAGTAGTTACAATTTTCAACAACAGATGGCGCTGCAAGTCATGTGAAAGATACAGAAGACAACGCAGTCTGTGGGTGCGCCATTCTGTACGTCGTCTTTCTGCTGTAAGCGTGTGCTGTTCACAACGTGCAAGTGTGCTGTGGACAACATGGTTTATTCCTTAGAACAGAGGATTTTTCAGGTGTTGAAATTCCACCGCCTAGGACACAGTGTTGTTGCAACAAGACGAAGTTTTCAACGGAGGTTTAATGTAACCAAAGGACCGAAAAGCGATACAATAAAGGATCTGTTTGAAAAATTTCAACGGACTGGGAACGTGACGGATGAACGTGCTGGAAAGGTAGGGCGACCGCGTACGGCAACCACAGAGGGCAACGCGCAGCTAGTCCAGCAGGTGATCCAACAGCGGCCTCGGGTTTCCGTTCGTCGTGTTGCAGCTGCGGTCCGAATGACGCCAACGTCCACATATCGTCTCACGCGCCAGAGTTTACACCTCTATCCATACCAAATTCAAACGCGGCAACCCCTCAGCGCCGCTACCATTGCTGCACGAGAGACATTCGCTAACGATATAGTGCACAGGTTTGATGAAGGCGATATGCATGTGGGCAGCATTTAGTTTACTGACGAAGCTTATTTTTACCTGGACGGCTTCGTCAATAAACATAACTGGCGCATATGGGGAACCGAAAAGCCCCATGTTGTAGTCCCATCGTCCCTGTATCCTCAAAAAGTACTGGTCTGGGACGCCATTTCTTCCAAAGGAATCATTGGCCCATTTTTCAGATCCGAAACGATTACTGCATCACGCTATCTGGACATTCTTCGTGAATTTGTGGCGGTACAAACTGCCTTAGACAACACTGCGAACACCTCGTGGTTTATGCAAGATGGTGCCCGGCCACATCGCACGGCCGACGTCATTTCCTGAATGAATATTTCGATGATTGTGTGATTGCTTTGGGCTATCCGAAACATACAGGAGGCGGCGTGGATTGGCCTCCCTATTCGCCAGACATGAACCCCTGTGACTTCTTTCTGTGGGGACATTTGAAAGACCAGGTGTACCGCCAGAATCCAGAAACAATTGAACAGCTGAAGCAGTACATCTCATCTGCATGTGAAGCCATTCCGCCAGACACGTTGTCAAAGGTTTCGGGTAGTTTCATTCAGAGACTACGCCATATTATTGCTACGCATGGTGGATATGTGGAAAATATCGTACTATGGTGTTTTCCAGACCGCAGCGCCATCTGTTGTTGACGTTTGTATCTACTGTAATTTCGAAAGTTTGTCTGCCTGAAAATGTACTGTTGTCCCAAGCATATTGCAGCAAACAGTGTATTTCTATCGCTGCTCGTTTAGTTTGTATTACCGTTTCAAATATACCAGTCATTTTTGAAACACCCTGTCTATCTAGTTTGTTGTGAGAACTGCCAAACCCCATGCCCAATTTGATCAAAGAGAAGGTGGACCAAAATATGGAAACACCACAAACACAACACATCGCCAAAACCAATAGCTGTACGAAAACCGATGACATTCAAAACAGCTTCCAGTCGTCTCGGAATGGATAAACACAGCTCATGTGCGATTTTAGGGGAATGTTAGAGCATTCATAAATAAAAATGGCTCTGAGCACTATGGGACTTAACTAATGAGGTCATCAGTCCCCTAGAACTTAGAACTACTTAAACCTAACTAACTTAAGGACATCACACACAGCCATGCCCGAGGCAGGATTCGAACCTGCGACCGTAGCGGTCGCGCGGTTCCAGACTGTAGAGCCTAGAACCGCTCGGCCACTCCGGCCGGAAGAGCATTCATCCTGCAACGGCCGAATCATATTGAGATCTGGTGACGACGGGAGCTCATAAAACCTATCCTGGAACAGAGGTCTGTCGTCTTGTAGAACAGAATCACCGTTGAAGATGGTGAGGATGAAGTATTTTCCTGGAAGTATTTGTGTGGATTGGAGTTTTATGTGGAAGTGAAACGTGTACAATAGTTTGGTTCAAATGGCTCTGACCACTATGGGACTTAACATCTGTGGTCATCAGTCCCCTAGAACTTAGAACTACTTTAACCTAACGAACCTACGGACATCACACAACACCCAGTCATCACGAAACAGAGAAAATCCCTGACCTCGCCGGGAATCGAACCCGGGAACCAGGGCGCGGGAAGCGAGAACGCTACCGCACGACCACGAGCTGCGGACGGACAATAGTTTGCTGATACAAGAAGAGCCTGGAAGATTTTTAAATATGGTACTACAGAAGAATGATGAAGACTAGTGCGTATATCGGATAACTGATGGAGAGGTACTAAGACCAAGTGAGGAGAAAAGAAATTTTTGGCACTACTTGACAGAAAGAAGGTATCGGTTGATGAGACATACTGGGGCATCTGTGGGGGATACATACAGTAGAGGGAACTCAAGGCTTACTACACCCAAAACTGGTAAACTACAGTAGTTAACCAGCCCTGAATGACAATAACAACAGCAATAAAAAATTGATTGAAACGTTATTAACTTCCAGGAGAAAGTCACCAAGACTAAGCGATGGTAGCGAATTGGATATAGAATCGTTTGCGAATTAACTCTCCCTCATTTAATTTTTTTTTCGTTCAGTGACACGCTGCAATAGGATATTTCATAGTATTCAGATAACTTACTGCAAGGGTTCAGAATGACAAGCTGAAGAATAAGTATAATAATTCACATGTGTTAATTATGTCCAAATATGAGGAAGGAGTCGGTAACTGGGTATTAGATGGAACTGTAGAGGAGTTCGGTTGTAATGGAATGACAAAACACGGAAAAGCTAAATCAGGATGGATTGAATCATAACAGGCTGAAAATTCTTTACATATATAGTTTTGTTCTTTACCAAAGTGTTTCAGTGACGCAGTGTCATACTAGTACAATCACGCAGACAGCATTTACTCAAACGTCAACTCTATTGGCTATTAATCTGTTCATTTTAGTGAAATACACCTTCAAAACAGAACTAAGTGGATCTGATGTTTTAGTGCAGAAAATAAACGAAGCTCTGCCAGGTATAGAGTATTGCAACTGTACGAGTCTCCTGAAGACGTGGTCGTGTTTTGCTGTATAGCAAGTATAAACAACAAGGAAGAAATACAGAGGAAAAATAGCAAGGACTGCACATGGCGATGTGGTTTTCTGAATAGAAATAGCTCCTAACATCCGAAAACGAAAAATAGTTTCACGGAAAGCTATTTTTGAAACATAGCTCAATGCGATTGTGAAGCATGGACGATGAAACAGACGATTGGGAAAACATAAAGGATTAGAATCCTTTGAAATATAATGTTACTGGAGACTGTTGAAAATGAGATAGGCTGTTCAAGTGAGGAATGAAGACGTTGTAATGAATCAAAGAGTAAAAAGTCGAATACAGAATGTAACTAAACGAGGAGATCAAATAGTTGGGTGCATATTATATAAGTCTTCTCTGGAAACTGAAATTGAATAAGGCTGGAAGGAAGGTATCTCAATGGTAGCCCTTAGCGTCTAAGGCAGATTGTTGGTGATGTGGGATGAAGAAGATAGCTGACAAGCGACAAGAACGGACGTAGACATCAGCTATCGTGGTACCTACGGTTACTATAACATTCTTCATCGACAGTCAGGCGCCGACAGAAGTGGCTGAATGGTTCTGCGCGCTTCAGTCTGGAACCGCGCAACCGCTACGATCGCAGGTTCGAATTCTGCCTCGGACATGGATGTGTGTGATGTCCTTACGTTAGTTAGGTTTAAGTAGTTCTAAGTTCAAGGGGACTGATGACCTCAGAAGTTAAGTCCCATAGTGCCCAGAGCCATTTTTGACAGTCAGGTGAATGTCCCCGTTGCAAGTACCGTCGATGCAACATTATGTGAACGTCTCCCACAGCATAACACTGTACCCTCCGGCCTGCGTAAGTGGCGCGATGCGTGTATCGAGCAGCAGTATAGTGGTATAACTAGTTTCCCCTGATCCACGAACCAAACTCAATAATCCCATACCCACTGCAATCGTAATTGACGATGCGTTTTTCGTCTGCTGTGAAGCCCCATGTTCAACAATGTGTTCCGAATGCTGTCTTCTGACAGTAAAACACTTTCGCCTGTATTCTGCCGTCAGCCCTGCAACAGATCGGCTCCTACCGTGCGTTACAGAGCTGGTGAGCCTCTGACTTGCAGGTTCTGTGGTGAGGCGTGGACACCTTACACCTCTTCGCCTGCTCTTGGTTTTACCCTATCATCCGCTTTCCGATGATGCTCACGACAGCAGTACGCGAACAGCTGAGCAGTTTCGTCTTTTCCGAGATATTCATTCCCATACGCCGAGCAGTAACTATCGGAGCTTTCTCGAGGCTTCTTATTTACAGTACCTTAACGTTTTATTACAAAAGTTTTAAAATTGTCTAGATCGCAAATAATATACAAAGTTAAAATTTGATAACTGATCTCCAGATCAGTCATGGTAGAGTATTATGTCAGAACACAGAATACGGATACCTCACATCAGCTGTATAACTCGTTCCGTTCTCATAAAGAATCACCTTCAGTAAAATGCTGGCTACACAAATGTGATAAAACACTGATGCTAAACCACGCATAATAAACTTTCAGTCATGAATAAAACACTAGCGGAAAAAATTATGTTACTCTTTAAAAGACGCTGACGGAAAAGAGGGGAATGAGCTGCCTCAATTCCGCCTTCCTCACCAAAAACTTTCGTATGCGATTATATTCGCGCTCTTTTAATACAGAACATTCTACATTCTTATATCCAGACTCTGTAGTTCAATCTTCATACTCAGTACCTCTCTCTCAGTGCAGACGTCCATACATGTCTCTGACTTTTTCCCCACTAATTTACAGTATATCCCTCTACCACAATCTCCCCTCGCACTTGCACTGTTCTCTTTTGTCTTTCTTTCCCATTTCCACTCTCCCCACTACAAATCGAAAATTCTCAGGGTCCAATTTATTTTTCTTCTAGTCCAGCGTGCTTAAAGTTTCGGTCGAAAACACGCCCTCCACTGTAGCTACATGTTAAAGTTCGCCAGTCTGATTGGGTACAGACACTCCGTCCCGACATTCCCCCAAAGTTTACGCATGGTCTCCACCTCATCTGTATTTTTCATTTCCATTGCCTTCAATCTCTTTTGCTCCCACCGCTTCTATTTCCATTCACCTCTCTGTCTCTTTTACTGCCAAAGTCTCTCAATGACCATCGATATCTCATCTCTCTTCGGATCCCACTGCTCTTCTCTTCATTCGTCTCTCTTTCTATTCCACTATCACTTTCTTTCTTCCACCCATTCCTCACTCTTTCTCTCTCGCTGTCACTGTCTCCTCTCTCTCTTCCAGCTTGACTGTTTCCCCGCTATTCTCTTTCAGCACCAAAAAGCGCGAATATGTTCGCATGCCAAAATGTTTGAAGAGTAAGGCGAAATGATAATTCAGGCAGCTCAGTTTTCCATTTTTCTGACAGATTCTTATAAAGAGGAACATTTGGATTTTTTTTTTTTTTTGCTCCAAAAGGAGTTTTCCGGTTTTTCTCATCTATTCACTGGTATAGTTCGGTGTGCTGCTTACAGAAAAAGAACTCTATAGGTCAGTAAAGTTTTCACTAACTGTATACATCGATACATTTATATAATCTGACACTTATAAACAAGAAATAAGTACGCATAATATAAGGTTAGCACAAAACCGTTTGCTTTTTATTTATTCTCGACTACAATTCATCGAAAACGCATGGTTTGCAATTTGTATCGTAAAAGGGTAAAAAGATTATTGGAAATATTTTACTGAATTTGTGGTGTTTCTAATTTTACATATTTTTTGTCAATGACGTTCTTCTCGGGCATATTAAGTCTTTTTATCACTGCAGTACCACTTTAGGCATATTTTTATAGGCGTTTAGTGCCTATTATACAGAGACAGCGAATCATAAAGTTTTATTGGTTAAAAAATGCTGACTAAAAACATAGTACGGTAACGTCAGAGCGCTTGCTACGATCCTATAACCCTACCAATACGTCAATTAAAACATTTTCGCCTCTGACCGGATGTTAAGCCCATAAGTGCGGTATCTTTGACCATGTGGATCTCGGTAATAGATAATGATATCCAAAAAAAGGTACAAGATTCCTCGAAAACATCATCTTAAGAACTTATGGTAAAACTTTCGGCGATTTTGCATGAATAGAAAATATATTATGTGGCCATCCCTACAATTGGTATTTGTCGTACCCAAAAACCTTAAGTTTTCGTGTTTTTCTCAGTTAGAGTCCATGAAGAAATAACGCTTTTATAAACTTACAGACCATACTTAATGCAAGGGGAACAATCAATTTGTTCAATTTGCCTGGGCTGGAGGAAATATGTAATGTTTAAGTTTTGACCCTGTTCTGTGGGATAAATACAATATTCGCGTTCTTCCGATAGGTACATAACTGGTCGCTAGGCCACGAGCTATCCATAGTACTTGATCTCTTAACTACGTCATCAGTAGAAAATGAGATATGATCCCCTGAAAAATCAGATTTTCGCTCGCGGCTTTTTGGAAAATATTGGTACGGTGGACTCGTGCACGGATCGTAAGGCGTAGCGCTTCATATCACGCCCACGTTAAGTAAGGGACGGTAGAGGACAGACAGTTTCAGACAACGAGTCATGGTTAACGCACGACAGAGGCGCTCTGATCCAGTAGCTGGCTGAAAGTAGTTACGGCTGTGGCCGAAAGGCGTCAGCTTCTCGCGGACTATGAAATTATCGAGTAGTTGAAATACATTTCGTAACAAAACTGACGTTATTGTGCTTATTACGATTGCCATTGATGATTGCTAATTAGTTTATCAGTGTGAATAGAAAGTAAGACAATAAATGAATACTGTTACGCCTATTAAGTGAATATACGTGAGCATGAGAACCATGCACAGAGAAACTTTATCACTCTCAGGGGAATTTTGTAATGTACAACTAGGCCGTGTATGGCACTGGGGAAACAAGGAACATTTTACGATAATTCAAAGAGGAAGTTGCTTTGATATTTGTGGATTTTCTAAAGTTTTTAATTTAGGAAATTGTTCATAAAAGCTTTTAAGTGGTGACTGATCAAATGTAAAAGATCTGGGATTGGGCATTTTAATACTAATATCGGACTGACCCAGGACAGTCAGTTCGCGCGTATTTTATGGGTTAGAGAATTGCTTTGTGAAGTCTAAAGAAAGCAGTTTTGAGCTCAGCCATCATCATATTCGGAGGCGGATGTAAGGAGCTCTGAAAAGCAGTGATAATTTTGCAGAATAATGATTTAAACTTGACCGTTGATTGCTACAAAAGGATACGAATGTGTGAGAAAAAGGATTTCAATATGTAAACTATAAATTTTGAATAACCAATGTCTACGTGGCATGTTATACAGACTGTGACCTTGGACTGAACATTGGTACTGGTCAAATTTTGCAATATTTGAGCGAGCGTTCTGTCACAAATAATCCGGTTGTTAATCTTTTTGGTAAAGGATTCGGTTGGTTACCATAAAGTGGCTATTACGACTGACTTTGATTCCGTGTGGGTGCTGAAACCAGAACTAAAGATTAGCAGGAGCTTGGCAGTGTTTTTGTACCAAACAAGTGACAATATATCAAATTTGTCACTCACAAACTATCTTAACAGTCAATTGCTCACCTGAGATGATACTGAAAAACATTTGTTGCAACCGTCAATTCGTAAAATGCTACTGATTCAACTACAGCTTTCCAGTAGAGGAACATCAGTCGCATTTAACAGGTAAGGCGTGCGGACCAGACTGCAGAAGAAGGAATCACGACAAGGTGAGTCAACATTATTTCTGTAGAACGATCACATAGTAACCGCGACGTTGCAACCGATTTATACTTCATCGCTATACTTGACTGCATCTTTGTTATGCGTGGTTTGCTATCAGCCTTTTAACAAGTTGGCATAGAAATATGAGCATTTACCAAATTATAAATGTTGCAGTACATCAGTACTGTACACGCTGACATAATACTTTACCATTTTTGAACTGAAGACAACTGTATCAACAACCGATACTTGTTATCAAATTTAAGAGTTTTCAAAATTTTGTAATAAATTTTAAATCCTTTTTGTAAAGACTAAAATATCGCATTTCTCAATTTCTGATAATACCGGGTATTAAAAGTTTCTTATGTTTGTAGATGTCGTCTACGGAATTTTTCGTCGCTAGAGTGATTACATATTCGTCTCTGCTCTGCTTGCATATTCTCCCTCGCGCCCCACACGCCCGTAATGCCAGCAGTCCGTATTCATTCTGGTGGTGGGCAGTGTTTATAATGCTACGGCTCACCAGTGTATGGTTGACATTGAAAGCTGACAGTTTTCAATAAGTTTCTGCAGCTTCATCTACCCACAGTTCACAAACCATACATTTTCAGAGAGGTGGTTTCTTTTTTGGAAAGTGACAACTAGAAAAAGCCTGTCTTAATGTACCCATTAACAGAGGGTTCCTAATTGTAAAGGAAGCTAAATAGGAATCATTTCGGATAGGCATTCATATCCAGAAACATACAGCTCCCATGGTTCAAGTAACCAAGACATTATTCTGCAATGCGACTCCTCCCACGCCCAATACAAGAAACAGTATCGTAAATGCCGGTGGCTCTGGCATTTATTACAGACAACAACTGACCAACTAATGCAATAGGAACAACCGGTATTATGGGGAAAACAAAACACACACCAGGTGTACGTCCCAAGTAGTCACGACACCCCTGTATTACAACAACTGTGGTTAGCCTTATTGTCGCACTAATTATCCTTTGTAAATGTATTAAATACCAGAGACACATTGATTAGTATTGCTCTTTAACAAACAGACACGGAAGTGTATAACCAATCAATCGTTTTCTTGTTTGTTAGTATGGCAGGGAAAGGGTACGTTTTGGACTGCTAGTTTCTCTTCAGTATAATCCTTACTCTGTGTCCACTAAAAACTTTATACTATGCAATGTGATGTCACAAACAATACGAGTACTTTGGATGTAGCACACAAATAGTATGACACCAGCTAATGAAAAATTATTAGTTCGTTTCCCGTTGATCACCGCATGATTTCCAGATGCGATGTGATATAAACTGAAAAGCTTCTTGAAGAATTGTATCGAAACTGTCACCCAAGCTCCCGAACAGATCTCAATATGAAAACCTTAAACCAGGCTAGGAGCCACGTACCAGTATTTTCTAGGTACATTTCATTGAGCATTCCGAAAAGCAATTTGCCAACGAGTTGACGCCGTGTTGTGACACTGGACAAGTATTCTGGAGGTCATTGGTCCAAATCTCCATCTCGTCACTCAGATTTAGATTTTCCACGATTTCCTTAAATCGCTACAGGCAAATGCCTGGATCGTTCTTTTACAAAGACAAAGCTGCTGTCCTTCCCATTGATTCTCATTTCGGAGCTTTTGATTCTCTCTAATTATTTCGTGGTCGACGGGATGTTATGCCCTATTTTTCATCCGAAATACTTTTTGTTTCACACATTGCTACTACCATAAATTTAAAACACATGAGTGTGCATATGCGCTGAGAAAATCTGTTATAGGTCACCAGATTTCTAATCGAAAGGATCCCTCGGCTCAAAAATGGTTCAAATGGCTCTGAGCACTACAGGACTTAGCATCTGAGGTCATCAGTCCCCTAGAACTTAGAACTACTAAAACCTAACTAACCTAAGGACATCACACACATCCATGCCCGGGGCAGGTTCGAACCTGCGACCGTAGTTGTCGCGCAATTCCAGACTGAAGCGCCTATAACCGCTCGGCCATAACGGCTGGCAGCCCTCCGTGATATTCTCCGTTATTGTCATAAATTGGGAAAAACATATTCGCTTGAAAGAACCTGGTTGTACTTTCTACTTCACCTGACCCCTACTCACCACATACACCGCACAACCCTGTTTTGTTACTTAGTCCATTCAACTTTCAGTAGCTAAAATAACAAAAGTCGACAGTTTAGATCCCGTAATTACTTGTCACGAGCTCTATTTGCACGAAATCGTAAAGAATTGAGTTGAATCAGTTTAATGATGACTTTTCGTATCTTTTATTTCATTCTAGCTGCATGTGGACTATTTACAGATAGATTTATGCAACAGTAGAAATACTCGCAATTCTGAATCAAGTGTGTAGTTGTTTTACGCTATAGCTACGAGATACAAAACTGAGAAATGTTTTCTGGATCAAAGGGCGTTTCCCAGCAGGAACATTTCCATTTTGCTTTCAAATTTACGTTTGCTGTCTGACAGCTAAGGGGCAAAAAAAAAAAAAAAAAAAAAAAAAAAAAAAAAAAAAAAAAAAAATGGTGACTGCATTATTCACTCGATTTTCAGATTAAAAGTGTTGCAAAAAGTATTTATCGGTAATGAAGGATATTTTTCCATGTCGCGGAATTATGAACATTTTTATATATATGAGGAAATAAGTGTACCGCAAAGCTACAGTTAAAATCCTGACTCTTTTAATCAGTTGTTTACAGGAAAAAGTGCACGAGTGTCAAATGTTATTCTCACATCACACTTCTGTGCGGTAAGGAACGTTTGTCTCTTGAAGAACATTTTCGTCTAATGTCATTCAGCCGGACATTACACAACGAAAATAATTTTGATAAAGGATAATATATATATCATCTGCGAAGATAACTAACTCCGCTTGTTGCAAATCAAACGGAAAGTCTTATACATACAACAGAACTAACAGTGAACTTCCATTAAATTAGTTCACTCATAACATGGCAGTAAATTTTCACCTCGAGTCTTTAAGGAATCTAACTCCCATGTATGAAACGTCATATCATCCAAAAAAAAAAGTGGCTTACAATGGCATAATGTTCCCGTTACTTCCTGTGGTGTGCGTGGACAGTGAGGTATATGGGGATGCTCACTGCAAAATGGATTTCAAGTAGAGTTAGTAGTAAAGGAGTAATAATTTAACGTGTCATGCCAGATACTGTAGTTTTACTCCAAGAACAGCGAAAATGTAGATAGCGATAACCTTTTTTACTTAAATGATTTTCTTGGGGAAGTGGGGGGGGGGGGGGAGGTTGAGGAGGGGCGGATGACAGCGAGAAAGAGTTCCGTTAAAGGTTGTTGGCAGTTGCTAAGTACTGGATGAAAGTAATATGGGTGATTTACACACTATGACTTATTGTGTTAAACATTTAACGTACGTTTATAACATTAATGAGTGGATCTCGACAGCATTTTAAATTTTTAAATTGTGTCAATAACAGTAGTACATATTGAATATGAAATTTTTACTGCCCCTGGAAGCCGTTAGATATGTAACCGTCCACTATGTGGGTCCCCGGGTCAGTCATTTAGTAATATATATGACGTGTGTCACTTTTTTATTTCATAACTAACTGAAAGTGACAGTATATAAAGGAAGACATTCACCAGTATACAGTAATCAAACACCCTGAGGAGCACAGCAGCAAGTCGGTCGAAACGTCGGCATTTCAGTTATTTTAGTAGTTTTCAATGACGCGGCCCAGTATCCAGAATTATTTATCGAAAATTATACGATCAAAGGAGGTTCTAGCAGATTAAAACAATGTGTATATTTGGGATCCGAGCTCGCACCATTCTCACCATCTGAGGCATTAAAATAATTTCAGTTCCGCCAGTAGCAATGGACGTTTTCTTGCATGTTTTTCTGGACTGACACACCTTGAGAGAAGAAATACTGCGGTTTAATAGCTAAGTAACCCTGAGGGTACCTTTTTTTTTACAAATTGTACAAGTGTGCCGAACAAGAGCGTTTATTTTATTTTACTTGTTACTTGCCAGATTCATGGGTCAATGTGCGAAAAAGCTGTTTGGTCATGGAATGAGTCTATACATAGTTTACAGTATGCTGATTAGAAAATTTATAGCAAGGGAAACAAAATAATTACGAAAACCCGAAAAAAATCGTTAAAAATTAATCAAATAAATACATACTGCGTAGAAAAGATCTCAACTACTGCGAGCAGTTCATGTACGGCACAGAAGGAACGTGTTACAATGTAACCTTCCAACTGAGGTTTGGGGACTTGGTGTTTAATCACTCAGGTTTTTTTCTTCAGTTTTACTGGAAGCTTGTTGAAAATTAAACCTTCTGAATACGGCACACTTTTAACCAAGTGCAGACCGTTCTGCCGTACAGTGTTCACTGAATGAATGTCACAGTTTCTGGTGAGTGAGTCTGTATTGTAAACAAAGAAATTCCTTTTATGAGTGTATGTTCAGGAAAGGCAGAGTTACGATTCGGAGACGCCTGCACAACGGTCTACACGAGGTTCGCGAACTGACAGCACAGATCCGGCTGACCGTCCTTTTCTGGACTAAGAATATTGTTTCTGAGTGCACCGCTTCCTCCAAAACATGATATTATAGCTGAAAACAGACCGAAAGTAAGCAAAACTAAATAAGGCTTCGAGTTTCAGAATAGGAGAAATTAGAAATTATTCTTATAGTGATACTAACAAAGCATCTTTTCATCTACCCTTAATTCTTTCTATGAGTTTTAAGTGATTGATTCCACAGTCTGATAGCTTTAGGGTGGTAAAATTTCCCTGCTACAAGAGTAGCGTGTGAAAATTGTATTGTGTTTCGTTATAGTTAAACGTTAACCTGCTCTGTGAAAGCCATTTCCTATTGTTGGCGACTACCCGCTTAGCTGCATCATTCACGTTACATTTCATGTGTAACATAATAACTTTTTTGTCACCCTAAAGAGAAAATTTTGTGAATCATCTATCATGTTTAGTTATAGACCGTTGATATGTATCAAGAGAAGCAATGGATCCAAAATAGTCCCTTGTGGCATCAAATCTCTTCCTTGATTGTTGACAAAAAGCACTGTTTGATATAAAAAATATGTCGAGTCCTGCAGTTATGTCATTATGTTCCTGTTAGCTTCAGCGAGTGAATGTGCACTAAAATCGCAAAGAAGAGGGAGAGAAAGAAAGTTGGATCGTTAGCTAAATATAAGTTCTCTAGTTCATTTTAACCATTTTTGTCGAAATAATGTCGAACGGGTCAGTTTAAAGAATACGTGGACATGATTACTTTCAGTGGATGACTATATGATGGGCATTTATAAGTTCCTAAACCACACATTGGCCTAAATGCAAAATTTAAGGACAAATAATCTACCAGTCCCACTCATGGAACTACAACTAGAGTTTCTACAGTCTACCAGTTTACACACAAAAATTCGTATGAAGTAGAAGAACCCGTCCAGTACGAAGAACAAAAATTGTTGAATTTAATTATTTGAGCTACTAAGTAATATCTGTCTTCCTGTTCAAGTTTCCATCATTATATACACCCAAAACTTCGTAACATTCTAACCTCTTTACTGACTCCTGTTAGTGGGCTACGTCGTTTGGTGGCATGGCTCTCTCTGTTTGTTGTGCAGAACTGAATATAGTGTGTTTCCTCAAAATTGAAGGTGAGCTCTTTTCAGAAAACCATTTAATATCTGATTTCGATGTTTTCTTTGAAAAACGTCATTGACAGTTGCTTCTGTTATTTTTTCACTAATTGGATTTACTTAAACACCAGTGTCGTCTTCAAAAAAGTACTAATTCTACTTGATTAATATTAAGTAGAAGGTCATTAGCATATATAAAGAATGGAAGTGGGAATATTCACTAAAACTGTCTTTCCATCACGTATGACTAATCCAGCACAACTATCTGCAATCTGGTAAGTATGATTCAAACCAATTGTTTATAAAGACATCACTTCAATAAAACGTGCATGTTTCTAAGACAGTAGCATCGTCTACGTAAACAATTTGGACTTGTCACAAAAAGCAGCAGCTTGCAATATTTTATTATATTTGGCGAGTGAATGTATAAACAGTATTCTCAGTCCAGCAGCCCATCTGGAGTACAAAATGTGAAGTGATATACAAATTGTTTCTAGCTGTCTGTGAGATTACTCTTGAGTACATTACTCAAGAACCACATTTCTCCAAGTGGCAAGAGGATTCCTCAGGCATACTATCCGCGAAGCAGCGGCTATGGCTTCGATGTGATTACGACCGTCTGAGGAGCACCTATGCGCGAAGGTGCAGTAGCGCCATAGCAGCCTATAAAGATCCCGGCAGGGTGTGGATCGAGGGGGCGCCACGGTCGCTAGAGAGTGCCCCCACCATCCGCTGCTTACCGGTCACTTGCTTGCCTCTACACTCGAGAAACGCACGCAGCTCTGATGTCTCAACCCAAACAGACATTCGATAATTCTTTTCAAAGAACAATGGAAGCAGAGGCGTAAGCAGATTAGATGGATTTAAAGAAAGTAAGCCCCAGAAGAAAAGGCGATCGGGAAACTGAGGTAGAGACTATACGAAGAGACACCAAAGTATGCATGAAGGTGAACATCTTCATAATATTCAAATTGGAGTAGAATATGGAATAACACGATACTAAAAACACGAGAATGGTACATAGGCTGTTTCTAAAATCAACTGCTTAGGGCAACGAAAACGATCACAGCATCTTTAATTTGATGAATCAAATTCCTTACAGTTCTCATCCTATTACATGCGCTATTGTCTACAGTACACTTCATGATACGAATTTTGTAATCACCTCAAAGTGGTGGGAGATTCAAGTTGCGAGAATTCAGAGCAAACAAGATCAAAGCGCTCATACCCAGAGTCACCTATTGTTAAGTACAAGAACAGAGCGTGGAGCACATTTTCCAAGATTGCTCCAAGAGAAGACACTATGGGAAAACGAGTGATGTTTTGCTAGCTATAGCTGAAACTCTTAATTAGATATGTTATATTATTACACACTTGTGAATGTGGAACGCTGTGTCAAAAGTACTTTTCTTGTAGAATGTGCGATTTGGATTAATATTTCGCAAATTTTTCATTTTTCATTTTTCTTCGTAAAAATTATAGCTTGTAGTTTGTGTTTTCTTTTGTAAGACTTGTGATTTGCAATTATTGTTTTCTTTTCTAAAACCTGTAATCTGAAACTGTAGAGATTAGTTTGCCATGTGACAAGTAAATAACACTGTTAACCCCATCTGGTGATGGATGTGAAACATCCCAAACACGTCATCTAAATTTCAAAACCTAAATAGTGGCTGATTGCTTTGAATAATCTCATCATTAATATACGTTACCCTTGTGTTTCTCAACAGTGTATTGTGAAGGAACTCTGCAGATGTAGAAACTTAGATATTACAATGAAAGACCTACAGTACCCTGAAGTGAATGAGAAATAGGCAAATACTCGAGAAGGTGACAGGAAATTATGCCAAAGTGCTACGTATTGAGACAGCAATGTTGTGTTCTTCACTGGCGTGTGCGCTATTTTGCTCGTGTATAGCGAAAACTTTGTGTCGGTGTGGGAACCGAATCTGGATCGCAGTCTTTTATCATAATTGCACTGCCAATTGCTCTATCCATCTTGACATCATGGACCGACTGAGAGCGTTAGCTTTCTGCAGTCTCCTCCCAGTTCCTTCTTCACGGTTTGTCCAGGGAGAAAGTACTACTAACAACTGACACTAAACGAAGAGCACTGGCTCTAAAATTCGCCATCGACACGGGGTGACTGTTTTATCCAACAACTTTGTTTTCCGACAGGTTTTTAAATAAACCAACAGATGTGGCTTCAGTGTTGCCAACGGTCCGAGTTTAAAAGGTAGCCAATTGCAGCCTCAGTTCTCAAAACGATGCAATATTGCAATCTGAACACAAAGTTGAGAAAGAATCGCTTTCGAATGCACGCATGAACCTGTAAATCTCTTTGCAGAAGCTATGTTCCCATACCAAAATCCCGCGAAGAAATAAGTAAAGGTGCTAGGTGCTGGTCAAAAAGTAGGATAATAGTTTGATGAAGAACGTTCACAGAATTATTATTTCAAGCTAGGCGCAAAGAGTAGCAATGAGAAAAGAATTGCTAATTCAAATTAAAAAAAAATAGAAACACTCTACTGACTGAAAAAAACTAAATACGTTACAGTAGAATTGTACCTCAACATTCCAGAGTGCGTAATTCTGATGTTTCGCGTTTCAGTACAATTTGTATCCGCATTTCAAATGTCGAAGTTAAACGCCAGGGGATTCAGAAATGGTTCCAACTGAGAACTACTTCTGCTGTTCTGGCGTCACTATTATAGACGTTATCAAAAAGATTAAGAGTGCAACACTCCACCTGCCATAACTTATGCGGGTGAAACATATAAATATTTTATTCATTATAACCTTCTGTAATATTCATTAAATCGGTTAAATTGCGCACTTTGCTTTGAACTCATGTTTCTAATCCAGACTTTCAATGGTAATTTCAGTCTGTAGGCAAACCACGTGAATCTCACGACACAAGCTATATATACTCTCAATTCTACACGCGATTATCAATATGTTGCTAGATGAAACAGAGTAGTACTTCATATCCTGCACAAAATCTATCATATAATATCCACGTGAGTATGTTGTGCACGATTGAACCAATAGAAATCTAACATTTCACTTAATGCATGATTATTTCTTCATTTTATAGATTTGCAGATTCACATGTAGCTTTTTTCCCATATTAAAATATGACATAATATCTTTGGGATGCAGGGTAATGGCGCAGGGCTATAAGTGCGTACAACCTCAATCTGAAATTCGAGGAGAATGCTGATTTTCATTCTCTTTTGCTTTGACTCTACGAATTCTGTCTCCAATAACGAAATAGAAGGATCTGTTGCTATGCTGGCGATCTTACAGTTTCGACCAGGAGAATCGTGCATGCGCTATTTACTTCATCGTGAAGCATAGTACGGAAAGACATATACTCCACTGCTTCACAACACACAGAATACTACAATCTTGACGGAGCTTTGTAAGAGTATTAACAACTTCCTGCCCTGCTCTATCAGAGTAAATAGCTAGAGATAACCCACACCTTATTCGACTGAAACCAACACAAGATGTGTAATAGAATTGTTGAATTGAGTTTTCCAAATTTATCCGAGATAATAACATTGCCATTGTTTCATGGATTACCACTGATGTTCTTTGACCGTCCTTCTTACACCTTAGTATGGCCTACAGCAGCGCTTAACTGAACTACATAGACGTTTTCAGTTTGATGGCTTTATAATAAATTTGTAATCTGTGTAAAGTGCAAGACTGGAACAGAATTTCACAAATAAATCGTCTCTTCCTTTTATAGCTCTACACCGTTGGGCGCTTGCAGCAGTGCGTCCATGGCGGAGGGTGTGACCGCGGAAGATGCCTGCAGAGAGAGCGACATGACAATTTCTGTATTTGGCATCCATATCGTACTGGAGCTTGACTCCAGTGACATTTTCTTGGTGTAATCACAAAACAGTCCAGTCCAAGACCATCCAAATGTATATATGAAAGGGTGTGATAACAAAAGATCTATCCCATTTCAGTTACAAGAGACCGTATGGTTTTAGATGCGACGCGACACGCATCGAACAATCTGTCTTATTAAGAATTATCATTAAACTGAAGACTGATGTACCGCTTATGGTGTAACAAGACATATATAACGTTAACTGTACATGGGTATAGCTTGACGTGTGGTAAGTGTATTGCACATAGATCAAATATGAGGTATCCATACAACTTCGTTTAGCAGCTTCCACGAGCTGGGCTTCAGTGTTTACTCCACGAAATTTTTTATGCTCTCTACAGGTCGCTCTACACCGCCCGTGAAGATAAATTGTGCCATTATATAAATATCTGCACTTTCGGGAAGGGATGCTTATAATCCCTAGCGGATTATACGATGCTATGAACGTTCGTGACATGTTAAAATTGGCAGCAGATGCAAGATTCAAACGAAGATACCTGCCTTTCGCGAGCAGCAGCCTTCTAACTGCCCTAGCCGACCACCCTTCAAAGATTACAGAAAAGCTTCAGTTTACGACAATTTCTTCTCCAGTCCATGCAGACGCCACAGAGATTCATTAATAAACAAAATAAAGTCGGTAAACAATTTTCTATCCTTGAGAATTTTTTGTTGTTGAATAAAGCCGTCGAGACTGGCTGATATATTCTCATTTATTACGACGTTTCAGCTACTTCCATCATCAGTTCGAAACATAGAATTCGTGAGAAGAAGTTTGATGTGAAATGTAATAACACCTATATCGAAGAGGAGTGTACTTTTCTTTGCACCATAAAGTGCTCATTGTTTTGTGTGTTCTAAATTTCGCTCTGACGATGGCAATAGTCGTAACGTGACAATAAATGAAAATGTAGTAGGCGGTCTAGACGGCTCCTTCCGCAAAAATGCCACGTAGCTTCTCTGGTTATGCTTAGGACCTTCCAGTCCATAAGGTTGAGGAAACATCGGAGAGTACGATTCACTGCGTCGGGTCTGTTGATCAGGATGCATATGCCAGCTGTTTTACGGAGTGTACACTGTGATATGTTTCAGCTAGCTGTTAATCACTTCCTTTATGTGGGACTGGATAAGGAGAATGTATGGTGCAATAAAAAGGTCCCTCGGCGATGCACATTACGACGATGTTCCGAGTACAGATGTGTAGCGTCGCTGTGCTAGAGTGGAGATCCGCCTCGGTGAACACTAGGGCACTCAGCAAGCCGCCGGGTCCAGAGCCGGGCGACAGCGTCTGCTCCCAGAGGCGCGGTGCGGTGCGGCCCCGGGTCGGGGGGACTGACCTGGCTTGCAGACGAGGGCGAGCAGCAGGCAGGCGTGCAGCAGCAGCAGCAGCAGCGGCGCGGGCGCGGCGGTCATGGCTCCGGGCCTTCAGCGGCGGCGTCCCCGTGCCCGCATGGCGGCCGCAGTCCGCTGGCGCTGGCTAGAGTCGCGCCGTGGCGCGCGCCCGCAACCGCAGCCGCAGCCCGGGCCGGCGCCCTCGGCCTCCCATCGCCGCTCGCTGCCAGCCTCGCACTGCCGCCGCCGCGCGCGCCGCCCGCTTAATAATGTAGCAGCGCGCAGCGCCGCCGCCGGACCCTCCGCGGCCAAGCGTGCGCCGCGCCGCGCCGCGCCGCGCGCCCCCGTATCGACCGGACGCCGCCTGCGTGGCCCGCCGCCAGGGGCGCCGTCGGCGTGCCGGCCCCGCCCGTCTTCGGCGCCCGCCGCCGGCAGCGCTGTCGTCGCACCTGGCGGGGAGACTCGGAGCACCTGCTCGTGCTCACGCCCAGTTCCGCTGCTCGCGGGCTGCCTCACGAAGAGTGTAGCACACCGTAGGCTCATTAAGTTCTAGGACTATTTTTTATCTCCTTATCGCTTTACAGCCAAGAATTTCCCTCTTGAATCTGTATTGTTTTACAATCCAGTTCAAATTGTTAACAACCCTGGAATGTTGCCGGGCCTCAAACACATATCGCCGTTTAAGAACCTTCAACATTGCAGCTCGCCAGCAGTCGCTGGTTAATACATGAAACAACTAAAAAACCGCTTCGGTTGCGAAAAAAGCACCTAGTGTTGAGTGTTAACCCAAGTTTGGCGTAGATAACTACATCTTCTTCAGAACAACAATAAAACCCACAAGTGCCTGAGAAGACCTTTGTCAATGATTAAAAGAACACCATAGCTATGCATTTATAAACAAAAAAGAAAAGGAAAACACAAATTTGCACATATGTACTGTTTGTATTTTCCTTTTCTTTACCGTTTATAAATGTATAGCTATAGTGTTCTTTTAATCATTGAGAAAGGTCTTCTTAGGCACTTGTGGGTTTTATTGTTGTTCTGAAGAAGGTGTAGTTATTTACGCCGAAACCTGGGTTAACACTTAACACTAGGTGCTTTTTTCGCAATCGAGGCGGGTGTTTAGTTTTTTAATACATATCGCTGTCCCTATATCTTCTCCAGTTCCTGTCCCAAAGCCACTTCAACCAACTCCTTCTCCTGGACAAAGAGACATGCCTCCATGTTTATCTCTACTAACGTGAACTCTTCCGCACTCATCCCACTCCACATTATGCCTCCTATCTCCCTTTCTCTCCCCATCTGTCCCCATCCCTTTTCTTTTGTAACCACCACCATTCCCAGACACCACACTAATTCCCACCCTCCATTCTTTCCCACTGTCTGTATTCCCACCACCCACCTCAACTCCTAATTATCATCTGCAAATCTTTCCTACCTAACAGACCCCTATCTGTTTACCACACCCCCCAACCCGATGGAACATCTTCTCTCGTCGAAGAATCCTTCTCACCCAGTGTGGGTCCTTCAGATTTTAAGTGACAGTGCATGTTTCAATCCTTTTCAATACAAGAAGCTCACCAGGTTACAACTGTGTTTTTAAATTTTATATACAGAGGGGTCCCAAAAATGTATCCACTGTTTAAAGGTCCATAACTTGCAAATTAATTCACGAAGTTGTCTCATTTTTGGTGAAAGTGTAGCTTAAAGTCCAACTTAAAGATATCACTGTAGGTGTTCGAAATGGTCACCATTAACATCCAAACAGAAACGATGCCGCCGAACTGCAGCACTAACTACTGACTGCAACGTGTTCAGTTGGATATTTGCATAAAAATGTACGGTGGATTCTCGAAATTCATCCAATGTGCGTGGCTTTTGTCGATAAACGACATCCTTTAGTGTTCCCCACAGGTAAAAGTCCAGAGGAGTTAGGTCTGGGGAAAGTGGCGAATACTCCACAGCACCTCTACAGCCTAGCTGTAGTTCGAGAATCCATCATACATGAATGTGCAAATATCCAACTGAACATGTTGTAGTCAGTCGTTCGTGCTGCAGTTCGGCGGCATCGTTTCTGTTTGGATGTTAATGGTGACCATTTCGAACACCTACAGTGATATATTTAAGTTGGACTTTAAGCTACACTTTCACCAAAAATGAGACAACTCCGTCAATTTATTTGCAGGTTATGGACCTTTAAACAGTGGATACATTTTTTGGACCTCTCTGTATTGTTTGTCCATTTCACTGTACAGCTTTAACTTTTCAATTTAAAAACGAAAAACAGTCCACGTATTTTTTTTTCATCTTATGTATGTTTTTAACAATGCTCTTGTCTGAAGAGCGGAGTACTGTATAGCTGACAACTGGCACCCACTCATACGGGCTGAGGGTGGTGAAATAACAATAAAGTAACAGAGAAAAATCACGAACAACACCATACCGTATTTTTCCACCAACTTCAGGAGAACCCTGTCCTATCACAGCTGTTTATCTGTGCACAGCCAGTGTCCCAAAACCACCCCTTACTGTTGTATCTTTTCCAGCAAACTGATGACAGTGCCTTCCTCAACACCCATCCTACCGTTCTGCTACCACAACGATCCCTTCAACTGCACAATAAAACAAATTTCCGGGTGTAGCCTAAAATACCTGGGCAAAGTAAAACAGACTGGGCTTTCCTTCCCCAGTACCTTTACATCACAATCGACACTTTTCCAACACCCTAATTAAAACACTAAAATATCTTGGACTAACATCATCTGAAAATAACTTAGAATCCCTACTACCTACTAACCATCCAAATGAAGCCTCACAATAAAACTGTCAACATCCAAACATGAGGACTGAACCCTCTGTTGTTCTCCATACCTACAAGACCCTCATACTTACCTATGTCAATGATGCAGGACTTCCATTCCTCTTGAATTTAACCAGTCCCTCCATATCCTGGAATGCTATGCACTACGCTTTTACATCTGTATCTGACAACCATTACCGACTAGTCTCCTTCGACAGTTAATTATTCACACCTCGTCTAGCACACCTCCTCAAGCATGCCCCTGTGAACCTGAGTTCTGTATTCTCTCCTATCCTTAAGAACTCAGGTCCGCCATTGTTCCTGTATTAATAGCTCCACCCTGCCTCCATATCTGTGCACTCCATACCCTTTCCCAATGGAATTCATTTGTATGTCTGTCGCAGACCGTGGATCCATCCCAGAAAACTACCCCACACATTGTCCTACCCATCCTATCCCGAATGAAGGCTACAACCCACCCTTTACCTGGCCGACTGGCATCCCACTCCTACATTCAGACCTACATCCCAGCTATCAGTTCCCTCCCACAAGGATATCCTTTATCCTTTTGTATCTAACATCATCGTCAACACCCTCTCTATTCCAAACACCACATACAGTGCCGCACGCACGCATCACACCACTGTCGCTATAATTTAGAGTAAATAGCACATCACTGTCATCCTTTTGATAAGTATCATCATTTGTATTTTAACTCCATAAACCATTTTTATAGTGAAGACAGCCCACGGGTTGCAATGGATTTTATAGTCGAATTGACCATGGTTTCTACACCTAAGCTAAGGGAATCTTCATCAGAATTTATATTACATACGTAAGAAGTTGAGCATAACAACTCTCGTCATACAATTCTAACGCCAAAAAAATGGCCAGTCACATAATTATGGGCTGTCTTTACCATAAAAAATATTTTCACGGTTTTCAGTTATGTTTAAAGTTGTTCATAAACCATTTTTCTTCAAGGTTAACTAATTTATAAAAATTAATGGCTGAAGAATGGTTAAAGGCGGAGGGGAGAGGTAAGTAACTGCAATATAAAACAAATTAAAATCACTTTCCATTTTATTCTCTGATGACCAACCTCCATTTCTCACGTATCCCCTATCACATCAACTTATCAGCAAAAATTCCACAATTTTTGTGTCCAGTCGTCTCGAAAAATGTTTTGACTGAGCATGGCATTCCTGTCTCCTCTTCCAACTCAAGAACCATGTACTTCCTATTAACATTGTCCTTATTATAGCGTTACTATCAAAGAGACCCAAATCTGCCAGTGTTAACAACATCTACTCCTTACCTTTTGGTGCACGTGTGCCCCAAGACTAATGTCCTCTATATTCTCTATACTGCCAATTTGGTCAAACAACTTCCACATGTTTACCACCTTCAGTATTCTGATGACACTGCTTTCCTTCACTCCAGACATATCAACTATCCCTCCAACTCTACTTTAAGCATTTTAGTTCCTGGGATTAACCTCCTCAGCTCTTCAAGATAAATTCTTCCCAATCCCCAGTAATAATTACAGCATCAACCACCTGCAGCTTCCACCACCATTATTCTTACCTGACTATTTGTGGCAATACTATCCATCTAACCAGCACATTAAAATTTTTGGGGCTGACACTTGAGTGGGAAATGTTCAAATGTGTGTGAAATCTAATGGGACCTATCTGCTAAGGTCATGAGTCCCTAAGCTTACACACTACTCAACCTAAATTATCCTAAGGACAAACACACACACACCGATGCCCAAGGGAGGACTCGAACCTCCGCCGGAACCAGCACTTGAGTGGAAAGTAACATTAAAATTCCACTACGAACCATTCAACAGAAAAGCGACAAGACAAGGAAGCTACAAATTGGTTAAACATGAGTTTTGCACCTCTGTACAGTGGTTCATAGTTACAAAATCTTGATCTGACCTGTACTGTTATATGCATGTATTGTATGGGTATCCGCTGCACCAGAAATCTATCAAGCCCCACAAATCCCTGAAACTTTTCTCATTCTCTCACCTTTCTCCACATCGACCCTTCAGCATCTCATCACATTTCCACTGCTCCTCACGCACACTGAACTCATGTGTACTTCTTAAATCATTGGGGAACTCGCTCGAATAATCTTGTTCCTCCCCTCTACTATCGAATCCTGGAACATTGACACGCTTCTGCCGACAAATTCCACAACTGATACATCGGCACACAGCCCATATCGGCTTCCAGTGAAATTTCAACCGACTCCTACTAGCAGGCAATGAAATCCACAGCATTAGTTGCCCATCCTGTCAACTATAACTCTTCCCCATCTATCTTATTCCATTCAGGATTCCCATTGTCTCTCCATCTTCTCCTACCGCTTCTCGTCTTCCAACTACAGCTCTTTCTACACATCAAACACCATATCCCCTTATGTCTTCCACCATACCACCCTACTACCTAACTTCCTCTCGATAGATACTATCAATGGACCCTATACTTACGTCCACACCCACCGAGCGAGGTGGAGCAGTGGTTTAGACACTGGACTCGCTTTCGGAAGTAATTTAGATTTTCCACTATTTCCCTAAATCGCACCAGGCAAATGGCAGCATGGTTCGTCCGAAAGGGCACATTCGGTTTCCTTCCCCATCCTTCCCTAATCCGAACTTGTGCTCCGTCCCTAATGACCTCGTTGTTAACGGGAAACTAAACACTAATCACCTCCTCCACCCTTGAGAGTGAAGATGCTCTTCTACGAAGGTCATGGTTTTCTAACCCATATTTTAAATCTATATTTCATTGTTTTTAATTTACTGTTGAACTCTTAAGTATTCAATTAAAACTAAGAAATCTATGTAAATATCACCAAAAAAATAAAATGTACTGCTTACAGCACACCCCTGTTTTATAAGAGGTGACGGGATGTAAGAACAACTAGGATAAAAAAAGTTCACGCCCTTCCGGCCTTACATCAACACCCTAACCTAACGAAACTTTAACCACCTCCCACTACCTGATGAAATCCGGCCAGCTTTCCTTTTCCTCTCCATATCAGAGCACTTCTTCACCTCCTCTCATTGCTTTCCTCTCTTCCTTTCAAACTTCTTAGTTCTTCCCTCTCTTCCGTTCCACACCATTTTTGAAACATGCTTCCTTCAACAACCCTCCTTACCTGTTACTGATTTCCAGTAACTTTGTAAGGCACAACACTCCGTTTTACAAACGCTATCGTCAGTTGTATAGGCTAGTTATAACCAAACTTTCGCTATTCGAGAGAGCCCCCATGAGAAACGAGTGATCGTGGGACAATAAAACTAGGACAATGAAACTTTGCAGAGGCATTTGTCAGGTCTTGCGGCAGAGAATGAATAAAGTTTTCAAAGAAACATATTTTAATTTCCACATGAGAGTTTAACATTTGTTAACTGCGTTCCGCGTTTACGTTACAAGCTACAAAAGTTGCTCAATTGGATGACCATGTGCTTTTACGACAGCCCGGAACCTCACTAGAGTTGCCATTTCACAATTGTTTGCAACACTTTTTGAATTGTGGATCTTCGAATGTTCAGCTGTAGTGACACAGTTCGTCCACTGCTTGAAGATGGCACAATACGTCAAGAATTCTCAACTTCTTCAACAATTTTTTGCCGCAATTGGCCGTTGGACTCTCCCAGGAGCCATTCCCAAAAAGCCACTTAATTCGAAATTCCGAATGATCTTCTTCAACCCTGATGTCAAAAGAGGACCTCACTGTATTCCTTTAATGCGTCGATACTCGCGAAGAGTAGCAGTACAGTTACCGTTGTTTTAATGAAACAGCTTTGCTAGTAAAGCCCTGCGCAGCTTGTCCAGTCCCATGTTGCTGCCTGCAACTGCAGTGTACAGTGAGCTCATGTTTCAGGCTACGTCGCCGTACAAGTACCGCTGCCTAACAACAGGTCATGACACTAACACTATTGACAACGCCAGGTTCTGCAGCGCACAGTCTGCCCGCCGTTACTATAAAGTTGGAAACCCATACTGTAAGCAGTTTACCGTCGACACCGGTTCAAATAGCGAAAATTTAATTATAAACACCCTTTATTTTAAGAAAGATAGTTATATTTTCTTCAAATCTTCACTGTACCAACAGTCTTAAAACAATCCTAAAAATATATACATAATCATTGTATTGTATTGTATGGAACTGGTGACCTATAAACGACGGAGAGGCTTCGTCCCCGCCGTAGTCCACAGAGGTACACAACCCCACAACAGGCTACAGCACTCCACTCACCCCACCGCCGCCCCACACCGAACCCAGTGTTACTGTGCGGTTCGGCCCCCAGAGGACCCCCTGGGAACGTCTCATGCCAGACGAGTGTAACCCCAATGTTTGCGTGGTAGAGTCATTATGGTGTACGCGTACGGGGAGAAAGTGTTTGCGCAGCAATCGCCGACATAGTGTAACTGAGGCGGGAGAAGGGGAACCAGTCCGCATTCGCCGAGGCAGATGGAAAACCGCCTTAAAAACCATCCACAGGCTGGCCGGCACACCGGTCTTCGACACTAATCCGCCGGGCGTATTCGTACAGGGGATCGGCACGCTTTCCAGCCCGGAAAGCAGTGCTTTATACCACACGGCTGACCGGGCGGGCTTATGCAAAATCATACTTTTAATTTTTAAAAGCTGTCTATATGCACAGGGTTATTCATAATAATCTAGATACTTGTAGGTGAAAGTGAAAAACGTTTTTATTGATCTAAGCTGTCATATGATTATAGGTATAGAAACCGAAACTCATAGAGTTTTTTGTAACATGTTCACAAACGTCCAATGTGTGACCCGTTAGTCGTACGGTATGTATTCGTTCTATAGGCTAATTAGGCCCACACTCGTCCCGAAGCATCTACATCGATGTCAGTCACAGCTGCCATAATACTTCCTCGTAAATCTGCTATGTCGTGGGTAAGCGGAGGTGTGAAAACAGTGTCTTCAGTGTAACTCGGCAGGTAAAAATCACACAATGACTGTCCGGTGAAAACGGACGCCATGCCAGAAATTGCAGATTCCCAAGCCGTGCACTACTGATTCATCATCGCAAGAACTATGATTATGGAACTATAATCGAGCATTTTACTGTTGGAAGATGTTATCACTGTCCTCTTGCAATTGCAGTAGGAGCCACGGCTGAAGCAGGTCCAGATAAAAATGTTCCTGGATAGTCAACTCGGCAAAGAAGAAGTGTAAATGGTTGCAAGCGAGGAGATGGAAGTGTCAAGGTCCCAGGGTATGAAAAACATAATATGGCACGTAGAAAAGATAAACTGATCTTATGCAGCGAGTTGTGTAAACAGTTATTATTAATTATCTAACTCTTGGAGTTTAAATGAATGCAGTTTTTAATAAAAATTCAGGAAAATCGGCATAAAACATTTAGTATTTAAAATTTTATCAGTATTAATTTCAGATTTCATAGCGTGACGTTGCGTAGAGTTCCACGTCTCTCGGAGGATTCTGTTAACAAACAGCTGTATGAATTCAAGTACTACTACAGCAGGCACGAATACATTTCAGTTAACGTATGATCCAGAATAATTCATCAGCATCGATAAATATTTATATAACGTATTACATAACAACAGTAAACACACCAGCTCACATCAGACCATGAGCAATTAAAAATGTAATGTACAACCTGTACGTGAATGAGCAGAAGCATTATTTGAACTCTCTTAAACAGGTAGCCATTATCTCGTTAAAGAGATTAGGAGCAAACAGATACACATAGAATTAGTCAGAACGCAAAGCTCAGCCACGAGAAGAATATGTTTCAAATAGCTCTGAGCACTGTGGGACTTAACTGTTGAAGTCGTCAGTCCCCTAGAGCTTAGAGCTACTTAAATCTAACTAGCCTAAGGACATCACACACATTCATGCCCGAGGCAGAATTCGAACCTGCGACCGTAACAGTCGCGCGGTTCCTGACTGTAGCGCCTAGAACCGCTCGGTCACCCCGGCCGGTTTCAGCCACGAGAGAATGTGACAATGTACGTAGCTTGATTTTAAGTATTGATAACTTAGGCTCTTTCAGTAAGGGAACGTATAAATAAAATTTAAACTACAACGTCCACATGTAAACTGTAAACAACAGGTAATGAAACTGAACTTACATGAATCCTTATTATAAAATAAATTACCTGTAACCAGAACATATAATAATCGTAAATTATAACACGGCTCGAACCGAATAGACAGGAACTAGGAAACCTGTCCCGAATAACTGTGGCATATACTATTGTTGCATAGTAAGCGAAGTTGGAACTGGCAAACTTTCTAATTAAAAACTGAGCTAATACCGGCCTACAACAGTACTACACCCATAGCTGAAAGAACCCTACGGCACTGTGGGTAGGTCCGAATAATTCTTCGTAGATTATACAGACTAAGATGCCTACTAAATAGGTGCAACGAGTGCTGATGACTACAGCTAACTAATCTCAGTTGGCTCGTGAATTCCATAGACACAATTTGCAAAGAAATTTGCCAGGCCGTCTTCTGCCAAATGAGAGCGACGTGTTCCTTTGGCATGTACATTGCTAGAATAATCACATTTTTTTTGGTCATCAGTCTACTGACTGGTTTGATGAGGCCCGCCACGAGTTCCTTTCCTGTGCTAACCTCTTCATCTCAGAGTAGCACTTGCAACCTACGTCCTCAATTATTTGTTAGACGTATTGCAATCTCTGTCTTCCTCTACAGTTTTTGCCCTCTACAGCTACCTCTAGTACCATGGAAGTCATTCCCTCATATCTTAGCAGATGTCCTATCATCCTGTCCCTTGTCCTTATCAGCGTTTTCCACATATTCCTTTCCTCTCCGATTCTGCGTAGAACCTCCTCATTCCTTACCTTATCAGTCCACCTAATTTTCAACATTCGTCTGTAGCACAACATCTGAAATGCTTCGATTCTCTTCTGTTCCGGTTTTCCCACAGTCCATGTTTCACTACCATACAATGCTGTACACCAGACGTACATCCTCAGAAATATCTTCCTCAAATTAGGGCCGGTATTTGATATTAGTAGACTTCTCTTGGCCAGAAATGTCTTTTTTGCCATAGCGAATCTGCTTTTGATGCCCTTCTTGCTCCGTCCGTCATTGGTTATTTTACTGCCTAGGTAGCAGAATTCCTTAACTTCATTCACTTCGTCACCATCAATCCTGATTTTAAGTTTCTCGCTGTTCTCATTTCTACTACTTCTCATTACCTTCGTCTTTCTCCGATTTACTCTCAAACCATACTGTGTACTCATGAGACTGTTCATTCCGTTCAGCAGATCATTTAATTCTTCTTCACTTTCACTCAGGATAGCAATGTCATGAGCGAATCGTATCATTGATATCCTTTCACCTTGTATTTTAATTCCACTCCTGACCCTTTCTTTTATTTCCATCATTGCTTCCTCGATGTACAGATTGAAGAATAGGGGCGAAAGGCTACAGCCTTTCCTTACTCCCTTCTTAATACGAGCACTTCGTTCTTGATCGTCCACTCTTATTATTCCCTCTTGGTTGTTGTACATTTTGTAGATGACTCGTCTCTCCCTATAGCTTACCCCTACTTTTTTCAGAATCTCGAACAGCTTGCACCATTTTATATTGTCGAACGCTTTTTCCAGGTATACAAACCCTACGAACGTGTCTTGATTTTTCTTGAGCCTTGTTTCCATTATTAGGCGTAACGTAGAATTGCCTCTCTCATCCCTTTACTATTCATAAAGCCAAACTGATCATCGCCTAGCGCATTCTCAATTTTCTTTTCCATTCTTCTGTATATTATTCTTGTAAGCAGCTTCGATGCAGGAGCTGTTAAGCTGATTGTGCGATAATTCTCGCAATTGTCAGCTCTTGCCGTCTTCGGAATTGTGTGGATGATGCTTTTCCGAAAGTCAGATGGTATGTCGCCAAACTCATATATTCTACACACCCACGTGAATAGTCGTTTTGTTGCTACTTCCCCTAATGATTTTAGAAATTCTGATGAAATGTTATCTATCCCATCTGCCTTATTTGACTGTAAGTCCTCCAAAGCTCTTCTACTCCTTCCCCTACAACTACATTCCAGTCGCCCATGGCTATTAGATTTTCGTCCCCCTTTACATACTGCATTAACCTTTCAATATCCTCATACACTTTCTCTATCTGTTCATCTTCAGTTTGCGACGTCGGCAAGTATACCTGAACTATCGTTGTCGGTGTTGGTCTGCTGTCGATTCTGATTAGAACAACCCGGTCACTGAACTGTTCACAGTAACACACCCTCTGCCCTATCTTCCTATTCATAACGAATCCTACACCTGTTGTACCATTTTCTGCTGCTGTTGATATTACCCTGTACTCATCTGACCAGAAATCCTTGTCTTCTTTCCACTTCACTGACCCCTACTATATCTAGATTGAGCCTTAGCATTTTCGTTTTCAGATTTTCTAGTTTCCCTACCACGTTCAAGCTTCTGACATTCCACGCCCCGACTCGAGAACATTATCCTTTTGTTGATTATTCAATCTTTTTCTCATGGTAACCTCCCCCTTGGCAGTCCCCTCCCGGAGATCCGAGCGGGGGACTATTCCGGAATCTTTTGCCAATGGAGAGATCATCATGACACTTCTTCAGTTACAGGCCACATGTCCTGTGGATACACGTTACGTGTCTTTAATGCAGTGCTTTCCATTGCCTTCTGCTTCCTCATGTCGTTGATCATTGCTGATTCTTCCGCCTTTAGGGGCAATTTCCCACCCCTAGGACAAGAGAGTGCCCTGAACCTCTATCCCCTCCTCCGCCCTCTTTGACAAGGCCGTTGGCAGAATGAGGCTGACTTCTTACGCCGGAAGTCTTCGGCTGCCAATGCTGATTATTTATCAAAATTTAGGCAGTGGTGGGGATCGAACCCGGGACAGAAGACGTTTTGAATATGAATCAAAGACGCTATCCCTAGACCACTTTCTTTTTTTTAGACGCTACTCCCCCCCCCCCCCATTTTTTTTACCTGACCTCTTCCACTTCAGGCGTTGGCTCCTATCACCCTTATCACGCCCCAAATCCTATCTAACATAAAAAAAACAATCTGTTGCCACCACCACTTTCACCCTAACTTAACCTACTCTCTTTTTTTCTATTTTTTTAAAAATAATATATAAAGAAACTGAATAAATCTTCTTTCCGTGACAAACTGCCCAATACCCGTAAAACAGAAGAACACGAAATCTAGCAAGCACTTCTGATTTCTTTTATGTTACAGCTTCTGGCAAAATTAGTTTTCCTGAGACACTTCCATTGCCGTACTACAAAAATAAAAAAAATAAAAAAATAAAAAAAATGCCAAATTAATTATAATGAACCAAAATTAGTATCGACTCGCTGTAGTGTTGTGCGTCAACCAAAATTGCCGCTTCATTATGGCAAAGTGTGAAGTAAGAAATTTTGAAACAAACGACTCGTTTTAAGGTTGTGGTGCTCTTCCATTATATACTGTATGTAGTAGTCTATACGCGTATGCGTATTCGTAACTGCAAAATATGCAAACTGGCCGATGATCCAAGTGTAGCTATTCTGCTTTGTTGCAGGAAAGAAATGCCATTCTGGTTGAAGTACATCTTTAAGTGTTATAGCAGAGTCTGTAGTTCTAGTAATTATTGCGAGTTTTTTCCTAGTCCAGTTCCATATGTGGTATTGGTCTCGGCAAATGAGAATGTGTGCCAAGGTATCTACAGTATGGCAATGATCGCAGTATGGACTCTGCTTCATTTTGATATTGTGCAGCTTTTCACCTGTTGGGACCTTCTCGTTTACAATGTCATACCATGTGGACACAACATTGGAGTGGAGAATGGGATTGTTAATGTTTTTCCAGACGTTACTCCAGTTGACCGCTGTATATTTCGCTTCCATTGGGTTTTGCCTATGGTGTGTCGTGAGGTGGTAATAGGTCCTTCTGGTGTTAAGCAGCTGTGAAGTATTTTGAATATAGCTCATTTCCAGGTAGTAAGTCCGGACGTGATCGAGTTGAGCGCTGATGCGACCAACATCGACTAGGGCCTCTCTGCTCGTTGGGGCTAACCTGTGGAATAACGTTTTCGTAATGCTCGGGTGGGGTGTCGGCAGTATTTTGCGGATTCGGTCCATATATATGGCAGTGCATTGTTTCTTGATGTCTTTGACGCCCAAACCACCAGCGGCGCCGGTTAACACTATGGTTGGCATGGTGGCTTTAAAGATGTTTCCGCTCCATATGAACCAATACGCTGCAGCTAAAAGCTTTTGCGCTGTATCCTGGGGTACTGGTAATACTGCTGCGATGTGATATATTTTGCTTAGCGCATAGCTGTTAATCAAGAGAGTTCTCTGTATCCGATTGAGCGTTCTGGTTTTGTGTTCACGGAGAGTAGCCCTGAATATATTTAGTTTATGTTCCCAGTTGGCTACTGTCATCTCTCTTGGGTTTGCCATTAGAATCATACCTAAGTGGTTCGTCTTCTCTGTCCTTTGTAGCCATGTTCTTTGAATTGTCTCCATATGGGGTCCGACAGGTAAAATTTTCGATTTGTGTTCATTGAGTTTGGCTCCGGAAGAAGTGGCGTAAGCGTGGATTATTTGTTGAATGACTTCCATTTCTGAGTGCGTGTTAACGACTACACTGATGTCATCAGCATAAGCGTGACACACGGTTTTTGTACCCAACACCTGTAGACCTTGTAAACTGTGATGCAGGGTTAACAGTAACGGTTCTAGGCGATTGCGTATAGTGCCATAGAAAGGGGGCAGCCTTGTCTCACTGATGCTTGATCGGGACTGGTGGACTTAGCTGACCATTAATTTTGATTCGAGAGGATGTTCCCACTATACATTTGCGTATGATCTGAATAAAATGAGCACTGAATCCCATCCGTTGCATTACAGTTAATAGAAAGTGGTGGCTGATGCGGTCAAAAGCCTTATCGAAGTCTAAAAACATGAGACCAACATTGCATTTACATAGCCACGACAAATATATTATGTCCCTATGCTCACATAATGCATTCGACATTGATCTCCCTGGGACAGCACTCATTTGATAAGGTCCAAGTACTTTCGGCAGTACCGTCTTCAGTCTAGAATTGATGAGTCGGGTGAAGATTTTATAGTCGGAATTGAGTAGTGTTAGTGGTCGAAAATCCTTCAGCATAGTGCTACGTGTATTTTTGGGAATCAGGACGATCAGTCCTTCGGTAAACTGAGATGGCATCTGCACGTCTCCCAATAATTCATTGCATATTTTGGTGAATTCCGGTCCTATGATGTGCCAAAAACAAGCATAAAATTCTATGGGTAGGCCATCTAAACCAGCAGATTTCTTTGTAGGTGAATCTTTGATTATGGCACATACTTCGTCCTCTGTTATGTGGGCTACAAAGGCGGCGTTGTCAGTCGGATGGACCGTGGATTGAATGTTGGATAAAAGCGGCTCACTTGCAGTCGCATCAGTCGCCGACGCGGCGTAAAACACTGTATAATGTTGCACCACGTAGTTTTTCACTGTGACTTGTTGATCGTATTCGTTCCCCTGTTCATCACTGAGAGTGTAGATTAACTTTTGTTTACCTCTCTTGGCTTCCCGTATCATGTGATATAGGGACGTATTCTCCTGCGTCAGTTCAATCGGAGGACGTGATCGAACTTTTTTTCCCTCCAGTGATTGTCGTACCAACGCCGTTATTCTTGCTTTAGTGCGTTTTATTCGAGAGCTGTTTGCTACTAATCCCATGGGATCATCATATAGTTCGCGGAGGCAAAGAAAGTGATACTCCAGGGTGCCTTTTCGCCAGTACGCTTTCATGCGACCGTATCGTGCGATGCATTTTTTTATCTGTGGTTTCGCAGAATGTACACACCACATGATGCATGTTGGATATCTGGATTGCGTCGAAGACAACGCTGCCATGTATCATGGATCTCCTGTTTCAGTACGGGCGTCCTCCAAAAGTGCCACGTTTAGCTGCCATACGCCCCTTCCCAGGAATGTTTTTTGTTTAGTGTGATCCGAGAAGTTAAGAGGCCATATTTCGCAGTCAGTTACATTATGGATAAAACCTTTCGTTACATACAGCCTGCCTAGTCTGCTTGCCGAAGTACTGGATACGTACGTGTATCCTCGGGTGTGCGGGCGAAGATGCCACCAAGCATCTATCATGTCTAGTCCGTTAGTTAACAACAACAGCTCCTCACAAAAGTTGAAGTTCGGGACTTGATCTTCTGGACGCATTACGCAGTTAAAATCTCCACCCAAAAGTGTGTGCAGTCGAGGATCCGTTGTTAATTGGACAATTTCGTCCCGGAACAGGTTGCCCCTTGCTCGTTTTCCGCTGGACCCAGAGGGAGCATATATATTAACAAGAAGCAGATCATATATTTGTGCAGTGACGCCTCGTCCAGATTCATGTATTGCTTTTGCTGTACATGGTATGCCGTGTTTGAACAATATTCCCGTTCCACATTCATTGCCTATGTTTAAGATCGCCTCATATCCGTACACATCCGCTAGTTTGGTCGTAACTACCTCTTGTAACATCGCTATGTCAATGTCGGCGGCATATAGGTAGTCCTTCACAGATTGTAACTTTACTTCCGAAACTATTCTGTTTACATTGAGCGTAGCGATTTTATACGCCTGCGTGATTCGGTAGTCCAACTAAGCGCATTCAGTGTCGTCAGATCATGCTGTCCGCGTATCAGGTCCACAGCGGTCAACAGTGTCCATTGGTTCTTCAATTGGAGGGGCCAGGTTCATCTGTACGTCCTCATTTGGGTTGGGGATGTCTGGTTTTCCGATGTCTGCCACGCCTTGCTTGCCGCTTCGATCTGTTTTAAGGACATTTTTGGTACGGGAGAGTTTTTGTTCCAGTTCTTGAATCTCTTCAGGGCTCTGTTTTCGTGTTTGCCGTTTAGGTTTCACCGGCTGCTGTCTGATGTTGTCTTCCTCGGCCTGCTTCACATCGTCTAAGCGGGTGGTGTTTCGAGCCAAATTGTCGACCGTGCTCCTGGTGGATGATGCTGTCAATAGAGAAATCGGTTCACTATGAGGTTGCTCATTCCGGGATGGTTCTTGCATGTCATTCTCAACGGCAGAGGATTCGGAGAATTTGCTGTGGTTCCCGATATCTTTCGGTGTCTGTTGTGTTGAAACCGTTACCGCTGTCACGATTTCCTTAGGTTCGGGTGGTCTAGCTTCTGTTGTGTCAGTGGTGGCAATCTGGGCTTCTTCTCGGGGTGGATGGTTCTCCGTGTGCACATCAGGGCTTGGGGTCAGGACTTGGCCGCGGGCAGCCGTAGCGCAAGTCGATGGCAGCGCAGTCATAGCCGGCGGTCGCGGCGCCTCGCCAGCCGGCAGCTGCTCCACTCGCCGCTGTAAACACTCCGCGCGGACGTGGCCGTCGTATATAAAGATACCTCGGTATTCACAGACGCTGATGTATGACGGTACATGCTTGTGCAAATCGACCTTTAATTGTCTCACTCCGTTGAGAACTTGGAATTTGCGCTCGTTGGACCACCGTTCGGCAACATTGCTGAGAACTTTACCGTACGGCGCTATCACTGCGTTTATTTGTTCGAATATCCTGATAGTTCGTATTCCAAACCCTGCATGTGTTACGGTGACTTCGCCTACGTTTCCATCGCAATGTTTAAACTTCATAATTCCTCCGCAAGACTCAACTATTTTGTCACATAAGTTAGCATTCCTCAATTTCACAAATACAACGCTGCTCACTATCGAAAGATGCATTCCAATGACATCCTCTGAATCAACTCTCACTTCGCATTCCAGCCAATCTTCGATTTGGTGTAGTTTAGGTCGGGCGTAATTACGATCAAACGAGAATTTCAAAGTATCTTGTCTGTCCAAGTGGGCCATCACGAATTCATATTTCAAATGTCAATATTCGTAGACTTCCTACAACGCTGCAAGAAGCACTGCGACTTACCACGCCGAAGCACAGCAGACCGCGGCGCACGAAACTCAGCAGACCACGGGTACTGTCGCATGCTCACTCAAAATCATATTCAGCTTCGACAAATGCCGACAACATCCAAGTGCCATATGACTGACAATAGTTGTGTCTGGATGGCCACCCTGCTGTTATTAGCGGCGAACGCCTGAGAGCAAGTTCTTGCGCAACGCCGTTGAATCAGCACACTGGGTAACGCGGAGGCTTCTAGCGGGAAGTGGATGTGAGCGTTTAGCTACACAGTCAAAGAGATTACACCACGCTTTCGAATTCTTATCGAAACACCACATACGAGTTCATAAACGTTTAACTTTGACAACCTTTGTGGATCCACGGACGTTTGACAATAATGTGGGGATTCTCCGCACTTTATATCTGCACAATGTGCCAGTTTCCTGCACCGTTCTGGTGAAAGGTAGCCTCATCATTGAAAATAAACGTGCAGGCGAACTGATCCTTTTCCATTAACTGCCATATATCAATACAAAACTGCTTCCAAATTCGTTTTCCCCATATCTAATGTAGCAACTGAATCCGACGTGGTTTATGTGGTGTTGTTCAGTATCGATACCACACCAGGCAGAACAGATTACGAGGCTGCCAGAAAACCATTTGATGGCCTCACCAATCCGCGGCCATCTGGAAGCCACACCTCAGGCTGTACGTCGCAGGTAGCGCTACCACCAAGCAGCCATATGAAGACGCCGTAACGCTGCCAGCACAGTGTACCAGCGCTCAAAGAGCGGAGTTAGCCGAAGCGTCAGGAGTTTATAGCAGACTTTTGTATTGTGATAAAATGACTCTAAGCACTATGGGACTTAACATCTGAGGTTTTCAGTCCCATAGACTTAGAACTACTTAAACCTAAATACCCTTAGGACATCACATACATCCATGCCCGAGGCAGGATTCGAACCTGCGACCGTAGCAGCAGTGCGGTTCCGGACTGAAGCGCCTAGAAGCACTGAGCCACAGCGACGGCTGTATTGTGATCATGTATGACGAGAAGGCTCTGATTAATGGACTATCCCAGATTTGCTGGCTGTTCTTAAATAAAGACGGTGTTATTCACGTTACTTGTGTTTTTTAATCATTTCTGCGATTTGTCTCAGGACCCACCTATGTAATGACTCGATGCCCACCTCTGGCGGATCCAACAGCTTCATTCAGGCGTTTTCTCAGCTCTCTCGTAACAACTATTTGTCGAACTGGTAGCTGACGTTGATTTCTTTGGTATTCTGAGGAAACGTTCTCTGATCCGTTCGACTTGTTAATCAGATGCCGACGGTCACCATATCTTCTGGCAAAGATATCCTGTTTCTTTGAAATTCTGCACCAACTAGTAAATGGATCATTTGGTAGGTGAAGCCTTGTTAAATGTGGTCCTGCATTTCTGTTGCACTGTGGTTATGGCCTACCTGCCAAATTTGCCGATGAAAGCTATAACAAAAAAAAATATTGAGTTGCTGTTTCCATACATACAATCATATAATAAAACTTCCTGGCAGATTAAAACTGTGTGCCGGACCGAGACTCGAACTCGGAACCTTTGCCTTTCGCGGGCAAGTGCTCTACGTCTGAGCTACCCAAGCACGACTCACAGCCCGTCCCCACAGCTTTACTTCCGCCAGTACCTCGTCTCCTATTTGGCCGCGATAGGCAAAGGTCCCGAGTTCGAGTCTCAGTCCGGCATACAGTTTTAATGTGCCAGGAAGTTTCATATCAGCGCACACTCCGCTGCAGAGTGAAAATCTTACTTCATTACAAACATTTTTACAGTATCTTGAAGTGTCTAAATAGTTTTGAATAATTCTTTATTTGGTAAACTCTTTAGACCGAAGAACAGCGATATGCTGGTGATAGCCAATCCTTGTTGTTCTAGGTAAGAGAATAAAATAGCAATAAGGGAAAAAATCCAAATTGCGTTTGTTAGGAGTGAGAGAGGACGTCACTCTTTCACTATTCTCCATATTCAAGGCTACAATTTAATGTTGATGTTTCAACCAAGAAATTGTATTTGTGAGACGACGGATCAGCATGATCAGGTATTGATGAAAGCGTGTATACTGTTAATGCATGCGTCATCTTTATGACGGCTTTCCTTCAAATAACATTTTCCTGGAGTTGACAGCAAGAAGGCAATTTGGTCATTTAACAGTAAATCTTGCAGTAGACGTTTGGGTCTTGAAAGAAACGTGCAGCTGTTAGGCAAAGGAACACCTCGAAGCACTTACTTGGTACAGAATTCCAGGCCCAAGAATTTCTTGCACCGGTGTGCAGACAAAGCGTTCGGTCGAAGAGGCAAGAAAACAGTCTACCTAGACTTGCGTGTTAATGCCTCTTGCCACAGCAGGGATAGGGGGCACGATACAGATCTTGATCATCCGGCCAATGCATTACGACAGTGTCATAAACGCCCTTTGTGAACAGGAATAACGACAACAAAAATTCGTGAGTGTCCATGTTCACCGTGGACCAGACGCTATCCAGGGAGACGTCAGGTGTTATCGTGCCTCGGATTGCAGAGTTTTTTGCGAAGCCTCAGGCCTTCAAAACAATTTTAGAAGGAGCACAACATTTATGGCGACTCTTAAATGATCTATGTTGGGACACAAAAGCGTATCTCTTAGTTTAGCTGAAGACCCTGATCGGTCATGCGGTAACATTCGGGCCATCCAGACAATGATCTCCATGATACATGGAGATATACAGAAACTCAAAAGAACGCGCTGCCTGAAGTGACTGTGAGAAAAAACAAGTTAGGAGACAACGTCTCCTTCTCTCTGGGTGGGAATTTGCGAGTCAGGGATTGGTCACTTTTCCTGAAAAAAAAAAAAAAGGATATTGTTAACTTTGTACTGTGTCGTCCAGACTAAGCGCCTGTAACTCGCGCTTCCCGCGAAGCAGAGAGGTACAGCGGGCCCCGGACCGAGTAGGGGTCAGCCTGACCGGTCGTCCCGGAAACACAGAAGCTTCCCAGAGACCACCAGGAGGCGTCCACGGCGCCGCAAGAGGTCGCTACAGCCGCGGACCTCTTTCCTTCCGCTCGACACGTGACTGCAAATAGAGCCAGCCATATCCATGCGCCGAGCAGTATTTAGGCTGGCGCAGGAGCCTGGAGAGACCCATATGTGGCAAGGGAATGAAATCACAATAAAGAAAAATACCTGGAGAGGCAGTTCACCCCGAGCGAGCCCACTGGTGTCATCGTAGCCGCCGCGCAGGGCCTCCATTCTTCCTCGGACTCAGGTGACGGCAACGTGGACTCCGCGCCGCTCTTCACGAGACGCCCGGGGCTTGGTTTGGTGAAGTTGTATGGTTACTACAGACAGTTTATGTTTGGAAAAATCTCTGATTTAGTTATTGGTAGGCTTGGAGGATCAGTACTGCCTCACGAATATTGTTTTGTACATTTTGAAGAAAGACTTTAGTTTAAATAGAAACGCTATAACCCACACTCTGGGATTTTGCTATCCGCGGACGGCGGATATATTACTTTGATTGTGATTGGCCGATCAGTAGAGCAGAAGAGCTACAGGGGGAAAATGGAGATTGTGGAGTTTTGTGATTGGTACGAAACTCTTGTGGGGGTGGTCGTGGGGGTGCGTTTGTGGATTTTAGTAAGATTTAATGGAAAGTGAGGAGAGGAGAAACTGGGTCTTCTGACTGAGACTCCGGTCTGGAGAGGATTCTGGTTTTGACTTTTTTAATTAGTGGAGTGCACTTGGGACAGTTGTCTTGAGGATGACTTCCCACAAGCAATGGTCTCGCCTGGAAGCCAGTGGTGAGGACTCAGCCGTACTGACAATTTAGATCTCACTCGTCTTGGACTACTGTGCTGAGGGCAATCTTATTCGTGACAGGTCTGCCACTTTGAGTTTGATGTCCTTGTGCACATTGCCGTGTAAGTGCGTCAAATTGCTCCATTATATGACTGGCGAATGGAGGTGTCACACGCTGCAGACTGCGAAGGTATTCAGGGCCCCGTTACAGAGTGATGGCTGCGACTCTGCGTAGTTCGTGCCCGCAATAGTGAATTGCGAGCGCCGCACATCGCTCGTCTCAAGTGTTAATATGTGTGTGAAATCTTTTGGTACTTAACAGTTAAGGTCATCAGCCCATAAGCGTACACACTATTTAAGCTAAATTATCCTAAGGACGAGCACACACATCCATGCCCGACGGAGAACTCGAACCTCCGCCGGGACCAGCCGCACAGTCCATGACTGCAGCACCCCAGACCTCTCGGATAATACCGCGCGGCATCACTGGTCTGCAGACGCTGGAACACCGACAGTCACCTGAGACAGCGCCACCCATCTGCTCCGGCTTTTTAGGGCAAACAGGGACACAATCTCGACCCTCGTTCTGAGCTGCATCAACGTGGTGCGTTTTAAAGTAGGTTAGGGTTGTTTTTATTTGATATGCGTTGTCTGCCATTTGGAAATAGAGGCTCGACAGAGCGAATTTCAGGGTGTAATTGTGTGGCATTTGACGGGGAGCAGTTGAAATTTCTCAAGAGTAGAAACCTGAATATCCGCTCACAAGAAGCAATAAGGATATTCGAATCTCGTCACAAATATGTCGATTACAGACCAATAGCACTGATCATGAGAAAGTGTGGAGGATTTTCAGTCGAATGTAGTAGCTGACCTCGCGGATATGTCGAATGCGGAATTATCTGACTACGACGAGGACATTCAGTTGGACAACGACCACAGCAGAGCGAAATGTAGCATCTGATGTGATGGCAGAGTGAGAGTAGAGGAGCAGACTCACGAAAAGACGCTCACAGAGCGATGGAATCGTGTTCATCTAGTCCTGGACGTTTTAGCGGTGGATTTCAACTTGAGGTCCTCATGCGATTCATCCAGGGAATGGAGCGGAAGAGACAATAAGCGGAGGAAGAATCAGGAGAGAGAGAACATAACATCAAAGGAGATGAAGGAATTAGTCACTAAGGAGAGGAGGAGATAAGTATGATAACAGAATAGCTTGTTCAAAGTATAGAGCTCGTTAAGAAGAAAGTCGCGGGTGTTAAAGAAGAAGTAGAATGCGCAAAGCAAACATCGACAAAGACGCAAGAGGTCGGGAACTTGGCAAGCCGCGATGCCAGAGCGGCAACATTAGCAGCCCAAGGTGCAAGCAAGGACGCTTTATTAGCTAAAGAACAAGTAAAACAGACCAAAACCGGAATGTGCACAACATAAAAGGTTCTTGACACTCTCGAAAAACGCGGAAGAGAGATCAGCCAGGGAATGCAAGAAAAGTTTAGCGAGAATAGTCCAGGAAAGGCAGGAAAAGTTTTGCGAGAAAGTGAAGCGAATCGAACAGATAGACATCAAACAATCAGAAATGTTACAGGTTAAAGAAGAGCAGACTCGGATCACCGAACACCAAAAGACGTCCAGCAACCACATCAGTGGACAGTGCAATTAGAATAACGGTCTTGTACGACAGCAACCCCAGTTATTAGGGAAGGAGAGAAGAGCATGTATTACGACATTTCGATGCGCAACACGAGAATACATCGTTGCCACAAAGGCGAATGCCGCAGGAGAATACACCAGCTAACACAGGTCGCGCGACGAAGCGCGCCCTGTCGGAGACGCGAAGAATGGTAGAAACCGAACCAGAACACAATTATGTACGTTTTCGGCGATCGGAAACATTATTTCGTGAATCTGAAGACACAAGAGATGACCTTAACAGTGCACAAGGATCGTTTGGAAACCGATTTATGGAGACACCTGGGACAGAAACGAGGGAAAATTCGAAAGCTGGAAATATCGAACCATTCGACCACAAACATTTCTTATCCATTCAAAATTTCCAAGTGTTCTAAGAGAATAAAAGTACATTACACCCAAAAAGTTGGATTTCCCAGTACAATAAACTGCTGCCGGAATCGTGCTCACTGAAATACAAGCTGGAATTTATCTGCGAATTTTTAGAGAGATTGATTTCGGAGCACATGCACAGTGTTGCTGAAAGCTGTCGCTCATATAGAGAATTCAGGAACACATTCCTTGACGCATATAGGTCGCAAGACACACAGGAAAGAATTAAGCAGGAGATTATGCTATGGAAAGATCTAAAAGAATCAGGATTCCGTAGTCCTATGAAGTTCTTTGAATCGCTAATGAAGAAGAATCGGTTTTTGTACTAGCCGTACAGCCACAAGGAAATTATGAGCCACTGTTACTTCGCATTACCTGTGCAATAACAACAACTCCTCCTCGGAATGTGTAACAATTCCATTTATTGATCAGACTATGTCAACGAGATACAAAACGCAAGAGAGCGGACCAGAAACAATGACCGCAGTTGGAAAGACTCGTCAGGAAGGAACGGCCACAGACAGAATGGGGAGCCGCCCGGTGTGGCCGAGCGGTTCTAGGCGCTTCAGTCCGGAACCGCGTGACTGCTACGGTCGCAGGTTCGAATCCTGCCTCGGGCATGGATGTGTATGATGTCCTTAGGTTAGCTAGGTTTAGGTAGTTCTAAGTCTAGGGGACTAATGATCTCAGATGTTAAGTCTCATAGTGCTCAGAGACCTTTGAACCATTTGAACAGAATAGGGGAAATTATCGATCACGGGAAAACAACAACTGAAACTATGTATGGACTAACCAGCCACCATGGGAAAACAGAGGTAGATGAGGCAATTACAGCGATAATTACAACGAACGGCAAAAAGGAAACTGGAGAGAACAATGAAAACCAATACAGTTACAGCGGAATACTGGATAACTACAGCAGAAGAGAAACAACTAGGAGAACTGCAGTCGATGGTAGCAATAAAACCAACAAGATCATAATATTCAGATTATCCCATCCACCACGTCACAGGGCAAACGAAGCAGAAGTTTAAACAGAAACTGACGCTCGGCAACTGCGGACACAGCTCAAAACAAGGACGCAGGAACAATCAGAACGAACAACAAGGACATGCTGGAATATGAAGACACAAGAGAGCTTTTGCGTGAGGAAAGAGAAGTAATGACGTGACCGGATCTACGTCCTGTTAGTCATGTCACATAGATCTCGGAATCTGCGTGCAAGAGATGCATTGCAAATCACCCATGGCCAGCAATCACTCTGAAGAAAATGAAAATCACTGGCGCACTGAGAGGGAAAGCACTGGGAGGTGAAGATACAATCCTTGCTGATATTCAGCTGCCAAGGGTATACCTTTGAAGCGAATTTTCTGGTTGTCCCTTCGCTGGCAATTGAAATAATATTCTACATGGATTTCTGAACCAAAATCAGGCTGTATTGAATATGGGACGAGGAGTGTTCACTTTACTAAAAGACGTTGTAACAAAATTAGATTTGGTGATAACACTATACGGGTGCAAATTCCTGCCGAATGCCTCAATCTAAATTACATCACAAAACTGGAGGAAGATAGTAATCAATCGTGGCGTGATGAGTGTTGTCACACAGTGCGAGAAGATGAACAAATTCGTAGGAAAATGCGCAATGCATTTGATAACATGTTAAGGATCCTGGGAAACTTCCAGTGAATGACAGGGAAGACCTGGAAGAAATCTTACTTGAAAATGCGGATGTATTTCCGTCGAAAGCGAGAGCACTCCATAATTTTGAATACTCATTCCGAGTGCTCGAGCACATGAAACTATTCTTATCAGATCTTCTTGGCCTACCGTCACAAAGTTTTCCTAGAGGTCAAGTGGATACTGGACAACGACATCATTGAACCAGAAGCCTCCACGTACAACCGCTCTCTCCCCCCCTCCCCCTCACGGTAGTACGAAAGTACGACGGCTCATCCATTTAGTGCTCGATTCACTCCGAATTAATGCCATCATAGAAGCAGAAACAACATATCGTCCCAAGAAGCTGAAGGAACTCCTACAAGACTTCCATGGGGTAACAGTTTTCTCGTCCATCGACATACAGTCCAGTTTCTGGGCAATTACACACCACTCAGACTGCAGGAAATACACCGCATTCCTCGACTGCGGTAGATGTTTCCAACTCAAACGGCTACCAGTCGGGTTAAAAGTGTTCTAGCTGCTTTCATTAGGGGACTTGATGGTATCTTAAAATATTCCCTGAAACAATGAATCAGTACTTACGTAATCTCTTAATTGCGGAACCGACATAGAAAGGACACAGTGTGAACTTAAGGGAAATACTACAGACCTTCAAGGAATGCGGGGTAACTGCCGACATCACAAAGTCGTTTATTCGGCCCTCATAAGTAAAATCACTCAGCCATATCATCACCGCGGAAGGAATTTCACCAGATCCGGATAAGATAGAGGTGACAGAAAAATTTGTACCGCCAAAAAGTAAGAAACAGCTCCATGCCTCTCTCGGTGTCGCAAATTTCTACGAGAGACTCATTCACGTGAAGCAACTAGCTGTACCTCGATTATGCCAGATCACCGGGAAGAAGGTGCTGTAGGACAGGGATGATGTGGCGGAAGATGAATTCCAGACCATCAAAACAGCGGTGGTTAATGTTCCGATTCTGTCGCACCCCAACCTGGTGGAAGAATTTTGCATGGCAACCGACAGCTCATACTCTGGTCTGTGCATAGTAATCTTCCAGAGGTATCAGCAAGAGGAAAGCATGACGCGTAGGACCATTGCTTTTGGAAGCTGTGTCCTCAGTAAATGCGAGAGCAACTACTCGGTAACTGATTTGGAAGCATTGCGGTTATGTTTGGCTTCAAAATTTCGAGTCTTCCTGTATGGGAGACTAACAGGAATTTTCACTGATCACAAAGCCTTGGAGTTCTTACTCATGACGAAGCACCGCGATAAGAGAGTCACGAGATGGACACTCGTGCTACAGGAGTACGATTTTACTATTACGCACATACAAGGGGAGGAGAACATCATCGCGGGTTGGAAATAAATGGTGCAAAGCCACTAGAAGAAGCCTGTATGATATTAAAAAGGTGGCGTTTAAGAATTATGTCGCCACAAGCCTAGAGGACCTCAGCAGGGAACAAGACAAGTACCAAATTCTTCTTGCTCTGAAGAAAAGGTTAAATGACAGGACAAAAACTAAGCTCAGGCAATCCTGTCTATTGCGGAAGGAAATCTTGCTCTTCCTCAGTGAAGGAGAAGGACCGCCCTGGCGTGTTTGCATTCCAGATGAGCTTGGGAAGAAGGTTAGCTGGCACACTCGCCTTAGCTAAGCACATTTTAGAGCCAGGAAATGTACTTGAATTACGCTGACTGTGCCACTTTAAAAATATGGACAGATGTGTAAAGCCTGTCAAAAATCAAGGATGATATGGTGACAATGCAGGAACCAAACTAAAATATCTCGCTGCAACTGATTTAATGGGCCCGCTTGGGGCACAGGTAAAGAATATAGTTACATCCTGGTAGTCGTGGAGCTGACATCCAGATACGTCACCTTAATCCCCTCGGAATAGGCAACAGCAAAGATTTCCTCACTCAGGTACGCCACAGAGACAGGAGTATCTCCGACAATGGACCCCAGTTCCAGTCAGAGAAATGGAAATTTATGGAAAGGAAACACAGCCTTAAACCGATATACGCTCCCATACAGCATCCCCAATCGTCCCTGGCACGAAGGATAATGAAAAATCTGAAAAACCCTTTGCCGTATATACTGCGCAAAACGATAGGCCACCTGGTATGTCTTCCTATGCAACTTCCAGGACATAATGAACGGGTTGCCATATGGAGCCCCTAAGATAGCAACAGCGACTTTTATGAAGAACAGGCAACTCAGAGGACTAATCAGCGAAGTCGTAAACTTCCCCCCGAGAACCCGACTAAGACACAAGCGAACTTTTGGTCTGGCACTCAGGAGGCTGCATGCAGCGGTAGTGAAAGAGATGTGGGAGAGAAATGCACTCATAAGAGAATTCCGCATTGGTCAAGTGGTGTTAGTTAAAATATTACATCTGTCCAACAAAGAGAAACAGTTCTCCCATAAATTCTACCCTATCTACAGTACACTTGTACTAATCTGCAGGATAGCTCCCATGAATACGCTGCAACTCGAAACCTTGAAATCAAGAAAATCTCCGAATATTCACGTGAAACGATTTATAGAATAGGTACTTACAGAAATTCAGTTAGGTTTGAACCAATTATCACATGGACCTTCAGTAGATTAGCCAATTCTAGGTGGTATTGTGTAGCCCAGTCTACATTGTTCGTTTATAGAAACTTTGAAATTGACGTATTTGTAATCGTCATGTATTGGCTTACGGTAAGACTCCTTGAGGAACGTGGTCAAACAAATAGCGTAGCTATTACATAACAAAATGAAAGCAGGATTGCTTGAAAATCAAAGTCAGAATTAAATGGAAATTCGTCGTAAGTGACAACTTTTCGTAATAACTGACACCTCTTTCTGATACGATAACATTTGCACGTTTACTGAGCTGAGCCGAAAATCCTGCCTGCATTTACCATTGTGATAAATCAGCATTATGTCTTCAGACCGAAGAACTATTCTTGCCCATCATCATGCTCCAAGGAGTACAAGAAGTGTTTCAACCTCCCCCCCCCCTCCCCCCCCCCCCCCCCCCTGAGCTCAGGGGTTGTAATACGTCAGAACGACCGAACGACCAAAATGTATGGTTTGACAGAGAGGGGGACTGACACCGAAGCGTGCAGAGAATGACGGATCTTCGGTCCTTCAGACACAGCTCCCCCTTTGCCAAGAAGCCTTCGCTTTCGCATCGGTTTGGGTGGCAGCTCTCCCTTTTGTCGCAAGCCAGCGTTAGGGCGAACCCGAGAAATGCCGAGCTTGACGTCTGGCACCACGGGAAGCCAAAAGAGCCACTTGGGAAGGAGAGGCTATATGAGACGCATCACTTCCCCGTGTGAGGGCTGTCGCGGCACGCCCTACTAGAAGCGATACGCCGTAGTGCGAGCCTCCGTGCCTTAAGGCGAGCCGGCAACGGACAGGGCCGCACCAAACGCTCCGTTAAGCGACCGATCTCACGCCATGGAGTGTGATTTACTTCACTATATCGTAGGTACACAGAGGGCCTGGCACTGAATTCGGCGATGGTGCCGCGCAGTCTGCGCGGGGCAGCGCCAATCGCGAATGCCAAGTGGTTCAAATGGCTCTCAGCACTATGCGAATTAACTTCTGATGTCACCAGTCGCGTAGAACTTAGAACTAATTAAACATAACTAGTCTAACGACATCACACACATCCATGCCCGAGGCAGGATTCGAACCTGCGACAGTAGCGGTCGCTCGGCTCCAGGTTGTAGTGCCTAGAACCGCTCGGCAACTCCGGCCGGCCACGAATGGCAGAACATGCAGTCCCATAGTGCTCAGAGCACTGCGCCTCTGACGTAATTAGTTCACCTGAAGGGTACAACTGGAGCGCTCTTTGATCATTAAAACATACACACAGGTCACTAGGCGCTGTTGTAACTGCAACGTGTAGGCTCTTCACGACACGTCGGTGCCCTGTGCTGCCCTGATTACTTCACATTTGCATGCAGTGCCCGCCGGGCGTGCCTTCTAGATTGCGAGTCGTGTCATAAACCTGCCTCGTAGAATCGTTTTCAAAATATCAACCTCACCCTCGCCTGCCACCCGATGTGCCAGTCGATCCCGTAACTGCTACCTTCCAGCCATAGCTGCGTGAGATTTACAAGTATTCCCCAAATCCACGCCTGCATTTGTTTGTGGCGCACCATACCTCCTCCCGTCCAAGAAGATTTGTCCGAATCTGTAACATCCTGCTCCCATTCAACTACTTAACTGCAGTAATTTACACAGTGAGGAAAGTCTCCCGAATGCACCATATAGGCTTTAATAAAAAAATAAAAAAACCCTGCTAAGGTCATCAGTCCCTAAGTTTACACAACTTAAACTAAATTATCCTAAGGACAAACACACTCACCCATGCCCGAGGGAGGACTCTAACCTCCGCCGGGACCAGCCGCACAGTCCATGACTGCAGTGCCTCGGACCGCACGGCTAATCCCGCGCGGCATATAGGTCTTCCACTCGCATTTTATTACTGCCATGTATCCCTTATCATAGCCTTATACACTGATGAAGACCTAAGAACTAATTGCTTCCCCAGCCAGTGCCGGTCAACCACTCTACTGGTAATTGGTGTGTTGGCAGGCACTCAGCCAGTGCCCTCTCGCCTCTTAACCAGAAATCAGTACGCCGAAGACTGTTAGAAATACGCCACAACTGGTGGCTGATACGCTCACCACAAATACTTTGTACTCCATCCCGGAAATGGTGTACATGCTACCACATTTTCTCCAACCAAATTCCCGCTTGCTGGGACTAATAATCTGTCCAAGGACAGCCAAAGCTATGGATTGAGTCTGTCATTGAAATACGTTAAATTTTGAGTGGGAATACCCTCAGAGATCCTCCTGGCCAATACAACGTATTTCCTGACACTGTCATAACAGTTGAGCCTGCAAGCGTAGCCTGAAGACGAAAATCCGTCCCAACTAACTCGCAAGTCATGCCATTAACGATTGTTCTGCTTCCCCGATTCGTAGCAATTCAAGCATACATTTTCCGACGTGAATACGGAGTATAACCAATGTGTACCTACTCTCTGGAAGTACGTTTGCCTTGCAGAAGCTCGTTCCCACAACTTGTCCCATTTACTACCCCTAGAAACAAACTTCTTTCACAATTTCGCATATCAGTTTGTACTTGGTGGCAAATTAGTCTATCACCTCTACCTCCTTCCGAGAATCCACAATCCACAAAAATAATGTCAGCAATGATGACATGAAGAATTAACCGCTGCGGAAAAAAAAGAAAAACAGCACATACCCCAACGGCAAAAAGAAATACATACTCCCTGATATACTAAACCAAAATAAAAATAAAAACCCAACAAATAACAATTGTATAACTTACTTACGAGGTCTTAGCCTGTAGGCACATCATTCCAAGAAAGGGACCAACGACGACTGAAGAGAATCGCTCAACGTGACAGAAAAGTAACCGATCCGCAAATTGCTGCAGATTTCAATACTAGGCCATCAACAAGTGTCAGCGTGCGAACCATTCAATGAAACATCATCGACATGGGCTTTCGGAGCCGAAGGCACTCGTGTACCTTTGATGACTGCACGATACAAAGCTTTACGCTTCGCCTGGACCAATGGACTCCTGATGTTTGGAAACCTATGGAATGAAAGGAATACAGTTTTCTCCAGTAGCTGAAGTTTCTACATCTCTGGATGCATTCAACAAGTAATGCACATATTTTCTTGTAAGCAGGTTCATTTTATTCCAGGTTTCATCTTATCATCCACTCGTTTGTGTACAAAACAGTATTTCTCAAGGTAATCGCAGTTCAACGCGTCGGGCTTAGGCCAACTTACTGGGGAGCCTGTATGCCCACATGTTACTACTTTACTGGTCGATGCCGCAGTCAACATAGACGACCATTTCAGCCCGAAGTGTTTGACTCTGATCCCTTGATCACCTGGAATGAGGGTGACCGCACGTTCCAACATTACAGGAGTCACAGCTGTGTGTGGCTGGCCGGCACACAGGAGATAGGACAGGTCTGAAAGATCTTGTTGCGATGATAACGCCACGCCCAGCTACTCACTGGGCTTTTTTTCATTGCCAGGTCTCTGTAGACATCCTGCAAGGGCCTATGAATTAATATCATGTGCATATTGCTATTTAAAACGGATATACAAAATTTATTAAACCAAGTTCAGTCTTCTGTGCGTGACGGTGCTGTTTCTTTTCGCCCACAGAAAATGGTTCCACTCACCTTCCAATGATTCTCTCGTCTTCTGTAGCTCTAACACGCCTTCCCTTTTAGCAAACAAATCAGTGTTGCACCATTGGACAACCAGCCGCATTACCTGTATCTAAAAGTCGCAAAGGATTGTAAGGATTCTGGATTACTGAATGAGGGATAGCTTTTAAGTAAAAACTTCGATATATTGCCACTTCTTTTATACAAAACACCACCAAGTGAATGGTAGTCTCAAGTTACAGTTTCTACACACACGGAGCCACAGTCAAGTTCTGTGTTTCAGAATTCCAGCTCTATACGATCCCAATCAGTCCCTTCGAGCAGTTTATACAGAAAAACAGAAATTTTGGGCGTTCGTCTTCTCTATCGTTCGCGTTTACTTTGTGGCAATCCACGGTCAAGTTTAACTCAACATCTAGCAGAATTACAATCACTTTTCAGAGCTGCTAATACACACATTCTACCGTCGTGAAGGCAGAATTCCGGATTCCTTCTAGCATCCACAAAGTATTTCTCTAGTCCACAAAATACGTGCGAACGTATTCTCTTTTCATTGGCTGAGAGACATTATAGAGTATTAAACCATGCTATCCGCCGTCTTCTCTCATTAACCAACCACAACATAATACCTTTTATGAGCGATTTATGAAATGAATAAATTTATAATACCCAAAAACACACTACTGGCCATTGAAATTGCCACACCACGAAGAAAACGTCCTACAGACTCGAAATTTAACCGACAGGAAGAAGATGCTGTGATTTGTAAACTATTAGCTTCTCAGAGCATTCACACAAGGTTGGTACCGGTGACAACACCTACAACGTGCTCACATGAGGAAAGTTTCCAACCGATTTCTCTTACACGAACAACAGTTGACCGGCGTTGCCTGGTGAAACATTGTTGTGAAGCCTCGTGTAAGGAGGAGAAATGGGTACCATTACGTTTCCGACTTTGATACACGTCGCATTGTAGCCTACCAGGATTGCGGTTTATCGTATTGCGACATTGCTGTTCGTGTTGGTCGAGATCCAATGTCTGTTAGCAGGATATGGAATCGCCGAGTGCAGGAGTGTAATACAGAACACCGTGCTGGATCCTAACGGTCTCGTACCACTAGCAGTCGAGATGACAGGCATCTTATTCGCATGGCAGTAACGGATCGTACAGCCACGTCTCGATCCCTGAGTCAACAGATGGGGACGTTAGCAAGACAACAACCATCTGCACTAACAGTTCGACGACGTTTGCAGCAGCGTGGACTATCAGCTCGAAAACCATAGCTGCAGTTACCCTCGACGCTGCATCACAGACAGGAGAGCCTGCGATGGTGTACTGAACGACGAACCTGGGTACACTTCATTCTTTCGGATGAATCCAGGTTCTGTTTACAGTATCATGATGGTCGCATCCGTGTTTGGCGACATCGCGGTGAGCGCACATTGGAAGCGTGTATCCGTCATCGCCATACTGGCTTATCACCCTGCGTGATGGTATTAAATGCCATTGGTTACACGTCTTGGTCACCCCTTATTCGCATTGACGGTACATTGAACAGTGGACAATTACAGTTCAGATGTGTTACGATCCGTGGCTCTAGCCTTCATTCGATCCCTGCGAAACCCTGCATTTCAACAGGATAATGCACGACCGAGTGTTGCACGTGCTGTACGGACCTTTCTGTATACAGAAAATGATCGACTGCTGCCCTGGTCAGCACATTCACCAGATCTCTCAATAATTGAAAATATCTGGTCAATGGTGGCCGAGAAACTGGCTCATCACAATACGCCAGTCACTACTCTTGATGAACTGTGGTACCGTGTTGAAGCTGCATGGGCAGCTGCACCCGTACACGCCATCCAAACTCTGTTTGACTCAATGCCCAGGCGTATCAAGGTCGTTATTACGGCCAGAGGTGGTTGTTTTGAGTACTGATTTCTCAGGATCTATGCACCCAAATTGCATGAAAATGTAATGACATGTCAGTTCTAGTATAATATATTTGTCCAATAAATAGCCGTTTATCATCTGCATTTCTTCTTGGTGTAGCAATTTTAATGGCCTGTGGTGTAGCAAAATACTCCCCGTTTTACCTAACTGAATTATCGTATGTGTCATGTTTCCCCTGTACCATAAACTGGTGAATTATACACTGAAGATTTCCCCTGAGTCTATGAATCACTCCCGCTGTTCAGAAAAATTTCTCGCCCTATCGTTTGCTCAGTTAATAAACATAAAAGTACTCGTTCGCCATTTTACTTGGCATTCACATCTTGTTCACACTAATAACAAAACACATTAAATCATCAGTAATAATTAAAAAATGACATAATAGAAACAAAAGATAATATTTGTTTCCACAATACATTGTTTTAACTGTTATAGACTTCATAGTTGTAGGTCAGCCTATAGTTCGGCCACAGCCGTTACTACTTGGAACTAAGAGCTTTCCTCGATATTAAGCTACAGTCAGTTACCCTAGAATCATGACTCATCTCCGCATGAAACTGGTCACTCTTATTAATTGTTATAGGCGTGAGGTATAGGAGCTGCGCTTCACGAGGCATGGTAAAACAAGGCAAAATTATAAATATGGAATCCTTTGTAAACTGTCGTCATGAATCACATGCCAGTGGCACCGAATTTCCTGATCCAGCAATCGATGATGTGGAACGTACAGCTGGCGAGATGGAATCACAGGTTGAAGGTGAGGAGTTTGTTCCACAAACGGGGCACATTGTAGATTGTTTCGTGGATTTCTATAAAAGCGTAGAAGCAATGATGAATACATATCTAAATCAGATCGGATTAAAGTGGGAAGCAATGATCAATGCTTGTTTCGAGCGCTTATCATGAAAACAGGGCACTTATAAATCCACTGAAGAGTCCTTAATATTGAAACTATATGACACTCAGTCCAAACAGTTCGCCTTTCAGTCCATACAGGAACCCAATCTCTCCAAATTTAACGCCATTCAGTCCACACAGATCCGAAATGTCGGCATTAAAGGATGCTTACCGCGGTATTCCCGATGATAAAAAGGTTAATAGTTTTTTGCATATGGAACAATCAAACCTAAAAGAAAATGTTCAGCACCTAATGCAGACAGTAAATAACTTAGCTGCGCAACAAGAGGTAAGAGAACAATTTAATGAACAGAGCCAGAATTTTTCTTATGAATTTACGAAATTGATGCCTGAAAAGATGGACAGATTAATGAGAAGTTGGACAGTTAGAAGTTGCCACACAACAGCTTAGTGCTGGATCATCATTGGAACGATATTGTTCAGGGAAATTAATTGCTTCAAATTAAAACAAAACTGAGTAATGACCTACTTGTGTTGTGTAGCAGTGTAGTTGCACAAATTAATTATACGAGTGTTGGAACTTAAATGGTGGCAACTACACTCCTGGAAATGGAAAAAAGAACACATTGACACCGGTGTGTCAGACCCACCATACTTGCTCCGGACACTGCGAGAGGACTGTACAAGCAATGATCACACGCACGGCACAGCGGACACACCAGGAACCGCGGTGTTGGCCGTCGAATGGCGCTAGCTGCGCAGCATTTGTGCACCGCCGCCGTCAGTGTCAGCCAGTTTGCCGTGGCATACGGAGCTCCATCGCAGTCCTTAACACTGGTAGCATGCCGCGACAGCGTGGATGTGAACCGTATGTGAAGTTGACGGACTTTGAGCGAGGGCGTATAGTGGGCATGCGGGAGGCCGGATGGACGTACCGCCGAATTGCTCAACACGTGGGGCGTGAGGTCTCCACAGTACATCGATGTTGTCGCCAGTGGTCGGCGGAAGGTGCACGTGCCCGTCGACCTGGGACCGGACCGCAGCGACGCACGGATGCACGCCAAGACCGTAGGATCCTACGCAGTGCCGTAGGGGACCGCACCGCCACTTCCCAGCAAATTAGGGACACTGTTGCTCCTGGGGTATCGGCGAGGACCATTCGCAACCGTCTCCATGAAGCTGGGCTACGGTCCCGCACACCGTTAGGCCGTCCTCTGCTCACGCCCCAACATCGTGCAGCCCGCGTCCAGTGGTGTCGCGACAGGCGTGAATGGAGGGACGAATGGAGACGTGTCGTCTTCAGCGATGAGAGTCGCTTCTGCCTTGATGCCAATGATGGTCGTATGCGTGTTTGGCGCCGTGCAGGTGAGCGCCACAATCAGGACTGCATACGACCGAGGCACACAGGGCCAACACCCGGCATCATGGTGTGGGGAGCGATCTCCTACACTGGCCGTACACCTCTGGTGATCGTCGAGGGGACACTGAATAGTGCACGGTACATCCAAATCGTAATTGAACCCATCGTTCTACCATTCCTAGACCGGCAAGGGAACTTGCTGTTCCAACAGGACAATGCACGTCCGCATGTATCCCGTGCCACCCAACGTGCTCTAGAAGGTGTAAGTCAACTACCCTGGCCAGCAAGATCTCCGGATCTGTCCCCCATTGAGCATGTTTGTCACTGGATGAAGCGTCGTCTCACGCGGTCTGCACGTCCAGCACGAACGCTGGTACAACTGAGGCGCCAGGTGGAAATGGCATGGCAAGCCGTTCCACAGGACTACATCCAGCATTCTACGATCGTCTCCATGGGAGAATAGCAGCCTGCATTGCTGCGAAAGGTGGATATACACTGTACTAGTGCCGACATTGTGCATGCTCTGTTGCCTGTGTCTATGTGCCTGTGGTTCTGTCAGTGTGATCATGTGATGTATCTGACCCCAGGAATGTGTCAATAAAGTTTCCCCTTCCTGCGACAATTAATTCACGGTGTTCTTATTTCAATTTCCAGGAGTGTATTTGTTTCCAACCGATACAAAAGAATTACATGTTTTCACCTGTTACTGTCCATCAAAGTAGTCACCAGCGTTGTCTAGAACCCGTTGCCAGCGATGTGGAAGGCGTAGTATACCGTTCGCAGAGCCTGTTCTGTTGATGGTGTGAATGGAGCGGTCTAATGTTATGGTGATTCTCGTATACGACTGTGATGGTGTTATCCTAACGCATTACGTTCCTCCACGGCAGACCGTCAATGCACAGTATTACTGTTCGTTTTTCGAGTATCACCTGCGACCAGCTTTGCGAAAGAAGCGGCGACACTTTCTGCGCAGCCCACCCATCATTTTGCACAACAATGCGCTGGCGCATACGTTGCAAGATGTGGCTGCTCTGTTTGGTCGATGGGACTGGGAAGTACTGTACCATCCACCATACTCCCCGGAGGTAAGTCATTGTGACTTCGGTTTGATTGCGAAGATGAAGGAACCACTTCGTGGGATTCGCTTCAGAACTGTTCCAGAGATTCGACATGTTGTTTACGCCTTCAACATCGCTGGCAATGAGTTCAACACAACGCTGGTGACTGCTTTGAAGGAGAGTAACGTGCAAATCCTTTGTATTGGTTGTGAATAAATAGTTGCCACTATTTAAGTTCCAACCCACGTATAAAGAGAGACCTGTCCACCGTCAGAGGAAACGTGCATGATGCACCACCACTTGGTTCTAGGGGAGGTGATGCTTATAACACTCCAGGTCAGTCTGAAAGAATACATAGAGACATATTAGATGGTAGTAGCCCATCACCTAACTGTGTATTGTACAGCATGAGGGTAGTTCCTACTTTGTCATCCGTTCTTTTAGAGGAAGGTCAGCTGCATAGGCAGTTACAAGTATTTTAACGTGAGAAAAAGGGCACACATCAACTCAGTTTTATAAAATCTTGTAGAGGAGCTTTGCTTCAGACGTGGACTGATTTGTAAACATCTACATCTCGTTACAGTATTTGTACAAGATGAAGCAGCACTATGGTCAACAGAGGCTGCCGAGTGTTGTGTCATATGAAGAATTTGAAAAGGCTTTCTTGTCAAAATATTTGTTAACCTGTGCCCAGGAAATGCTCAGGAAACAAGTTTTTAATCCAGTGCCCTTCCATATGAGGAAATATTTTACACAAATACTTCGAAAAAAACTCTTAACTAAACACGATACTGGGCTGGAGTTACCTGACACTGAAATGTGGGGCAGATTCTTACAGCTAAATTACCACTAAATATTAGAGAACAATTAGTACATGTTCTTGCAGCAAACTTAGAACATTTTATGTCCATAATCAATTCGACTGACTTGATAAATGAAGATTCTAAAATAAATTATGTTAACTGCACCAGCAATCCATTCCATCAGGTAATGATTCTAACAGTCAAAGTAGAATGAACAGTTGCCACAACAGCTAATGAATAACTGTATGCGAGGAAATCAGAGTCTGACAAACCTAAATAAAAGGAGAAGACGTGACAGTAGGTATTTTGCTAGTGGAGGAATTCGGTGGCATAATAATTATCACAACTGGCAAATCCTAATTTAAGAAATCATGGTCAATGAGATGTAAACGACACTCAGAAGGGCAACAATCAAGTGCCAAACAGAGCTGCCAAAACGAATTGGCACAATCAAATTCCAACAGGTAGAATGGCTGAGGTGGTGATAGACAGTCGTCCAATTACACCAAATTCAACAGACTGAAATTAATCTCACTATACACTCCAGTGTCCATCATGGGATATGGCGAGGGCAACTGTTAACCTGTTGTTGTACGTGATGGAGCAGATGTTACATATGAATTGTTTACTGATCATAGAATGTGTAATAAGTAAAATGAGAATTCAGTTCAGGCTACTGTTAACACTGTAGTGCGACATGTACTTACTACCATCATACTAGATGCTGGAGCTGCTGGCTCTTTTATATCCAGCAACTTATTCAGCAGAGTTAATGAGATTTTTAAAGTATCTAACTTGCCAGTTGAGAACTGTAAAATTATTGTTGCAATCAATTCTATGTCATGTAATGTCACGGTGCAAAGACAAGTGCCTGTGATCTTAGGAAATGTAGACATTACGTTTACATTCCTAATTTCAGTAAGTTTAATCATGAACTGCATCACTGGTACTGAATTTTTACGATACAGGGACATCAAATTAGACCCTTCTAATGCTAAGTGTTACCTGTGTATTAATGGAAAGAATATTATTATAGACTTATTCAAAACAAAAGTCAAATGTGGCAAGTGCTGTCAAGTTCTAATGATCAACGTTTTAAAACAAAAGTGTTCCATATTAGCAGTCAGTAATCTTATTGCATAGATATGAATCTAGTGAAGATCATACTAGCAGAAAAGCATCAGAATCAAAATTTCTTAATTTGCAGCAACAAGCCCAACTAATAAAATCATTATTAAAGTATGCAGATGTGCTTTCAGAATAACAGGAATCATTAAAGATTATGAACATCGTATGGAGGTAATTCCTAACAATACCTATCATACATCGTACACTAACCTGTGGTCCAAGTGAGAAACTATTACTAAAGAAATAAGTAAAATGTTATCCTAGAAGACCACTGAGCCACCATTGCCACCATATTGTAGTCTGCTATTGTCAGTGGATAATCTTGGTGTTAATATCTGCTAGAGTAATTAATCAAATTATTGTTCCTGTCCATAGTAGGAGTGGGAAACTGGATGAATTGGTACAGAAACTTAATGGTTTAAAATTTTTGACAAGAATTGATTTTAGGTCCTCCTGTTGGCAGGTCACTACAACAGAGGAATTTAGGAGGTACATTGGGTTCATATTTGCAGGTAGAGGTTACCAATTTCGTATCCTTCATAACTGCTCTAGACACTATACTAACAGCTGAACTATTAGATAACTCTGTATGTCAATGATTTACTTGTCACAAAAGCCACCTGGAAGGAATACATGGAAAGTGTATTAGAGAAGTTTTTAGAGTAAAACATCACAGAAAATCTTTAAGAATCGGAATCTAATAAGGAAAACATCATATTTCTTGGACATGTAATTTCACCTATAGGAATAATATGCGATAGTGACAAAACCAGTTTAATAAAAAAAATCCTGCACCAAGTACCATAATGCATTCATAAGTTTAGCCATGTTTTATAGACATTCTGTGTCTGATCAATTATTAAATGATGAAGCACACATGAATTAATTGAGAAAAAATGTACACCACTTTTGCTTGGAAGATTGGCAAATAGAATTTGGTTTTATTGAGTAACCTTAGTGAAAACTCAACTATTACACTAGTCTGATATGTCTAAGGACTTCCATCTTGTGACAGATGCTTCCTGCTGTGTCCAGCGAGCTTGTTTACTCAAAATCTATGAAGATGAACCCAAACGTTACAGCTTTGTCACAGAATTTGCCAGCTCTATTCTTTCTGAGTATGAAAGATCACATTCTACCACTAACTTAGAGACTTCTAGCATTCCTTGATAATATCTACTGTAATCATATTAGAGGTTTTAGTGATAATCGGACTCTGGGTTTTCTTTTCAGCTGCAAGTTCATACATTCCCACTTGGATCATTGGTCTTGACTTTTACATGAACATTCCTTCGAAATAATTCGTGTTAGTGGTAAAAGTAATGAGGTAGCAGATGCCTTGTTGTACCTTCCCTTGGGTTTCCAGGATTTTTCAGAATTAACTGAACTGACTTCAGATTATAGAATCTTTCTTATAAAGAACAAAGCTTAAAGGCAAAACTGCATATAGATGTGCATATGTATGGAGACTCTTGCTTTCCAAATTTATTCACATGAATGAAGCAACTTTTGAGGTCGTGAATAATCTGTTAGAAAACCAAACAATCAAACAAGTGCTGTCAGATGGTACGACATTCAAAACTGAAAGCTAAACTTCTATAAATCATGTAACTTAGTATCTCTTGCCCTCTGCCTCAAGCTCAGTGTGGATTCAATCGGTCACTCTTCAAAATATCATTTCTAAATACATCAGATTGTGTGCAATGAAAACTTACACAACAGTACACATTATTAGAAGAATAACAAACGACTGTATACCATGAAATAGTAAGCCTTACACATTTCTGTCGGACAACGTTATCTTCTTAACTTTACTAGTGCAAAGTGGAGCATATTCCTTGTGGAAACAGAAATTTAAGCAGATTTTAATTCCAAAGGTTCGTAGAAGAACAAACCCTATGGAAAGAGTTTTTACAGGATTAAGTCAATTCATTCGTACTTACCCTGTCAATCAGCAAACACACTGAACTGAGTAACTTGGGCCTTTCGAGTAAATAGCCAGTAATGTATCACATACCTCTACTCAGTATACACTACCTGAATCAGTGCTTTGGAAACCAGAAAGGCATGAGTGAATAGCCCCACTTACCCAAATCCTGACGAAGGACAGCTCCTGGGAAGAGAAATTAAAACAAACATAGATTACCTTAACAGTAAATGCTCGCCGAAGGAAAGAATAACGTGATAAAAAGTTAACACGTGTCCAAGAACTTCATGTGGGGGATAAAATCACTTTGAAGGCACACCCAACGCCATCCACTTTAAAGAAGAAAAATCTAAAATGTCAACTGATTTTTCACATCTATTTAAAATAATTAGGATACTGCATGAAGGGAGCTACCTATTTTCCTACCCTGAGTGAAGCAAGGTAAGAGACTATACCCTCAAGAGGACTGAAAGGATTACACACAGTCACTTTAATTTTTCAACACTTACTGTTTCGTGTAAATGCATAGAAGCTCTGAGGTATATGTAACTAATTGATTTATAGACACTGAAACAAAGTTTAAGTACATTATTTATATCAAAGTACAGGGGTATCACTAGGCTGCAGTAATTAATGTGACCTGTACTCATCTACATACTATGCATAATATATGAGTGTTGCATAGTTATTTAGTATGTAGTTCAAAGAATACCCAGAAACAGAAATTGTCTTCTGTCAATTAAGTAACTGTCATAAACATAGTTAAGCTATGAAACAGGGTAAGTGAGTGACCAGCTAATCGTCCCCATGTCTGCTGTATTTATATGTTAGTACGTTATCACATAGAATAAAACTCTTTTAAAGTAGAAACACGACTGCACTATCGAATTCTAACTATGGTATTCCGCCCAGTCGTTACAACCTTGCCACATGCAGACAGTTGTTACCTGTACTAACTTTTTTAGTACGGAATCACCATACACACTGGGTTCAAGAGCGTGCTTGGTGACGCTGGAAAATCCCCTATAATTAGGAAGTCTGACAATGAATTCGCAAACCAAATGAAATTAATCGTGACAAACATGAAGACATAACAACTTTTCAAAAGCGTTCATCCATTACAAAAAAAAGACCTAGGGTACCTTACAAAACAATTTACCCTCCAAAATACTACACTCACAACACTTCAATACGCCCTATTATCTATGTTGTCTTAGGTGGACAATAACGTTGGTTTACCGATACCTCGCTCGACGTTTAAGTTCAAATGGTTCAAACGGATCTGAGCACTATGGGACTTAACTTCTGAGGTCATCAGGCCCCTAGAACTCAGAACTACTTAAACCTAACTAACCTAAGGACATCACGCACATCCATGCCTAAGGCAGGATTCGAACCTGCCACCGTAGTGGTCGAGCGGTTCCAGACTGTAGCGCCTAGAACCGCTCGGCCACCCAGGCGAGCTACTTTTAAGTACTATGGGCACACACGGTACATTGTTAGCATGGAAACGAGGGAATGAGAAGAAAATACGTAACACAACTCCAATGTCCAATAGAACTGAAGTCCACACACAAGCTAGTGACTCCCTAACCGAGAGCCGGAGCAAACGCGATATTTAACGTGCTTTATTGGCAACTGCTGTGGTCAGGAGTGGCGTATGATGATGATGGTGCGTCGACGCTGTGTGGACCTGTAAACCTCAGTATTATTTTGGCCTTGACTGTCTCAGCAGTCGGAAACTGCCCTGAGTTTTCGTGAGGCGAAAAACTGCGTTTTTCCTACCTAACCGATTGGCAATGTCTACTCCCTTTAGCTTAGCGAAATGTACACCTCTGTTCCCTTTTTCTGCAGAACGTAACTAACTCATGTCGAAATCTGTAATCTCCACTCCAGAGATGTTATAGGATTTTCAAACCCTGTGAATGCAAGTATTCACTAACAAGCACTTGTAGGCTGACAGAACAGGAAGTGTTCTCTCTATACACAGCCCTAGTCTGAAGAGACCTCTCTCCCCTTCTACCCATGGCCCCAGTCTGTATATCTTTTTTGTTCCCCCACCCGCACTATACCTTGTGTTCATTCCCCACCTCATGTCGTAGCTGTCAGTATCGATTGTGGTACTAATTGCGTCGTTTTTGGCCCAATGAAGCTTGAGAAGCGTATTGGGGGTGAAAACAATTTTTGTTCTGGCCTATAACATTCATATTTTCTCCTATACTCTCAGACTCCTCCCATACCGAGCTGTCCACTTGCACCCTCGTGCTCTCCGTGCCTTCATCACGCTTTATGGGAATATTTGTTAAAATTAGTGGTGCTTTCCACTGTGACCTGTTTTCTGTTTTGAAGAAAAGAAACATAGCGACAACTTTTACTGTAGTTTTCAAAGGCCTTCCGTTGTGATTCTAAAAGCGTTCCTTTCTTAGAAGCTTTCCCAGACACCAAGAGTGGTCTTTCTATATGTGTTCCATCCAGTCATCCCTGCCAAGCTGTTTATTTTGTGCGGCTCAACATTTTTCATAAATGCAAATTCCATGTATTGGTCCTCTATGACTAGTAATGCAGACCCCCGTAATGCTAAGATCTTTCTTTCTATTCCACGCAGGTGTGAGTCAGAGAGGCTCGCTTAATGGCTTATTGTTAGTTAATGGTGCCTGCCTCCCCGCTGCGAAAGACCAGCTCTACATGGCCCCTCTCGGAATGCATTCTGTGTTCTACTTCTCTCGATTTCTGGGAACTCCCTGCGTCCACATCAGTTCAAAGTGATTCCGATAGTAAATGACTACTAACACGCAAATTAGAGAATCATGTTCGCCACATATGAAAGGTTACTCTCCATACTATGAAAATTAGTATCAGTTTACTTGAAGTAGGGCATGTGTGGTATCAAACTCCTCAGCTCGCTGAGTAGATTAGGTTTCTGTATTTAAAATAGTATGTTAAAGGGCAACATTGACAGCCACCTTACAGTACTATTAGCTAGCGTATCTATGTTGATAGCTATCAGTTTTTTATGGAAATGTGGATATCAACGTTATTATGAAGAGATAGTCAGTGAAATGCACAAATCAACAGCATATTATGTATTCAATTAGAAACGACAAGTAAATGTCTAGACAAAGGACAGCTTTTTACTAAATAAATTTTCGTACAATTTTTAGAGTCAAACTTACTTTCAGTAAGATCGTGGTTGACACTCGTTCAGATGTCAACGATGTGAAGACAAGAGACTGACTGTATACATTATACATGGTATAATATCTAGGCTTCATGCATAACCATTGGCACACACAAAGAGAAGTATTTATACTGTTATGATGGTCACAACTGGTGCAAAATGAATGTACAACCGTAATGCAGAATAAGTATAAACTTCAAGATTCTTCATCTTTGTATATACACTACTGGAAATTGAAATAAGAACACCGTGAATTCATTGTCCCAGGAAGGGGAAACTTTATTGACACATTCCTGGGGTCAGATACATCACATGATCACACTGACAGAACCACAGGCACATAGACACAGGCAACAGAGCATGCACAATGTCTGCACTAGTACAGTGTATATCCACCTTTCGCAGCAATGCAGTCTGCTATTCTCCCATGGAGACTATCGTAGAGATGCTGGATGTAGTCCTGTGGAACGGCTTGCCATGCCATTTTCACCTGTCGCCTCAGTTGGACCAGCGTTCGTGCTGGACGTGCAGACCGCGTGAGACGACGCTTCATCCAGACCCAAACATGCTCAATGGGGGACAGATCCGGAGATCTTGCTGGCCAGGGTAGTTGACTTACACCTTCTAGAGCACGTTGGGTGGCACGGGATACATGCGGACGTGCATTGTCCTGTTGGAACAGCAAGTTCCCTTTCCGGTCTAGGAATGGTAGAACGATGGGTTCAATTACGGTTTGGATGTACCGTGCACTATTCAGTGTCCCCTTGAAGATCACCAGAGGTGTACGGCCAGTGTAGGAGATCGCTCCCCACACCACGATGCCGGGTGTTGGCCTTGTGTGCCTTGGTCGTATGCAGTCCTGATTGTGGCGCTCACCTGCACGGCGCCAAAGACGCATACGACCATCATTGGCACAAAGGCAGAAGCGACTCTCATCGCTGAAGACGACACGTCTCCATTCGTTCCTCCATTCACGCGTGTCGCGACACCACTGGAGGCGGGCTGCACGATGTTGGGGCGTGAGCGGAAGACGGCCTAACGGTGTGCGGGACCGTAGCCCAGCTTCATGGAGACGGTAGCGAATGGTCCTCGCCGATACCCCAGGAGCAACAGTGTCCCTAACTTGCTGGGAAGTGGCGGTGCAGTCCCCTACGGCACTGCGTAGGATCCTACGGTCTTGGCGTGCATCCGTGCGTCGCTGCGGTCTGGTCCCAGGTCGACGGGCACGTGCACCTTCCGCTGACCACTGGCGACAACATCGATGTACTGTGGAGACCTCACGCCCCACGTGTTGAGCAATTCGGCGGTACGTCCACCCGGCCTCCCGCATGCCCACTATACGCCCTCGCTCAAAGTCCGTCAACTGCACATACGGTTCACGTCCACGCTGTCGCGGCATGCTACCAGTGTTAAAGACTGCGGTGGAGCTCCGTATGCCACGGCAAACTGGCTGACACTGACGGCGGTGGTGCACAAATGCTGCGCAGCTAGCGCCATTCGACGGCCAACACCGCGGTTCCTGGTGTGTCCGCTGTGCCGTGCGTGTGATCATTGCTTGTACAGCCCTCTCGCAGCATCCGGAGCAAGTATGGTGGGTCTGACACACCGGTGTCAATGTGTTCTTTTTTCCATTTCCAGGAGTGTATGATAAACCACGCAATGCTTTGCAATTGCTAAATATGTGTGAGAATTTGATATACATGTTAATCTCCTTCTCCCACTCTCTCTGTCCATCGTCTCTTCCCCATCTCTTTGTCCATCCTTTCCTGTTCCATCCCCTCTCTGTCCATCTCCTCCTCCTCTCCTCTCTCACTGCCCACCTCCTCCTCTCACCAATTTCGCTCTATCTCCTTCATACTTGCCTCTTTGTCCATTTACCTCTCCCCCCACTCTCTGTTCATTCTCTCCCTCTCAGTCCATCTACTGTTCCTCTCTTTCTCTGACCTTGGGGTTTATTTATTGTTATTGCAAACCAAACATTGATTGTTAAATCGAGTCACTTAAAATGAGTGGTTAAATAAATTGGGATCATTAATATAAAGCTACAGGGAGGGTGGGAGACCTCTCCAGCTGTTTGATCTATGAGGGTAGCGCGTTCAGTGGCAGTATTTCTCATAGTTTTAATCTTGGAATTGGGTTTGAAGTATTCAGAGCACATTGCAGTATTCTAAAGAGAAGTAGATAAGTCATAAATGCAACTTAACTCTTTCCTCCTAAAATGACTGCAATGTGGATGGCACATTGTTGTGTACATAATTTTTGTTCAAAATGATATGTAAGTGGAAGGATAAAATCTGGAAGAAACAGTTTATCAAATGGTTTATATACCCCGAAATTTAGGTGAAAACCGACTGAGTGAAAGAAAATAAAACAGCAGATTTTCAGAGCACACATTTTTCTTTCCCACAGTCAGTTTTAACAGAAAATCTGTACACTGTTGTATTTCACTTTTTGCTAACAATGGTTCCACTTTACTTACTATATATACCACACATGTTAAAGAAATAGTTAGCCTAAGACCAGCCAAACATAATTACAGTATAATGTAAACATTTGAATTAAATCAGTCAAGCACTTTTCAAGACTTTTGCTAACCAACTCTTTATGTATTGCACATATTTATATATGTTTTATATATACGGGATATTCAAGAAACATAGAGCCAAAGTTTGTCCAAGTTTTTGTTAGAACATCATGTACAATTTTCGGATAAATTGGCGAAGAACTTTCAGATATTTTTGCAAACGATATTTCCACATTATGTAGTACATGTAGGTTCATAAACCGTACATATTTAAGAAGAATGTTGCCCATGTTTGTTGAAAGTTTGTTGGAGTAGAATGTAAAAACAGGCAAAAAATTCGGTCAAAACACTATAGCAATAATTTCATAAATGTTTGCATTCTACCCCAAAATACTTTCAGACAAATACATATACAACCTATGTCTATCCAAACGTTTATTAGAGTGTCATGTTGAAATCTGAAGTAAACTGTCAAGAAATATATATATATATATATATATATATATATATATATATATATATATATATATATATATATATATGTGTGTGTGTGTGTGTGTGTGTGTGTGTGTGTAGGAAAATGAAAATATTTTGAAATACATTTATTGAAGTACTTTTTGAGCATTTTCCTAGCAACATTAAACTATGACCTATTTTTACATAGTGGTATAGACATAGATTTTTACAAATCATATATATTTGACAATGTGTGGCATACATTCATTCGAATGTTTATTAGGTTGTCACTAAAAACTATTTCTAGTTTCTTCTTTATGTAGTATATATTTCTATACCATATATATTAAAAGTGTGTAACCTATATCTGTATGAAAGTGTATTAAAGTCTCATGAAAAAAATTGAAGGAAATCAGTTAAAAACGATTGGAGAGTTTTGTTAATAACACTTTTCTGTTATACAGAGAAGTAGTTTATTCTGTCTTTACCTCTATTAGAGTATTGTGTAAAAACTTAAAGTAACTTTTTCAAATACTTTCAATGATTTTTATTAAAAACCTTCGCTGTTTAACAGTGTATATATATTTATATACCAGATATGTTAAAATTATGTGCAGCCAATGTCTGTCTGAACATTCATTAAAGTAGCATATAAATTTGCAGTAAATCAATCTCGAACATTTAGAGGATTTTGATAAAAACGTTAACTTACAACTAGCCTTCAGAACATATATTAGCATGTAAAACTCTGAAACAAAGTGGTCAAACAGTTTCTGAGATTTTTGGTAACAACATCAAACAACGACTTGCCTATATGTAATAGTATAGATAAATGTATGGTAACTTGCAACTGTAGTGTTAGAACTATTTCCAAGTTCTTATGTGTGGATGTTCATTGACCTAATGGTATTAATATTAGATCAATATTGGCTTTGAATTATCTGCTTTAGAACTGACATTTGTTTGCAGCTAGCAACTGTTTATTTCACTCAGTTTTCGATATTACAATTGGCTTTTACTTTCCTGTTCTGTGAGTTCTGCTTCTCGTATTCTGATGTGGGTGTAGTATATGCAGATAATTATACTTTTCAAAATAAACAATTATGTCATACACCATCACTAAGGATAATAAGTTCATGACAGTGTACTTATGTATAGTTACGTCAAATGGCACCCTGTTATATATCTATAAGATCGTTGATGATTAAAGTTCTTGTTTCCTACAAATGTGTAAATGCAGTGGAAATAATTTTGATTATACTTCTTACCTTTAGTCACTACTATCTGTGGGGACGATAATTAAATATCTGTTTTCATAATATGTGAAGTGTAAGACTGTGGTAGTATGAACACTATGTGTATCTGCTTACGTTTAAGCTTTGCAAAATGAACAGTTAAAGACACTCGTGTGAGTGATGCTCGCAAGTGCTGACAAGGACAGCAAGTATAGTGCATAAATAAGTAAACTGTGAGTTCTCGTTCATGACAATGTATTCACATGCTTGATCCAGTCAAGAGACCTCAACTCCAGATGAGTTAGATGAACTATTTTATGTAAGCTACGGCACTCAAGGTGACTGTCAGTGAACCATAAACAGCCGTTATGGCTCTCTGTGAGCCACAATAGGTGTGGTTTACTTGCTGTCGAAGTGTAAAGCTGAGGGCGTAATCGTTATTGACTTAAGCTGTGCAGTGCCAATTTTTAAACTTATCCATACTGGTGCACGTAGTGGACATTGACACATAAAAAATTTGCCTCTGAAACATACTACTGGTCGTGAATAACAGACAATAATTAAATCAATAAACAATATATATATATATATATATATATATATATATATATATATATATATATATATATATATGTGTGTGTGTGTGTGTGTGTAGGATGGTGGCCAGTGAACAGAACTGCAAGCTTAAAAGACAAGAAGATGGATCGCCAAGGAGACGACAGATCTATTTAATGGATTCAAATGATTAACAATTTCTTTATGTTCTTATGTAAATTTTATGTGTGTGTTCACATGGTTTTCATTTTAGAACAGGGTAATGTATGTCTCATGTTATTTGTTATTGATAAAAATGGATAACTGTTTCATGTAATTCCTATCTGGCGACCAGCCTGACATCTCCCTGAAATGAAACTAATCTATCCTGAAGTCCGTGACCATCTATCACTTAACTGGCCATTCTGTCCGAATATCTACCCTTCCATAACGGTTTCAGTAACCTGGGCTCCAGTTCATCTCATTTCAACTTGGAAGACCATACGTCGACAGCTACCATCCAAAACGTCCATCATACTTCTCAAACTGATTGTCTAAACATACAAGCTAACATACACTCCTGGAAATTGAAATAAGAACACCGTGAATTCATTGTCCCAGGAAGGGGAAACTTTATTGACACATTCCTGGGGTCAGATACATCACATGATCACACTGACAGAACCACAGGCACATAGACACAGGCAACAGAGCATGCACAATGTCGGCACTAGTACAGTGTATATCCACCTTTCGCAGCAATGCAGGCTGCTATTCTCCCATGGAGACGATCGTAGAGATGCTGGATGTAGTCCTGTGGAACGGCTTGCCATGCCATTTCCACCTGGCGGCTCAGTTGGACCAGCGTTCGTGCTGGACGTGCAGACCGCGTGAGACGACGCTTCATCCAGTCCCAAACATGCTCAATGGAGGACAGAGCCGGAGATCTTTCTGGCCAGGGTAGTTGACTTACACCTTCTAGAGCACGTTGGGTGGCACGGGATACATGCAGACGTGCATTGTCCTGTTGGAACAGCAAGTTCCCTTGCCGATCTAGGAATGGTAGAACGATGGGTTCGATGACGGTTTGGATGTACCGTGCACTATTCAGTGTCCCCTCGACGATCACCAGAGGTGTACGGCCAGTGTAGGAGATCGCTCCCCACACCTTGATGCCGGGTGTTGGCCCTGTGTGCCAAGGTCGTATGCAGTCCTGATTGTGGCGCTCACCTGCACGGCGCCAAAGACGCATACGACCATCATTGGCACCAAGGCAGAAGCGACTCTCATCGCTGAAGACGACACGTCTCCATTCCTCCCTCCAATCACGCCTGTCGCTACATCACTGGAGGCGGGCTGCATGATGTTGGGGCGTGAGCGGATGACGGCCTAACGGTGTGCGGGACCGTAGCCCAGCTTCATGGAGACGGTTGCGAATGGTCCTCGCCGATAGCGAATGGTCCTCGCCGATACCCCAGGAGCAACAGTGTCCCTAATTTGCTGGGAAGTGGCTGTGCGGTCCCCTACGGCACTGCGTAGGATCCTACGATCTTGGCGTGCATCCGTGCGTCGCTGCGGTCCGATCCCAGGTCGACGGGCACGTGCACCTTCCGCCGACCACTGGTGACAACATCGATGTACTGTGGAGACCTCACGCCCCACGTGTTGAGCAATTCGGCGGTACGTCCACCCGGCCTCCCGCATGCCCACTATACGCCCTCGCTCAAAGTCCGTCAACTGCACATACGGTTCACGTCCACGCTGTCGCGGCATGCTACCAGTGTTAAAGACTGCGATGGAGCTCCGTATGCCACGGCAAACTGGCTGACACTGACGGCGGCGGTGCACAAATGCTGCGCAGCTAGCGCCATTCGACGGCCAACACCGCGGTTCCTGGTGTTCCGCTGTGCCGTGCGTGTGATCATTGCTTGTACAGCCCTCTCGCAGTGTCCGGAGCAAGTATGGTGGGTCTGACACACCGGTGTCAATGTGTTCTTTTTTCCATTTCTAGGAGTGTATATACGATAATAAAACTACGTAATTCTTATAAAAAATGGAACTCGTCTTTTCTACAAATCAAGGAAATATTTTCGCCTTGCGTTACATGTGTGCATACCGTTTTTGTAGAAACTATTATATAAAAAACTTTACAGAATATTCTTATCTGTTCTCAGACAAAACACGATGAATGGAACTGTGTTTACCGCTCATAGACAAAATTGAAAATTTGTCGAATGCTATACATGCCGAAAGCTCTGTACTTTCACTAATTTTGTTTCAAGCATATGGCAGTTATCTAAGAGCCATATACTTGTATTCGATCGCGAAGAACTTAAATTCATGATCAATTGTAAGTAAATTAAGTTCCAAACTTCATGTGACCTGCACATCCTGTTCCGTAATACTTATACACGTGAATTACGTTGAAATATGAAGGCTTGTTATCGATTTTTACCTCACGTTTCCCGAGGACTACAACTAAATAGAGAGACAAATATGTTAAATATGATTTCAAGCACAAATAAAGTAATCCAGACTTTAACCATACGCTGTGAGCTCTAATTACCTGTCCGTGTATGGTCTACCATGTTGCAGTGGAGTAAACTCGTCTCCAGGGGGGAAGGAAATGCCGATCGTCGGCGACATAATCCGTTGCAGAAAGGATATTCGGACAGCCACGGGATTCAGGATGGGATGGTTTCATTTGAAGGAGACGTCAGGCAGCTCGTCAGATACAGGGTATGTAAAACATTGTGCTTCTACATCAATAGAAGATAATGTAGGATTTACATTAGGTTTTCCTGAAATAAAAATAATATTAACACTCACGTAAGAATATAAACAATTAGTTAATCATTTGAATACATTAACTAGATCTGTGACTTTATTAAACACCCGTTTTTCTTTTCTTTTAGTCCTTCAGGTCTGTTCAACATCCATCCACCAGTATTATTTGTATATTGATTTAATTATTGTCTTTTATTCACAGCCTATAGTATATTCCGCAGGCAACTTTTATAAATGTCCACTACAAGCACCAGATGTATGTATCTGTAGCGCTACGTTTAAAAATTTTCACTGCGCAGTTTAAGTCAGTAATGGTTACACACCCAGCGATCAACTTCGACTGTCAACCCACAGCCCACAGTACTGTACCCACAGCGACTCCAGACATAATGGCTGTTTGCTGTCCACTCACAGTGTACTCGCGTGAACTTGCTTATACAGGGTGGTCCACTGATCGTGACCGGGCCAAATATCCACGAAATAAGCGTCAATCGAAAAAACTACAAGGAACGAAACTTGTCTAGGTTGAGGGGGGAAACCATCAACAGCGATTTTTTAAATAGGAACCCCCATTTTTTATTACATATCCGTGTAGTACGTACAGAAATATGAATGTTTTAGTTGGACCAGTTTTTCGCTTTGTGATAGATGGCGCTGTAATAGTCACAAACGTACGGCTCACAATTTTAGACGAACAGGTAGGTTTTTTAAACTAAAATACAGAACGTAGGTACATTTGAACATTTTATTTCGGTTGTTCCATTGTGATATATGTGCCTTTGTAAACTTATCAGTTTTGAGAAACCATGCTGTTACAGCGTGATTACCTGTAAATACCACATTAATGCAATAAATGCTCAAAATGATGTCCGTCAACCCCAATACGTTTGGCAATACGTGTAACGACATTCCTCTCAACAGCGAGTAGTTCGCCGTCCGTAATGTTCGCACATCACTTGTACTGACAATGCGCTGACGCATGTCGTCACGCGATGTCGGTGGATCATGATAGCAAATATCCTTCAACTTTCCGCACAGAAAGAATTCCGGGGAAAGTGCGGGCCATGGAATGGTGCTTCGACGACCAATCCACCTGTCATGAAATATGCTATTCAATACGGCTTCAACCGCACGCGAGCCATGTCCCGGACATCCATCATGTTAGAAGTACATCGCCATTCTCTCATGCAGTGAAACATGTTGTAGTAACATCGGTAAAACATTACGTAGGGAATCAGCATACACTGTACCTTTTAGATTGCCATCGATAAAGTGGGGGCCAATTATCCTTCCTCCCATAATGCCATAATGCCGCACCATAAATTAACCCGCCAAGGTCGCTGATGTTCCACTTGCCGCAACCATCGTGGATTTTTCGTTGCCCAACATTGCATATTATGCCGGTCTACGGTACCGCTGCTGGTGAATGACTCTTCGTCGCTAAATAGAACGCGTGCAAAAAATCTGTTATCGTCCCGTAATTTCTCTTGTGCCCAGTGGCAGAACTGTACACGACGTTCAAAGTCGTCGCCATGCAATTCCTGGGTGCATAGAAATATGGTACGGGTGCAATCGATGTTGATGTAGCATTCACAACACCGACGTTTTTGAGATTCCCGATCCTCGCGCAATTTGTCTGCTACTGATGTGCAGATTAGCCGCGACAGCAGGTAAAACAGTTACTTGCGTATCATCATTTGTTGCATGTCGTGGTTAACGTTTCACATTTGGCTGAACACTTCCTGTTTCCTTAAATAACGTAACTATCGGGTGAACGGTCCGGTCACTTGGATGATGTCGTCCAGGATACCGAGACGCATACACAGCACACGCCCGTCCGGCATTTTGATCGCAACAGCCATACATCAACACGATATCGATCTATTACGCAACTGGTAACCGGTCTATTTTAGCACGGGTAATGTATCACGAAACAAATACCGTCCGCACTGGCGAAATGTTACGTGATACCAAGTACTTATACGTTTGTGACTATTACAGGGCCATCTATCACAAAGCGAAAAGTGGTGCAACTAAAACATTCATATTTCTTACGTACTACACGAATATGTAACAAAAATAGGGGTTCCTATTTAAAAAACCGCTGTTGATATCCGTTTGACCTATGGTAGCTCTACTGGGATTCGAACTCTGATATTCCCTTTCTTATGAATTTGTCCCTTCGTGAGGAGGCGGTTCCGTTGTTTGGTCATAATTCTAAAGCCCTCATGGTCAACATTAAAGGCCGGTGTCTGGTTGGAATCCTTGTCCGGTCCAAAAGTTTTCACTTTGTATTTTCAAGCTGTAACATGAGGATACCTAACTGCTAGTGGAAAGCAATTTTCATTATTTACGTCCCTTCTCTCAGTGTGAACAACAAGGATATGCAACACTTTCGACCCCCACTCAGACACAGAACTTTTCGTCATATCACAAGCTGAAACATGCCACCCCAGCTACTGCTGAAAAATAATTGGGTGAGTATCATCTCTTCGTGTGTAGTCAACGACGATATGTGTGCGGTCCGATTATCAGCCAGCACTGCACTCTTATCACGATATTTATAGTTCAGACATACACATATCTCGCTACTGATAAGAGAAATCTGTATTTAATGTTATTTCTTGCCTAAACTAGGTGGCTCATTTCAATACAAAATTTTTCCTCGTGTAATATCGATTTCAGATTTTCTAAGCGGTACTGGGTAAAAGTTACGTGTATTGCGTCTTTTTATGTCCAAGCGATAAAGACGATCACGGCTATGTTAGAATCTCGGTCATGGACGAAAATTATTGTACCTGGCATTGCGTATATGCTGAGTTTGTATCCATATGCAGAAAAAAGCAGTTCGCCATGCCATTTAAAGTCCAAACATGTGTACAACTAACTGCTGGGAGTAAGTTTGTTTTAAATGTCATTTTGTTCTAGGTAATAAGAGGATACGAGACTTTCGGACTGCAGATAGATATACACGTCATTGTGAATACGGTGAATCGTTATAGGTGGTGAGCTTACCGTAAGGTGCTTGATACTGTATATCGCGTTTTTTTTCTGGCTGGCCAGTTCATTGACCAGTTTACACAACACACGCCAAGCGAACAACTGTTCACGTATGGTTCTGAAGGATACCGCTTATTTTATTATAAATGTATCTCCAAGTTATGCTAAATGTTACTATCTTCACATATAGATAAGTATTATCTTCCCGCCCGGCCGGTTAGCTGTGCGGTCTAACGCACAGCTTTCCGGATTGGGAAGGAGCGCCTGGTCCCTGGCACAAATTCGCCCGGCGGACTTGTGTCGAGGTCCGGTGAGCCGGCCAGTCTGTGGATGGTTTTCAGGCGGTTGCGGGCTGGTTCCCCTTATTCCGCCTCGGCTACACTATGTCGACGATTGCTGCACAAACAAGTTCTCCACGTACGCGTACGCCACCATTACTCTACCACGCAGACATAGGGGCTACACTCGTCTGGTGTGAAACGTTCCCTGGAGGGGTCCATCGGGGGCCGAACCGCATAGTAACCCTGAAAGAGTGGTTCGGTGTGGGGCGGCAGAGGGGTGCAGTGGACTATGATACTCATCGTGGGATTGTGGACCACTGCGACCGCAGCGGGGACGGAGCCTCTCCGTCGTTTCTAGGCCCCAGGCTGACGTACAATACAATAAAATACAATTATCTTGTCAAAAATCTGCAAATCCTGAGCTATACCCTAATTTTTATATACGACATTAATGAATTTACTCATGGCCCTACTATTTCCTTTCCCTGCAATTCATTTCAGAACTCAGTGTAATCATCAGATCACAGGCCCTCATTTATGAAGAGATCTAATCATTCCAGGCTGACCATTCTCAGTTTCTGGAAGAAGGATGTTAAGCTTGCCAGACAGTCGTGCCTGTGCAATATACACTACTGGCCATTAAAATTGCTACACCAAGAATAAATGCAGATGATAAACGGACGTTCTTTGGACACATATATTATACTAGAACTGACATGTGATTACATTTTCACGCAATTTGGGTGCATAGGTCCTGAGAAATCAGTACCCAGAACAACCACCTCTGGCCGTAATAACGGCCTTGATACGCCTGGGCATTGAGTCAAACACAGCTTGGATGGCGTGCACGGATACAGCTGGCCATGCAGCTTCAAAACGATACCACAATTCATCAAGAGTAGTGACTGGCATACTGTGACGAGCCAATTGCTCGGCCACTGTTGACAAGACATATTCAATTGATGAGGGATCTGGCGAATGTGCTGACCAGGGCAGCTGTCGAACATTTTCTGTATCCAGAAAGGCCCATACAGGACCTGCAACATGCGGTCGTGCATTATACAGCTGAAATGTAGGGTTTCGCAGGGATCGAATGAAGGATAGAGCCACGGGTAGTAACACATCTGAAACGTAACGTCCACTGTTCAAAGTGTCGTCAGTGCGAACAAGAGGTGATCGAGACGTGTTACCAATGGCACCCCATACCATCACGCCGGGTGATACGCCAGTATGGCGAAGACGAATTCACGCTTCCAATGTGCGTTCACTGCGATGTCGCCAAACACTGATGTGACCATCACGGTGCGATAAACAGAATCTGGATTCAGCTGAAAAAAATAACGTTTTGCCATTCGTGCGCCGAGGTTCGTCGTCGAGTACACCATCGCAGGCGCTCCTGTGTGTGATGCAGCGTCAAGGGTAACCGCAGCCATGGTCTTGGAGCTGACAGTCTATGCTGCTGCAAACGTCGTCGAACTGTTGGTGAAGATGGTTATTGTCTTTCAAACGTCCCCATCTGTTGACTCAGTGATCGAGACGTGGCTGCACGATCCGTTACAGCCATGATGATAAGATGCCTGCCATCTCGACTGCTAGTGATACGAGGCCGTTGGGATCCAGCACGGCGTTCCGTATTACTCTCCTGAACCCAGCGATTCCATATTCTGTCGCAATACGATAATCGCGTAGGCAACAATGCGACCTTTATCAAAGTCGGAAACGTGATGGTACGCATTTCTCCTCCTTACACGAGCCATCACAACAACGTTCCCCCAGGCAACGCCCGTCAACTGCTGTTTGTGTATGAGAAATCGGTTGGAAAACTCCATCTTGTCAGCACGTTGTAGGTGTCGCCATCGGCGCCAATCTTGTGTGAATGTTCTGAAAAGCTAATCGTTTGCATACCACAGCACCTTCTTCCTGTCGGTTAAATTTCGCGTCTGGAGCACGTCATCTTCGTGGTGTAGCAATTTTAATGGCCAGTAGTGTATAGTTTTTTTTTTCCTCTCGCTGAAAGAACTTGGCGACCTTCTGCCGTCAGGGCAGTTAAAGTCTTGCCTCCAGTAAACACATGCACCAGCCGCTCTGATCGTACCGTCCCAGCCTTTAACATGAGAATGCCTGTAGTTTTATGACCGTCCCACCATTTTCACAACAGCTCAGATTACAGCAGTCTCCCCTAAATGCCTTCCACCACCCCCTATATACCATCTGGACGCCTTTGTGACAGACTGTCATCTGGCGCAGGTAGAGTGTTTTGCGAGCTGTCGCCCTCCTGCTCCGACCCTCGATGGGAAGAGTGAATTGCCCCGGCCTGTGGTCCATCTGCGGGTACAGTTGCCAGAGTGCTGCTTTCTGAATCACTTGCAGAGCCACACAGCATTTATGGCCCGCAATCAATCTTTCTGCCTGTTCTCCGTCGCCGCCACTACGGCCCCTCGAGTCCAAACTCCCTACAGGCAACAGAGGCAGTTATAAGAACATTCGGCTCACAATTTCCTAACGTAAAAAGCCATAAGCCACACATCCCAAATATGATATTGGGGAGCACGGATATTATGACAAAAATATGAATTTTAATGTGATCTACAGAGTAGTTAAAGTGAGGGAGTGGCTTGTCACCTCTCGCTACCTCCCTGTTATCGAATATTTCTGCATGGGGGTTCGTGTGACATGGAGCAGAAGAAACTATAACACACTAACTTGGCCTTCCTGACCTCACTTACGTTTCTGACAAACTCATCAGCCCTCCTTTGAATTTCCTTAACTTGTTTCATTACTTTGTCCTGTCTCTTTCCTCCCTGTCTTGTCGCTTCTGAATTTCCCTGATCTCATTAATGAGGATCTTCGGTCTTTGGTCTTCCTTCGCTGTCTCTTTTCTTCTCTTTCCTGCGCCTGTTTTCCTCCTCATATCGTCTTTTCTCTGCCTCCTGCATAAATTGAATGATCGATTCTAACTGTGCACTTCCAGTAAAGTCCACATGGCTAGGCGCTTGCGACTAAAGTACTCCATGACGCATTCGCCGCGAAATCTGACTGTTACTTTCCCTGGCTGTATCTCTTTCCGTAGTTACTGAACCTACGTGGCCTGCCACCTCGGCATCATTTTCGCTTTCGTTTCTTGAGTGAATTGAACTCGGATTATTCTGCATTTGACATTTGTGCTTCGTTTGGAGAGTGATTGAAATGAGTTCGTTCCGCCTCCTATTTTGTTCAGCATCAATGACCGAATCGTGTTCCATTTTTTATGACAATAGTGCGCAGCCTTTCTCACGACACACACGAGCTTTGCTTCTCGTAAGCATTCGCATCAGTTGCTACTTCCACAAGCTTCCAACTCAAATGCATCACGCGCTACAACTCTACTGACATTGTTTTCCAATAACGCGCACATTTATGCCTAAGCCCATGAAACATAACCTACTCTAAAATGTGATATACATCCCCATTAGCAAATTTTCTCCACAAAAGCTTGCAAAATGCTGTTATCAACGACGCAACATCGGACAAGAAATGACACAGAAGTCACAGACAAGACAAAATCGAGAACTAAATAGATGACACAGACGTTACATACAATGAAATAAAATGACTACATCATACTACAAATTACAGAGATCCAACACATAGTGCCAAAACCGAGACTAAATGTCCTCAGTGCACCGTAGACTCACTTAAAAAAAAGGCAGAAAATCGTCTATTCCGCAACTTAACTAACTGCCTCACGAAAGTGTCAGGAATCGCGATCCTGGCCAAGAGTCGCCAGTTGCAAGCGGTCGCTTGCTTTATCACAAACATATGTCCAAGTGATGCTAAATGTTGTTATCTTTATCTACAGAAAAGTATTATATTCTCAACAATCTTCAGATAGTGAGATGCACCTGAGCTGTGTGACTGTTCAAATGACGTGCTAGAAAAACAAAAATTGCAATTTAACCACAGCTACTCAAAGGAGATAGGAAACTAGGGATCGTTGGTGATGGACAAACTTATGATTGGCACATAATTTTAATTTCCACTAAAGAACAAATTTCGTTATTATGGACTTACAAAATTGGATAACATAAAATTTAATTCTGTCCTTTGCCCTCTTAAGAGAATATACAACTAACTTAAATGGTCTACGCTGAATTAATATAACAAACAATATTTTAAAGATAATAATTAGATCTTATTGCAAAAGGATCACAGACAGTCGGCGCAATAAGCACACTGTTAAGTTCATTGCTTACGTAACCAAAATTTAAGCAACATTAATGATTAACTTTGAGTTACTTATAAAAGGATCTCTTCCGTCCCGGCGGACAGGCCGGATACTTAACTAAAGAATAGGAGCATCTGCCCCACATGCCAGACTATTTCTGCAACAGCAAGTAATTCACGCAGCAGGCAAATTCAACTGGTTATTCAGCCTTTTGAAGAACATGCAGGGCTTATTAACTACGCGACTACCTGCAACATAACCGACAACCCAACAAACATTTACCGAATAAAACAACAATTAAAATTACACTGTCTTACAAAGCTCTGCCCTCATATTAAAAGAAAGTCTAAAACCAAAACTTGACGAAGAGTACAATAATTAACATATTCCATCAAATTAACACTGCAAGGAACCTTTAAGACAAGCAGTAAACAACCCTTGGAAGCCTTAGACTTCTCAAGTTCAGTACAACGCAATCTTATTCAGAACCATCCTTAGCGGATCTCCGGCAGGTACAACATGCCACCATAAGTTTCACAAATCTTCACAAGTTAACAGCACCATATGTATCATACGTAACTTAATGCTTCCAGTTACGGGATGAGAAGATGCTCAACCTGAGATGACGGACCCGCCACCGTTGAGCACTCAAACGCGTCGACTAATCAGCACCGTACACTCGGCCCGCGGCGAAACGGCAAGGACGGCGAGAATGGGGTCCAGACACAGCGGATAGAGACGAGGGCCTGTCTTCACGACATGTTGGCTCGTTGAACGCCGACCAGGGAGAGAGGTCGGCCACACGCCAAGCAGGAAAACCAAAGGCGGAAGACCAGAACGAGTGTCGATATCAGCGACTTAATGGAACATGACTAGCGCCAGTCGCCTCGGCTCAACATCATTATTTTTATATATAGAATAACTAAATTTACTCATGGCACCTTTGTTGCCTTTGTCTGCGGTCACTTTCAGAACACAAATTAATCATCAAAGTAACTAATTTAGTAACATTGCATTTCGAATTGCTGGTGTATCCACGTATTACCACAATAAAATAAAAACAGCAATGGCTGGGGAAGTATGAAGGAGAAGAGTGGCGTATTTAAGTTTAAAAATAATGACAAGTTTTTATCGAGTTGATAAATCTTACAAAAAAAATGACAAACAAGTATCTCGAAAGAATTGGTCCTTGATTGGCAAAGCATTCATTGGGGTGGAAATTACACAAGTTCTCCCCTGAATCAATCTGTTTTACAACGCAATCATATTTGGTTTATGTGAATCCACTGTGTGGCCACATTCTACTCAAATGGAACCACCTACGACCAGGTACACCACTAACTATGGTTTACAGAGAACAGGGAGCCGTTAATATCATTTAACAACCCTATGCCAGTGCAGCAATGTTTTACCACTTCATTGTGATTCGGATGGCAGCAAAAAACGGCACGATGCGGGCGAGGGGCCGAGCGTGGTGACAGCTGTAATATTCTCAGCAGATTCCAGTTTGAGATGCTCCCGTTCACTGGGCTGGCCAACCAATTTGACTCACGGGCACGACGGAGCATGCTGGAATTGTCAAACTTCAGAGGACCGACTCATGATGAATAAGTTCACGATTGTGACACACGATATGTCCAAGATGGTATGCAGTTCCAGTGTCACTACAGTTGGAAATTGCCACTGGCTCTTTCTCCACCACAAGTTGCAGTCACAAGACTCGCCCACTAGGGAAAGTTCTGAAGTTCCCCACCAGGGGAGGACCAGAAAATGAAGAAGGTAAAGAATTACAGTCACTTTCCACCGAGCCTCGTATAGGAACTGAATTAACAGCAAAACTCCGCCTCCGAGTTGTACAGACTAATCGAACTATCCTGCACTCATTCAATCTCTCCTCTTGACTGTTCTGCTGGCCTGATAGCCAATAGAGACACATCACCAGGGTTCCCACACGGGTGGAGCAAGCTTCTGCTTTGCATATCCCGAGGGGACTCCCTCAGCGACCCAAAATATCTCTTGTGTGAAGAAAAGAAGGTTTGAGACTATGGAGACGTCGTTCTCACAGTTAGTATTGTCATATTTCGGCAAAAAGCTTCTATCTATATGGCACCATCGTCCCTCATTTATGAAGAGATCTAATCCTTCCAGGCTGACCATTTCCAATTTCTAATAGAAGGCTTCTTAGCTTCCCAGACAGTCGTGCCTGTCAACTATGCTTGCTTAAAGAAACTTGCGACTTCCTGGCTTCAGGCTAGTTACATTGGGTGCAAGTTGTCTTCTGGCTACACATGCAGTTATAAAAATATCTGCTCACAATTTCCTCATGTAAGAAGTCATAAGCCACACATACGAAATGTAGTATTGGGGAACACGGAGATCATGACCTAAGATATGAATATTAATTGACCGACACAGTAGTTAAAATGAGAGAGTGGCTTCCCAGCTTTCAGTTTTAAAAGCTGCTAGAGAAAAAATTATAAGAGAAATTTGGGACTCCAGATATTCTTGAAAAGTCTCATACTTTAAAAGAAATTGTTTTGAGATAGGGCGTCTCTTTGCAATAGGTCATCATGTTATGGTGTCCTAATAGAAATTATCCTCATTCAGTCAATATTAATTCAATGGCCAAGGAAATTTAAATGAAAGAAAGTATGTACACAAAAGTGAAAAAAGTCATGAGATACCTCCTAATGCAATATCTGACTTCCTTTTGCCCGGCATAGTCCAGCAACTCGACGTGCCATAGATTCAAAACGTCATTGGAAACCCACTGCAGAAATACCTAGCCAAGCTGCCTCTATAGTTGTCTACAATCGTAGAAATGTTGCCAGTACAGGATTCTGCACAGGAATGAGCTCTCGATTATGTCCCATAAATGTTCTGTGAGATTCAAGAAGCGCGGTCTGAGTGGCCACACCATTCGCTCAAAATGTCCGAAATGTTCTTCAAACCACTCGTGTGCAGTTTTGGACCGGTCACATGACGCAACGTCATCCAAATAAGTTTCATCGTTGTTGGGGAACACGAAACCCATGAATGCTGCATATGGTCTCCAAGTAGCCGAACAGAGTCATTTGCAGCCCACGATTAATCCATTCTATGAAAATACAGCCCCGACCATCATGGAGCCACCACCAGCTTGCACAGTGCCTTGTTAGCTGTCTGAGTCCATGGTTTTGTGGGATTTGCATCACACTCGAACCCTACCGTCAGCTCTTACCAACTGAAATCAGGACTCATCTGATCATGCCATGGTTTCCCAGTTATCTAGGGTCCAACCGACATGATCAGCAACCCAGGAGAGACGCTGCAGGTGATGTCGTGCTGCTAGCACAGGTACTCGCGTCGGTCGTCAGCTGCCATAGCCCATTAATGGCAGACTTCGCCACATTGCCCTAACAGAGACACTCACCGTACGTTCCACATTGATTTCTGCGGTTATTTCACTCCGTGCTGCTTGTCTAGTAGCACTGACTACTCTAAGCAAACGCCGCTGCTCTGATCGTTAAGTGAAGGCCGTTGGCCGCTACGCTGTCCACGATGAGAGGTAATCACTGACATTTGGTATTCTCCGCACATACTTCACGCTGTGGGCCTTGGAATATTGAATTCCCTAACGATTTCGGAAACGGAATGTCCCATGGCTCTTCTGTACCTCGAACTACCATTCGATGTTCAAAGTCTGTTAATTCTCTCGAGTGTACATAACCACAACGGAATCCTTTTCACATAAATCATCTGAGTACAAATGACATTTCCGAGTTCTCGCCCTTTATACCTCGTGTACGTGATACTACCACCATCCGTATATGTGGATATGACTTTTGACTCCTCAGTGTAATTTCCTTCGCATATAATTAAATCGAAATCATCTGAACATGATAACACGCAGGTACGTTGTCTATGAGCCAGATATATAAACTGCAAGTGCACCAAACTTCAGAGGGTCTGCAAAAAATTTAATAAATGAGATCTAATGGGAGAGTGATTCCGGTGACTGCTCTGTTTCCTTACTATAGATCATAACTACAGACCTCGTCATTTAATGAAATACATGTTCACGTCACATTCATGTGCTCACCGACGTCAATGTGCAGGAACCATTCACAGAATGCACACAACAGTACTAACAGAGGAGGGTATATGAAGCCTATTGGGGGGGGGGGGGTGTATGTGGGAACGGTGTAGTCGATGTCATAATGCGGAAATGCACCGATTTATCTGATGCCCAAACAGGCATGACCATTCGCTTTTGGGGCAAAGGTAGAAGCATTTCCAAAACGGCTTTCTTTAATCTGTTTATAAGACTATTCTCCTAACAGAAACAGTCCTGCCACAGCAAAAGCCACATATAACACTATCGGCTACTATTAAAACAGTAATATGCCGGTAATATTACCCCTCTAAAGAATTTTTATTTTGTGTGACCGTGACTGCGCGTAGTGGTAAGGGATCTGACTAATTTGCTTCTCTAAAGATTTCTATTGAAAGATGGCAGTAGCAAGGTAAATGGGAATCGAACAAACATTATAGCAGTAACCAAGGAAACTGTAATTACATAAAAAGAAACAGTCGCCTATCTAATTAGGCAAAGATGTACCCAGTGCTATTATGGTTCATAAGGTAAGTTAACTATTAGGATTGACTTTACTTGACACAGAACTCAAGTTTTGCTAACAATATACAAGACAGTAGCACATTTTAGCAAGTAAAGTACTAGTGATTTGTTTTACTTGAACTACACAGGAGAAGTATTAGTGAGTTTGCGCAACAACTGCCTCTCAATTACACTTCCAATCAGTACATTACAGTAGGAAGATAGCGATAAGTATAAGTAAATGATTATTAACGGTAAAGTACTACTAACTGGGACAAGATGTTCTTTTGTCAGCTTAATAATAGGAAATTATTACTACTGAAATAGTTATGAAGTAATTGTACCTTTTGTACTGATTATTGCTTTCATTCTGAAGATACATACACTTCCTTATATTATTTAGCTGAGGTGGAACATATGAAGCCAGTATCTAGTATAGTTTGAATATTTGGTGCTAGTTGCTTATTCTGGACTGCTATAACTGTAACATGTCATTTAAATTTGGGTCAACTATTAGCATGGGGACTCAGAAACTAATCTGTCGGTAGACTGAGATAGAGACTGAATCCTTTAATCACAACACAATATGGGAAATACTGTTAACTGCATAACACATGAAATTCAAACACTATTACATCAGTGATAAAAAATCTTTGATCTGAACACATTAAATCTTCTCTTAGGAAATGTACTTTGATAAAACTTTATCTCTTCATTTATGAAAACTACGTGAAGTATTTCAAATCATATGCTCACTAAATAATTACATATTTTACAACTTCACGAGGTTTACTAACTTTCATTAAGGAACATAATTGCTCTTCAATTCAGCAAAATGGGATACTTGGATTAGCATTTGGAGTAGGAACCTATCTAGGTAAATGACTAAGAATAAGATACGGTAGCTCAACACAAGGTTACAGAGCGAGGTGGCGCAGTGGTTAGCACACTGGCCTCGCAATCGGGAGGACAACTGTTCAAACCCTTGTCCGGCCATCTTGATTTAGGTTTCCCATTATTTTTCTAAATCGCTTCAGGCAAATACCGGAATGGTTCCATCCAAAGAGGACGGCCGGCTTTCTTCCCTATCCTTCCCTAATCCGATGGGACCAATGGCCTCGCTGTTTGGTCCCCTCCCCGCAACCAACCAACCAACACAAGACTTACAGAACACAAAATTATTACTCAAAACGACATCACGTAAGTGGCCCGTTCAGGTATACAGTAGCCAATTGATAATTTGGGCTAAAGGAGGTGGCAGCATCGATCTACTCTGGTATTCAAAAAAGGCGGCAAAAGTATCCATGGCTCTTCCTGTGCAACAAACTTTGAAAATTCTTTTCTTAGCTTCGAATTTTCATAGTACAGAGCTAACCAAGATATGCAATAAATAATAAGGGGAATTATTTTCACATCATAGACGTGCAGTTCACCTTGCCCTTATCAGTTCACAAGATGCATACCCTTTGCCTGCTAGCCACCGACTGACTCACGCCACTAAGGAACTTCGCAATACGACCGCCAGATCCACTTTTTCTATTCCCACCTAGTTAGTTGCGTTGCGGACGCACTTCCTTCCAAGTTTTACACGATTACTAACCTGCTTTCCCTATGTGTGAACCTGATTTACAGTTACAGTTTGAAATTTTGCATTCTTCTACAGCACATTATTTTTGACAGTACGTCCATAGATTAATTACAAATACATTAACTATCATAAATAATGAATACCCTGTTTCGACAATGTTTCCTGTTAGGGAAACATCAGTGAAAGATCTGTAAAATTTCGAACAGTGTGTGTTGAAAGAAATAATTTGGTAAATACATCACGACAGCATTCACTTTGCATTAATAACAATGCAAAAACAAAGAACATAATTTCACCTCGTCCATATGAATACAACATTAGTTCCATTTTACGTAACATTTCATCATAGAGAAGAAACACTGAGTTACTTAGAGTAGTGAATAGCTGTGGTTACACGCACTTGATAATGACAAATAAATAAAAGAATACTTAATACACAAATGCAAGGGATAAAATGTGATACAAACATTTATGTAAACATTATTTAAATTTTGTCCTTTATTTATGGTTATTTACTAGAAAGTTTAAGCAGATTGTTTATTTTGCTTTCAAGGACTTTTCAAATTTGTTATCATTTTCAAAAATACTTCTAAAGTTACTACTTTCAATTTGTGTGCCTCAAAATCAATAAGCAAAAATTATTACATCCACCAATAAGTGTTTTTAGCTGTGTTAATTTTTTATTCAGTTCAGCAAAGTAACACAACACCATTTACAATAACTGTACACTTCCTCACTGCGCCTCTTAATTTCAGACTTTTGATTTTATATAAAACGCCTACATAGATCTTTTAACATTTAGCAATTTGGGACTATTTGCGCTATCAAAATTGACTTTTACTAATTTCATAACTTTATCTTCGTTTTGATATCAAGTTATTACAAATCGGTTCAGTTTTCCTTTTCCCATTCACTACTTTCATGAGCCTTATTTGGAAAGTACCGTCTTTATTACTTTCTTCGTCACACAATTTATACCTTCTGCTAATCTAGATAAAGTGTTTGCTACATAGTTGTCAGTCCCTTTGATGTAACAAAATTTGTAATCGAACTGTCGACGGTACAGTTCGCACTGCCGGGGCAAGCAGTGTATTTCACACTAAATTATTCTGATGAAAGTTCTGTCCAAAATAACAATTTGACTTATTATGACTAAACTCAAAATAATAATCTTATGAGAAACACCCAGCCAACGCAACATTAATTGCTGCTACAGTAGTGAGGACTCAGGCAATGAACACCCAAGACAGAACTACGTTAGGAAAGATGGCAACAGGCCCGCTCTGCTGAGCTCTGGTTTTCACATACCTAAATTCCTTAATCTGCCGGTGCTGTGGACACGATCTGGCATACCGGAGGCAATGACTGGTCTGCTTCGACGTCCAGTCGTGGTGATGATAATTTCCTATGAACTTCTATGTTATAATAAATTTACATAACGATACATTTATGGTCTGTCATTTCAGACACTCTTATTTTAATTTTATAGTTATTAATATATGGCTATCATTATAACAAAATCTTGGTGCATCTAATCTAGACATGGAAATAATTTATCTTAATAATTGTGTAGAGACCGATATCACCACTGTACATGGTGTGTGACAACTGATTCTATGTACTGGATGAACAAGTAAATGTATGGGCCGCACTAATATTGCTATTACTTAAATAGATCGACAGTAGACATGCTCAAGAATTAACTACCATTTGCCAACGATCTACATTCTATGTCTTTTGAATAAATTATGTTATTATGCAGGTTGAAGTTTTACTGAGGTATAAAGAATATGCAAATGTTCTACGTTAGCTCACCCGTCATCCCTCCATCTTGGGTCTGTGGTTTGGTGACCTGAAAAATAACATCCCAACAGGCGAGCGCCAAACATTCCTACTTGTGGTGGAAAACCCTCCCCTCATAATATTAAGGATTTAGTTATAGCTAAATCCTAAAGTTTAACTTATCCTAGTATATGGTTCTTTTTTTTACAATACTCTTACGTAATTCCTGTTACGCTGAGATGTCTCGCTGCTCGCTGCTATTGACGACGGCAGTGATGTGCGCGCCGTACAACACGGCCTCCGAATTCTCTCTATGCCTCACTGAAACTCCAGAGACTGGGTTAGCCATGGCTACACAAGGGAATAAATTTATAGTTGCAACTTCTTTTTCTATGTGATGCTGTTTTAGCTATCAAAGCGCACCTTTCCAGAGGCACCAGAGGCAATGTAATATGACCAAGCCAGGACTGGTTCCTGTTGAGGATTCATTCGCCCACCACACGCCAGCTACACAGTATGTCACGAATCTCTAATTATAATTGCTTGGTTATTCATCTGTGACAGTCACGAGCAGCATGCTAAACTCCCAATTCCCCTGGTTGGCTTTATGCCCGCATTTCTACCATCCAGGGCACCATTGGAGTCACAAGTTCACCCCAACTTGCAAGACAACGATGCTGGCGCACCACTGTAAAAACAGTACTGCCCATATTCATCCTCTAAATCACGCAATATACCACAATCTTTGCAATGTAATGACGCATGCTCACAAGAATTGGTATGAACGTCTCGCTAACTGGTTGTGGCCGCTATGGAGCGTATCACGACATCCCAGAACGCTTCTAGGAGCACGTTCTTGTATGCGCCCGTTTGGGCGACATCTCCTCACTCATCATTATCCCTCAACATGGACACCAGACGGGAAATGACAAAAACATTAGTCATGGAATGGTAGTGCCTCCTACTCCATCGACATTGGAAGTCGCGAACATATACAAAAAAAAAAAAAAAAAGGCTAGCAGCAGTTAATCCTTTTACAAGACAACGCAGAATGTTAATACTTTAACAATCTTAATTTATTAATGCAACAATTATTGTTCCCCGAAGAAAAGTTCATATATTTGCCTATTCTACTATGTACACCACTTAAACTACTATTATTCCACGAATTTCTTTATGTGAGAGATGTGGTGAGTCCCTAAGGACTAGCGCCAATCCCTTGTTACACTCCCCTCCTCTGATGTGCATTAGGATTTGCAGGTCTAATTTCAATCTCCTGGTTTTCCTGTTGTCTTTGATTTCGCTCTCTCCAATTACGGTCGCTTTGCCGTTCGTTATTCCCAGCTTCCTTGTTTAGCATGACGATGTTCCCTGACGTTCTGGTTTCCGTGTGTCTGGTTTCCATAACCTTGGTTAGCGTTACTTAGATTTCCGTAACCCTGGTTTCCTAAATGACCAGTGTGATTATGCCATCTGTTGTCGTCCTCTCTTGCTGGTCGTTGGTATTTGTTACTCTGCCCCTTCTTCCTGTCCTTTGCGTCTGAGTACTTCGAGTTCAAGCAATAGACTCTTGAACGCTTCTATGTCAGATCCACACTTCTCGACAAGTGTCTATTGGTAACTAACTGGCAATTTGGAAAAGCAAAATTTAATTACTTCTCCCTTGCTATATGGACTACCTAAAGATTGATTCTTCTTGAGTAAATCATCAAGAAATTTGGTTGCGCTCCTTTGCCCGGACACTTCCAGTTCAGGACAAAATATTATTTCCTCTTTAATTCTGTCTTGCGTTTCCTTTGACAAACAGATCCGCAGGAACGCATCAACAACTTCCTTATAAGTCTGACTTGTCACTGCCACACACCGCATCTTTTCCGTGGCTTGGCCTTCGATGTGTCCACACATGAATTAATATTTTGCCAGAGTTAGCCATAATGACGGTAATGAATTTGCAAACTGCATCACCCAGCTCTTGGGATGCATCGACCCTCCATTATCTCTGAACGTTTGGAATTTTACTATCGACAGGAAGTGATTGTGATCAAAATCCTGCCCGATCCTCGCACTGGTGTTGTCACTCGTTTCCGAAACTTGCACGTCTGATTAGGGTCCTGCTCTATCTTGCTGATAACTGTGATGCGCTACCTGTTTAACACATTAGGAATGGCATTCAGCATTGACTCTTCTAAGCTGGCTGCAATTATTGGAGCTATTACTCGCTGTTTCTGCGTATGCACTGTTAGTTCCGCACTCTGTCATTCCGCACTCAGTCATTCCGCACTCTGTCACTGGGATAGAGCACCGCGGGCTTTTCGTCGGAGACACAATTTTGTGTGCTCCATCATTGGTATACGAACGCGCAGTGCTCGTGTGCACGTTTCGCTCTAGTTTTGTTATCCGACTCTCTACTTCTTACACTCGTTTTGTGAGGTTCGTAACCGCGATATTACCTTGAGTTTTTAAGAACGCTAAGGATTTTGAGTGGGCTAATGTCGCACGTTGCAAGCGCCCTGTGAGTTGAGAAGTTGTTTTTGCGATTTTCATTGCCACTGTTGCTGCCGTTTTGGCTAGGCCTGTTACTTTTTGTGCTACCATTGACATTTGGTTTACTTCTCCACATTCTTCCTTTATTGTTAGTAATTCCCCACGAATTTCCCCTATGTGCGAAATTATTGCCTGAATGTCCTTCTTACGCTGTTCGTCAGCTTCTTTCTTCTCCTTCTTACGCTGTTTCTCATCTTCTTCCTTCTCCTTCTTACGTTAATTCTCATCTGCTTCCTTCTTCTTCTTACGCTGTTTCTCATCTTCTTCCTTCTCCTTCTTTCGTTGTTCGTCAGCTTCTAGTTTCATTGATAATAGGAAGCTCAGTATTGGGTTAATGTCATCTTTTTGATCCTCGTCACACATGGGCGATGTAACTCTGGATACCTGGGTGCTAGAGCTGTGGCGTGGCCGAGCTGGCCTCTGCCTGCTCTCGTTCGTTTGACTATAAACTTCTGCTACTGTCTCGACCTGTGTGCCTGTCTGTTTCATCCTCAACCTCACTATCATAATCATGGCCTCGACGTTGCTTTCAGATCGCGTCCAAATCACCTTCCTCATCAATGACCCTGTTGTCCTGTCCTGCTAAAAATGTGCCCATCTCATTTCCGGACCTACCCCATCAGTAAGCTGCCCCTTATCCATTATGCTATAGTCTAATGTTTTAGCTTCGCTCGCTAATAGTCGGGCCTTACTACTCGTGATCATTCATGAAAAACTAATTTATCTAAAATGTACAGTAAAAATAATCTACTCCCTATATTTTTACCATAGAGATAAAATTTCCACAATACCATTCCAACGCTGTAATTATATGCACTATTTGTTGTGGTACAGAAACCGCACACAAACCCGATGAAGGGTGATGTGGTATGGACACCACATCAAAGAAACACAAAAAACAATGAAGAAACAAAAAATATATACACTGAAAACAAAACTGCGCAGCTACTTAAAAACTAAATACGGAACTACCCGAAAAAAAGCTTGGGAATAATTAATAAAAAAGTACAGAAAAATATTTGAATGTTTCTAATGAGAATACCTTTTGCTTGTCAGTGGTTTACAGGAAAGATCCTGGCATGGTCGCCATTTAATGCCAGGTGCAGGGCTAGTAGTATATTTAACATTGAATTATTCTAGAATCTTCATATGGAAACGATGCTCTAAGCCCCCCACCCCTACCTTTTTGTAACTCTGAGCTTTGCTGTAGCACATGGATTAAGAAGAAATGCAAACTGACTGAACTGACCCTGCAAGTAGAGTAGAAAAGAGTTTGCCACCTGCAATAATTTAATTTGATAGAAATTAATTTTTAAAGGAAAGGATCATTAACATAGTGAGAAATGAAAGGGTTGCTCTACCGATCAACAGAATGAAAGTTCTGTCCAACATAACAATTTGACTTATTATGACTAAACTCAAAATAATAAACAAAACACATGAAACATTTACGATGCGTCAAATTGGATACTCGAATAAATGCTGTGAAGGTGAAGTTGTCCATAAACTAGATTGTGACATTTATGACCAAATAGTATGTAGAGCCAATTCGTTGCAACTCAAATCTTAAGAGAAACACCCAGCCAACGCCACATTAATTGCTGCTACAGTAGTGAGAACTTAGGCAATGAACACCCAAGACAGAACCACGTTAGGAAAGATGGCATCAATCCCGCTCTGCTGAGCTCTGGTTTTCACATAGCTAATTTCCCTAATCTGCCGGTGCTGTGGACGTACATTACCAAGCTGTCTTCTTAACTGCAAGGACACTATCTGGCATACCGGAGGCGATGGCTGGTTTGCTTTGACGTCCCGTCGTGGTGATGATAACGTCGCGAGTATAGCCCGAAACAAGTTATCCTGGTCTGGTTGTTCCAGACTAGAGAGTTCCTAGCAACACAAATGCGCCTCTGAGGGAGACGAACAAGGCTCGCTACACAATCACTGACGGTACACTGATTGATTTTCACAAGCGAAGTCACACAGTAACTCCGATACAGTCAACTTTAGCAAAAACTGCTCAAGACGGACAACATAGGACACTTGTACGTAGAACGCTTAATTGCCGACTGTACTCGAAAAGTTACGTTGAAGTCGAAACTCCAGCAACTTCGTCAAACAGTTTCAATTAAATGATAGCATATTAGACATCCAGCGGAAGGCAGGCTGTCCAGAGCAGCGAGAGCTCAGTCTTGTATCCTACTCCGACTGAAAGGCGAGAGCTGACTCCCTCAAGAGCACCCGTATAAGCCGAACACAGAATATGCCCGCCCCCACGACAGTGGCCGTGGTTAAACGTTCCAATCAGCAACTCAAAAAATCCACTCTATTGCCAAAGCACTGCTATTCCGCCAATGGAGATACTTGGCAGCAATTTCTGCGCCGAGTTTGCTACTCACTGAGCTATACTCTGAGCAAGCCAATCACAGTTATGATTTTGCAGAAAACGCGTGAATTTGCGCGCCAAAACTGCCTGGGAACACAAGTCATTCCCTCTCCTCGCTGGTAGCGAAGCAAAGGATTCTCTAGCCCCAGCCGCTCCTTCAGGCCCCTGTGGGCGTGTCGCTCCCGCTCTTATAACAATTTCGGCGTCTGGACATCATCCACTCGACTCCCTCACACCCGTCGGCATAACGCTATCAAGATCAGCAGAACCCGCCTGTCACCGGACCACCCAATAGACGAGACACGCTGTGTGGGAAGTATGCGTGTGAAGCAATAGCAACTTTTCACCACATGCAATTAGAGAGGAAAATATTCATATCTTCTGAGTTCTCAATACTAGCCTTGTAATGACAATACTCGGCCATACTTCCCCAAATCGAATTACTCTGAGTAAGATATAAATATGAGAGGGGGTGAGCCACTGTGTGCAAATTAAAGGCATGTGACCTCTCAAATCTGCCCGTTAATAGGCAGCAATCTTTCAGAAATGTCAGTGCTTTATGGTCTGTATGCATAAGTTTTTTTAAACCCCAGGTGCCCGTTAAGGCTCCATTTTCCGATATTCCTTTCCTATTTATTTAACGTCCTATTTGTGGATGCTACTGTTCTATGAGAGGATTCTTCTGTTTCTTGGAAAATCTCAGTCCGGGTTCCATATGCACTGCTATCTGCAATCATGTGAAAGGGTTCCAGTAATACGGGATGTTTTAATCTTTCTCATTAGTTCACTCTTCAACTTTTCGAAATCATCCTGACATTCTTTAGTCTAACGTTTACAGAACACAGAACTAGTATTGAAAACAAAACCACGTAATTGCAGTTATACAGTACTCATCTGCTAATTTGGGATGAAGATGGTGGCAGTGTCGATCTCCTGTGCGAGTCAGAAAAGGCTGCAAAAGTATCCATGGCTACTCCTGTGCAACAAGCTGTGAAAATTCTCTCCTTACCGTTGGCTTTTCACAGTATAGAGCTAACCAAAGTACGCCATGAGTAATAAACCGAATTACTTCCACATCCGATGCTCTATTATATAATCTTGCAGTTCTTCTCTTTCAGCCCACGAGTTGCTTACCCTTTGCCTGATGGCCAACGACTGACTCACGCCGCAAAGGAGCTTTGCAGTTTGACCATCACCTTTCTCTGTTACCACCCAGCTAGCTTCGCTGCGGAGGCATTTCCCTCCAAGTTTTACGCGATAGCAAACCAACTGTCCCTATGCATGAACCAGTATTACAATTAAAATTTTGATTATTACATTCTTTTGCATCTCATTGCTTCTGATATTTCATCCATAGATTAATTACAATTACATGAATTATCATAAATAATGAATAAACATTTTCATGAATGTTATATCAAGAGCATTGTTATACAGAAATGACTTTGAGTAAGAAACAGATAGAGAAGTTGGATAAGTTCACTACAGGTAGTACTGATAATAGTGTTAGGTGTTCACGTGCCTCTGTGGTTAAAGTACACCGTGCATGGCAAAGTGGCCGTAATCAAAACCGGCGCCGAGGCACCTGTAGTGTACCATGGGGTCATAGACGACAAGCGTGATCGGCAGCTGCAGCAGGAACAGCGAACATTCCTGCGTGTGGGCCTCTTCAGCAGGAGCCTCGTTCATGCATACGTGCTGACTGCTGTCCACCGCCGGTGAAGGAACGAATTTCTAAGACAAAACCGCAACTGGACATCCACTGCGTGGCGACAGGTGGCCTTTTTGGATGAATCACGTTTTACGTTCCACGAGACAGATGTCTGATTGGGTCTACGAAGTGAAACCTCTGAAAGTAAACACCCTGCAACGACGAGAGAGCGTTATGGTTTAGGAAATGTTTTCGTGACATTCCCTAGATGATCTCGTCATTCTGGAAGACACAATAGATTAACACAGGTATGCATCTGTCCATGGGGACCACGTCCTCCAAGGTATGCACTATATCTATCTAACTAACTATCGCTTGCGCCTTATCCAGTTGTTGCGCAGGATCGGACATGGTTAATCGGATTTGGCTTGTTAATTGTAAGGGGTGGCCGGATGCCCTACCTGCCGCCACCCCAGGATGGAGTTAGTGTACCCCAACGGTCTGCGTCTGATGTAATCCATGGAACAATGCGAAGGTGTTCAAATGTCTGCGACGCGTGTAACTAAGGCGGAACGTGGGGACCAGACCGGTATTCACCTAGCGGGGTGTGGAAAACAGCCGAAAAACCACATCCAGGCTGGCCGGCACACCGGTCCTCGTCGGTAATCCGCCAGGCGGATTCAATCCGGAACCGGCGGGCCCATTCGAGACCAGGAAACAGCGCGTTAGCGCTCTCGGCTACCCTGGCGGGTCCTAGGTATGCACTATATGCAGCGTGTTTTTCAGCTGCACAATGGCATCTATCAGCATGAAAATGCAATGTATCGCACAGTTCGCAGTGTACGACCGTGATTCCATTAGCAGCAGGATCCGTTTACCACACTCCCCTGATCACCAAACTCCCTGATTAAAACCACTCGAGAATCTATGGATCACTTCGATCGGGAAATTTGCGCCATGGATCCTCAACCGGGAAAGCCAGTGCAGTTCGTCGTGGGACTGGAGCCAACATGTCTTCACATCTTTGTTGGTACCTTCCAGAACCTCACTGACTGTCTTCCTGCACTTCTAAAGCTGCAAAAAAAAGTCATTCATGTTTCTGACAAATGCTTACACTAATGTGACAGGATAGTTTAGTAATGGCATGACGAACATGCTTTCGCTCGCAGCAAACATAGAAACTTCGCCACTTAAATTTGTGAAAAGCTGAAAATATAATAGAAATACCTCGTGAATGTAATGAAATCACTTTTCTAATGACCAGTACCAACGGTTGTTGTTGTTGTCTTCAGTCCTGAGACTGGTTTGATGCAGCTCTCCATGCTACTCTATCCTGTGCAAGCTGCTTCATCTCCCAGTACCTACTGCAACCTACATCCTTCTGAATCTGCTTAGTGTACTCATCTCTCGGTCTCCCTCTACGATTTTTACCCTCCACGCTGCCCTCCAATGCTAAATTTGTGATCCCTTGATGCCTCAAAACATGTCCTACCAACCGATCCCTTCTTCTAGTCAAGTTGTGCCACAAACTTCTCTTCTCCCCAATCCTATTCAATACCTCCTCATTAGTTACGTGATCTATCCACCTTATCTTCAGTATTCTTCTGTAGCACCACATTTCGAAAGCTTCTATTCTCTTCTTGTCCAGACTAGTTATCGTCCATGTTTCACTTCCATACATGGCTACACTCCAAACAAATACTTTCAGAAACGACTTCCTGATACATAAATCTATATTCGATGTTAACAAATTTCTCTTCTTCAGAAACGCTTTCCTTGCCATTGCCAGTCTACATTTTATATCCTCTCTACTTCGAGCATCATCAGTTATTTTACTTCCTAAATAGCAAAACTCCTTTACTACTTTAAGTGTCTCATTTCCTAATCTAATTCCCTCAGCATCACCCGATTTAATTTGACTACATTCCATTATCCTCGTTTTGCTTTTGTTAATGTTCATCTTATATCCTCCTTTCAAGACACTGTCCATTCCGTTCAACTGCTCTTCCAAGTCCTTTGCCGTCTCTGACAGAATTACAATGTCATCGGCGAACCTCAAAGTTTTTACTTCGTCTCCTTGAATTTTAATACCTACTCCAAATTTTTCTTTTATTTCCTTTAATGCTTGCTCAATATACAGATTGAATAACATCGGGGAGAGGCTACAACCCTGTCTCACTCCTTTCCCAACCACTGCTTCCCTTTCATGCCCCTCGACTCTTATTACTGCCATCTGGTTTCTGTACAAATTATAAATAGCCTTTCGCTCCCTGTATTTTACCCCTGCCACCTTTAGAGTTTGAAAAAGAGTATTCCAGTCAACATTGTCAAAAGCTTTCTCTAAGTCTACAAATGCTAGAAACGTAGGTTTGCCTTTTCTTAATCTTTCTTCTAAGATAAGTCGTAAGGTCAGTATTGCCTCACGTGTTCCAACATTTCGACGGAATCCAAACTGATCCTCCCCGAGGTCTGCATCTACCAGTTTTTCCATTCGTCTGTAAAGAATTCGCGTTAGTATTTTGCAGCCGTGGCTTATTAAACTGATAGTTCGGTAATTTTCACATCTGTCAGCACCTGCTTTCTTTGGGATTGGAATTATTATATTCTTCTTGAAGTCTGAGGGTATTTCGCCTGTCTCATACATCTTGTTCACCAGATGGTAGAGTTTTGTCATGACTGGCTCTCCCAAGGCCGTCAGTAGTTCTAACGGAATGTTGTCTACTCCGGGGGCCTTGTTTCGACTCAGGTCTTTCAGTGCTCTGTCAAACTCTTCACGCAGTATCGTATCTCCCATTTCGTCTTCATCTACATCCTCTTCTATTTCCATAATATTGTCCTCAAGTACATCGCCCTTGTATAAACCTTCTATATACTCCTTCCACCTTTCTGCCTTCCCTTCTTTGCTTAGAACTGGGCTGCCATCTGAGCTCTTGATATTCATACACGTGGTTCTCTTCTCTCCAAAGGTCTCTTTCATTTTCCTGTAGGCAGTATCTATCTTACCCCTAGTGAGATAAGCTTCTACATCCTTACATTTGTCCTCTAGCCATCCCTGTTTAGCCATTTTGCACTTCCTGTCGATCTCATTTTTGAGACGTTTGTATTCCTTTTTGCCTGCTTCATTTACTGCATTTTTATATTTTCTCCTTTCATCAATTAGATTCAATATTTCTTCTGTTACCCAAGGATTTCTAGCAGCCCTCGTCTTTGTACCTACTTTATCCTCTGCTGCCTTCACTACTACATCCCTCAGAGCTCCCCATTCTTCTTCTACTGTTTTTCTTTCCTCCATTCCTGTCAATTGTTCCCTTATGCTCTCCCTCAAACTCTCTACAACCTCTGGTTCTTTCAGTTTATCCAGGTCCCATCTCCTTAATTTCCCACATTTTTGCAGTTTCTTCAGTTTTAATCTACAGGTCATAACCAATAGATTGTGGTCAGAGTCCACATCTGCCCCTGGAAATGTCTTACAACTTAAAACCTGGTTCCTAAATCTCTGTCTTACCATTATATAATCTATCTGATACCTTTTAGTATCTCCAGGGTTCTTCCACGTATACAACCTTCTTTCATGATTCTTAAACCAAGTGTTAGCTATGATTAAGTTGTGCTCTGTGCAAAATTCTACTAGGCGGCTTCCTCTTTCATTTCTTAGCCCCAATCCATATTCACCTACTATGTTTCCTTCTCTCCCTTTTCCTACACTCGAATTCCAGTCACCCATTACTATTAAATTTTCGTCTCCCTTCACTATCTGAATAATTTCTTTTATTTCATCGTACATTTCTTCAATTTCTTCATCATCTGCAGAGCTAGTTGGCATATAAACTTGTACTACTGTAGTAGGTGTGGGCTTCGTATCTATCTTGGCCACAATAATGCGTTCATTATGCTGTTTGTAGTAGCTTACCCGCATTCCTATTTTCCTATTCATTATTAAACCCACTCCTGCATTACCCCTATTTGATTTTGTGTTTATAACCCTGTAGTCACCTGACCAGAAGTCTTGTTCCTCCTGCCACCGAACTTCACTAATTCCCACTATATCTAACTGTAACCTATCCATTTCCCTTTTTAAATTTTCTAACCTACCTGCCCGATTAAGGGATCTGACATTCCACGCTCCGATCCGTAGAACGCCAGTTTTCTTTCTCCTGATAACGACATCCTCCTGAGTAGTCCCCGCCCGGAGATCCGAATGGGGGACTATTTTACCTCCGGAATATTTTACCCAAGAGGATGCCATCATCATTTAATCATACAGTAAAGCTGCATGTCCTCGGGAAAAATTACGGCTGTAGTTTCCCCTTGCTTTCAGCCGTTCGCAGTACCAGCACAGCAAGGCCGTTTTGGTTAATGTTGCAAGGCCAGATCAGTCAATCATCCAGACTGTTGCCCCTGCAACTACTGAAAAGGCTGCTGCCCCTCTTCAGGAACCACACGTTTGTCTGGCCTCTCAACAGATACCCCTCCGTTGTGGTTGCACCTACGGTACGGCCATCTGTATCGCTGAGGCACGCAAGCCTCCCCACCAACGGCAAGGTCCATGGTTCATGGGGGGAGGAGTACCAACGGATAAACCCAAAAATCTGGACCGTCGCACCACATCCGCCATCCTGCGACGCCATATTCAACATACCACACAGAAGAAGGAAAACATAGACGCCATTCAGAAAAAGGAACAAGATTAGTTTGAACATGCTTCGATACCGCTTCCTCACATACTGATTACAGCATTCACTGGCCAAACAGCCGCAAACGCGTGACAGTGCTTTCAACAAACCTCACAGAGAGGGACACTTAAAATATATTGTCTGTAGTCACCTTTGCGTAAATTCCGCAATGACAAGTTCATGAAATAAAGTGATAACGTAACTGAAAATGGCTATTGGGCCGTCCCTTCCCTCCCTCTGCACTCATCGGGAGGAGACGCGACTCGTAATGGTGTTCGTCCCTGTCAGGCTCACATGGAACAGCACCTGTAACTCTCGTAAAACACAGCTCCTCGCGTAATTAAGAAATATGTTATTGTTTGTCCGTAACAGTCTTATCAGTTTGTGTCAACTGATCAATTGTTTATCTTTTATCTTATACCCGGTTAGTTTCGTTGAGTAGTGAAATCTTAGTTCTTACTCCTATCATTACGGTCGTTTTTCACATCATCCTTAGCGAGGATTAATAATTGCTGTTCGTAATTCCGCTACTATGTTGTTGCTACGTCAAATTGTTAACAATGGTGTAACGTAACTCCAGAGATCACTTATGTTGAAGTAACGTCCTTGTAACACGCCGTAATGCTGATTTTTATATTATTCACCTTTCCCTGTTTGTTATTAATGTCTTCACAAATTCTCTTAAAATGTTTAAAAGACTCAATCACTAGTATGAACATACGTAATATTATTCCTTGAATCATCTGATTTATCTCTTGACTAATAATTTATTATTCTTTTTGTAATTAATTGTTTCTCCCTATCACGCACACACACCGATATATCATTCGAGATTAACTTCTCAGTCCAGTAGTCGAGACGTTGACAACAACTTTTGATTGAATTGGTTTTTCTTCCTGACTGTGTATTATTGTGTCCTAATCAAGACTACGAATGGATTTCGTGTCACTGATCCATTACTATCAAGTTCGCAACTGTTCTTGAGTCCGAATGTTAAGTCCAGTAAATCAGTATCACCAATTAAAATCACCGTCGCGTTGATAACGGTTCAAGTGTCTCTGAGCACTATGGGACTTAACATCTATGGTCATCAGTCCCCTAGAACTTAGAACTACTTAAACCTGACTAACCTAAGGACATCACACAACAGCCAGCCATCACGAGGCAGAGAAAATACCTAACCCCGCCGGGAATCGAACCCGGGAACCCTGGCGTAAGAAGCGAGAACGCTACCGCACGACCACGATGATAACTGTAAATATTATTTTATTCAGTCGAATGACTGAGTAAGGCTTTAGTCTCTCTCTCTCCCAGACTATCGAACTTTCACTAATGAAACAATCTAATAGCGTTTGCTTTCAGAAGACTATCGCAATAGTTCTCTAGAGCGACTGAAGAGCAACTAACTAAACATTTCCATATCCGAGTTGCATTGTAGGCGCAATGAATTTCCTTTTCGATGCGGCTACAACTCTCTCCCATGGTAAATGTTATTATTAACCGAATTACCTCCTTGGATTTAACATTAGATCATATGAATTTAAATTTATTCTGTAGATGTTTAAATGATAACGCATGACAACCCTTTCCTTTTATCTGTTCTTTTTGTATGTTATTCTCAGTATTTAAATGTTATAGTTGTTAATCAAAACATTATCAGTATAATTAATTTTTTTATCACCTATAGTTGTTGTGGCTGTCAAAATGACTCACTTCCCTACTTTAAGTTTTCACAAATTTTGTTGCTTGGTTGGTTGGTTTCGGGGGAAGAGACCAAACAGCGAGGTCATCGGTCTCATCGGATTAGGGAAGGAGAGGGAAGAAAGTCGGCCGTGCCATTTCAGAGGAACCAACACGGCATTTGCCTACAGGGATTTGAGGAAATCGCGGAAAACCTAAATCAGGATGGCCGGACGCGGGATTGAACCGTCGTCCTCCCGAACGTAAGTCCAATGTGCTAACAACTGCGCCACCTCGCTCGGTCATAAAGTTTGTTAACTGGGGTTTAATGTCCTTGGGACGTTACACTATTTAACATGTAACATTCATCACTGCATCATTTTTAACGCTCTCTATTTGCACGTAATTACGTATGCGTTCAGAAAATAGGTGACACATTATAGATTGCACGATGTCCTGGTTATTGTGTGGAGCACTATATCAAGCGCTAGAAAAACTACTCACAGTGCGTACGTTTCCTGCAAAAGTTCATTACAGCCTTGCCAAGGGAAGAGCAATGGTTGGCGCTCGCCGCCATCCCAGCTACAGAAATGACGTCACGTCGGCGGGTGTGTCCCGCTGCAGCCACCGGCAGCAGGCAGCAGGCAGCTGGCTACTGCATATTTCGGCAGTCGCGTGCCTGCGACTTCAAAGAGCCGCAGCGGCGCCAGGTATGCCACCTCCTGCTTCTTCTGCTTCCCTCCACCCCACTCCAGACACTGTGCCCGCCTCTGCCGCCGTCACCGCCGAGCTCGTGGCCAAAGCCTTCCTTTGTGGCGGCGACATCACAGGCATCCCGACGAACAAGGAAAGGCCAATGCTAGTGAGCGTGCCTCGGCGAAACAAAGCTGCTCACGTCTTATCGGATTCTGCGCCCACTACAGCCCACCAACCTTCGGCCCCGGCTCGGAGGAAGTCTCGCTTATTAAAGTACGGCATTCACTCAGAACAGAGCCATCTACGAGTGGCAGCTGTATGCTGCTCTGGTGCAAAAAGAAGTAACTGCTCACTGAATTGGTCAGTACTTTAGATGGATGGCTCAGAATGTGCGTCTCACTATGGCCCCATAGTCAAGAACATTCACTCACTAGTCATACTGATATGTCCAGCAATTCAATACCGTGTTGGTCCACTTTGGACCGCAGTGCAGCTGTGGTTCTACGTGGTTTGTATTCGACAAGTCCTTGGTATGGTTCTCAGGTATGGAGCACCAGATGTCTACGCATGAGTCACGCGATTCCCCAACGCCAGCGGCCGACAGTTTGTGGGTATGGAACTAGATGTTCCTCAAACCATGGTGGCACGAGTCTGCCCTTGAGATATGTGGACAGTTATCATGCTAGAAAATGCCATCACCTTCGGGAAAGATATCTACACTACTGGCCATTACAATTGCTACACCAAGAAGAAATACAGATGATAAACGGGTATTAATTGGACCAATATATTATACCAGAACTGACATGTGATTACATTTTCATGCAATTCGGGTGCATAGATCCTGAGAAATCACTACCGAACAACCACCTCTGGCCTTAATAACGGCCTTGATACGCCTGGGCATTGAGTCAAACAGAGCTTGGATGGCGTGTACTGGTACAGCTGCCCATACAGCTTCAACACGGTACCACAGTTCATCAAGAGTAGTGATTGGCGTATTGTGACGAGCCAGTTGCTCGGCCACCATTGACCAGACGTTTTCAATTGGTGAGAGATCTGGAGAATGTGCTGGCCAGGACAGAAGTCGAAGACTTTCTGTATCCAGAAAGGCCCATACCTGCAACATGCAGTCGCGCATTATCCTGCTGAAAAGTAGGGTTTCGTAGGGATCGAATGAAGGGAAGAACCAAGAGTCGTAACATATTTGAAATGAAACGTCCACCGTTCAAAGTGCCGTAAATGCGAACAAGAGGTGACCGAGACCTGTAACCAATGGCACCCTATACCATAACGCCGGGTGATACGCCAGTATGGCGATGACGAATACACGCTTCCAATGTGCATTCACCGCGATGTCGCCAAACACGGATGCGACCATCATGATGCTGTAAACAGAACCTGGATCATGACATTTTGAGATTCGTGCACCCAGGTTCGTCTTTGAGTACACCATCTCAGGCGCTCCTGTCTGTGATGCAGCGTGGGGGTAACCGCAGCCATGGTCTCCGAGCTGATAGTCCATGCTGCTGCAAACGTCGTCGAACTGTTAGTGCAGATGGTTGTTGTCTTGCAAACATCCCCATCTGTTGACTCAGGGATCGAGACGTGGCTGCACGATTCGTTACAGCCATGCGGATAAGATGCCTGTCATCTCGACTGCTAGTGATACGTGGCCGTTGGGATCCAGCATGGCATTCCGTATTACCCTCCTGAACCCACCGATTCCATATTCTGCTAATAGTCATTGGATCTCGACCAACGTGAGCAGTAATGTCACGATACGATAAACCGCAATCGCAATAGGCTACAATCCGACCTTTACCAAAGTCAGAAACGTATTGGTACGCATTTCTTCCCCTCACGAGGCATCACAACAACGTTTCGCCAGGCAGCAACGGTCAACTGCTGTTTGTGTATGAGAAATCGGTTGGAAATTTTCCTCATGTCAGCACGTTGTAGGTGTCGCCACCGGCGCCAACCTTGTGTGAATGCTCTGAAAAGCTAATCATTTGCTTATCACAGCATATTATTCCTGTCGGTTTAATTTCTCGTCTGTAGCACGTCATTTTCGTGGTGGAGCAATTTTAATGGCCTGTTGTGTAGCATGCAGGTGGTTCACAATAATGTAGATGTAGCCCGCAGTTGTCACAGGGCATTTGAGCCATCAGTACCGACACCACGAGGCTGCTCCATGGCACTGTGCAATGCATGCAATGAGCAGCCGTTTGCTGTGCCTACAGCGTATCTGGACACAACTGTTGGACCCTGTGTGACAAGAAACGTGATTCATTCTATCTGGCATCCCGTTTTCATTGATCTACGATGGAGTTTAGTGATCACGAGAGCACTGAAGCATAAATCGATGCCATCGTTCGATCTACCCGGGAACACGAAGGGTCATCTTCTGCTTTACAGACAGTGCAAGCCTCCATCGTCCACATTCTGTGAAGTGTTGTGGACGTCCAACACTTGGTCCCCTAAAGGTACTGTACTGTATTGTATCGTATTGTAACCGGGGACCTAGAAATGACAGAGAGGCACCGTCTCCGCCGCAGTCGCAGTGGTCCACAACCCCAAGACGACTACCGCAGTCCACTTCACCCCTCCGCCGTCCCACACCGAACCCAGGTTTATTGTGCGGTTCGGCCCCTGCTGGACCCACCAGGTAACCCATATGTTTGCGGGGTATAGTAATGGTGGTGTATGTGTACATGAGAACGTGTTTGCGGAGCAATCACCGACATAGTGTAGCTGATGCGGAATAAGGGGAACCAGCCCGCATTCACCGAGGCAGATTGAAAACAGCCAAAAACCATCAATAGACTGGCCGGCTCACCGGACCTCGACACAAGTCCGCCGGGCGGATTCGTGCCGGGGATCCCCCTACAGGTGGTTCAATCATCGCTCAACCTTTCAACGTTTTCGAACTGCTTATTCCTAACCACCGTACTACAATAATCTCTCTTTGTCAAGGTCGAAACTGACAGTGGTTGGGCCCCATTGCAGGTCTTATCGGCGCTCGAAATAAAAGGCCCACATGAACATGACTGAGTTCAGGCCAAGGAATCTAGTCTTAATCTTGCAGGTTTGTTTATCAGACATGACATTTTGAATTATCCTCTGGGTTGAGACACACTTTCTTATTCATCTGATGCTGTGAGGGCGATGACATTCGCATCTAGTCTGGTCTTTTTGTTGGCCGAAAGTGTACCTGCTGTCCCAGGTTTGGTGATTGTTGCCCCTTTCCATAGACAAGGTGTGAAGTGTCTTGGAAGTTGTCTCACAACGTAATTGCCATGTTCGGTGTAAGGTGAGCATCAGGGCTATATTTTGCAGGTTTTCGGACGTCTCATATGCTTGACATCGGCATTTCCTCAAACCACATCTTTATGTTGCAGCACTGTTCTGACTAGCGACAGGTAGAGCGTGATGTCATAGTGTGGAGGCAGTGTTGTCTCTTGGCGGAGCAGGCTTTGCAGGACATGGAGGCAACCCAGCTACTCTTGATGTCTCAAATGCGGGTATTGTATTGTCCTTATCATCCTATCCTCAACCATGGAATGGGCTGCTTCAAGCATGCGCCACCATTTCGTGGAGCACGAGCCAATGGCGTTGCAGCTGAGCTAAAGACGATGATGTACACTACTGGCCATGACAATTACTACACCACGGAGATTACGTGCTACAAACGAGAAATTAAACCGACAGGAAGAGGTTGCTGCGATATGCAAATGATTAGCTTTTCAGAGCATTCAAACAAGGTTGGCGCCAGTGGTGACACCTACAACGTGCTGATGTGAGGAAAGTTTCCGACCGATTTCTCTTACACCAACAGCAGTTGACCGGCGTTGCCTGGTGAAACGTTGTTGTGATGTCTCGTGTAAGGAGGAGAACTGCGTACCATCACGTTTCCGACATTGATAAAGGTTGGATGGTAGCCTATTGCGATTGCGGTTTATCGTATCGCACCACTGCTGCTCGCGTGGGTTGAGATCCAATGACTGATAGCAGAATATTGAATCGGCGGGTTCAGGAGGGTAATACAAACGCTGTGCAGGATCCCAACATGGACAGCATGGACAATCAGCTCGGAGACCATGGCTGCTGCTACCTTTGACGGTGCATCACAGACAGGAGGGCCAGCGGTGGTGTACTCAACGACGAACTTGGGTGCACGAATGGCAAAACGTCATTTTTTCGGATGAATCCAGATTCTATTTACAGCATCATGATGGTCGCATCCGTGTCTGGCGACATAGCGGTGAACGCAAATTGGAAGCGTGTATTCGTCATCGCCATACTGGCGTATCACCCGGCGTGATGGTGTGGGGTGTCGTTGGTTACAGGTCTCGGTCATCTCTTGTTCGCATTGACGGCACTTTGAACAGTGGACGTTACATTTCTGATGTGTTACGACCCGTGGCTCTACCCTCCATTCGATTCCTGCGAAAACCTACTTTTCAGCACGACCGCATGTTGCAGGTCCTGTACGGCCTTTCTGGATAGAGAAAATATTCGACTGCTGCCCTGGGCACCACATTCTCCATCAATTGCAAATGTCTGGTCAATGGTGGCCGAGCAACTGACTCATCACAATACGCCAGTCACTGCTCTTGATGAACTGAGGTATCGTGTTGAAGCTGCATGGGCAGCTGTACCTGTACAGGCCATCCAAGCTCTGTTTGACTCAATGTCCAGGCGTATCAAGGCCGTTATTATGACCAGAGGTGGTTGTTCTGGGTACTAATTTCTCAGGATCTATGCACCCAAATTGCGTGAGAATGTAATCACATGTCACTTCTAGTATAATATATTTGTCCAATGAATACCCGTTTATCATCTGCATTTCTTCTTGGTGTAGCAATTTTAATGGCCAGTAGCGTAGCATCTCAGTATTCATTCTGCAGGTGTATAAGGCTGCATCGTTGGTGTAAGAGCCAATGTATATGCTCCATCTTGGAAAAGACCGACTTTTGAAGCACTTCACGCATTGGCTGCTCCAACGACTTCCCGTCATCATCATGTTCTTCCAGAGAGGTGGGAGAAGCCAGCTGCTAATATATAGGAGATTCACGAAGAAGGAAGCACTAACACCTTGGGCATTTCGGGAATGCGTGCAGTCTGCATGGCCCCAGCACGGCTCTGTGTCACGAGCTGCCTACGACACAATCACGACTGGACACCAGGGCGCCGTAACATCGCTGGAAAAGGCCGCCATTTTATAGGGACTTATTTACGTCTGCACAGCACGTGACAAAGTGCCACGAATATTCAGCCGCTGGCAGCTCTAAAGGCCAGTCCGCAGACCACACAAGCCAGTTCTTCCACCTTAGCCGGCCATGGTGGCCGAGCGGTTCTAGACGATTCAGTTCGGAACCGCGCGACTGCTACGGGTTCAGGTTCGAATCCCGCCTCGGGCATGGAGGTGTGTGATGTACTTAGGTTAGTTAGGTTTAAGTAGTTCGAAGTTCTAGGGGACTGATGACCTTAGATATTAAGTCCCATAGGCTCAGAGCCATTTGAACCATTTCTTTCGTGCACCTTAAAGAGGCTCTCCTTGCCTCTGGGTAGATGATTCTAATCTCACTGTCTCAGTATACTCTTGAAGCCCATCGTAAAGAACAAAGCCGCTGTTCACGGCTTTCATCATCGTTTGTTCTGTGGTCTTTGACTACATTAGGGGTAGATATTTCTGTACCTATGTTGGACCTAATCAGGTCGACATTCTGAGGAACATCGATTATTTCCATGCAAATGTATGTTCCTACAAAGATCCTTATGGTGTTACTACATTCTAGACACAGTCGGGTAACTTTTAGACAGCAATTGTCTTAAGCCTCTTTACAAGGACCTAGTGAGGAGCCGTATTTTGTGCCTTTTGTTCACACCACAACAGCAGACGAATTTTGGAGGCACATCAGAAGTGACTGTGCTATGTCAGCAACTAGTGTACACAAGGCTTCATGTCACACAGACTAAAATTCCTTGTAAACGTCTACGAGCGCCATCCCAATGTATCTGAGGATATTGAATGGGAAATTCAATATCTAAAGGGAGATGCAAATTTAATTACCACGGGAGATTGTAACGCAGGATTAGGGGAAGGAAAAGAAGAAAGAGTATCAGGGCAATACGGGTCTGTTGGAAGGAGTAAGAAAGGATACAGACTATAGATTCCAAGCTGACGCCGTAACTGAGGTCACTAATGCACACACGTGCAATTGTGCTCGACTCAGAGGTATGTCAGTTCGAATTCTGGTGGTGGAAGACTTTCATTGCCAATATTCGGCCGGCAATCGGCAGAGAGGTGCTGACATGAAGTTCCCGATCACCAATATCCTGAATTATATAGCAAACCTCTCCACAGTGTCGTATGAAGTGATGCGTACCACACTGTTGATGGCGATCCTTGCATTGAATGGGAACTTTAAGATCGGCAGCCACCTTGGTACTATTTGGGAGGAGTAGGCTATGTGCTGGCTCTCCATACTTCTCACCTGTAACTACACAGACTACAAACTGCAGTTCGCAAGCACTCATCACAGTCATCCACGTGATATAGATATACTCTTCACACTCTATAGCTGGTTGGAGGAAGGCAATGAGAAACCACCGCCACTACGACCTTGCCTCGAAAGGAGATGCAGTATTCCTGCATTTGCTCTCCTACACTCATTACCTAAGTGTGGTACTACTTGGAATAAATTTAGTTAGTAATACCGAATTCACTATTCAAGAATCACGAGAGAAGGAGATATATTTGGAACAGGCCCAGAGACGTGTGAAAAACCCAGCTGCATTACATCAGGACTGTGCAGAGATTTGGTTCGAGCAAGTTCTATGACTTGCCAGTTCAACGGTTTTGTATTCCATCCTCGTCGCCAGATTTTTGTATCCCGCCTGGAAGGAGGCGTGGGTTGGATCAGGAAAATGCAAAACACGTCGGTACTGCTGTATGAATTTAAATCCCGTTTACTCAAGCAATAGGAATACATAACTTGCAAGGTGTTGCAAAGTTGAAGCGAAGTTTCCTGGCTGGCTGCATGTGATGAAATGGGCACAATCTGTAGCGGAGCTCCTAGAGCTGCACAGCACCAGCTACAGGGCGCTGCCGTCGGTGTCTCGTGTTAGTGCCAACCTTTGAAACTATGTGGCATCGTTACTATCGATACCACAAACAGTATGACCTCACTGTGAAGATAACATTACTTCATTCTGCGAGCCATGATTAGTGGAGTAACAGCACCCTAAATCAAATTCAAGAAGGACTTTCAGCCCACTGACGCAATTAAAAATTTCAAAGAATGACAGAATGTTATGTGATTATTCTGGGAGAAATTGAAACATTAATGCACAAATACACGAGCTGCTGCGGAGTGCAGAGACTGACTGAGTAATGCTGCTGAAAGTAGGGCGCTTGATCCCTTTTTTTGGGGTATCCCTGGTGACATGTCATGTAGAGTCAGGATGTGGAATCCGTCTGATCTGTCCACGTTTATATCGCCAAACAGTTAGAGGAAATGTCTATAGCTATAAAAGGACATAGGATATAATGGACATCTGCACAAGCAATATCAGCAACCGGAGTGCTGTGAGGGGAGGCTACGTCAACCAAAGAACACAGGAGCGAAGAAATAAGAAGCAGGAAAAACATTACAAGCAGAATTGCCCATTAAACGCAAATGGGAATCCAACATTCTTCGGAAAACATGCCCAGTAGGACACGCCACTGCACAGGTGTATGCAAACATGGAGTGCTGCCTATTAGAATTAGTACAGTGCAAGGAACATAATTTTTCATAGAGACAGGGGCACACATGTCAGTCGTGTTACAGGGTTATGTAGGATAGATACCATTGGTGTAATGTCATCAGCAACAACACTACTTGACTTTACCACTGGGGAAAAAAGTTTCGTGATCACATGGAAACGTTGTCACACATTGATGAAGCTCTCAGACTTGACTTCCTTCATAAACCTTGTGCTGAAATCGATCCTTAACCGTATACATTCGATCTTAGTGGAACTTTGATTCTGCTGTGAGCCACAACAGTAAGCAATGTCGCAAGGTGCACCACTCATGAAGGTGTTGTCAACTGAACTGCGAACACATACACTAAGGAATGTTTTGCAGATAATGTATCTTTGGGTACGGGAAGGTTAGTTTGTGTTGCTATAGATACTTATCACAAGAAGTATTTGTGTCGTAGAACCATGAGAAAATAATGACGAACTGTTAAAAACATTACTTTGTGCGAAAGGAGTGTAGTGTGCATTAGTAATATCGATGGTGAGTGTATGATTCCTGTTAGCCTGGCCTCGGGCATGGATGTGTGTTATGTCCTTAGGTTAGTTGGGTTTAAGTAGTTGTAAGTTATAGGAGACTGATGACCAAATATGTTAAGTCCCGTAGTGCTCAGAGCCACTTGAACCAGACCAATGCTGAGCGTCTGTAGGGGATTGTTCCTGCGTGGGCCCAAGTGTTTAGGATCCAAGCTCAGCTGAATCACCTAGTTAATCGTGTTCAAGATCTCAATATAGGGAAGACCGATACTACACAAAAGTTCCCCATTGAGGAATTGTGTGATAAGGCTATTTGATTACAATGTGACGCTTTTTGAACTGGCTGGAGAATTCGGAAGGAGAATAGAGTTTGGTTTCTGAGAAGGTTAACCATGTGCAAGCAGCTGAGTCATGGGATTGGGACTAGACAGGAACTTGGGAGTTATTTAATAAGTTGCTTTACCCATTTTGATTTGGGGTGCAAGGCATTATGAGCCTGTCTGTGGATACCAGTGGATAAGTAGTAGATTTGTTGTGTCTAACGGTGCAATCACAGAACGAGGTAGCAGTTTTGCAAGTTATTGATTCTGTTATTCTAGGTGACTTTTTCCCTGGACTAGGTGTAAACTAAGTCGGGTAGCTTTGGAAGCCCTCGATTTTAAGTAGGTCTCACAAAAACCTGCTGGAAGGAAGTTTATCCAGATGATTTTGCAGCGGCCTTGAGAATCGATACTTTTCCTATGTCCACGGACAAAAAGAGCCCGATACACTATACCGAAGATATCCGGCTAGCCACCCCATCATTGTGCCTCGGCATTTTGGAGGTAGAGGCAATGAATACTGTAGTAGAGGGGATGCGTCTGGAAGACTGGCGACATATTCTGTTCTCTAGCAAGGCTCAGACATTCGACGCGGTAGAAAAACTAGTTCCGAGTATTGACAACGTTCTTTTCAATGAAGAGAAGCATAGCCTTCACCATATGATTCTGACATATGGGTGGACAGGTCTACCGGTCTATGTCTTAAGTCAACCAATCACAAGATTTGTTTTCGGTGTAAAGAGGTTGGGTACTTGGTGCAGAACTGCCCCGCGATCCAAGAGAGAGGCGGCTGACCCGTCGCCACAGGAGTGCAGATCGCTATAGGAGCCTTCGTGGATTAACAAAAAATGTAGAAATATCTAACCCCTTTCGCAGAATGATCAGCTTTCGTTCGCACTGTCATAAACCGTGAGCCAGTTTTCGGGTAGATTCAGGAAGCAAGATATCAGGAGTGGATTTGGGATGGTGTAATAAATTTTTACGTCTCTGCAAATTACCGGTGGTGCGAATGTCTCTATCCTTCTGTATCTTACTCTAATTAACAACTTGGATGCATAAGCTGTTAAGCTGTTATGTCTTTGCTGTCTTCAGAAATGTGTGATTGATATCTTCCTGTAACAGTGGTGTATGTTTCCAAACTCGTAGATTATACGCACCAACCTGAACAGTCATTTAGTTGTCACTGCCCCCATGATTTAAGAAACTACGATGGAATGTTATCCATCCCTTCTGCTTTACTTGACCTCGTATCCCACAGAGATCTATGACACACTTTTACTGCATCCCCATGTCTCCGATATCGACTCCCATTTCTTCTTTCATCACATCAGACAAGTTTTCCCCCTTATAGGGACCTTCAGTGTACTCTTTCCAACTTTCCACTCTCTCATCTGTGTTTAGCAGTGAAATTACCGTTGCACTCTTAACGTTACCATTCTTGCATTTAATTTCACAAAAGAATTTTTTAATTTTTCTGTATGCTGAATCCGTCTTTCCGAAGGTCGTTTCAGTTTAGTTTTCTCCATATGTGTCCTGCATCCATCTGCCCTCCACTTCTGAGACCTTCTTATTTATTTTCCAGGCGACTTACACTGTTGTATTCCTGTCTTTCCTTGAACATATTTTTATTTCTTCTCTCGTCCATCAAATGAAGTATTTCCTCTGTTACCGAAGTTTTCTTCCCAGTTACCTTTCTTGTGCTTACATATGTCAGTCTGACTTCTATGATTGCCTTTTTGACAGATGTTCACTCATCTTCAGCTGAGCTGCTTACTGTAGTATTTAATATCGTAATTCAAATGCTTGTGAAGTGTGGCCGTTCATATTTATTTTTTTTATTTCCTCTACCTAAATGATAAGACAAATGGATTGTGGAAAAACATTTCTAAGAGACAGAATTTAGCTAAAAGTGGGAGTTAAAATTGTAGTGATTTTGCTGCCTGAAGAGCTAGAGAGCTGGTGGAGTGAGTGGTAAGGTTCTGCTCCAATAAAAGCATAAAATTTTTTTAAAAAATTTATTAGCATTACAGGTCACCAAATAAACAAATAGTAAACACTTAATGTCGAAGCTATTATGGATCACGAAAACGCGCCTTGCAAGGCAGAATAAATAAGTATTACAATTCTCCACAAAGAAAGTAATGGAAAGAGGCAGTTGGTATCTGCTATATGATATGATCGTATGGCACTGCCAGGAGACCCCATCCGCGGAGCTTCTGTCTCCGAATGCTAGTCTTATTTCAGTCGACGCCTCATTGGGCCACTTGAGTGTCGGTGATGAGGACGAAATTATGATGAGGGTAACACAACACCCAGTTCATGAGCGGTGAAAATCTCCAACCCGCGAGGGAATCGAACCCGGGCACGCCTGCGTGGGAGGGGAGCACGTTACCACCCAGCTAAGCAGGCGGACTGGTCTCTTCTATTTCAGCATCACAGGCAATGTTAAAACAACACAGAATTCCAAAATTTTAAAACAGAATGAATATTAAATAAAGAAAAACAATATTTACGGCCAACAGACCAATTATAACTTTCCAGAAATTGGAGCGCCTCAAAAATGAACTTAATATACAGTGAATGCCAGATTGGAGTAAAAGCAAGGCCCACTGAGGATTAAAAGCGTGATGTTAAGTCACAATTCGCCAGCAGCGGCAAGTCACAAGTTAGAGATTGAAAACTACCTCACTGCGGACTAGCAAAGATTTATTTCAGTTTCTATAATCGAAAGCAATCGCCATCAATGGCCACGAACAATTATGAACCGTGTGCGGTTCACGTTGATGCCGTTATTAGCTTGGCATCTTCTAACAGCGATAGTGACGTTTCGTTTTCTTAGTGTGTGCACTGGAGCCACTACGTTTACTCGCCTCGTCTGTCCGTGTGTCGCAGCACCAGCGCTTAACGATAGCCCGTACTGCGGTACCATCTTTGGAGTGGTCTCTAGGATTTCTGGGTCGTCGTGTGTCGAGCTAATGGAGTTGGGACGGAGCAGCAGTGAGGGCTGGACAGCCAGTACTCGCCCATCCGCAGGCGACGTACATGCACTGTCCGACAGAAGGATGTGGTCGCGAGACTGTACGACCACGTCAAGACGTCAAGGACCGGATCCAGCGAGTTTTAGTTGAATTCGATTAGTGCAACTTTCACCTTTGTGTGTGTGTGTGTGTGTGTGTGTGTGTGTGTGTGTGTGTGCGTCCGCTCATCGAAGTGACCTCATGGTAATAAGTTGTCAGTCGACGATTTGTACTGGGATCTTTCCCGTACCTGACTTGAGTGGGGACAGCCGTTGATTGGTCGGTCGGTCGGTCGTCACAGCGGACGATATGCATGTCTTCCGAACGCTTCTGGCTTCTCTGTATTTGTGCCGACTTATAATTCGCCGGTGTTGTTTCACAGTGACTGGTTTCAGTATTGTGAGTTGTTGGTGGAACTGTTTTCCCGGATCCGTGCGTATCTTGTGGTTTTGATTGAGCAGTTATTTTAATGCTGTCTGCGTACTGGATTTGGTGGGGAGTTGCGAATGGACATCAGGTCGGTTGGGGGCGCAACAGCGAGCAGGACCGTGCAGCGCAACGTGAAGCTGGGCAGCTGGCGGCCTGCTGACATTGCCAGATCGACGCGGGGTAGCAGCGAGAGCGACGACTTCGTTGCACACCGAAGCCTGGACGTTTGAGTGAAGAGGTAACTGCTAATGCAGCCTCGACTGTTCTGAGATCTCGCCTTTGGACGGCAGGTTGTTGCTCCCAGGGCTGCTGAGCCATGGCAACGAGTGAAGTGCTTCGAGGTGGTGAAAAATTGCAGACGTCTTTCTCTATTGGTTATTCGTCATTGAATTTGGTATTATTTTTATTAGTGAAGTACAACCATCGGTATTTTGTGCCTTGTGGCCGCTATCGCCCCAGTTACCTGCCCTGGAGGTCAGCGTGCTTTTCCGGCAGTGTACCTTTCCTCGTCGTGTTAATGCTGTCAGACAAGGCGTGTAGTTCGACAGCCTCATGCATTGTACTAGGCGTATTTTTTTGGAGGTCTATTTTGGTTCTAGCGTTTCCTTCGGCATTGGGTGTTTTCTGAAGACCTAATGCTGTATGTCTCTTCGCCCTTGCCTAAAAACATTCCATCGTTGTACCGATGATCGGACGTTAGGCGGTTTGGTTAGTTGGTCGATCGATGCTTAAGCTGCCCCTAGTTTGAGTGGCCATCCTGTTACGTGAGTACAATTGGTTGCCTGTCTTTCCTTACCTTATGTTTGAGTTACCTCCCCAGACCGACCCTTCGAACACTTGCTGAGAACCACTTGTCCTGATTTCTTAGATATTTACTGTTGTAGATTCTATTTACTGTTGGTGTAACCTTCACAGAGCAATAATTTCACTTCTTTGGTGATAAGGCTTTCAGCCGTGTTACAGTAAGTTTTTTTAAGCAACCTAGTTTTGAAAGCAAGATATTTATTTTAAAAGTGCTATTTGGCATTGTTTTCCTGACTTCTTATTCAGGCCCTCGGCCGTTTGTTATTTGAAATTGATTGTGGCCTTCAGCCGAGTAATAATTTCACGTCTGTTATTCAGCCGTGTTGCAGTTTGTTTTGAAACAAAGTATTTATCTTAATATGTGTTGTTTGGAATTGTTCTTCTGTCTTCTAACTCAGGACTTAAGCCGTTTGTTGTTTGAGATTATTGTTGGTGGCTTTCGACCCCAAAATTGTGAATTTTTTTCCCTGTGATAATTCCTTCAGCCGTCATACAGTCAATTGTGTTTTTATAACACATTGTTTTAAAATTTTAGTTTTTTGAAATAAAGTTTACGTATTTGTTGTGCAACCGAGAGCAGCTGATTACGGCCCCGTCCACAATCGTAACCTTATCCTGTCCCATCCTGAGAAACCGGATCTCAAATTATGCTTAGCAAAAGCGCCTTTGACCAATAATAGGCAAAACAGGAGCATCAAATACGTACTGGTTATATCCTAGATGTTTAAGTAAAATGTCCTCTCACACCAAATTAATGCAACAAGGTAAACGCCGTAGGACAGCAAGCAATTTAAAATTTTCGAAAAATGAAATACTCATTAATTTAAAAAAATAGATTAACAATTAACGCCACTGAACGGAGAAAACAGTAAATACAGAATCGTTAAATTAACCTTCGCCCTTTGGGGCAGCAAGTAGGGACAGAACAGGTAAGAATAGAAAATAGTGGCAACATCGCAAAGAATCGAACTCTGTAGAACCACACAAATTTAACTATATGTGCACCTGCTTTAAGAAAAGGAGGCATATAACAGAATTAGTCGCTCAAATTAGATGTTAAAATACGTCAAGGTGGCTCTTTGTTTTGAACTGTCAATCCAGGCGCCCGGTAGTAAGCATGTACAACTATGCAATGAGGCTCCTCTCTGGGTTTCTTTCTCGTGTACATACACTAATACTAATAGCAATAATAATAATAATAATAATAATAATAAACCCCGTGGAGGCCCGGGAAAAGAATAGGCCTCTGGTATGTTCTGCCAGTCGTAAAAGGCGACGAAAAGAACAAACCACTAATAGGGCTAACCCCCGTTTTAGTGTGATCAGTTGGTTCAGGACACGACTAAAGAAAACTCGGGCAAGCGCCGTCATGGTCGGGGACGACGTTTGAACCCTATGCCCGCCCACAATGGTAACGACCCTGCTAGCCAACTGGAAAATAATTTAAATTCAAATAGAGGTGTTTTGCTGGATATGCTTCCTCCAACCTCCCTAGAAGGAAAACAGACAGAGGATGAGATGGTCAGATGAAGTTAATCGACACCTCATGTTCTGTTATTATCAAGCAACAAACCTAGGAACCAACACAACTGGATACAGATCACAAGTGTACACGACATTTATTATCAGATACCCAGAATTAAAATTTTTAACAGAACAGCGACTAGCTGATCAGATCTGTGTAATAATCAAAAATAACAGGATACCCCAGTTAGAATTAGAAAACATCCAACAACAAGTACAACAAATACTTGGGCAAAATAATGTGCAATCAGAAGAAGAAGAAAATACAGTAATGGACTCAAACATCCCAGAGCAAGCAAACAAAGAACAACACTCATCAATTAAACAAACAGAGGAAAAAGAAATCATAAGACAGCCACCAGAACAAGCACGAATAGAACACGAAGTGAGACACATGTTAGATATAGAAGAAAAATTTCAGCTGACATATATAGAATACAAAGACACAAATACAGACATTAGACCATTCTTGCATAAACCACCAAATAACCCACAAGTTGAAACAACAATAAAAACTATCAACACAATCATACACAACAAAATAAATGAAAATACAACTATGGAAGAGTTACAACTACTGGTTTATATAGGAGCACTCACTACACTAAATATACACACTAGACGGAGATCAGAACCAACCAACACACAGAAGAAACCCACAAAACCAACATGGCAACACAGGCTACAGATCAGAATAGAAAAACTGAGAAAAGACATCGGACAGCTAACACAATTTATAAGAAATGAAATGTCAGAAAAAAACCGAAAAAGGTTAGGTAAAATCTCACAACAACAAGCGATAGAGCAATCAGATGAAAAGAAGCAGAAATTACAAGCATTGGACCAACGACTCAGAAGATACAAAAAAAGTGAAAATAGAAGGAAACAAAATCAAACATTCAACACAAACCAAAAGAAATTTTACCAGACAATAGATAACACACACATTAAAATAGACAATCCACCAAACATAACAGACATGGAACACTTCTCGTGCAACATATGATCATACCCAGTACAACATAACAGGCATGCACGGCGGATACAAGCAGAAACAGATACATACAAGATAATACCGCTAATGCCGGAAGTGATAATTTTGCAACATGATGTCACCCGAGCAATTAATTCTACTCACAATTAGAAAGCCCCTGGAAAAGATAAAATAGCACATTTCTGGCAAAAGAAGTTCACCTCAACACATTCACATCTAACTAAATTATTTAACAGCTACATTGCAGACCCATACACATTCCCTGATACACTTACACATGGAATAGCTTATCTGAAACCTAAAGATCAAGCAGACTCAGCAAACCCAGCTAAATATCGCCCCATAACATGCCTACCAACAATATGCAAAATATTAACTTCAGTCATTACACAGAAATTAATGACACATACAACACAGAACAAAATTATAAATAAAGAACAAAAAGGCTGTTGCAAAGGAGCACGAGGGTGTAAAGAGCAACTGCTAATAGATGCAGAGGTGACATATCAAGCTAAAACTAAAGAAAGGTCGCTACACTACGCGTACATTGATTACCAAAAAGCTTTTGATAGTATACCCCACTCATGGTTACTACAAATATTGGAAATATACAAAGTAGATCCTAAATTGATACAGTTCCTAAACATAGTTACGAAAAATTGGAAAACCACACTTAATATCCAAACAAATTCAAATAATATCACATCACAGCCAATACAGATTAAGTGTGGAATATACCAAGGAGACTCAGAAAGTCCTTTCTGTTCTGCCTTGCTCTAAACCCACTATCCAACATGCTAAATAATACAAATTATGGATACGTTATTACTGGAACATACCAACACAAAATCACACGTTTGCCATAATGGATGATCTAAAACTACTGGCAGCAACAAATCAACAACTCAACCAATTACTAAAGATAACAGAAGTACTCAGCAATGATATAAATATGGCTTTTGGAACAGACAAATGTAAGAAAAATAGCATACTCAACGGAAAACACACTAAACAGGAAGATTACATATTGGATAACCACAACGACTGTATAGAAGCGATGGAAAAATCACGTGCCTATAAATATCTAGGATGCAAACAAAAAATAGGAATAGATAATACAAATATTAAAGAAGAACGAAAAGAAAAATATAGACAAAGACTAACAAAAATACTGAAAACAGAATTGACAGCAAGTAACAAGACAAAAGCTGTAAATACTTATGCTATACCAATATTTATCTACTCATTTGGAGTAGTGAAATGGAGTAACACAGACCTAGATGCACTCAATACACTTACACGATTACAATACCACAAATATAGAATACATCACATATATTCAGCAACAGAAAGATTCACATTAAGCAGAAAGGAAGGAGGAAGGGGATTTATCGACATAAAAAACCTACATTATGGACAGGTAGACAATTTAAGAAAATTCTTTATAGAACGAGCAGAAACTAGCAATGTACACAAAGAAATCACTCATATAAACACATCGGCTACACCATTGCAAGTTCATAACCACCTCTACAACCCTTTAGATCACATAACATCAACAAATACGAAGAAAGTAAATTGGAAAAAGAAAATACTACATGGCAAGTACCTGCATCATCTAACACAGCCACACATCGACCAAGACATATCCAACACATGGCTAAGAAAAGGCAATATATACAGTGAGACGGAAGGATTAATGATTGCATTACAGGATCAAACAATAAACACCAGATATTACAGCAAGCATATTATTAAAGATCCCAATACCACAACAGATAAATGCAGACTTTGCAAACAACAAATAGAAACAGTAGATCACATGACAAGCCGGTGTACAATACTAACAAATACAGAATACCCCAGAAGACATGACAATGTAGCAAAAATAATACATAAACAGCTTGCCTTACAACATAAACTTATAAAACAACACGTTCCCACATACAAGCATGCACCACAAAATGTACTGGAGAATGATGAATACGAATTATACTGGAACAGAACCATTATAACAGATAAATTATACTGGAACAGAACCATTATAACAGATAAAACAATATCACATAACAAACCTGACATCATACTCACCAATAAAAAGAAGAAATTAACACAACTAATCGAAATATCCATACTTAATACAACAAATATACAAAAGAAAACAGGAGAAAAAATTGAAAAATACACCCAACTGGCTGAGGAAGTCAAGGACATGTTCATCAGGATAAAGTTGACATCATACCAATTATACTATCAACTGCAGGGGTCATACCACACAGTATCCACCAGTACATCAAAGCAATACAGCTACATCCAAACGTGTACATACAACTACAGAAATCTGTAATTATTGATACATGTTCAATTACCTGAAAGTTCCTAAATGCAATGTAATATATACCGTACAGTTACAAGGAAGTCACGCTTGATCAAGGTCCACGTCACTTTCCATTTTTAACCAGACATAACGTCCGAGAAAGGAAAGAAATAATAATAATAATAATAATAATAATTCTATGCTCCCCTGCTACATAAGAAATTACATGAATATAAGAAATCTCTTAAGAGCATGGATCACTGAAAGCGTAACAACATACACTGATTAGCCAGAACATTATTACCACCGCCTACTATCGATATAAACCCGTCCAGGGGACAGTTGCGTCGCCTAGCGAGGAAACATCGTTAGTCAGACACTTGCACGATGCGTGTAGTATCTGTGAGCGAGGTGTTGTTTGTTAGGCTGGCCAGACAGCGAGGTCATCAGTCCCATCGTATTTGCGAACCGTCCTGGCATTTACCTGAAAAGATTTAAGATAATCACGGAAAACCTAAATCAGCATAGTTGGACGCCAGTTTGAACCATTGTCCAACAGAACGCGAGTCCCGTCCGCTAACCACTGCGCCACCTGGCTCGAGGAGCGTTCTTTCCGTGTATAGCATATGGAAGGCACCCGATCAGTCTGAATTTGACAGAGAGCAGATTGCGATTGCCTGGAGGCTAGGCGTGAGCATTTCGGAAACTGCACTTGTTGGATGTTCGAGGAGTGCTGTGGTGACCGCCTTCAACACGTGGCGAAACCTGAGTGAAATCGCATCCAGACTTCGTGGGGTCGGGCCGCCACCCTCCATTACAGATGTCGGACATCGTAGGCTGGCAGACTGGTAAAACATGATAGACGGCGAACTGTGGCGGAAGTAACATTAGTCTTTAAAGCCGGACAGAGTACAAATGTGTCTGAACACACAGCGCACCGAGCACCTCTAACGATGGGCCTCTGTTACCGATGACCCCTAAGTTTGCCAATGCTAACACGACAATTTCAGCAACTACAACTGCGATGGGAACGTGACCATAGGCACCGGACGTTGGCGCTGTGGTAGCATCTTGCATGGACTGATGAATCCCAATACCTTCTTCATCATGCCGATGGGAGGGCGCGAATCCGTCGTCTTCCAGACGAGCAGCTAATTCATTGGACAGATATAGTTTGTCCTTCCCATTGAAGTGGGTTCGGTAGCAAAGCATCCCTGTTTTTAGCGAGTACCCTGGCAGTTGTTTACCCTCTCTGAGTTGCTGTTTTACGTCCTGTAAACAAGGCTCAACATCCCATCTTGCTGCTTCGCTGCTATGTTCCCAAACAGTTGTGCGATATCACCGACAAGTGCTCCCACACAAATCGGCTCTTCTTTGTTTCCCTAGGATTCGTCCACTTGCTCCTCATGCTATAACATGCGACTGAGGGCATCAACAACCCGGTTATACTTCCCTTTTACATGTCGCACTGGAAAACGTCTCCCCATCTTACGGGGACTCGTCAACACCCAGATTAACACCTGGTTATCTGTTTCTAAATGGAAAGACTTGTACTCAATGTAAAACATTGCTCGAAAACTAATAGCACGACCAGTTTCTCCAACTGGTAGGCATGCTGTTTACTGTCTGACCTGAAGGCAAACCTGGTAGGGTTTCTCTTCCTTTCACTCTCTTGGAGGAGCACTGAATCAGTATCAGAATTAGATTTGTGCATCTGCAGGACAAATTCGCCATCAAAATCAGATATGAATAGCAGAAGTGCACTAGCCAAGGCTGCCTTCAAAGCATTGGAGGGCGACACTTACTGAGTGTCACATTGGTATCCTTCTCCCTTCCGCTGCGACTGGTGCATAGAAGCTGTCAGATGGGCAAAATTCGGGATCAATTTTCGAAAGAAATTCACCATCCTGATGAATCTGGCAGCGTCCTTTTAGCCCTTGGCTGTTCGTGCAGTGAATGCCCTTGACGAGCTCATTTTCTATAACTTCATCAGCAGACACCTGTAACAAGTAGGGGAAAATTGGAGATGAATTTTTGAAAGAAATTCACCATCCTCGTTAATCTGTCATTGTCTTTTTAGTCCTTTGGCTGCTAGAACAGGCGAATGAAATTGGTGCGTTCTTTATTTACTCTAACAGCAGACATCCTGTAACCAGGTGGGAAAAATTGGGGATCAATTTTCGAAATAAATTAGCCATCCTGATGAATTTGACAATGTCCTTTAATCCCCATTGGGCTTGGGTACGAAAAAATATTGGTGATGTGTAGAAGGACGTTGAAGGCCTGACTAAGTCGTCAGTCACAAGTTGGTCGATAATTTTGCACAGTTTCTTCTTCGTGGAAGGCGACAAGTGACAAAGATACTGGCGCACGAAAACCTCATCCATATGCTGAATTTTATATTGAATCTTATCAGACACTCTCTGTCTGTCAGTTAGTACCTCCGGACAGCTCGAGTATTTCCTGAGTCATCTGTGGCTTCTTTGTTTCTACTTTGCCTATATATTTAGTGTCCTGTACGGCCTTAGTTATTTCCTTGTTTATTATATACCTCTTGTCTTCCTTTTTTTTGCATTTAGGTTCCCGTAAAATGGGATTGTAGAATTTCACAATAGATCGGAGCTCCTACGTAACTTCATCTTATCCTTGTGGGCTTGAGCTGCAGACTCTTGCGTGCTGTGTGAGAGCCTTAATCAGCAAGGTAATAAGACTCAGGTGGTGCCCAATTCGGTATCACATCAAATGAACTGCACACTGTGTGACTCTTTCATGCATGTACAGTGTGGTGTCACCGCCGGACACCACACTTGGTAGGTGGTAGCCTTTAAATCCGCCGCGGTCCGTTAGTATACGTCGGACCCGCGTGTCGCCACTATCAGTGATTGCAGACCAAGCGCCGACACACGGCAGGTCTAGTATAGAAAGACTCCCTAGCACTCGCCCCAGTTGTAAAACCGACTTTGCTAGCGGTGGTTCACTGGCTACATACCTTCTCATTTGCCGCGACGACAGTATAGCATAGCCTTCAGTACGTCATTTGCTACGACGTAGCAAGGCGCCATATACAATTATTATGAATATATTCTGAACAAATAATATACCGTCAAGAGCGACGTATATCATTAATGGATTAAAGTTAAGTATCTAACTAATTTCGTCCGCTTTCTGAATTATCATTCCTTGTCATGTTCCAGACCTCACGTCAGTATAGTTCTTCCCTCCTCACGCCAGAATGCGTGAGCTAAAACGCGTGCATTTCGGCCTTCTCTAGTAACACGGTGTTGGCTCTTCAGCCAACACAACATACAGGATGGCTTTTCAGTGTGTACAGGAAATCATAAATCGTATAGAGACTGCTAAACGGTATCGAAATGTTTTGTACCGTTTTTCAGCCTAACCTGTATTTCTTACTAATAACGTTTTGGTAGCTCACATACGAGAGGTTTCAATTTATAGGTAAACTGATCACATCCTGAAAACTTCAACGAGTTGTTTCACAGAAACAGAACACGTGAGCTGCAAAATTTACAAAATGTTTCAGCACTGAACCAATGAAAAAAGGAGTAATTGACGAGAAATTGTACTTAGTCCTAGCGTAGTTTGTAGCGCTACTGGGCGAATGTCTTCCAGTGAATGATAGCGTACTATTCCCTGAATGTATCCGCCGCGTTTTGCCAACACGAACCAGGAAGTCTCGCGGATGGGTGCTTGTACCAATATATGCCCACCGTTGCCTGTTGGGCCGCAGATGCTGATCGAAGTTTCTATAAACAAGAGATTTTGACATTAATTATCGTTTAAGCCTTCGGCCGACCAAAGCAATGACAAAAGCGTGTTTATGTTGGAGTTATGCGTGCTTTCTACTGTCGAAGTTTCTATGCATATCGAAAAGTCAAACTATGTGATCGAGACACACTGTCGATAGTTTATCAGGTGCAATACTGTATATCGCAGTCGGCCAAGCAACGCTGCAGCTAATGCACTCCTACCCAGAATCTATATTAACATATCCAACCCATTCTTAGTGAATGTAACTATGACAGTGAGAGTGACTGACGAACAAAAGCTGGGTGTATGCTTTCGTTGTCCTGCAGCATTTTTTGTTGTACTGACGGAATTTTGGGGACTGCTGATTTTATTTCCATTTCTCCTGAACAGATATTTCTGAGTGAAACGGTCGAGCACACAGCGGGTGTTTTAGTTCAGACTCAAGAGATTCGAAGGGATGCAGGTCGAAACTCTGAGAGGACAAACAAATTCACTGAAACCTGGTAATTAAGGAAGGCAGGATTGGGTTACGATTGTGGACGGGGCCCGAATCAATTGCTGTTGGTTCGCTTTGCAATTTCACACATTTATTTTGATAAATAATTTTTGAAAACAAGCAAATGAGGTCGCAATAGGACTTTTAATGCACGTAACCACAATCACGGCTGAAGGCCCTTGACACGAAAAATTTCAATTATTTAAAAAATTTTACCAACATACATAAAATACAGACACTGAATAATTTTTGAAAACAACTCAATGTGGTGGCAATCAAAATTTTAAAGCAAGTAACCACAATCACGGTTGAAGGTCTTTAACGCCCAAAAGGGCAATTATCAAAAAATTTAACAAAAATACATGAAATACAGATAGAAAGTAATTTAGAAAACTAGCCAGTGTGGTCGCAATCTGAATTTTAAAGCAAGTAATCACAATCACGGCTGAAGGCCTTTAACGCCAAAGTGGCAATAGTAAAAAATTTAACTAATATACTGTCAAACGGCGAATGGCATAGCAAATGTTAATGTAAAAAAAAGCACGTCACCTAACAGGTGAGACAAATGATGGTAACTTAATAATACAATAATAAAATCAAACACAAGGGCCAGTGACAGACGGTACCCCAGGAATCGACCACTGAGCAGGTCACACCAAAAATACCTTCGCGAGCGTAGAGAAAGCCAACCAAGAGTTGCATTCAGATCACAAGACGGTAACTCGGAATAGTGGCAGTCTAACGAGCGACTAATTATAGTCTTGATGAGGATACCTGACATCCAACAAAACAAATGCAAGATGTAAAACTACGCCAAAGCTGGAACCAGCGGTCTGGGCTCCACCCGCAGAATACTGTGCTTAGAGCGCCGAGAACAAGAAGGAATGACTACCACTAAGGTAGAAGAACGCCTCCCAAACTACAATCAAGAATCTGTCAAACTTACACGCCTCACGGTACAGCGGCGGCAAGGCGAGGAAATGTACACTGCTGTTACAAACACTAACCCTCGGGGCAAGCAACTGGGACGATAGTGGCGACAAGAAAGAAAAACCGAGCTCGTTGAACTTAACAATGTAAGAAGCTGAAAATAGTAGTAAGAAGCTCAGGAAGGCTAACCACATGAGTCTTCCTCAGGTACTCCACTCGCTGCTTTTCGCCTCGGCGACACTATGAGCAGCAACACGAACCCAAGGCACTGGAGAATCGCGAGCTTTCACAGTGGTGGAGGTTTCTCTAAGCGAATTGCAATGCACTTAACTTAAACATGCAGGATCCGCTTTCGACGAAGTCGTGACCCTCGTGACCACTGCCCTTCGATCTGGCAGTCCATACACGCCGCCGGCGGTCCCGGCGTCTTGTTGCTTCTGCGCGGACCTCGCTGCTCCTGCGTCACCGACTGAACTCTCCACTCACACCACACGGAAAAAGAACGAGGTCGACCCAAAATAGGGCAGCAGAGCTACATATCGATAAGAGCCGCTGCTGCCACTAGCGGAAAAGCAACGCTTACGAAACCGAGTGACGCCAGTGAACATGAGAAGAAGACAAAGAACGCAACCATGCCAACTAAACGATAAAATCTGACAGACACACGGCACCAAGGCGAGCCGCAGCACGGCATATGCACCTGGGTTTCTTCGGAGACTGGAGCAATGGTTCTTGAGTGTCAATTATCATACCATTTCAACTGGCCATTTCATGTTCTAAAACGTTTTCGCTAGCACATGTAACCATTTCGAAATTCGTCAGAGTCTAATGGTTTGAGCCAAAAATCGGATGAAACAATTAGGCGATTAGACAATCTTCAACGAATTTCAGTATGGCCATAACAACTTCAGGTAAACTCCAAACAGTACTCAAGTTCATATGCCCCTATTCTGTGTCCCACATAGCATATAAGTACGTAGCAATTCACAAAACCTTATCCTTCCTTGACAAATAAATGAAGACATTTTGTGACCTGTGTCTTCTAGCCAGCAGCACCATTTTGAAAACTCAGTCTTACTATATCATTATTCAGATGGAACTTTGTTAAGTCTCAAACATCTGTAACGAATATATGCAGGCTGAAAATCTGTCCGAGGCCAGTATTAGAACCCAGGTCTCCTGCTCACTAGGCAGATGTGCTAATTGTTACACTAACCTGGCATGGTGAGTTTGCACAACTGCACGGACTGCCCTATCACGCCTCCCGCCTCAGTCTAAGGCGTGAATGGAATCAGGATTAAGGACAGAGGCGTGCTAGGATAGTGCGTGCGATTGTGCCAAGTCGCTGTGCCGGGATGGCGTAGTGGTTAGCACTAGAGACCAGAGTTCTGCAAAGAGGCCCATCTTACGGTTGGGCGCGAAACTGCTCCGCACTGGGCTTCAGCAGTCTCGGACGAAACTAACTCGTGACGTCACCGCAGTAGTCGGGCCAGGTCATCTGTTTATGACCGGAGTGCGGCGCGCCGGGGTTGCCCTCTCAGTCCTTCAAATCCGTCCGGCCCACGGGCTGAGACCGCACTGCTCCGCACTGGGCAGTAGACAGCCGGGCGAAGCGAGGTAGTCACGACACTGTGTGGGACCGGGCTGCACCGCACAGTATTTTAAAGCTGTTCACAATAATTTTACCTTTTAATCCCACAATTGGGAACACGTACCTTACTCGTATTTTCTCGTTAGTTTATACAATTCTACATTGAAGAGCCAAAGAAACTGGTACACCTGCCTAATATCTTGGTAGGGCCCCAGCGAGCATGCAGAAGTACCGCAACAAGGCGTGGCATGGACTCGACTTATGTCTGAACTACTGGTAGAGGGAATTGACACCATGAATCCTGTAGGGATGTCTATAAATCCCTATGAGCACAAGCGGGTGTAGATCTCTTCTGAATAGCGCGTTGCAAGCCATCACAGATACACTCATGTTCATGTATCTGGAGTTTGATGGCCAGTGGGAGTGTTTAAAATCAGAAGAGTGTTCCTGGAGCCACTCTGTAGCAATTGTGGACCTGTGGGGTGTCGAATTGACCTGCTAGAATTGCGCAAGTCCGTCGGAATGCACAATGGATATGAATGGACCCAGATGATCAGACAGAATGCTTACATACGTGATATCTGTCAGAGTGGCATCTGAAAGTATCAGAGGTCCTATATTACTTCAACTTCACACGCGCCAAACCATTACAGAGCCTCCACCAGCTTCAACAGTCCCCTGCTGACAGGCAGGGTCTATCGATTCATGAGGTTGTCTCAATGGCGCGGGATTAGCCGAGCGGTCTTGGCGCTGCAGTCATCGACTGTGGGTGGTACCGGCAGAGGTTCGAGTCCTCCCTCGGGCATGGGTGTGTGTATTTGTCATTATTATAATTTAGATTAAGTAGTGTGTAAGCTTAGGGACTGACGACCTTAGCAGTTAAGTTCCATAAGATTTCACACACATTTGAACATTTGAGTTTTTGTCTCCATGCCCATACACGTCCACCCGCTCGATACAATTTGAAACGAGACCCTTCCGACCAGGCAACATGTTTTCAGTCATCAACAGTCCAATGTTGGGCCCAGACGAGGCGTACAGCTTTGCCTCCTGCAGTCATCGAGGGTACACTAGTGGGTCTTCGGCGCCTAAAGCCCATATCGATGATGTTTCGTTGAATGGTTCGCGCGCTGACACTTGTTGATGGCCCAGCACTGATATCTGCAGCAATTTGCGGAAAGATTACTTTCCGTCGCGTTGAACGATTCTCTTCAGTCGTCGTTGGTCTTGCAGGATTTTTTTCCAGCCGCAGCGATGTCGGAGATTTTATGTTTTACCGGATTCCTGATATTCACGGTACACTCGTGAAATGGTCGTACGGGAAAATCCTCACTTCATCGCTACCTCGGAGACGTCCCATCGCTCGTGCACCGACTATAACACCACGTTCAAACTCGCTTAAATCTTGATAACCTGCCATTTTAGCAGCAGTAACTGATCTGACAACTACACCAGACACTTGTTGCCTTATAGGTGTTTCCAACAGCAGCGCCGCATTCTCCCTGTTTACATGTCTCTGTATTTGAATACGCGACTTTCTCTCACACTTCATTGTATTTCACGAATAGCAATTTAATAAAAACTACACGTCGTAGACGTCGCCTAACGTAGTATAATTAGAGTTCTGTTGGGAACAACTGTTCAGTTAATATATGCAACTCGTTTACGTAAGAACAACAATTACGGCTCTCTATCACATCGTAAGGCTCTGTTTAATTCTTATTACAGTTATCTATTAGATTTTTTGTTAATTTTACTATTCCAAACATTTCTGAAACTTTGTATAGTTTATGTAGTGTCTGAAGCTGAAATATGATGAAGTCAATTGTAAGGAATCCTACTGTGCCGTATTACGTGTATTTGCATTGCAAAAAAAAAAAAAAAAAAAAAAAAAAACACCAGTATTCTATTTTCTTATTTGATCAAATATATAACGTATGAAATATCGCATGGAATGTAAAACAAAGATAATTTGGACACGATTAGGTAGCAAAAGTTGGCCATGGTTACCGATAAAGGAAGCCAAATCGATAAATGTTAAAAATCCTTTGTTTAAAAAAAAAAATACAGACAGCTTCGTTCGGTGAGGAAAGTACGTCGAGGAATGCACTGCTGGAGAGTCAAAGATCATATTTTGGATTTATTTGCGAACTGAGAGAGTGTCTGACATTTGTGTAGGTAATTATCAAAGGAAGCTGTTTTTACTAACGACCCTGCGTCAAAATATTAACAAACATACCAGAATGTGTGTCTACTTATCTTCCTGGTACAGCGTAGAACTATTTTCAGTTTCATCAGACGCCTGTATAGCCGTCATTCAATTAGAAATTAACTGTTTTATTGCTTCGATGTACACAGTCATACTATAACACCTCCCCTTTCTTTTCTAGAGTATCGTTACTTTTTTCTGGGTCTACTTTCATCCGGTATACATTCATATTATTTCACGTGAAATCTAGATCGCTATTAGATAGAGACTATCTTCCCTTCTCAACTTATTGCGATCTTTGTGTTCTTACTACATAAGTATTCTGTCTCAAATAGTGGAATCTCACTTTAGAGTTTAATTGAAAGACATATACGACTTTTTCTATTAATTTACGCAGAAGCACTCATAGAAAAACTGTCATTCTGTATTTTGCAACATAGTACTTCTTAGATCGTTGCCATATTTCTTCACATCGGCTACCTTACTGTCTCCCTTATGACAGTAATCGCCTTGGCTATTTTAATGCACACGATTTAAATTTTTCTAACTACGATGGTGTTATCTGTACAGCATTGTAACGTCTTCATACTTCTAAAATAGATGCTTTGTAACACAACTGCCCTAGCAAAATTTGCAGCAATGGGCCAAATAAATGACGCGCGAATAGTTCATAAATTCTAGAAAATTGTTTACAAATGTTCGTATTTAATCTTCTGGGAATAACAGTGTCTTATTATCTGTTCATGTTTTTCTTTCTATATAGAAGATACGTGCAGAAGCTGCAAGTGGTTCGAAAAGAAATGAAAATATATCAAGAAAACGGGAAATAAAACAAAAGCTAATGGCTGGTGAATACAAAACCGTAGAGTCTGATCCCAATCTCAAAAGTTCAGTTTGGTCAGTGTTTACGCCTGTAACAGATGGTGATGGCAACGCATATTTCACGCTATTTGTGTCTCTTTAAAAAACCAGTGACATGTGTTGACTAAAAACGCCGTCCCCAAATCTGCACAGGGAAAGATTAATGTCAAGTGCGTGGCTGTATGTGCATGAGATTTAGGATCTTATGAAGCTATTGAAGGTGAAGGATTTTTGGATCTGGCTCAGAGATTAGTCGACACTGAGGCGACTTACACAAAAGTATCCGCCAAACGCATTATGGCTCACCCCATATTTGTCTCACGACACACCGCAGAAAAAGTGATAAACCTTATAAATAAAATTATACTTGAAGGAAATTGTTACTTAAACGAAAGTGATTGCTCAGCGACCACATTTATGAGGACTTATAGCGGAAGGAGGGATCATTACATGACACGTCTAGTTTATTATTTTGTTAACTGGAACCTCAAATCACGCTTTTTGTTCACGATCCGGTTTCCAGACGAGCCTAAAATATTAGAAAGGAATTGTTGGGACTAATTATCTCCTTTGATATTCACGAGAATAGTCTCGAAGATGACTGACCAAGGTGCCAACATTATCGCTGCTCTTCGTAGACATTCCAGACTGAATTGTTCCCGCCAGTGATAGGAAATGCGTTTAATATGCAGTATACGTCATCCAGTTGCCTGCTATTTCATTTTATTCTGACTATAGGGAAGGAACTTGTGAAAACTGCAAAACAAAGTTGCTTTGTTCATGGCCTAGAGAGAACACTGGAGCAGTTGAACGATTCTCTGTCGCTGAGACACACGATTGACCACATTTGAATCGGTGAAAAGGCAGTATTCTGTAAAGCGTAAAAAGTTCTCTGAGAAATGATAAACAAAGAGAATAAAAGGAATTGACATCACGTTGATAGACGAGCTGATTTCTGTTACGACGGCATATACGCTGTTGTGGTTTTATATTAAACTGGTATACATTAGCCGTAAATTATTTCAGGAACTATAAAGCAGGGGTTTTTCTGATATCCTTCAACGAGACGCAACAACTGGAAACGTAAAAATCGCCTACACTGCCTCTCCAGTTGTCATGGAACATGAGGTTCTAGAAATACTTAAGTGTTTAAACCTTGCGAATCCGCCTGAAAATTTATGTAGTGGGAATGACAGCACGAGTTAGTTACTTTCCTATGTGTACCATTTCGCCATCTGAAAATGATATCTGGATCTCAAAGACGTGAAGTCATGGGAGAGGTAAAGCATACTATTTACTAACTACTACATCAATAATTTCAAGTGACCAGTCACAAAGTCGCTCCTTCGTCAAGCGCCATCAACCAAACAAAAATTAAACTCGGCTACACAAAAGACGGGCATCTTAGGTATATTCTCACCTAAAGAATAGTCAAATATAAATGTGAAATGTTTGTCAGACTGTCCAAGTAGAATCGGAGAGCAACTTCTGAGAAGTACTGAAATACTAGAAAATAATTCAAGTATTTTTTAAGAACGGAACATTTGATTTTGTTTTCAGTTGCACTTTTACATTCTGCTTGATCTGACAAATTATATACTAAAAGACTTTGTTTTGACACACAAAATTATAGAAATTCGACTTCCACAGATGAATTAAACAGGCACTTAAACCAGAATTGTAAATTGGTCAAAAATGTGGCTTCTTATTGGAATGAAAACACACAAATGTTTTCGACCCTTCATACGATTGACAGAAAAAATTTTCTGTGTACGGTCATGCTGTTGTGTTGGCAGAAGAGTCAACACGGTGTTACTAGAGGAGGCCGAAACGCACGCGCTTTAGCTCACGCAGGCTGGCGTGAGGAGGGAACAACTATACTGACGTGAGGTCTGCAACATGACACGGAATTAGAATTCATAAAGTGGACGTAGCTAGTTTGATACTTAACTTTAATTCATTAATGATGAACGTCGCTCTTGACGGTACATGATTCACAATATTATCTGTTCAGAATATATTCATAATAATTGAATATGGCGCCTTGCTAGGTCGTAGCAAATGACGTAGCTGTAGGGTATGCTAAACTGTCGTCGTTGCGTATGTAGGCAGTGAACCATCTCTAGCAAAGTCGGCTGTACAACTGGGGCGAGTGCTGGGGGAGTCTCTCTAGACTAGATCTGCCGTGTGGCGGCGCTCGGTCTGTAATCACTGATATTGGCGGCACGCGGGTCCGACTTTTACTAACGGACTAACGATTTAAAGGCTACCACCTAGCAAGTGTGGTGTCTGGCGGTGACATCACACATCCAGCTTTGCATAAATTTTACTTCTGCAGGTTTCATTCGAAGTGCACGACAGTCACTTTTGGCCCGGTGAATGTTGATACTCTTCCATTTTTTCAAAGCAACTCCAATATCAAAAAGGCGAAGGAATACATTATAAAAATTGTTTCTCATACGAACCGAGACGGGTAGTGGCGTGGTTAGCACACTGGACTTGTATTCGGATGGACGACGGTTCCCATGTAGGGCCATCCTGATTGAGGTTTTCCGTGATTTCTGTAAATTGTTTACAGCAAATGCCAGGATGGTTCGCTCGAAAGTGCACAGCCGCTTTCATTTTCCATCCTTCCATAATACGAGCTTTGTTTCCATCTCTAATGTTAAACACTAATCTCCCCCTATCCTTCCTCCTTTTTCACATCACATTTTGTTTTATGTTGTCTCTAAATTGGTTGTCGATCATTTCATCTGTTAGTAGCTTTCATTTATATAAGCTCCTTTAAAATTAGTGTTGATTTATTGCAGCCAGAAGACTAACCTGTTTCTTTGTGTATTATTATTGCACTGTAGACAATATGTTGAAAATTTTATCGCAGCCCAAGACAACATGTTTTGAAGTTAGGGCAATGACAATCGCTTCACATGAAGAAATTTAATTTGAGTCAGCTGTTGACATGACATAGTACCGAGGACACAGCATAATGCCATACTCAGTTTTTCTTTAGCATAATCACCTTCTCTGGAAAGCTAGATATTCAATAACTACTTAACGCAGACAACAGTGAAAAGTTTTGTTCTTATTTTTGGTCATTTGTTCGATGGAACTGAACAAACAATGCTGGTTTTGGGAAAGTTCATGTACCGCAAGAGTCAGCACATTTCGTTTTATTAGTTAGATGGTTAGTTTTCGAATTCGGTTCTGGATGTGTCGAAATGTAATTGATATATACCGGGTGATCAAAAAGTCAGTATAAATTTGAAAACTGAATAAATCACGGAATAATGTAGATAGAGAGGTACAACTTGACACACATGCTTGGAATGACATTTGGTTTTATTAGAACAAAAAAATGCAAAGGTTCAGAAAATGTCCGACAGATGGCGCTTCATCTGATCAGAGTAGCAATAATTAGCATAACAAAGTAAGACATAGCAAAGATGATGTTCTTTACAGGAAACGCTCAGTATGTCCCCCATCATTCCTCAACAATAGCTGTAGTCGAGGAATAATGTTGTGAACAGCACTGTAAAGAATGTCCGGAGTTATGGTGAGGCATTGGTGTCGGATGTTGTCTTTCAGCATCCCTAGAGATGTCGGTCGATCGCGATACACTTGCGACTTCAGGTTATCCCAAAGCCAATAATCGCACGGCCTTAGGTCTGGGGACCTGGGAGGCCAAGCATGACGAAAGTGGCGGCTGAGCACACTATTATCACCAAACGATGCGCGCAAGAGATCTTTCACGCGTCTAGCAATATGAGTCGGAACGCCGTCCGGCATAAACATCGTACGTTCCAGCAGGTGTTTATCAGCCAGGCTCGGGATGATGCGATTCTGTAACACGATTGTCATGCGCAGTCACTGACGTTTTGCTGGTCTGCTCCATCTGTCTGACATTTGTGAAATTAGTTTTTTTTTGTTCTAATAAAACCCCATGTCATTCCAAGCATGTGTGTCAATTTTTACCTCTCTCCCTACATTATTCCGTGGTTTATTACGTTTTCAAATTTATACTGACTTTTTGATCACCTGGTGTATTGACCAAGAAATGTATAGAAATACTACCCACCATTTCGCTTTAAATGAAGATATTCAAAGTGTGAGAAAACGTATCTGAGCAGATGTATTAGCAAATGTCTGTGTATGTTTAGGAAGTAAACAGCATTTCAAAAATATACTTCGAATGTGTTATTTAGCTTTTATTTCCTATGCATCGTGTAAAATAAATTTCTTTTAACAAAGAAAAATATTTCGGCAACATCGGTTTTGTGATAAACAGTTTCAAGGTACCTAGGAAAATCCCCGACTGAGGCGAGGTAACAGCACGTCTACTTTTTTTTTTTTTTTTTAACGTTGTTGATCGTTGGGTTTCGTCGTTGCAGACGTCACATGACATCCGTTAAAGTTAGTTTTTTGTTGATCCTTCCACTCAGTTTTTTTATTACAGAGGCCAACCAGCTCTCAGACCAAACACGCTGAGCTATCGTGCCGGCTCTAGAGTGGTGGAGGTCGGTACGCAGCGTTGGATGTAAGTTCGACAGTTGGGTGGCCCATCCAATTATAATAAAATTGCTTAAGCCCGCGTTAGTCCACTTTTGGAACAATACAACAGCGATACTGCGTCACATGGTTTCGAAAAGTCATTGGTAGGTTTTCGGAAGTATGTGGCGCCATATGTTTACACACAGGTCATGCCATACCAAAAATTATGAACCGACTGCTTGCAGGCGTGGAGCTGGCGTCGAATAGCGTCCTGGTTGCGTGTTCAGATCAGGCGAAGGTGGTAGTCAAACTGGTAGTCAAACAACAACGTGCGTTCAGTATGATGATTATCAAACCATTGTAGCACGATTCTAGTCTTGTCAGACGGAAAGTTATCCTGCAGGATGGTGCCATAGAGCACAAAGGGACACAAGTTGTCCACAGTAATGTTCAGGTAGTCTATAGCTATCGTGGTACCTTCGATTACTACCACAGGTCCCATTGAAGCCTAAAGGAATGTCTTCTATATCATAATACTGCAACCACCACTTTATGTGCTTACCGAGATCCACGTCTCCAAAAGCCGTTCGCCTGGCTGAGGGATTATATGATCACGACCATCGACCACGTGTAAAAGTTGCCATTGATATATAGTCCGATCTGTGATTCAGCGGCCGGCCGCTGTGGCCGAGCGGTTCTAGGCGCTTCAGTCTGGAACCGCGCGACTGCTACGGTCGCAGGTTCGAATCCTGTCTCGGGCATGGATGTCTGTGTGATGGCCTTAGGTTAGTTAGGTTTAAGTAGTTTTAAGTTCTAGGGGACTGATAGCCTCAGATGTTAAGTTCCATAGTGCTCAGAGCCATTTGAACCAGTTTTTTCTTTTGTGATTCAGCACCCGCAGCAAACGTAATTGACAACGTCTTTAAGAAAACATAGAAAATTGTAGCGGTCGTCCGCTGCGGAGCCCGAAGTTCAACATGTGCTATTAACAGTGCGCTCAGAAAGACTAGTGCCTGCACGGACGTTATATTCTGTCTTTAGATCTGACGCAGATGGTTGCCTATGCTGCTTTACAGACCCTGCAAGGCTCCGACTTGATCATTCTGTGATGGGCGCGGACGTCCGTCATCTTGTCATTTATGAAGGAAACGCAGAAAGTGCCGTCACCCGTTTTCTTAGGTATTTTGCTCAGTGGAAGAACACGTGTCTCGGCTTATCCGTAGATACTCGACCGTTTCAGAGAAAACGGCGCTCAAACTTTTCGTGGTATTTTTCGAGGAACTTTACGTGTCTTTTACCGCGTAATACACTCAAACGAAATGGTAGCTAAGTGCTTAGCACTTAGAGGTTTCTTTCTATTTTCTTTTTTTTTCAGGCCTTGCGCTCAATGTTCGAAACCTGATTATTGTTTCATTTATTTTACTGTATTTTTATTGTTTTCAGTTATCTACGAAAGTCCGAAGGAGGTTACTACACGAATGTTTCTTATCAAATTTGGGGATACAAAGGCGTTATATTAATTGCAAAATTAATTATATTAATTGCAAAATTAATTTCACAATTAGGGGGCAACAATATTTTTAAATTTTCATGTTCTAATATTTCATTCTCATATCAATTCTTGTAGGGCTATTAATTCTTACATTTCATTCATATGTGTATTCTTCAGGAAGATTTGTTGCATTTCCTTGGATGATACTGATCTTAGACACATTCTAATCATATATTTCCAACACTTGCATCGCGTGATGGCATGTTTGGCACAGTGATATTTCTTTATATGATTCTCACTCGGGAAAGAAATGTCGTTAACATTAGTGAAGATGTCGCGTGTTGGCCTTGATTTCGCGGCAAACGATGCACCACGGATTACTTTCACGAAAACTGCGGCTTGCAACAGATTGTGAATCGATATCACTACAGCGATTTCACCGGAATCAATTTGATATAACTTTCCTACTTTTTTTTAATTCATTCATCTTATATACAACGAGTAGACGATTCTGGACAGCGTTATATCAATATAATCTTCAACAGACCAGGATACATAAATGAAAAGCAAAAATAAAAGTAATAATCGTGTTTCGAACACAGGCCGCAAAATTAAAAAGAAGCCGCGACGTTAACCATTGTGCCATAATTCGTCTGAATACACCGCGTCGTAAAACTCATGCTAAGTACCTCTAAATACCTCGAAAATTTTGACGTTAATTTTTTAACTGCTAAGGTCATTAGTCCCTAAGCTTACACACTACTTAACCTAAATTATCATAAGGTCGGGAATCCATGGATAAGTCGAGACAGGTTTTCGCTTATTTTGGCCCCTCTTCCGCTGAGCAAAGTTTTAGGAAAATCGGGTTTGGCGCTTGCCGTATGCTCCTCGTTGAAGTGATTTCACCGTTCTACATCCAATTTCCGTAGATGCTCACGTCAGCAGTACGCGAACAGACGACCAACTTCGCTATTTCCGAGACGCATCTTCCCAGACGTCAGACTTTAAGAACCTGCACCTTGACAAAAGCGTTTACGTCAGTGGATTTGCCCGTATAAGGCCCGTATCGCCTCTCGACTGAGCCTCTACCCGTCTCTGCTCCCGTCAGATGCTTTCATCACGTCACGAGCTCGAAACGCCACCAGGTGTCATTCAGTCCCGCTATGAGCAGAATCAAAACGTTTTGGCTATTACCGTATAACCTGACGTCGCAGCGATTACATATGGTAGCTTTTTCTAACCGCGTTTGCCGCACTTAGCAAGTAAAGAACGTAGCTCCTATCGAAGTTGTCGCCTTGGTTGTCTATACACAGTTGCCAACATTTTCGGAGGTCTTGGAAGCAAGCAGGGAAATTTTCCACTGCGATGCTTGTAAAAACATTTGTCACAGCCCATTTAATGTCTGCGGTATTTCGATGAAACTTTCCTTTCAGTTGTTTTCTCACTCGTAGAAACAAGAAACAATCACAAGGCGAGAGATCGGGAGAGTATGCCGATTGTGTGATGGCAATAACGAAATGTCTGGCCAGATATTCGGTGAAAGATAAAGCAGTACGCGGACTTGCGTTGTCATGCAGTAAGAAACAGTCCTGAGAATTCCACAAACTAGACAGTGGCGTCGAATTGCTTGTAGCATACGTTTCAAGTCTTCAGTGTAAAGAGTTTAATTCACTGTTTGACCTGGAGGAATACGCTCATTGGGAACAAATCCTTTACTATCAAAGAATGCGATGAACATTGTCTTTGTTCTCGAAGGTTGTTGTTCGACTTTTTTAGTGGTTGGTGATCTATGACTCCGCCGTTCAGCACTTTGACACATCAAGTGAAGGTCATATAGGTAACACCAACTTTCGCTCCAGCAATAATATTTGACAGAAATGTGGGATCACATCTGGCTGTATGCCCGTATATCAGCAGAAATTCTTCGTCTTTCCTCCTTCTGTTCGTCTGTTAGTGTATGAGGGACGAGTTTTGCATTAAGCCGTTTCCCTAAATCCTGGCTTAAAATCTTATGACACACATCACTGTTCAAATTAAGTACTTTTTGATATCGCACGCACAGTTACATGAAGATCTTCTTGCAATAACTTCCTTACACGCTCCACGTTTGCGTCGGTATGTGCCGTAGACAGAAGACCAGCTCTGGGACGGCTTGTTGGTGCTGAATCTGTGCCTTCACAAAACCTTTTGCGCCACTCAAAAACGCTTCTTGGAAGTGCCTCGCTTGCATATGTTGCTTAATCATTGCTCACGTTTCGCTAGGTATTTTCCCGAGCTAAACACAAAATTTAGCGTTCACTCTTTGCCTACAATCAGCATCCACTGTATCGCCGTAACTAATGCACCAAGAACCTGAGTAGTGTGTTATTAAGGATAACCCTGCCACTCTGTGAATTTGCGCGGAAACATGGCCAATGCCCTGTAAAGGATTCGCACATACCAGGTTACATAAAAATAACATTTGTTCCTTTTTAATATTGCAAACTCAGAAATAAAAATACACTACTGGCCATTAAAATTGCTGCACCAAGAAGAAATGCAGATGATAAACGGGTATTCATTGGACACATATATTATACTAGAACTGACATGTGATTACATTTCACGCAAGTTGGATGCATAGATCCTGAGAAACAGTACCCAGAACAACCACCTCTGGCCGTAATAACGGGTTTGATATGTCTGGGCATTGAGTCAAACAGAGCTTGGATGGCGTATAAGGGTACAGCTGCCCATGCAGCTTCAACACAATATCACAGATCATCAAGAGTAGTGACTGGCGTATTGTGACGAGCCAGTTGCGGGCCCACCATTGACCAGACGTTTTCAATTGGTGAGAGATCTGCAGAATGTGCTGCCCAGGGCAGAAGTCGAACATTTTCTGTATCCAGGAAGGGTCGTACAGGATCTGCAACATGCGTTCGTGAATTATCGTGCTGAAATGTAGGCTTTCGCAGGGATCGAATGAAGGGTAGAGCCACGGGTCGTAACGCGTCTGAAGTGTAACGCCAACTCTTCTAAGTGCCGTCAGTACGAACAAGAGGTGACCGAGACGTGTAACCAATGGCACCACATACCATCAGTCAGGGTGATACGCCAGTATGGCGATGACGAATACACGCTTCCAATGTGCGTTCACGGCGATGTCGCCAAACACGGATGCGACCATCATGATTCTGTAAACAGAACCTGGATTCATTCAAAAAAATGACTTTTTGCCATTCGTGCATCAAGGCTCGTCGTCGAGTACACCATCGCAGGCACTCTGTGATGCAGCGTCAAGGGTAACCGCAGCCATGGTGTCCGAGCTGATTGTCCATGCTGCTGCAAACGTCGTCGAACTGTTCGTGCAGATGGTTGTTGTCTGGTAAATGTCCCCATCTGTTGACTTAGGGATCGAGACATGGCTGCACTTTCCGTTACAGCCATGCGGATAAGATGCCTGTCATCTTGACTGCTAGTGATACGAGGCCGTTGGGATCCCGCATGGCTTTGCGTATTACCCTCCTGAACCCACCGATTCCATATTCTGCTAACAGTCATTGGATCTCGACCAACGCGAGCAGCAATGTCGCGATACGATAAACTGTAATCGCGATAGGCTACAATCCGACCTTTATTTAAGTCGAATACGTGATGGTGCGCATTTCTCCTCCTTACACGAGGCGTGAAAACAACGTTTCACCAGTCATCGCCGGTCAACTGCTGTTTGTGTATGAGAAACCGGTTGGAAACTTCCCTCATGTCAGCACGTTGTAGGTGTCACCATCGGCTCTAACCTTGTGTGAATGCTCTGAAACTCTAATCATTTGCATATCACAGCATCTTCTTGTTGTCGGTTAAATTCCGCGTCTGTAACACTTCATCTTCGTGGTGTAGCAATTTTAATGGCCAGTAGTGCAAAAAAAAAAAAAAATGGAAGTGGAACTTTTCTGACAAAGGTAGTATGTCTGCTGTCTTGTATGATTATATGTGAGTTCGGTGGCCCGACTCCCTTCACTTACAAGATTTTAATTGGGAATGCTCCTTATTGGGTAATAGGTGCTTGCTGTAACTGTTCACAGATGTGCACTTGAAAATTAGGTACACCGGGCGCTATACTACCGAGGTGTGGAATCCCGGTCTCTGAGAGCAGAACTTCGGCGTGCTTGGAGTTATGAAGAGTGCTTAAGTCATCCAGCCTTGTGTTTAAGGATAATCGGAAGTGACAATTTCCTGCCCGGCTTCCGAGTGCTTTAAGCGGAGTAAAATTGTAGTCTACTTCGACGTTTTCTATCAACGTTTCTTCTCCTTTGTTGTAGTTTTCATTGATTCACCTTTAAAGACAGTACTGTAAAACGAAGGGTCGACAAACTACAAATATTTTATCTTCTTATTTATTTCTGCTTGTAAAAGAGAAGTCATCTACTGGAACGCAGTCTGAAGTGGATAAATATCAAATGGCTCTGAGCACTATGGGACTTAACATCTGAGGTCATCAGTCCCCTAGAACTTAGAACTACTTAAACCTAACTAACCTAAGGACATCACACACATCCATGCCCGAGGCAGGATTCGAACCTGCGACTGTAGCGGTCTCGTGGTTCCAGAATGTAGCGCCTAGAACCGCTCGGCCACTCCGGTCGGCGATAAGTATCAGATCCGTAGTATATCCGATGTATGAAAACTCCTATAAAGTAAACTTAATTCATGTAAAAGAAAGAACTTCAGACGATAAACTACAGAAATAAAAGATACTCAATTAGTTTCTGTGTCTGATTATAATTCTTTGTAGATTCCAGCCGCAGAATACAATCACTTGATACGATATTTCAGAGTTTCATTTGATCGCCAGCACCAGGAGTGAAACTGTATTCTAAATACTACCGGGTCTGATATCTACCATGAACGGCGGTACTTTAAGACGCCGCCGGCCTTAGTGGCCGAGCGGTTCTAGGCGCTACAGTTCCATAGTGCCCTGAGCCATTTTTTAACACGGCATGAATACCAACAACGCGTGCTGCCCCCTAACACAAAGTGAAGGTACGGCACTGCACTTGTGAAAGCTGGCAGAAATGATGAACTGTTACTGGCTCTGTGGTTCAGTGCATTCTGACGGCCCAATTTTTGAACATCAGGGTGAAAACAGGATTCCACATTTCCTATACCGGGTAGCCTTTGTCTCTAAGTACAGTATTAGCTGCTCCTCTGATTTCAATCGATTCCTTTAAGGCCAGTAGCACTAGCGGGACGCAGGAACCTCTATCTGTGTCTCATCGTACATCATTCTATGTCTCTTATTTAGACAGTAGTATTTCATCACTAGTGATTTCTCAGTTTGTAGTAACGGTGTGTGTAGGTGTTGCTCAATACATCTGTCGTAGATGATGTGGTTTATCTGGCCAATACACAAGCAACCGATTTTGTAAACACAGGACTTCCTCGGCCCTAGATCGTCTTTAACATAGCCATGGAGTTCTCAAATGTTGGCTAGCCGACGAAACACATTTCTAATTTACAGATCTTTAAAATCTGTCCTGTCTTTGGAGATACGCTTCCAGCATATGATAGGAGAGCAATCGATCTACATACATCTTCTGCTGGTTCTGGCTAAGGTCTATACTTGAGAGCACAAGGGATCTTGTACAAAATAATGTTCAAATGCGTGTGAATTCCTAAGGGACCAAACTGCTTAGGCCATTGGTCCCTAGACTTACACACTACTTAAACTAACTTAAACTAACTTACGCTAATAACAACACACACACCCATGCCCGAGGGAGGACTCGAACCTCCGGTGGGAGATGCCGCGCAGTCCGTGACATGACGCCTCAAACCGCGCGGCCGTACAACACTGGTACAGACACTGAAACATATCAACTTCGACATCCAGTTTCCATAGGAAACAAATGTTTATTGTGATAAAGGTTTTATCAAGAATTGGTGAACAAATAACTCCTTCCCCTCGCAATATGGCGGTTCACCAGTTTGTTGAAACACTAGAAAAGAAATCAGATGCCTTCAGAGCACACTTAAAAGGGCTTCGATAAAAGTTTCGAGAGTTTAGATAACATTTGCTAAAACCGTACACAGTTGCAGCGTATCTACAAAAATGCTATAAGTTGAGCTACCGTTCTTCCTTAGACACACATTTTTTGTAATTAGGGAAATGCTTTATGCTCACTCTACATTAACGTGTGCGTCAGACTTCAGAGCTCTGACGAAGGCGACGGTAATCGTCGACAGATAGAAAATGGTGGAAAGGAAGTGACGCCTGTGGGCAAAGTGTGGACAGAATATTGCATAATATTGCCCAATTGTATACTATAACTGTCTCCATCGTCAATAGAGGAAAGAGAATTGTACTTTGTTTACTGTCGTCTGCCGCGTCTCGAAGGAAGCTCATTAATCAACTCTACTGATACAGAAAATAGTGAAGTCACGACACAGTCAGGAGACCACTTACCCTGAGATAGACTGCAGCGCTGGAAAACAATTGTCGTTCTGTTTCATTTTACCGTGAAATGGAAATCCTTGAGAGACCCTTCCTTTTAACATAATGTGGCGCAAGGCTCTGAGGACTATGGGACTTAACTTCTGAGGTCATCAGTCCCCTAGAACTTAGACCTACTTAAACCGAACACCGAGCGAGGTAGCGTAGTGGTTAGACACTGGACTCGCATTCGGGAGGACGACGGTTCAATCCCGCGTCCGGCCATCCTGATTTAGGTTTTCCGTGATTTCCCTAAATCACTCCAGGCAAATGCCGGGATGGTTCCTCTGAAAGGGCACGGCCAACTTCTTTCCCCATCCTTCCCTAATCCGATGAGACCGATGACCACTCTGTCTGGTCTCCTTCCCCAAACAACCAACCAACCAACCAACCTAAACCGAACTAACCTAAGGACATCACATACATCCATGCCCGAGGCAGGATTCGAGCTTGCGACCGTAGACGTCGCGCGGTTCCAGACTGTAGGCTCTAGAACCGCTCGGCCACCTCGGCCGGCGCAAGAGTCGAATGGGGTATAAAATGGGTTGTGATGGTTTTCCTCTAACATTATTTTGACGCTTTTTGCCAGAACACTTCCAATTCATATTTTATTACTACTGAAAATTATTATTGTTCATTATGCCTGGCACTTGAGAAACAAAGAACATGCAATCAACAATGACACTACAGTGGAACCTATTCCTTACAGAACACTTCACGACATTGTCACGGCCACAGAACAGACAAGAGCGCAATCAGTATTGACAAAATGAAACCGATTTTGTACTACTTCTGCTGTTACGCGGGACTTACCTCGATGTAGCGTTAAATTTCTGCGTTACTTGAATATTTACTTTTTCAAAAATTACAAGCGCTAGAATTTTTCATTTGTGTTGGCATGGTGCTCTGGTCGCTGTACTAATTCTTAGGGTATCTGAAATCCGTCTGACTCTTAAACTTTACAATATGAGCTACTATCCCCTTCGTAACTACGCACGAGTGTTCATACAAAATCATGAACACAGTTTACGTTCTCAAGTACAGCCCCAGACAGTCAATATCACCTATTGATAATACGATCTGAGTTTTAGCTAGCAATTGGAGATGGAAAGTTACGTTAACAGCAACGAAAAGGGGAGAAGATTTTCGGAAGTAACACAATTGAATAATTAACCGAATTGAATATTCAACACGTTTGTGAACTGTAGACCACATACTATACGGCCTCAGAATATATTCCACTGTTGTTTATAGGTAGGATTTGTACAAGAAAGCCGGCCGCTGTGGAAGAGCGGTTCCAGGCGCTTCAGTCCGGAACCGCGTGCTTGCCGGCATGGATGTGTGTGATGTCCTTAGGTTAGTTAGGTTTAAGTGGTTGTAAGTCTAGGGGACTGATGACCTCAGACGTTAAGGCCCATAGTGCTTAGGGCCATTTAAACTGTTTTTTGTGCAAGAATAAATGTTTTTGTCGTCTGCTGCCTACAGAACGTAATAACCTGAGAACATTGTAGTTTTAGCTTGTGTGGTGAATGCGACGAATTACAGTTAGGTAGTACAAGATGCAGGATACGTCGTATAACTGCAGCAGTATTTGTGAATTGCTGAAAATCTTTTCAAATTCATGCAAACTGTTGGTGCATGCAAGTGCAACGTGAGTGCAGGTAAGATGCAACATAAGTGTACGAAACGCGGTTCCCTACGAAAATACGTTTAGGTTTCAAAAATGGAGGCAAATATATATGATATAAATTGTCAGTGCAGGAAAAAATTGTGAGTTAATGAACTGACGAAGTCGAAATGTACCAGAGAACCAATACAATTTACAAGCAGGCTATGTATACAGTTTCGCCACGGTGGTTCTAAACACAAATGGAACCTAAGTATCTAACATCACTTCCGAAAAACATCTCAGTATCAAAAAAGAAATAACATTACAGATCGATTGAAAACACATTCAAGAGTGGGACAAGCTGTTTGTAACTCACTAGAATTTACAGGTTCTTGATACGGAGATAGGTTTCGATCAAGAAGTGTTCTGAAGCAATCACAAATGCGGACCAATACCCAGTACTCGTCACGAAAAATCCGCATGTAAGAAAGAACGCGAAAAGACGTGACTTTACCTAATTTGGATAATATCATGGAAGCCAATAATGTGAGCGTAATCGTAAAACTCGCGGCTTCATACGTCTCACACAAAGTCGCTGATCGAATGCGTTAATATACTGAAGCGTCAAAGAAACTGGTATGGGCATGCGTATTCAAATACGGAGCGTGCCGGGAATATCAGGAATCCGGTAAAACATCAAATCGCCGACGCCGCTGCTGCCGGAAAAAGATCCTGCAAGAAAGGCACTAGCGACGACTAAACGTCGTCCGCAGATTGTTGCAGATTTCAACGCTGGGCCATCAACAAGTGTCAGCATGCGAACGATTCAACGAAACATCGTCGATATGGACTTTCGGAGCCGAGGGACCTCTCGTGTACCCTTGATGACTGCTCGACACAAAGTTTAAAACACTTGCTTAAAACTCTTCCGCTGGAGACCAAACTCCTCAAACACGTACATTATTGAGCTTATGTGGTATGCCTTGCAACGCGCTGTTCAGCAGAGATCTCCATCCCCTCGTACTCTTACAGATTTACGGACAGCCCTCAGGATTAATGGTGTCAATTCCCTCCAACTCTACTTCAGACGTTAATCGAGGCCATGCGACGTCGTGTTGCGGCACTTCTGCGTGCTCGCGGAGGCCCTACACTATATTAGGCAAGTGTACCAGTTTCTTTGGCTCTTCAGTGTCTCAACAAGAAGACAAATGTCTGCTTGCTTCAGTGTGCTCTTCATGGTGGAAGACGAGGCGAGTGTGCCTTCTGCTTCGAAGCCCGATGGATTCTGTCGCTTAGCTTTCTCATTGGCCTGTTCCAGTTAAAGTTTTGTCCTCCTTTATAGCAAAGGTGAATCTCCTGAGCAGTCAGAGGCAGCGCGTGTCTGACTCTCTGTGATCAACAAATGACTTACGACCAAGCGTGTTGCAGTTCCGCGATGTAAGTGAAGCTCTCGTTCTGAAACGGCCGCCTTTCAAAATTTAGTAACAGTAACATTTTACATTTACATTTGTGTTTGTCTTTATGATGATGCATCACTACTTAACTAAATGGACAGTTTTTTGTCTTAAATTTTTTGTGTTCTACAAAATATATTTTTATTGTATCCTACTATGCCTACGACTTCACAACTAAACAAAAATTTAAAAATAATGTTACATTGAGAAATTAGAAGTATATAACTTAAGATCGTATCTACATCTACATCCATACTCCGCAAGCCACCTGACGGTGTGTGTCGCAGGGTACCTTGAGTACCTCTATCGGTTCTCTCTTCTATTCCAGTCTCGTATTGTTCGTGGAAAGAAGGATTGTCGGTATGCCCCTGTGTGGGCTCTAATCTCTCCGAATTTATCCTCATGGTCTCTTCCCGACATATACGTAGGAGGGAGCAATATACTGCTTGACTCCTCGGTGAAGGTATGTTCTCGAAACTTCAACAAAAGCCCGTACCGAGCTACTGAGTGTCTCTCTTGCAGAGTATTCCACTGGAGTTTATCTATCATCTCCGTAACGCTTTCGCAATTACTAAATGATCCTGTAACGAAGCGCTCTGCTTTCCGTTGGATATTCTCTATCTCTTCTATCAATCCTATGTGGCACGGATCCCACACTACTGAGCAGTATTCAAGCAGTGGGTGAACAAGCGTATTGTAACCTACTGCCTTCGTTTTCGGATTGCATTTCCTTAGGAATCTTCCAATGAATCTCAGTCTGTCATCTGCTTTACCGACGATCAACTGTATATGATCATTCCATTTTAAATCACTCCAAATGCGTACTCCCAGATAATTTATGGAATTAACAGCTTCCAGTTGCTGACCTGCTATATTGTAGCTACATGATAAGGGATCTATCTTTCTATGTATTCGCAGCACCTTACACTTGTCTACATTGAGATTCTATTGCCATACCCTGCACCATGCGCCAATTCGCTGCAGATCCTTCTGCATTTTAGTATAATTTTCCATATACCACAGCATCATCCGCAAAAAGCCTCAGTGAACTTCCGATGTTATCGACAAGGTCCTTTATTTTTATTGTGAATAGCAACGGTCCTACGACACTCCCCTGCGACACACCTGAAAGCACTCTCACGTCGGAAGATTTCTCTCCATCGACGATGACATGCTGCGTATGGGTAGAAAGGACAAAAAAAGGTAGGAATGAAATTGTAAAAATCAACCAGAAATGTCATTCCCAATGCGAAGACATTAGTACTACACTTCGGGCTACTCAACTCTGCGTGAAATATTGTTTTCAAATCCTAGTGATGGATTGGCTCCAAGAAACTATCTAAGAATGAATGTGTTGTGTGCTTTATATCTGTCTTCCACGCTATGCAACTCTGACTATTATTCTACTCTCTTGTAATCCAGGTCCTTGTATCGTTTTGTGTGTGTGGTTAGTATATTTTGCTTACATACAGTTTAGTGATCTAGTGATACTAGCTCTACACTATAGCTGTCACAGGTGTAAGCGTTAAGTTTGTGCTGCACCCTCGCTGCTGGTAGCTCGCTGCCGGCACATCGCACCTCGACCCTTGCTGCTTGCCGCTAACCTCGTCATATTTACGCTCCAACTTCGCTGCTCGCTGCTCGCCTGGAGTAATTACCCTGCAGCCATTCACACAGCGAACAGAGTCAGACACGGCACCGCTGGAGTGACCTCGAAGCAGCCAATCATGGTTCAAGTTTCAGGACACGCCGATGATCGCGGCGCCAAACACAAGCAAGCGGCGACGGGACGGTGCAGGTTAAATAGGGTGGTAAGACTCAGTGGGCTTGACTCATCGCTGCCGTACCATGCTCGAGAGCAGCGAGGTGGCGGCATAAATGCACTCTATAGTTATTTAGGACACACAGTGACACGGCTGTTGCTAGTTATGTATTGGATTCGGCTTGGTTTCTCTGGATTTGGAAGCTGTTAGCGACCAGTCTGCCAGTGTTCACTTTGCTTCCACTTCATGATCATTCATTTTAATCATTGTCAGAGTCCGTGTTTTCGTTCTGTTTTGCATCAGATGGGCCAGGTTCACCCTCAGCAACAGCCTGTCTGCTCCTTGTATATAGTCCTGTTTCTATATGTTTGATTTACAGTACACATGAATGTAGCGTTAGCAGCTCTGTTCAGCCCTCGCCATTTTTCTGGGTCTTTTACGGATTTTTAGATGTAGTCATGTGTGAAATTTGTTTGTTAGGCTTGAGTTTGAAGTGTGCAATGTAGAAAAGTAAGCCTGCAGGTTCCTGACTCGCCACAGGAATTCCCTGTTCACTGGATGAGGTGCTTTCGATGAAGGTGCATTGAATGAGAGCCGTGTCCTGTTAAAACCTTCATCATGCCTTGACTGCGGTCTCCAAGGTGCATGTTCAACCACTCCTGGATGTTGCGGAAAGAGGAATAAAGTCTGTGGCGTTCAAAACATTCAAATGGATATGTTTCAGTTGGTGCTTGTACCTTTAATGTCATCCCGTAATTAGCATAACTCTGACTAGTCCGCCCCATTTCAGCCTGTATGTCGTAGCTCGCTCCTGAATTGGTAAGTCAGTCATGTGCATTCTGAGCACAACGCACAGTGCTTCCACTGACATGGTGCTAAAAGCCCCTCATATTCTCAGCAGAACACTTCTTTCATCTCTCCTATCAACGGTTCTGATCGCTGTGACAGAGTCTGTGCGTCCGTGTGCTCGTAGCGAAATATATTATTGAATCAGACAAGGCAGAGGGATACAGTCACATAGCTTGTACTGGATTTCAGAGTATTGTGGTGATGTGTCCGAGTTAGTGCACCCCAAGCTTGTCTGCTGTAGCACTTGCCAGTTTTATGTACTGGTTAAACGCCAATCGATCGTCAATCAGTACCGCTAAGTATCTGGTCGGGTGTCTTCTGTGAATATTTATATTGCACAATTTTATAATCGGGTCTTTCTGTTGTTTTTCTTCCACTAATATGTAGTGATCTCTGCCAGCTATTACCAGTATTGCACACGATTTGTTATTTGATTGTCACCCAACAATGGCTTCATGTGTGGCGCCTGAGAGGGCATGTACAGCTACTTCCGAGCCGTTTACAGGCGTATCTGGCTCCTGGAGAGGAATCTCTGGCTGGCGGTGAAGGCTGCAGGTTCCAGCCGCAACAGGGGAAAATATGAGTGGACGCGTCCTTAGCAGCACATAGTCATGAAGCCAGTGCAGTGGTTATGCGAGTGTGCAGACAGGAGGCAAAGTGGCTGGCTGTTCATCGAGTGAGGAAATTGTCAGGTCATGCAGCGTGACCAAAGGATTGATTGGTGTACCACTTGCCATCTGTTCAACCAGAAAGAAGTGAACCTGACGAGCATGTTTCAGAACATTTCCTATTGCTTTGCTCTTGGGCTGCGGAGCTGACTTTAACATGAGGTTCAGTCTGTTTAATGCTATTTGTCAGAACTTCGCTCCCTGTTGGTCTGCATTCGGTGTCGTACGTGCAGTTTGTTATTGGTGCCAATAGAATTGACATGAGTTGATTATTCATTGTTTTGTGTTAAATTTGAAAGGGAACTCCCCTATTTAGCATATCGAAGTTGCGAATCTGATAAATGTACCCAAAATCTGTAGTATCTATATAAATGTATTCTTTGTAAGTCTGTTTCTGAGACTACAGATATTAGTCAGACAGGTTAGTTTTACTCTGTCAGAGATCCAGTCAGTGTGTCTTAGAAAGTATGGCAATGTACTTGGTTTCAAAAGGATGGAAGCCGGCCTGCCGTGCATTGGAGGCCGTATTATTTAGAAAGAGTTTTGCAATAAGATATTTTGATGAAAAAATATTAACCAGGATTGTGTTAATGAAGAAATTATGTAGGCCAATGTGTAAGGTAATCCAGTTTTTTTTATATTTGTAATTGTGCTGTTTATTATTGTTAGAACATTGCGTATGATTGAAGTTTGGTGTGCAATTTTATAATACAAAATACAGTTTTGTCTTATAATTGAAACAAGTGTCAAGGGAAGTAATTATACACCTGAAAACTGTTAAGACGTATTTTGCTAACTTGTCTTGTAAGAACTTTATGAAATGGTGTTTTGTTGTTCTGGCTTAATACAGTAACAGGTTGCTTAACAGCCGAGCGTTCCGTGAGCGCACTTAGGAAAACAAATTTAATTATCATAAAAATTCATGTCCACTGTAAGGTACAGTGACTGTCGGAAAGTATTTTTAAAAATATCATATCATTTCAGAAGTTTCAAATCAGTTAAAGATTTGAGAAACGTGCTATCTTGTAATTTTATCACAGGCTAGATGCATTAAATTTTATGTTTATTTGCTGTGTGATTAAATTATCAGTTTTGGTACAAATCATTGTTTACCAGACTAAAGATAGAAATCAGCAATATTCAGGGCCAACATTTTTATCTGAGTCTTTTGTTTTGCAGTGAGACAGCATAGGGAAATTTAATCGAAAACGACTTTCTCTCTCGCAGACGAATTATTTAATGTACTGGCTAGTCTGGATTTCGCATCGTGTAGCGTGAGCGTCACATGTTTCTGTGCAAATTTTAATTTCAACACAGTTCTGTGTCCTGGCACTGAGAATTATGTATTTCGATATGAAAATAAGTTCTGTGTCCTGGCAATGAGAATTATGTATTTCGATATGAAAATAAGTTTCACACCAATTTTTCAATTACCAGCCAGACACTTGCAAATACGGGTTTAGAAATTTAACATTAAACTTTCAAATTGATTCTGTGCTTTAATTAGTGCTTGTTATCACGGGTTGTAATTAAACATTATTTGATGTATATTTAGATTGGTCCACCTTTGTGAAATGGTTATCATGTAATCTATTTATATGTTGTACAAGTATTAACGACTGCGCTATTTCACCAGCATCCTGTAGAACGCCGCATCCATTACTGTAAATTGGTGCTAGGTTTGATGCGTTCCCACATTTGCTTGATTGTCAAAGGAGGGTAATTGGACAGTTGTTGCTATTTGTATATGTATTGTAAGCACTTGGGCAACTATTTTTATCTTGTTACTTAACTAGCACAGTAGTGGCACATTTCAATAAAACTGTTATTGTGCAAATTATGTTTATTTGATGGTCCAGCCCTACACTCCCCAAGTGCTAAGTTCACAGCCATTTCAATGGTAGCAGAGTGTGGTTCCCCAGGAGCTGCGCAAATGAACAGTATCAATTAAGCATCACTTTTGACAAATTTTTGTATAAGGGACACAAATTTTTGTTTCAGGTCCATAGCCAACAGGGAGAGGATAGCATTTCTAACGTAGTGTAATATTGTTGCTTTAATTTGATGTGAAAGCGGTGCTGATAGACAATAAAATCGGGTTAAAAGCTGTGAGCTATCTGAGGAAGTTAACCTTGCATTACTGAGCAACTGTTTCACCAGGTATCCAGTCTAGCTTACCAAATTTCCAACCAGACTAACATTAATTATAATCTTTTAATAGTCATACGAAAACCGGTGATACATATATAAAAAAGAGAATTTAAATAAAAAGAAATAAATCAGTTTATAGTTGGAAATTTATTTTAACATTGATTATTGAAATTTCAGAATATTAAACTTGTCATAACTAAGCTGGTGCTTTATTTAGGATTGTGAAAATGTGAGTTTGTAATCTTACGGAACACATCAAATATGGAGCCAAGATTGGGAGACTGCATACAACACTGCATTCATAAAATAACACACGAAGAACGTTGAAACATATGCGAGAGGAAATTAACCACAACCAACCGATTCAATTTTCACCCAAAGAAGTTACGTTCGTAGCGCAATCCTGTCCGTCATGTAATTACCACACACTGGTATACTAAATTCATACTAACTCTCTGTGAAATCGTCCCGAAAAGAATAGCTGAGGGCTACGTTGATGATTACACCGCATGCTTCACGTGGTCAACTTGGTTTACACAAATAGTGTAACTCCACAATAATTTTGATAATTAAAATAAATTAGATCGAAAAGCAATTTACAAAAGAAAAACCTCGAACTGGTTACTATCGTCTTACTATTAACCTGATGGATCAAACAATTGTATAAGCACGTGGTACTGGTCTCACAAAGTACACCCCACGTGGGTTAAACATAAAAAAAGTTGCTATATTGAAAAATATTGTTAAGGCGAGACGTTATAATCTCACGCACATTCGCATTTAAGATGGATGATCTTAGTTAGAGTTACTGATCAACACGTGGTTCCACTTTACTCACAAAGTAGTGACAAAGCAACCACTGGAAAATATTCTGAAGTTCACACTCGAAATACACTGCGTTGCAATTTAAGATAACATTAGATATTTTAGAGCTAAACCTGACCTGAAATAAAGTTGATTAAATTTTCAGTTAGGCTGAACTTAAGAAATCCATTGTCCTACGGACTTAGCAGACACGCGCTTACCCGGAGATCTTACCACTTCAGACGCTCGCCACGGACAGACTGACCTGCGCTCCTACCAAGGGTGCTTCCGTATACAAAACGGAAGTGAACAGAGGGGCAGCTTCCTATACCAACATGACAAGGGACGGACAGGACAGTACTAAGGATAGAAACCTCTTTGCTCCTAGAAAGCGTAGCTACCTGTTCCGACGTTGGTCCTACTGCTCTCTAGCAGACAGGCTTGTCTGCTACCCTCAAGCGTGCAACTAGAAATACATTTGCTCATTCATTCTTTCACACAGAAGGGAAGGGGGATGACAGTATCTTATCATGTACAGTATATAAAAGAAAGCGGATGTAGGTTCCGTATGAGACTGTGTGACATGAATTACATATATGAATTAGATATAAACTGTGCTTTAAAGTGTAGTAGAGTGACAGATCGTTCTTGTTTATGTGTAAAAGTAAGACGTTCCACTGCTCAGTCTCCTCGCAGATAGTCAGAAACGCCACAGTAAATTTAGAAGAGGAATTTATGCCGTAAATGACAACAGATTCAAGAAACTAACATGAAAGGAATCCAACAGAGACCTTTCACTAGGCGTTCGGCAATGTGGTGTAGCGGCAAGTCAGTGGAAATGTTGGTGTCGTGTGTGCCACCCTAAGTTTTTCTTCCGGCCCTCTCTCAAATGTTGGGGAAAATAGTCAGCTCTAGGAGTATAGTAATCCATCGTACTGTGTGCAAGTAAACCGCGTGCAAGTGTAGTCATTGGTATAATCATATTCAACACTTGGGAGTAATTAATACGAGGAACAGGCTACCATGATTAATGGATTGCAGAACAGTTATGGAGCTGCAAATGAAGTTGAATGCTTCAGAGTGGTGCGCCAATTCATCTGGCGATTAGAAGGAGCTCTCTCTCTCTAATGAAAGTACATGTGATATTAACGAGTGTTAACGAATGTGTACGTCCTGCCCTCATTCACTTGACTGTAAAAAGAAGCTAACTGGACACCTGCTGGGTTTTGTAATTCTGTTATAAACTTTTGAGTAACCATTTCTAACTTGGTACCTAATGAGCTCTGTGTTGGTTTATTTCAATAAAACTGTTATTTTTATTCGACAGCCTCGCCATACCACTCCAAGTTACGTAACTCACTGCTCATTTCACGTAGAGTGTCTTTTCGGAGACAGCAGTGAGCTTGTTCTTCAGGCACCACGTGCCCACCCTCTATAGAGAGGCACTGCCTTTGCTTTCTCTTCTTGAGTTGTCTGACACCACAGCTAACTGGTCGTCAGTGTAAGCAACAATCGCATCAGTCTGTGCATCTCCGTCTGTTTCTGTTAGAAGGCTCTCAATGGAACGATCCCAAAACATGGGCCCATAGATTGAACCCTCTGGGATCCTCCTTTGCGATTCTCTACATCATTTGCAGTTTACCGACCCACCATCCAACTTCTCTATTATTACTGTAGTTAATAGTCTACTGTATAAATTTGCTAGTACCTGAAGTTTCAGTAGCCTCGTGAACATCACGGGTCAAGAGAGGTTATCGAATTTCCTGATTTCCTGGCAATATACCGGGTGATCAAAAAGTCAGTATAAATTTGAAAACTGAATAAATCACGGAATAATGTAGATAGAGAGGTACAAATTGACACACATGCTTGGAATGACATGGGGTTTTATTAGAACCAAAAAAATACAAACGTTCAAAAAATGTCCGACAGATGGCGCTTCATCTGATCAGAATAGCAATTACCATAACAAAGTAAGACAAAGCAAAGATGATGTTATTTACAGGAAATGCTCAATATGTCCACCGTCATTCCTCAACAATAGCTGTAGTAGAGGAATAATGTTGAGAACAGCACTGTAAAGCGTGTCCGGAGTTATGCTGAGGCATTGACGTCGGATGTTGTCTTTCAGCATCCCTAGAGATGTCGGTCGATCACGATACACTTGCGACTTCAGGTAACCCCAAAGCCAATAATCGCACGGCCTTAGGTCTGGGGAACGGAGAGGCCAAGCATGACGAAAGTGGCGGCTGAGCACACGATCATCACCAAACGACGTGCGCAATAGATCTTTCACGCGTCTAGCAACATGGGGTGGAGTGCCTTCCTGCATAAACATCGTACGTTCCAGGAGGTGTCTATCAGCCTGGCTGGGGATGATGCGATTCTGTAACATATCGTACCTCTCACCCGTTACGTTAGCAGTTTTGCTGTCCAGTGCCATATATCGGACATTTTGTGAATTTTTTTTTGTTCTAATAAAACCCCAAGTCATTCCAAGCATGTGTGTCAATTTGTACCTCTCTATCTACATTATTCCGTGGTTTATTAAGTTTTCAAATTTATACTGACTTTTCGATCACCAGGTACTTGTGTCTGACCTTGTATGCTAAATAAAATGCGCGGTTAGTTGCATTTTCTATCGACTTACGTCCGTGGAACCCATACTAGTGGCCGGCCGGAGTGGCCAAGCGGTTCTAGACGCTACAGTCTGGAACCGCGCTACCGCTACGGTCGCAGGTTCGAATCCTGCCTCGGGCATGGATGTATGTGATGTCCTTAGGTTAGTTAGGTTTAAGTAGTTCTAAGTTCTAGGAGACTGATGACCTAAGAAGTTAAGTCCCATAGTGCTCAGAGCCATTTTTTTGAACCCATACTAGTGAGAGGTGAGATTCAGGAGCCGTCTGTGATCCTGAAACTGATTACCCAGAGGCCGCTTCCGGACCTCCGCCAAAGCGTTGATACAGTAAAATGCCCTATACAACTTCGAACTAGATGGGGAATTTGTCTCTGTCTTTGTAGTTATTTAATGTACTTGCCAACTTCGAAGCTCTAGGCACTATTCTCAGTGTTACGGCTACATTTATGGTTGTAGTTAGCAGAAAAGCCAACGGTGTTACTAGAGGAGGCCGAAATGCACGCGTTTTAGCTCACGCATGCTGGCGTGAGGAGGGAAGAACTATACAGACATGAGGTCTGGAACATGAACAAGGAATGATAATTCAGAAAGCGGACGTAATTAGTTAGATACTTAACTTTAATCCATTAATGATGAACGTCGCTCTTGACGGTACATGAGTCACAATATTATCTGTTCAGAAGACATAGTAACCGAATATGACGCCTTGCTAGGTCGTAGCAAATGACGTAGCTGAAGGCTACGCTAAACTGTCGTCTCTGCAAATGAGAGCGTAAGTGTGGTGTCACCGCCAGACACCACGCTTGCTAGGTGGTAGCCTTTAAATCGGCCGCGGTCCGTTAGTATAAGTCGGACCCGCGGGTCGAAACTATCAGTGATTGCAGACCGAGAGCCGCCACACGGCAGGTCTAGAGAGACTTCCTATCACTCCCCCAGTTGTACAGCCGACTTTGCTAGCGATGGTTCACTGCCTTCTACGCTCTCATTTGCCGAGACGATAGTTAGCGTAGCCTTCAGCTACGTTATTTTCTACGACCTAGCAAGGTCTATTGATATTGTGAATCATGTACCATAAAGAGCGACGTTCTCCATTAATGGATTAAAGTTAAGTATTCCACCAGCTACGCCCGTTTTTCTCAATTCTAATTCCCTTGTCATGTTCCAGACCTCACGCCAGCCTGCGTGAGCTAAAACGCATGCATTTCGGCCTCCTTTAGCAATACGGTGTTGGCTCTCCTGCCAACCACAACATTGGCGACGAGAGTAAAAGTGTTCTTATCTAAATGGCCGTGATTTACTTGTGTAATGGCTTCGCCACAGTCTCCAGATGTACTGTCCGAATTTTATCGCTTACAGAATCCACAGACGCAGGCCTTACTGGATGCCCTTGGACAGCTCGTCCAGGGTCAACGTGCGATGCGAGACGATGCGCCAGCAGCCGCTGCAGCGCTAACGCAGCCACAACACGCTGTTGCACCCACTTTTCGACCTTTTGATGCTGCACTGCAAAGCTGGACGGAGTGGTCACGCCAATTTGGATTCCATCTCGCCGCCTACAGAATTCAAGGTAACGAGCGGCAGCCTTTTCTCCTTTCCTCCGTCGGGGTACAAACGTACCGTGTGATAGTCAAATTATTTCCCCGACGCGACGTAGCAACTCTGTCCTACGAAGAAATTTTGTCTGCATTAGATGCATATTTTAAAGAATCAGTCAATGTAGTTGCGAAAAGGTATACCTTCTTTCGTACAAAACGTATGGCAGGTCAGACTAATCGGGAGTGGGTTGCAACCCTGCAAGGCCTTACTAGGGATTGTGCTTTTGAGTGTCAATGTGGACTCCCTTATTCAGATACTGTGGTACGTGATGCAATTCCACAGAACGTTTCTGATGTTCGTATAAGGGAACAGATTTTCTAACTAGTCAATCCCTCCCTTCAACAAGTGATTGACATATTGGATCGGCAGGACATAATTGACTTTGCTCAGGAATCATTCTAAAGTTCGCCAGCAGTGTGTCAGGTTAACCGGCCCGCCGGGCCAGCTGCCCGGAGCAGTAAACAGCCCTCGCGCCCGGCCGCGCCGCTGCCGCCCGGCTCTCAGCCACGTGTGTCGCGCTGGCAAGCAAATGCAGTGATCAAATCATGCCCGCGGTGTGCTACTAAACATTCGCGTGAGAACTGCCCGTCACGCCAGGCTATCTGCTTTTATTGTAATAAAAAAAAGGACATTGTAAGTCTGCCATTGTAGTGTTGAGCTGCGGCAGCTGGATGCTAACAGCGCGTAGCGTTGCGCAGTTGGAGGTGAGCCGCCAGCAGTGCTGGGTGTGGGGAGAGAGATGGAGGAGTTTTGTAATTTATAAGAATTGGTGTCATGAACTGATATATATATTATGACTATAAAGGTAAATACATTGTTTGTTCCCTATTAAAATCTTTCATTTGCTAACTGTGCTTATCAGTAGTTAGTGACTTCCGTAGTTTGAATCTTTTAGTTAGCTGGCAGTAGCGGCGCTCGCTGTATTGCAGTAGTTCGAGTAACGAAGATTTTTGGTGAGGTAAGTGATTTGTGAAAGGTATAGGTTAATGTTAGTCAGGGCCATTCGTCGTAGGGATTTTTGAAAGTCAGATTGCGTTGCGCTAAAAATAATGTGTGTCAGTTTAAGCACATTCGTGTATAATTGTTCAAAGAGGACATTTCACATAGACCAGTCGTGTACAATTTTTCAAAGGGGACGAGTCAACATGTTCAGAATGTTTGCCAGAAAAAGCTCAGATCGAAAGCTCAAAACCGTTCCAGGCCCTTTGCTTCGCGCCGGAATCAGATCCGAACCAAGGATACTCAGGCTCGAGAAACTTCGCCCATGGAAATTCATGTAGTTCATTCCACTCCGCGCAGTGCCACTCTCTCTAACAGTGCCTGTGTTCGTCCCAAAAATAGTGTGCGTCGACATCGCCGGAACTCCCGTCAAGTCGCAAGTGATTATGTACCAGTGTCAGTTCACGTTGCACGAGACAGTCGCTCTTGTCGTCAGCAGGACAATAAACTTTCTGTAGACTTGGACATTAACGGCAAAGTGATACCATTCCAGCACGTTACCGGAGCTGCAGTTTCACTGATCAATCAAGACACTTACAAAATGCTGGGCACACCTCCGTTGCGCGCCGCAAATGTTAAGTTAAGTAGTTATTCCGGTCAAGTTATCCCAGTGTTAGGACAGTGCAGCCTTCTCGCAACATACAAAGGACAAACAAAACTTGTGTCATTTTACGTCCTTCGTTCTTCTTCTGCAGTGAACTTGTTTAGTTTCGATTTATTTCAGTTGTTTAACTTGTCTATAGTAAACCAGGTCCTATCTGTGAACCAAACGGTGCCTTCAGACAGTGTTTCTCGTCTATGTGAAGAATTTGCAGACATTTTTGCACCGGGCCTCGGTTGCGTTACGAACTATAAAGCACATTTGGAACTGAAAGTAAACGCACAACCGAAATTTTTCAGAGCGCACAATGTTCCCCACGCATTGCGTGATGAGGTCGCAAAAACGTTACACGATTTGGAATCACAAGGTGTAATTGAATGTGTGCAGGCTTCTCTCTGGGCATCACCCTTAGTAATTTTGCCAAAACCTTCCGGAAAGTTAAAACTTTGTGTGGACTTCAAGGCAACAGTGAATCCACAACTAGTGATTGCAACTTTTCCTTTACCCCGCCCGGAAGATCTTTATGACAAACTGTGCCCGGGTAAATATTTTTCGAAGTTGGACCTAGCAGGTGCGTACTTGCAAATACCGGTGGACGAAGAATCCCACCGCGTTTTGGTAGTTAACACGCATCTTGGGTTGTATCAATTCAATGACTGCCATTCGGGTGTGCATCCGCCCCTGTATTGTTTCAGCAATGTCTAAAAACTGTTTGTGCGTCGGTTCCTACTGCAGCAAATTATCTGGACGATATTGTGATCTCCGGAAAGACGGAAGAAGAACATTTGGCCAATCTCAGAACATTATTTCAGGTCTTGCAACAAAATGGTCTTCGCTTGCGGAAGGACAAATATGTGTTTTTTGCTCGGGACTTGCCACACTTGGGACATGTACTCAGTGCCCAAGGCATACATCCCAGTCCCACGCACCTTCGTGCCATACAAGACTTGCCGTCGCCGCAGAATTTGAAGCAGCTAGAGAGTGTGTTGGGAAAAATTAATTATTATCACCTCTATGTTCCGCATGCCTCTTCCATTTCAGCTCCGCTTCATCGCTTACGCCGTAAGGGTGATCGGTTCGTCTGGACGACGGAATGCGAACGCGCCTTTCACCAGTTGAAATCGGCGTTACTTTCCAATACTTGCCTTACGCCATTCGATCCCCAGAAGCCCCTTTTGTTGATGGTGGATGCATCGGATTTCGGGATCGGTGCTGTGCTTATGCACAAAGATGGATCGCACGATCGCCCTATTGCCTTTGCGTCCAAATTGCTCTCGTCTGCGCAAAGAAATTATTCACAGATCGAGAAAGAAGCATTGGCTCTCGTATTTGGTGTTACAAAGTTTCATGATTTCTTGTATGGTCGTCACTTAACCATAATCACAGACCACAAACCTTTGACATCGCTTTTTCATCCGACGAAGCCTGTACCTCCACGTACAGCGCAGAAACTCATTCGCTGGTCTATTTTTCTCTCGCAATACCGCTACGATATCTTGTATCGGTCCACTGCTAAGCACGGAAACGCCGATGCGTTGTCCCGCTTGCCTGTTGCTGAGGATATACATTCGATTCCTCCGAACTTGCTTGCATGTTCATTGATGCGGAAACCGATGACGTGGTCGAATCGTTTCCGATTGATTTTCGTCGTGTAGCTACAGCCACAGATGCCGACCTTGTCCTTGCTCCCGTTCTGCGTTGTGCTCGATGGTTGGTTGTGGTAGATTCATTCAGTAATTTTCCTTTTGTTGTCCGGATGTCTTTCACGACGTCACCTGCCACCATCCAAGCGTTATCCGCAATCTTTTGCATTGAAGGTCTTCCACAGACTATTGTTTCCGACAATGGCCCACAATTCATGTCCGCAAAATTTCAGTCATTCTGCAAGGCCAATAGTATTCAACATCTGACGTCCGCGCCGTTTTCGCCACAGTCAAACGGTGCCGCTGAACGATTGGTCAGGACTTTCAAGTCACAGATGTTGAAGTTGAAAGAGTCGCATTCTCGGGAGGACGCGTTATTGCTCTTTTTGTCCTCGTATCGCTCTCAGCCCCGAGATGGTCGCACGCCGGCTGAGTTGTTCCACGGTCGTCATCATCGAACCTTGATGTCGTATCTACATCCGCCGCATCAGGTTCCTGTGCAGCGGCAGACACCTGTTTTTGCTGTTGTCTACTATCGCCACTATCAAGGTTCACGGCGTTGGCTCGAAGGGCGCATTCTTCGCTGCCTCGGACGCGCTATGTATCTGGTTCTGGGGGCCTCTGGTAAGGTGCGTCGGCATCTCAATCAGCTGCGCCTCTGTCGTCGCACTGGATCTCCCGCTCGCCGTCTGCTTTCAGCGACGGTGCCGTCCGGTCAGCGCCTCGGGGACCCATCTACTGGCTGGCCTCAGCCCCAGGTGTTACGGACGCTGCCTTCGATTTTGCCACATGGCGACGCGCCACCGCCACCGCCGCCGCCGCCTGTTCTCCCGCCGGCGACGCCGGCAGTGGACGCATCGCTGCAACCGCCGGGCGCCTCCCTGGGTCACGCGCCACCGATTGCTTCCCGTGACCAGTTGTCCTCCGACATGGGACTCTTGCCCGCTCCGGACCATGTGTCGTCTTCGCCCGTCGGGTGCCCCGGCCCGATGGAGGACGACCCTTCGGCCCTCCTGTCTCTCTACGGGCGCATACACCGCATGTTGGCGTGCACCCTGGAGCGGGTTTTTAGGCATTTCCTAGCTCCCCGGGATCCGAATGGCAGGGTGCGGATGGCACAGCCTCGCCTGTTGCTAGGCTCCCCACCTCGTCGCATACGTCAACATGGGGTCCTCCCCACGGCGGGCGGAAGCCTTATGCCACAACCGCACGCCGATTTGCGGGGGAGGAATGTGGTCTCACCGCCAGACACCACGCTTGCTAGGTGGTAGCCTTTAAATCGGCCGCGGTCCGTTAGTATACGTCGGACCCGCGTGTCGCCACTATCAGTGATTGCAGACCGAGCGCCGCCACACGGCAGGTCTAGAGAGACTTCCTAGCACTCGCCCCAGTTGTACAGCTTCAGAAATTGAGCAAGTCAAAAACGCAGCGGCTCACCTCAGGCCCATATGTTTGCATTTATTCGGGTCGGTATTGATAAGAGTTGTTGGTTGTCGTCCTGAGGAATAATGGGACAAATTTGTGCAACTGATACCGTACATCGTCCAAATCCCGAGCTGACTGGAAGGTCCTTCCCATATTACTCCAAACATTCACAACGTGGGAGAGATTTGACGACCTTGATAGCCAATGTTGGATTTGGCAAACACGAAGGCAAACAGTATAAACTTTCGCAGTATGAGAGCAGGCTTTTTTTCTTTCTTTTTTTCAGAATGGTTTCATGCAGTCCGCTACAAATTCCTCTCCTGTGCAACATTTCATCTGAGAGTAGCAATTGAAACCTACGATCTCATTTATTTTCTGCATGTAGTGTAATCTCTGTCTTCCTCTATAGCTGCTGGATACTGCGGTAAGGAACAGCTCAGCAGGCAGTTCAGTTAAAGAGCAATGGACATCTGTAAAATGAGCAATCACTGAAGTTGGCAAAAATGTTCAAGGAAATGTGGGAAAACAAAAATAGAAGTCACTTAGAAACGAAGTAAATAGGAAGTGCAGGGAAGCTAAGGTGAAATGTCTGCATGAAAAATGCGGATAAATCGAAAAAGAAATGACTGTCTGAAAAACTGACGCAGTCTACAGAAAAGTCAAAACCATCTACGGTAAAATTAAAATCAAGAATGATAACAATATGAGTGCAATGGAAGTTCAACTGTTAAGTGCAGAGGAGAGAGCTGATAAGTGGAAAGAGTACACTGTAGACTGAAGGGGAAAACTTGTCTAATGTAGAGACAGAAGAAACAGAAGTCGATATAGAAGAGATAGGGAATCCAGTATTAGAATGAGAATTTAAAACAGCTTTGGACGGCTTAAGACCAGATACGATTGAAGGGGTAGATAATGTTTCATCAGAATCTCTAATACAATTGGGGGAAGTAGCAACAAAATGACTATTCACGTTGGTGCGTAGAATATAGTGTCTGGCGGCTATTCCATTTGGCTCTCGGAAAAATGTCATCCAAACAGTTTCGAAGACTGAAAGAGCTGACAAATGCGAGAACTATCACACACTCAGCTTAACAGCTCATACATTCAAGTTGCTAACAAGAATACATGCAGGAGAATGGAAGAAATTGATGACATTTCAGATGACGATGAGTCTGGCTTTAGGAAATATAAAGAGACCAGAAAGGTAGTTCCGACGGTGCGGTTAATAATGACAGCATGAGTAGCGAAAAATCGAGACATTTTCTTAAGATTTGTCCGACAGTGTATAATGGTGCAATACGTTCGAAATTTTGAGAAAAATAGGGGTAATGTATAGGGATAGACGGGTAGTATACAATACGTACAAGAGCCAAGACAGAACAATAATAGTGGAAGACCAAGAACGAAGTGTTCGGATTAAAACGACATAAGACAGGTATGTATCCTTTCGCCCATATTGCTCAATCGATATTTCGAAGAAACAGGGATGGAATACATGACACGTTCAGTAGTGGAATTAAAATTCAGCTTGAAAGGGTATCAGAGATAAAATGCGCTGATGACATTGCTATCCTCGGTGAACATGAAGAAGAATCATTGTGTCTGCTGAGTGGATTGAACAGTCTAATGAATACAGAATACGGATTGAGAGTAAATCGAAGAAAGACGAAAGTAATAAGAATCAGCGTAAACGAGAAGAGCGGAAAACTTGACATCAGGATTGGTGATTGAACCGTGCGTGGCTTGCGTTCGTGCTATTGCTTATTTTACATCTTGTTTTTACCGTACTGCCACCTCGTTACGTTCATTTTCAATTACTGGTGTCACTGAGTTCCTGCTTTGCCTGCCCGTGAGAGGCAGCAGCAGCGCTTATCGATATAGGTCCTGCCGTATTATCTTTGCTGGACTGTTATTATTTCCAGGTCGTCGTGTGTCGTGCAACCAGTTGGAACGTGCCAGCAGTTAGTTCGGACCTGGCTGTGTTTGACTTCGGACGCGGCATAAGTTCGGTAGAGGCGCGGCTGCAATGAGGTCCGGATCGCCATGACTCCCTCGACGGTTGCCGCTACATATCATTTGAGTGCGGACCATCTTGGTTGGTCGTCGGTGGGTCGTCTTCTCGGACGACGTGTATGTTAGCCGGTGATCGCTTGTGGGATGGTTTTGTGTGCCGACTCGTGATTGGTTCAAAATAGCTGTGAGCACTATGGGACTTAACTTCTGAGGTCGTCAGTCCCCTAGAACTTAGAACTGCTTAAACCTAACCAACCTAAGGACATCACACATATCCATGTCCCAGGCACGGTCCGAACCTGCGACCGTAGCGGTCGCTCGGCTCCAGACTGTAGCGCCTAGAGCCGCTCGGCCACCCCTCGTGATTCGTCCCTGTTATTGTACAGTCACTGCCGTTAGCATTGTCTGGTTCTTCGTGCAAGTGTTCGTAACACTGCGTGTAGTTTGTGTGATTCTTATTGACGAGTTATTTTAAATGTTTACGGCGTACTGGCTCTGAGGAGTCGGTCGATTGGCGTGGAGCAGTGAGGAATTCTCGGAGGGGCGTAGTTTCGCCGGGGCCAGCTGGCGGTCTCTACACGGGGTTGGGGAGTGTGGTGCTGTTCCCATCGCTACGAGATCCATGGCTCACCGACCATGGACACGAAAGTTGAGTTTTGATTTAACCTACCAGCAAGTCAAGACTGTTCACATTGTGTCGTTTGGAGTTCGTCCTCGGCTGTTGGGATATTCCCTCGAGCAACAACGTGGTTTTCAAGTTTGAAAATTCTAGCCACCCTCCGGTGGAGTTTGACTGTATTTAGTTATATTAACTGTAGTGCACCAGCAGAATCTTCTTCCTTGTGGCCGTTAACGTTCGAGTTACCTTCCCTGGGAGTTGACGTAAATTTCAGGCAGTGTAGTTTCCTCATCGTATTGTTGCTGTCCAGCACGGTGTGTAGTTTCACATCTCCGTGTGTGACTGGTAGTGGGCCCCAATATCTTCTACGTTGTTCCGTTGAACTCCCTGTTGTGCTGTTGTGCCCTGGTCGGGTGAAGTGGAAGTTACCTCGTCGGCGGGTCCGCTGACTGTCGGTCGCTTGGGTTGTCGTCGGATCGTGAATGGTTGGCCTAAGTGCCTGTCTCACCTAAGTGGTCGAATTACAAGCCGATCCTCGAACATCTGGGCGCCCTTGAGTGTACTGCCTTATTTTTTTTTAGTTTGTTCTTGTTGTTGATATATGTATGGTTTCGTGTTTTAAATTAGAGTTGTTTTACCTTTGAGGCCTTCAGCCTAGTTTAAAGTACTGTTTCACGTAAGCCCTTTGACATTTAAAAAATTATTTTTGGTTTTTTAAGTATTCATCCTTCAGCCGATTTGAATTTAACTTGTTTACTTCAACGTATTGAAATTTTAAGTCTTCTGCCTTCAGCCGGTTTGAGTTTCAGTTGTTTGTTCTTAAGGCCTTCAGCTTAAATTAAAGAACTGTTTCACGTAAGGATTTTGGTATTTTTTTTTTAATAATGCTTTGGAGTTTTAAGTGTTCGGCCTTCAGCCGATTGGAATTTAACTTGTTTGCTTCAGCCTAACTAAAGAACTGTTTTAAGATAAGGCTTGCCTTTTAAATTTCTGATTATGCCTTCAGCCATTTTTAAATTAAAGTGGCTTTCAGCCGGTAATTAAGTCCCAAGGATTAAAGCTGTGTTTCATTTTCTTAAAAAATAATAAAGTTGTATGGTTGAGTGTAACTGACAGCCCTTATTTTGGCCCCTGTCCTGCGGGTGAAGCGGGGCGCCTCAGTGATCACGAAGTAGATGAAGTTAAGAAATTCTGCTGCCTGGGCAACAAAATAGCTCATTATGGACGGAGCAAGGATGAGGTATAAAGCAGACTAGCAGTAGCAAAAATGGCATTCCTGCACGAAAGAAGTCTACCAATATTAAACAAAGGCCTTACTTGGGGGAAGAAGTTCTGAGAACGTACTTTTGGAGCATAGCACTGTATAGTAGTGAAACGTGGATTATGGGAAAACTGCAAAAGAAGAAAATCGAAGCATTTGAGAAGTGTTGCTAACGAAAAATGTTGAAAATTTGGTGGACTGATAAGGCAAGGAATGTGGAGGTTCTTTGGAAAATGGGCGAAGAAAAAAAAAATGTTGATAGCACTGGCAAGAACAACTAACGGTATGGTAGGACGTAGAATACCGTCGGCCTACAACACTGGAATGCCTGTCTGACTTTTGCCGACCACGGGCCCGACAACCGGGAGCCATGATCTGGGTTGCCACTTCTCTTCATCGCAGGATCCCCTTGGTTCTCATCCACGGCACCATTGCAGCACAGCGGTTCGTCAACGATATTTTGTGTCCCGTTTTGTTGCCCTTCATGGCAAGCCATCCGTGGTCTACATTTCAGCAATATTATGCCCGCCCGCTCATGGCGAGTCTTTCTAGTGCTTGTCTTTCTGGTTGCTAAACTCTTCGTTGCTCCGCAAGGCCGCCTAATATCTCCCCATTTGAGAACATGAGAGAGGATAATGGGTAAGACATCAGCCGGCTCGGGGTTTTGACGGTATAACTGGCCAGAATTTTCTACGATATCGGTCGGGAAAATATCCAAGAACTCTCTGACTCAATGCAAAGCAGAATAACTGCTTTCGTAAGGGCCAGGAGTGGACCAGCGCGCTATTGATTTGCTCAATTTGTGAAGCTCTTTTTTTCTCTTAAATATATCATCAAATTTTTCTGACACTGTACTCATTTGCCTTCATCCGTACGTTTACATCACATATACCGATATCCGTTCCATTCGGTTAATTTCTTAGTAGAGCGTCGTTTTCTTCTTTTATGAGAATGTATTTGCTACTGTAATGTCAATGAACATTTATGGACTTATTTATATGTCAGTAAGTGTATAGCTCTGCAATTGAATGTTATATTAGACTAAATAAAACAGTGCCATTCGCAAGAATGCCTAAAAATGTGCATGCATACGTCACCCACAGATGTAAGCAGAATCAGGTGTAAGAAACTGCAGACGATTGTAAGTGAATCGAACGAATCACTTTTGGAAACATAAATGCACATTTGTTGTAATTACAAAGATGGTATGAAAAACTGTGACTGCAACAGTGGGTTTACTGATCGCAACTAGCTAGATCTCGCGATCTTTTTCATTGGCATAAGATAGCAGCTACTTGACGCGAATACAGAGTATCTTTGGCTTAGGTATTTCTTTGTCAGATGAAATGTGGAAAACAAGAACTTCTGCGTAGTGACCCAGAGAGGTTTTCTGCATCTGGACATATGGCGCAGTACCGCTAGCGGAGCACAACATGGACGCTGTCTCACAAAAAATCCGGAGGCCCACTTGTACTCCTACTTATACACCTAAGAACCAAAGGAACCGGTACACCTCTATATATCGTGCACGGAGTCCGCGAGCACGCACAAAGTGCCGCAACATGACATGGCGTATATGAAGTAATGCTGGAGGGAATTGACACCATGAATCCTGCAGAGCTGCCCCTAAATCCGTGAGAGTTCGAGAGGGTGGAGATCACTTCTGAACAGCACGTTGCAAGACATCCCAGATATTCTCAATAATGTTCATGTCTGGGGCGTTTGGTGGCCAGCGGAAGTGTTTAAACTCCGAAAACTGTTACTGGAGCCACTCTGTAGCAACTATGGACGGGTGGGGTGCCGCATTGTCCTGTTGGAATTGCCCAAGTTCTTCGGAATGCACAATTGGCATAAATGGATGCAAGTGATAAGACAGGATGCTTAAGTACGTGTCACCTGTCACAGTATTATCCAGACGTATCAGGGGCCCTATAACACTCCAACTGCACACGCTCCACATCATTATAGAGCCTCCATCAGCTTGAACAGTCCCTGCTGACATGCAGGGTCCATGGATTCTTGAGGTATTCAGCATACCCGTACACGTCTATCCGCTCGATACAATTTGAAACGAGACTCGTCCGACCAAGCAACATGTTTCCAGTCATCAACAGTCCAACGTCGGTGTTGACGCGCCCAGGCGAGACGTAAAGCTTTGTGTCGTGCAGTCATCAAGGGTACACGATAGGGCCTTCGGCTCCGCAAGCCCATATCGATGCTGTTTCGTTGAATGGTTCGCACGCTTGTTGATGGCCCAGAAGTGAAATATGCAGCATTTTGCGGGCGGATTGCAGTTCTGTCACATTCAACGATTCTCTTCAATCGTCGTTTGTCTCGTTCTTGCAGGATCTTTTTCCGGCCACAGCCATGTCGGAAACTTGATATTTTACCTTATTCCTGATATTCACGGTACACTCATGAAATGGTCGTTCGGAAAAATCCCCACTTCATCGCTACCTCGGATATGCTGTGTCCCATTACTCGTGCGCCGACTATAGCACAGCGTACAAGCTCACTTAAATCTTGATAACCTGCCGTTGTAGCAGCAGCAACCGATCTAATAACTGCGCCAGACACTTGCTGTCTTATATAGCCGTCGCCGATCGCAGTGCCGTATTCTATTTGTTTACGTATCACTGTAATTGAATACACATGGCTATATCAGTTTCTCTGGCGCTTCTAAGCAGAATCCCCTCTACTCTGTTTAGCAATATAATATTTTCTTGTTTATTTTTTATTTGGCTGCTCTTGATTACGTTCTCTATTTCTACTGTTGATAAAAACGATATAATACTTGTAACAATACAAAACTGTTAAGGCTTTCGTGGCCATTTGTTGATCTATTGTGTTTTGGCTTTACTCTTGGAACCTGCGGGCGGTCTTTATTTAACGATTTTTCTGACTCTTTACCAGCACGACTAACATTTAGAATGCCAGCCACTCGTGCTCCAGAGCCAAAATGCGTTATCTGCAGTGCTGTATCTTTATATGTGCTCGAAAACACGTTTTATGGTTATATGGCCTTCAGGCATAAAACCAACGAAAGAAAACACGTTTTGAAGAACATTTTGTTTTGGTTGCAAAAGCAGTTGTAGGTTGCGGATTTTTAATTTGTTTGTTACATGTTTCTCTGGGGTGGGGCTATATCAGATAATGTTAAAGTAAATGCCAGCGACGGGTGAAACTTAAAAATTAATACCAAAAGATAAGTCACATGGATAACAATACCATAACTGAATGTACTCAGGTACGACTACAAATCTTAAACATACGACTGTTTTTACAATCAACTTACAATAAGATTACTGCAACCGTCCGCCACTGCGGCATGAAACAGATTTTTATGCTCTGTTTTATTTCCTACCGCTTATTGCTTTCGGTCGAGGCCCTTCTTCCAGTATGGGTGTTCACTCATAATTTCTACGCAGTAGCTTCATCCCAGCAAAAATATCACTCGGCAAGAGCGTTTTAGAAGCTGCACTAAACCGCCATTCACTGCTTCTAGTGGTGTGATATCTTGCATCTCATTTATACTGTATTCATAATGATTCAACGACTGAACAATCAATAAGATCGAAAACTACATAAAAAAATTAGCAGCATAAAAAGTTGTTATTAGTTGCCCAATATGCAACGATTTTATTATCAAATCTTTTTTTCTGCTCGTTTATTCACACATTCTCTTAAATTTGATGCTGCGATACTATAAACATTTACGATAGTGTAAATATGGATGCTATATGGATGCTATATAAGGGTCAAATGATACGTTGATTTATGCTGTCGGTGTAGTAATAATCTGTTGGCATGGAAACTCCCATTAATCGTGGTGACTACCATTACCCTGAACACATGGCTGAAATAAAAATAAGCAGCAAACAAACATGATGGTTCCATTTTTGATTTGATTACAGATAAGCATCAAATGAAATTGTAAAAATTGCCCTATTTTATATTCAGTTGCGACTTATAGAACAGTTTGATGTAACATGGTATATGGGCCGATTTGTTGCAATTTTATTTCTAGCAAAGATGATGTATGAAGACAATTTGTTACGATTTTCCTATACTCTGTTGATGGAAGGAGCGACTTGTTACAATGCTGCTATAACATGGCGATGAATTGGGAAATTTGTGATGTAGTAGCTGACACCCACCATCAAGTTACAACTTAAAGATGTACGTACAAGAAATGGGTGGCCGGCCGAGGTGGCCGAGCGGTTCTAGGTGCTACAGTCCGGAACCGCGCGACCGCTACAGTCGCAGGTTCGAATCCTGCCTCGGGCATGGACGTGTGTGATGTCCTTAGGTTAGTTAGGTTTAAGTAGTTCTAAGTTCTAGGGGACTGATGACCTCAGGAGTTGAGTCCCATAGTGCTCAAAGCCATTTGAACCATGCGAAATTGATGAACGTAGCAAGTAATGGGACAGTCCCATTACTAATGGGACCATCAGCTATCAACTTCTACATGATATGTGTCTCTGAAAGCTTCATTTGCAACTATGCCCAAGTGAGAATACGAGGAGACAGGACCATCAGACAGAAAGCCTGGAGATGGTGTTCTGAGTCACTACAACTGTTTGCCATATAATAAAATAATATCAGAACTACGGCCGCAGGTGTTTCATTTTATTACACAAGTGAACAGCCAAAGTAGCAGTGACTATGGATCACAAGGATGGACATACAAAAGCTTGAAGTACCGTACCAGGTAAACGGCCAGTCACGCAGATTTATTAGTAACAAGATCAAGGTAATGAAGACAGCATCAACCATCAACTTCAACAAGAGATTTCTCTCTGATGGTGGCACTCCCAACTACTCCCAATGATGAATAAGAGGAACCCGTCAGACAGAAAGCCTGAATGTGAGGTACTGAGTCACACAAAGTGGCTGTCATACAGCATACTAACATAAAAATGACAGTTGCAGGTGTGTCACTTTGTTTCCTTTATTTAATTCAGTCCATCGACTGCAGAAATATACTCTCCCATTTGTTGTCTTAGAACAATTTCGTCACCTGTGAGGTTATGACACGCAGCCCACGGAATTTATTTCTTTCCTGATTCAGAATATAATCATTAATTCAACTCAACCACACTAGAGACCAAATCCCCATACATTAAGCTGAAAGACAAATAAGAAGGAAACATCCTGCTGAATTTTAGTAGTAGTAACAACAACTTCTGATTCCATTATCTATCCACCCAAGATCAAACTTTGTTGACATCACTGAGTGATCAGTCTGTTCTTTGTTGTTTGCCCGTTAGTACCGGTAATTAGATTTGAAAGCCTGATAATGAACGCTGTCTTCACCGGAAGCGTAACATGAATGTTGAAATTGGAGTATATACTCGTCCAAGTTACCTGTTATCCGATTATATGTTATTTTTTGCACAGTTCGGTTTAAAAAAAAATCATCCCAATAGTATAACTATAGGAAACCTGAAACATTAGTCAGTGCATATGTACAGTAGAGCGTCGATTATCCTAAGTAACTGGGAGACACGGGTGTTCGGAAAACTGGTTTGTTCGCATAATCGAACTGTACATGTTTATTTGCCAAAAAGAAGTACTGTACAGTAAATTTATTAAAAAAAACAGGCATCTCTTTTAGTATTACAAAGTAACATGCACAGGCAACTTCATTAGGAATATATAGTATGTGACACAGTTTGTTAAACAAAAATATATACATATTACATACGCATTTTGTATGAACAAAACACACAGTATAGAAAACTAAAATTGGATAAAGTGGTTGCAGATTCACCTTCTTCTAACCTTTTAATAATCTCGTACTTGTCCCTCATAGAAAGGACAACACGCTTACGCTTAAGCATTTTGTATCGTCAAGTTCACTTCTTCACGCAGCAGCACACAAGTGGTCGTAGCAGAGAACAGAAGGTGACTGTTTGCACCATGAGAAGCTCTTCTTGGGGGCGCGCAATCCTTCAAACTGCGCGGAGCGGCACGCCTCAACTCTAAGCTGGCGCAGCTGTTGCTGTGAACAGCTTTGCTACTGCAGCTACTTCTACTGCCAGTGGCGAGCCGACAGAAGTGTGCTGATTGTTGAAACACAGCGACTGGCGGCTTGGCCGGTCAGCAGCGCCTTGTAAAGGCCCCATTAGAAGCAATGTTCCGCCAGCGGTGGCCCAGTGCGGCGACTACTGTGGGGAACTTGGTTTGGGAGTGAGGGGGATGATGGACGGTAGGGTGGGAGAGTAACAGGTGCGAGCAGGTACACAGTTCGGTTAAGCGGTCGTTCGGTTGACCGACGCTCTACATACTGTTCTCATACATCTCAAGCCATACCCCTTGAAAAGGGCGTCGTCATGCCACTTCCGTTTTCTTGGAAATAGGCCAATAAGTGAGCTTTTAAAAATGCTAAGCCACTACCATTGACCCATCAGAGCTTGTTGCATCAGGTGAAAATACCTTCATTTGCACAACGGTGGTTTTTTTTACATTGCTCCAGGAGGAGACAGAGTGGATACTATAACACACATAAAATACACGTTCACTTTATTATAACATAGACGAATTGCTTGACTTTGTGTAGTCCATTTCCACAGGAATGTCATGGGTATTTACAAGTGTCTCTGAATACTAAGAATTCACTTATACTGACGAAATAGTCTCTCACTCATAGTACGTTTCACTGTAACTTACACGTAGACTTCTGCCAGATGGACCACTAGAAGAAAATTCTGTCATCTTAATTGATGATAGCGGACTGGGATTTAGCAGTGCTTCGGCCATAAGTAGAAGCACAGTTGCGATGGCGTAGTGAATGTCTTACGAGTGAGACTACACTGATTTCACATATTCGTTGATGCACATTCCAGCGGCTATATCCTCTGTGGTTGCGTTGCGACGTACCAACTACGCTTTGGCTCACCGTTGCTAAGACAAAACCACAGAGATATTTCACAAAAGAGCTACCATATTTCGATATCACAATCACATCCCGTAATTTTGCTACCAATCACATCCCTTGATCAGTCAGAGAGATTTTAGGGAAACACACACTTTTGCCCACCTTTTGAAAATATCGTAATCTAGTCTGGTACTTTATATTTTAAAATTTTGAAAAAAAATATTGCTTTCGGTGATTTCTTATACCAGATTCCGTAAGTTTTGTTTTTAATTTTTCACTAAAGCCTAACCCCAACATTTAAATCTTAGTAGTGATTATCACTTTTTGCAACAAATATCGTATTCATATTTTCAGATTCAGGACCCTTCTTACACTTCTATATAATTTTAAAAATTATGTTGTTTGTAAAGATCAGTAACAATGAATCAACTTCGCATTTTCTAAAAAAATTTGATGGTGGCCATGATTCAAAGTAAATATTAAGAAAAATGTGTTGGTGTTGCTAAAATGTTGTAAAATGTATTTTCAGGTTCTGTACACTACCTATACTTAAGACTTATTTAAAAAGTATGTTGTTAATAAAAGTTAAACACATTTAAAGAAATTTGTTGTGGTAGGTGCAAAGTACTCCCCCACCTTGGTATTACACTCTATGGAAAATGCATATCGCTAGGGTTATAAGATGGAGTTGGAAGGATGTGATTGACTGCTGAAATATTGAGCTGTGGTTGGAGCATCTAAGTGTGGGAACGTTTTTTAAAAACTTCTGACTGGTCTGTTTCCAAGAAAGCGATTGTGGCGTGATGATGTCATAGAAATAGGGCTTGGCTTGTGACATCATGGATACAGTATTACACATATATGTATGTATGCAACTAAATGTGTTCAACGACGCCCGGAGAAACATCTGGCTAACAGCTGTCGGCCGGTGTGTGCCCAGCGTTTCTAGGCGCTACGGTGTGGAACCGCACGTCCGATACGGTCGCAGGTTCGAATCCTGCCTCGGGCATGGATATGTGTGATGTCCTTAGGTTAGTTAGGTTTAAGTAGTTCTAAGTTCTAGGGGACTGATGACAGAAGTTAAGTCCAATAGTGCTCAGAGCATTTTGAACCATTTTGCTAACAGCTGTCCTTATAATTTATTAACTGAAAGTAGGATATAATTAGCAAACTGATCATAAATGCTGAACCTACCGTGTAATGAGTATGCAATGGCTAACGACAATTTGAGCCAAACCGAACACGGCGTTCCTGCTTTTCCCGCATGGTTTCTTGTTTCTAACGCGTTTTTGCTGATATTATTTTACGTCGTTCCCTCTTTATTATTTTTTGGTCACAGTGATTTAAAGAATGAAATTACTACACCAGTGACGTTTTTCATGCATAGCATAATGCACTCCTAGAATAAATACCAATTTTCGAATACTATGAGACCTTACATTATAAAAAATTGCTTTAGTCTGTTGTCGCGACTGTAGACTACTTTTTTTTCTTTTTGTGTTGGTCACTGTTCCCACCGACAGTGTGTTGGGAATATTACTTTACGTTGCTTTTGAATAAAATGTCTGTTACGTGCTGTATTACACTCCTGGAAATTGAAATAAGAACACCGTGAATTCATTGTCCCAGGAAGGGGAAACTTTATTGACACATTCCTGGGATCAGATACATCACATGATCACACTGACAGAACCACAGGCACATAGACACAGGCAACAGAGCATGCACAATGTCGGCACTAGTACAGTGTATATCCACCTTTCGCAGCAATAAAGGCTGCTATTCTCCCATGGAGACGATCGTAGAGATGCTGGATGTAGTCCTGTGGAACGGCTTGCCATGCCATTTCCACCTGGCGCCTCAGTTGGACCAGCGTTCGTGCTGGACGTGCAGACCGCGTGAGACGACGCTTCATCCAGTCCCAAACATGCTCAATGGGGGACAGATCCGGAGATCTTGCTGGCCAGGGCAGTTGACTTACACCTTCTAGAGCACGTTGGGTGGCACGGGATACATGCGGACGTGCATTGTCCTGTTGGAACAGCAAGTTCCCTTGCCGGTCTAGGAATGGTAGAACGATGGGTTCGATGACGGTTTGGATGTACCGTCCACTATTCAGTGTCCCCTCGACGATCATCAGAGGTGTACGGCCAGTGTAGGAGATCGCTCCCCACACCATGATGCCGGGTGTTGGCCCTGTGTGCCTCGGTCGTATGCAGTCCTGATTGTGGCGCTCACCTGCACGGTGCCAAACACGCATACGACCATCATTGGCACCAAGGCAGAAGCGACTCTCATCGCTGAAGACGGCACGTCTCAATTCGTCCCTCCATTCACGCCTGTCGCGACAGCACTGGAGGCGGGCTGCACGATGTTGGGGCGTGAGCGGAAGACGGCCTAACGGTGTGCGGGACCGTAGCCCAGCTTCATGGAGACGGTTGCGAATGGTCCTCGTCGATACCCCAGGAGCAACAGTGTCCCTAATTTGCTGGGAAGTGGCGGTGCGGTCCCCTACGGCACTGCGTAGGATCCTACGGTCTTGGCGTGCATCCGTGCGTCGCTGCGGTCCGGTCCCAGGTCAACGGGAACGTGCACCTTCCGCCGACCACTGGCGACAACATCGATTTACTGTGGAGACCTCACGCCCCACGTGTTGAGCAATTCGGCGGTACTTCCACCCGGCCTCCCGCATGCCCACTATACGCCCTCGCTCAAAGTCCGTCAACTGCACATACGGTTCACGTCCACGCTGTCGCGGGATGCTACCAGTGTTAAAGACTGCGATGGAGCTCCGTATGCCACGGAAAACTGGCTGACACTGACGGCGGCGGTGCACAAATGCTGCGCAGCTAGCGCCATTCGACGGCCAACACCGCGGTTCCTGGTGTGTCCGCTGTGCCGTGCGTGTGATCATTGCTTGTACAGCCCTCTCGCAGTGTCCGGAGCAAGTATGGTGGGCCTGACACACCGATGTCAATGTGTTCTTTTTTCCATTTCCAGGAGTGTACTTTGTGACATACGTATTTAAAGGAATTTAGTATTATAACAATGAAGCCATAAAAGTAGATGACCTTTTTGTATTCTGGCCAGCTGAAGACACCGTTTAAATTGACAGAGACATATGTAAACGTAAGAGTAAAAATGGTCTAGAGCACTTTCTATAAACCAAACAGGATTGTCAAAATCGTGCGTCTGAAAAGCAAAGCTTACAAATCAGTGAGAGTGTGGTTTACTAATTTTGACTTATGACAATCAAAAATTTCGAAAACTATTCAAAACAGGATGATGCCCAGGGCATAAGCCTTGGGGATCACCACGAGAGAAAAACAAAGTGATGGATCAGAGAACAGAGTGTATTGAAAGATGTAATTAGTCGAACCTGAAATTAAGCTGAAATGGAGGTGGTCGCGATATCCAGCCAAATTTAATCAAGAAATCCTTTTCTGGATTAAAACGGACAATAAGAGACTGAGATAAAGACTTGATGGAAGTTAAGCAGGCGACATCAGGAAGCATGCAGAAGCAACATGAATGAGTCCATGATACATACAAATAATAGAAATATCAGCACTTGTATAACACTGAATACGAAGTAGCTGCTATTGACTATGACGATTATGATGATGATGATGATGCAGTAATTTCTGGAGCGTTTATAACTGCAATGCTCTGATCAAAATAACCGACCACTCTTGTCAACAGGTCTAATAATGTTATGATATTTTCATCATAACTTTTAAAGCTGTCTGAATTTTATTCCGTATATGCTAAATTGTAGACGCCATCCAAAAGTGTTCTCTGTTACGAGCATTGATCTCTGAAAGCATAACTGTCTTTGATACATTCAATAGGAATACATGTGGAAACACTTTGGCTTGCTGTAGCAGCACACAGGTACAGGTACAAGAGCGTTGCGTTCACAGCGAATATTTAGTTTACACGAAATAGAGTGTCCTACTTCGATGCTATCGGTTTGTGTAGGTTGGTGTGCAGAGACACTGCTATGGTTGAGTGAGATGTTAAATAAAATTGAATATCATTTCTGTTGTGATCATTTATTGTGCCATATGTGTCACACAGGGATGTTGTGAGTCATGGTCACTGAAATAATGCTTTCATCCCTTGTCACTGTTATACGATTCTGGTATATTTTCGATAGAGTGTGCACTCTGAAATATTCACCGATCTATCATACGTAATGTTACTGGTTTTCTTCCTTCACTAGAGATACACATCTTCCTGAACCAACATTACCATAAGTACACAAGTTTTTGAAAGCTGCGGTCAGCAGTACACTATGATTATTCCTTTGCATACTTTTCAGACGAGAGTGTAAATCAGCTAGAGATCTAGAGAGCTAGAGGTTCATCCCTTTATGGTATACATGACGTGAATTCTATATGTCTTTAAATTTCAGATTCATAAAAAAAAGCCCGCATCTCGTGGTCGTGCGGTAGCGTTCTCGCTTCACACGCCCGGGTTCCCGGGTTCGATTCCCGGCGTGTTTAGCTATTTTCTCTGCCTCGTGATGGCTGGGTGTTGTGTGATGTCCTTAGGTTAGTTAGGTTTAAGTAGTTCTAAGTTCTAGGGGACTGATGACGTAAGATGTTAAGTCCCATAGTGCTCAGAGCCATTTGAACCATTTGAACCATAAAAAGAAAAGAACAGACTAAGCCAAGTATGGTTACTGCACGTAGCTTGACTATAAACAGGGCTGCTTACACGTGGTTAAGGCCAGGTCAAGAATTTTTCTTTAGTAAGTTTCCCTTTTCTCTCATTAGCATTCAAACATGGTGTTGGTTTGCAGTGGTACTCCGATCCTCGGTTCTATGTCCCTTCCTCTTCATTTACGTGCATATAATGTATCCCATTATTCATAATCTTGAGCATGTTTGACATCCTGGAGCATCCTTCCCTCAACAGATCCTTTTTACTGTTGTTCTAGTGACTTTGTTGTGGCTTACATGTGTTCTGTTGGTTTGTCTCTCCTTATTTGGATGTATCTTCACAGTGATCTCGTTTACTGAGCTCTGGAAATTCTATTTCTCCATATGCTCATCCTGTAGTAACAACATTTCTTCAGGGCTTCTAGCTGTCTTCTCTCGTGTTTTCCAGTGGTCTGAGTTTCTCATCCGTATAGGACTACACTCCAAACAAATCCTTTTATGATCAATTTCCTGATTTCCAGGTTGATGTTCTTTCTAGAGAGTAAATTATTCCACAAATTAAACGGAATTTTAGCCTGCTGTATTATGCTCACAATTTTTTACTGGCTTCTACTATCCGTTGCAATACTGATTTCCAAATATGTCAAGTTCTCTGCCGCTTCTAGCTCCTCTCTTACAATTCTTATACTTAAAGTTTCCTACTCTTCTTCAGCATTGGGCACCATCACTTTAGTCTTTCGATTGTTGACTTTCATATCTTTCTGATTACAGAAAATGCTTTCCATTCGGCTGAGGATCTTCTGCAGATCTCCTTTCATCTCTGTGAAAACAGATACAAGATCTGTGAAACGTAGCATTTCTATCACCTGCTCATTAATTTCGATACATACCTCAGTAGTTTTGTAGACTAGGTCTATACATTCCTGGATACTTGCATTGAGTATAAGTGGTGAGAGAGCATAACCTTGTTCATGCCTTTAGAAAATTTTGCTTCTTGTTCTTGATGAAAATTGCTAATCAACCTCAAGTATTTCTTATGGAAGCTATCACGCCCATGCGTTTGTACTTTAATCCTGCTTGTTCATCACTCTGAGCGTTTCTAGACATTTAATATTATCAAATGCCAATATGTACTCACTTATAATGCCTGCTAAAGGATTTATGTATTTGTACCTCTATAAGACCCAGTCAAATGTTCCTTTATAACCTTCAAGATTACTTTGCGCAAGGTACCTTGTTTCTATGCTTCTCTTACTCTGTTTCCTTTTAAAATATCGCTGTTAGATAGCGTTAAAAATATCAGTTCTCCGGTCTTTATGTAGAAGAGGACAGTCTTATTTATAGCATGTTTCAGGATAAGCATTTGCATGGTAGAGAAGGAAGAGCTTACAAGTCACTGTACTGTCCTAGAATGTGAGTTATCTGTAGTGCACGCCAACTAGTATCTAGAATGCTAAACAGTTAGTTTTCAGCAAATGCCCATGAACCGTCTCCAATTTACTCTACTCGCCATTAAAATTGCTACACTAAGAAGAAATGCAGATGATAAATGGGTATTCATTGGACAAATATATTAGACTAGAACTGACATGTGATTACATTTTCACGTAATTTGGGTGCATAGATCCTGAGAAATCAGTACCCAGAACAACTACCACTGGCCGTCATAACGTCCTTGATACGCCTGGGCATTGAGTCAAACAGAGCTTAGACGGCGTGTACATGTACAGCTGCCCATGCAGCTTCAACACGACACCACAGTTCATCAAGAGTAGTGAATGGCGTATTGTGACGAGCCGGTTGCTCGGCCACCATTGACCAGACATTTTCAGTTGGTGAGAGATCTGGAGAATGTCCTGGCCATTATCTGTATCCAGAAAGGCCCGTACAGGACCTTCAAAATGCGGTCGTGCATTATCTTGCTGAAATGTGGGGTTTCGCAGGGATCGAATGAAGGGTAGAGCCACGGGTCGTAACATATCTGAAAAGTAACGTCCACTATTCAAAGTACCGTCAGTGCGAACAAGAGGTGACCAAGACGTGTAACCTTCACGCCGGCTGATACGCCAGTATGGCGATGACGAATACACGCTTTCAGTGTGCGTTCACCGCGATGTCGCCAGACACGGATGCGACCATCATGATGCTGTAAACAGAACCTGGATTCATCCGAAAAACTGACGTTTTGCCATTCGTGTACCCAGGTTCGTCGTTGAGTACACCATCGCAGGTGCTCCTGTCTGTGATGCAGCGTCAAGGGTAACCGCAGCCATGGTCTCCGAGCTGATAGTCCATGCTGCTGCAAAAGTCGTCGAAATGTTCGCTCAGATGGTTGTTGTGTTGCGAACGTCCCCATCTGTTGACTCAGGGATCGAGACGTGGCTGCACCATCCGTTAAAGCCACGCGGATAAGATGTCTGTCATCTCGACTGCTAGTGATACAAGGCCTTTGGGATCCAGCACGGCATTCCGTGTTATCCTCCTGAATCCACCGATTCCATATTCTGCTAATAGTCATTGGATCTCGACCAACGCGAGCAGCAATGTCTAAATACGATAAACCGCAGTCGCGATAGGCTACAATCCGACCTTAATCAGACTAGGGAACGTGATGGTACGCATTTCTCCTCCTTATACGAGACATCACAACAACGTTTCATCAGGCAACACCGGTCAACTGCTGTTTGTGTATGAGAAATCGCTTGGAAATGTTCCTCGTGTCAGCACGTTGTAGGTGTCGCCATCTGCGCCAACCTTGTGTGAATGCTCTGAAAAGCTAATAGTTTGTAAATCACAGCATCTTCTTCCTGTCGGTTAAATTTCGCGTCTGTAGCACCTCATCTTCTTGGTGTAGCAATTTTAATCGTCAATAGTGTAAATTCCGACAGATTTCAGTTAAAGGCTACTTCTGTTTTTCAGTTCCTGATACCAGCACAGTGGATGGCGACCATGTTTGCGAGTTCTTCGACTTCTGTCTCAGCTGCAGAATTCCCCTTTTCTTAAGAGCAGACTTGCGCTGGATAAAAACCTACGAGAGTGAGTTTTAGACATCCACTGATTATCCACAACGTTTCATTTGACGAGCCATCCATTTTCATCATATGAGAAGATGTGCCTTGGTACAAGGCAATGGGCTCCACTTTTGTAGCCAAGCAGCTCATCCAAATGACTGCCAGAAGATGCAGTGTTTTGATAGTTTTTATTGCAATGATTTAAAAGTAAATGCTCCGTCCAGTTAAATTCGAGATATTTATGTGTGTAACTGTGTTCCAGCTCCTCCTTATTTAATAATATACCCACTCTCCCCCAGAATTCTCAAATTCATTTAATGGCAAGTATTTTTCAATGGACTCGGTTCTAGTTCCCATAGAATCCGTTTGGAGAGCTGGTATTACCTTCTGTGATTTTTGCTATCACATTTTCAAAATTCTGCTCTTACTTGGGCCAAGCTATCCTTAATGATTATTGAGGAAATTTTACATGCGATTGACATTATTCGTGGGAATGGAATTTTTAATCCTGGAACTTTCTGAATTTAATTAGTATTAGGGATCAGTGTAGACATTCAACACTGGTATCAGTTTCTTTGTGCACTGACCCATTTTGGGAACTTATGTATGTTAATCAAAGTTGTTGACAAAATTTCTGCCACTGGTTAAATTTCTGGTGCAACAACTACGGCTATACTGATCGAATTATCTCGGGTTGCTGCATGAACTGAATAGATGGACAAATATAATGCTGCTACATTGTTGAAGAATCCACTGTCAGATTCTTCCAGCACTTTTATATTAACTCTATAAGAACTCTTGCAGCATACACATATTATATATTTGTTGAAGTTTCTGCAATAATGGTTAGCTAATGTCTTAAAATTAAAATTGTTAATGGATGCAGTTCCGCAAGTGGCTCGCTAACTTAGCAAGCACAGGAGTCGAAACATTTTAACACCTCTATTCTTCCAGCTATGGCATCTCATAAATGTTTCTCTGAGACTCTAAAATGTGCTCCTGAAGACGTATAAATCATTTTTGTAGCTCTCCCAACTATCATAAACTCATATAAGGTGTAATCCTTCATTATCTTGTAGATGAGTGTAATCCTTCATTATCTTGTAGATGACTGAAGAAAAACTGAAAAATATTATTGATACCACATTCTGATGAGGAAAGCTAGCATGTGCTACGGTTAAAATCTGTCATGCAACTTATTACTTATTTTCATATTATTTATCGCTGCATCATATCAGCTACCAGTAACAGAAAATGTAATTTTTGAGAAGGTGATTCACTATACCTTATCTGGCTTTTCTGACTATTCTTTAAATTATTTCAACTTAAATACTTGTACCAGATTCTTCCTTGGTTCCATACAGGCTCATTTGTTTTCACTTCCTAGCAGACTAAATGTGTGTGCGAAAATGGAACACGAAACGGTAACCTTCACCTATCCTGTGCGAATGATCTACGCACTGAGGTATCCAACATGACTCGTGAACCACCCACCCACCTCCGAAGCTTTCCTTCAACCAGTTCTGGTACCTCTCTTGTGCTGTCTGAACTTTGAATCTTGGTAACAGTCTCTCATGTCTGCTGTCAAAAAACCCTGACGTAACAGCGAAAAATTATTACACCACAATATCCGTGTGACATTGTATCAAGTTATAATCATGAAAATATTTCTCTGAAACAAAAGTAACTATGTGTCATAGCTTTCTGGAAGACAGTTAACTTTTGATGGTGGTGAGAAAGCTAGAATATAGTTTGTTTATTTCTATGTATGAGAATATTACACTGAAGTGACTTCTTTTACTTAGCTACCGAATCATATTAAATCTTAATTGTCTCTAGTATACCAGTGTCAGCATTCAAGAGTATTTATCAATGGTTATCTGTTTGTCTTTCTTGTGAATGTAATACAACTACCGACTTTTTGCTTTGAGAATAGAGGGAGAGTGTTAAGTACAATTAATAACAAAAAGCAAAGTATGTTGAACTTGAATTTTGTGTAGTTCTTCAGTTTAATGTTGCTAGAAACTACATGAAGTTTCAAGCGCGAACCACCGACCAATTTTTTAAATAACCTATTTGATTACTGTAAAGCATATGGAAAAAATATGCAGACGAAGTTTTCAGTTCAGGACCCAGAAATGAACTTATTATAAAATTCTTAGTATCATGATAAAACAATATTTTACTGACAAGGATAGATAATTAAATATTTCTTCTTACATAATATGTCTGAAGTGTATTTTCGTAGTATTGTACATTATGATTACATTACATCTCTTCTCTGATTAACAATTCTTTCACCAAAAATGTACAAGGGAGAACACTATGAGCAATTGGATGATGAAAGACAGTACCTTACAGATATTTGTCATGCAGACTGGTGAGATGACGAAGAGCTATGTAGAAATTGTCTATGTCATTATAAAATTGTACATAAAAGAAGCATCTCACAATTAGAAATCTCATTTACAGCCACTATTTCCCTTTTGTTTCATGGAAGGTTCACTAATGAATTTTTAGATGTTGGCAGTATCATTTCAACAAATTTGTGTTTAGTATATTGCAACAAAAAATACTAGGCATCATATAGATATACATGTTTTATTTTTCTAAGCAGATCATGTATAGTATATAAGTACATACTTAGCTTTCATGAACTTACTTCTGTAAATTACAGTATTTCTTTGTGATTTTATTCTTATTATAACTATGTAACAATTTTTCTTTAAACTGTAATATCAACTACATCATTAACAATGACAAACATTATGATCACCTGATGACCTTTTATACTATTAAACTCAATACAAACAACAGGTCAAAACGGTAACCTGCTGAAGCACCATCAGTGTTTATGCGAAGGGAAGTTTTGTAGATTGTCATAGAGAAATAGAAAGAGGTGTTAGGAATGATTCATGATTTATAGGTATCCCTGCTCAATTGTGTATCTGAAAAGTACCCCAGCTGAAAGTTACTAAAACAGATTTTCTGGACAGTAATTTGCTTTAGTGGTGGTGCATAAATTATTAACTCAGTATTGCGCAAAACCAAGAAGACGACTTAAATTTTGACTTCAAAACAAAGAATGGAACAAAATGCGTTTAACTTATGCTGCAACTTACAGGGTAATAGCAAACAAATTTTAACATCTGAACAACTACTTCAGGCACATTCACATAATGAAATTCATAACATAATCTATGAAGAAATTATGTGATATCCCAGTGTGAAAATGAACTGATAACATAGATTGTATACCCAAATTATTTGTCTCTCAAAACACTTTACAGTAGATTGTTGTATACAAAATGGAAACAAACAGGTCTGATTATTGCAGAATTTATAGCAACTGATATAACCAATATTGTTTTGAAAAATTTGTATAAATTTTTGAGAAAAGTAAAAATCTCAATTTTCAGTGCCATTGTGAGGTTTGATTGCATTATTTCAGTTTATTGCAGTAAATTATTTTGGCTGTAGTCTAAAAAGCTATATATACCAACAGTGTTATATTTTTACATCAAACAACTTTTTTTATAAATTCTGTGGAGTAAAATCAACTTATCATAACAACAATACAATTTCAAATCTGTTAAACATCAATCAAGAATAAAACCGAGAAATTATTTCTTATCTGCTCTGGTATTATACATACTTTAGTTTCAAATTCAAGTATTGAATCATGTTACATCAGAAATAAAGCTGGTGTTATGAAATATGTGATGGACAAAGTGTTCAATTTTACCGATGAATTCTTGCAGGATAGCAGGATTTTTGGAGCTAAAACGCTCCTACAACATACGAGATGAAAGAAGATAAGTTGACAGTATTACAAAACCCCATTAGAATTCAGGTAAAATTGCAATTCCATTCTATTAAATTCAATAACAATTTTTACATGGCAATTTGTTATATTTTCCCATTTACGAAGTTGAGCATTTATTTAAGTATAAAAATTATTGAAACTGTTTAACACTTCGGTTCCTATAATATCTAGTCTTTCATCAGTTCATTTGTCTTCTGTGTTCCTGGGAAAGATCCGTTAACACTAACACAATTAAAATTAAGCATAGCATTTCATAAATATGACTATGATTTGTGTCTCACCATAAAGCGTTTCACCGTAACCAATTTACAATTCACAAACAAAATTTCACAGAAATGTGCTGATGTATTCAAAAGTAATAGTAATTTTAACATTATGTCAAATGAAATTTAATATGGAGGCTTGAGTCAACACTTTGAATCCCATTTAGCATCACACCAGACCGTCGAACACCCTTCTATATTCACAAGGGTTCTAAAAGATGTAACAGATACTAGTATACTACATATAGTTTTATGAAACAACTCTGTAGCTTTACTGTTGCCAGAGTGCAATATGCATAAACACATATGTTATGCTTTGTACCATACATAGAAATGTATAATTCCTGCTTTTTGTGGTAGTTGTTCTTTCAGGGTTCATACTGACACGAAATTCTAGCTGGCAGTCACTGTACATGTTAAAGAATAAGAACAGGTGTTTGCACACATAGCCCTTGGCAACTTCATTCGCTACTAGAGTTAAGTGGTGTCAGCCCCTATTACTGTAACCTCTTGAGAGTTCACCAGTACTAATTAATATAAGAACATTTTTTAAAAAATCATTTCTACTCTACTTACTTTTAAGTGACTAGGACGAGATTTACAGAAATATATTGCTCTCAGTGCTACAGCTCTCAACTAAGTATATAGATTAATCTCTTGTCCTCATAAAGAGGCTAATGGTATCAGTTCGAAGAAAGGAAGTCCTTCTAGAGCTTCACGACCCTATCAAGCACGTTGTTTGCTTTCCTAGGCCCTAAATACTATGTTAGAAATGTATGAATGTTTAGATTAATAGAGCAATAGTAAGTATAATCTTGTTTTTTAGCAAGTTGACAAGATAAACTTTTTTACAGTAATCATATTAAGTCTCACTGTCTAGAGAGTTTTAGATTTTTATCTGTTTGCTTTAATCTTTTAATGACAGAAATCTGATATGTAGAATTTCATATTTAAGTTACAAAAGTGATATGGCAAAATATGTATTTAGCATCATTTAAAGGATGTCCATCTAAATTAATTTTACTATGGAACGGCATGCAGAAGGCATAACTTCATTACTTATGATCAGGGGTACAAAATACGCGCAACTTACAGCAAGCTCTAGAAGTTCTTTTTTTTCTACAATGCTTCTACTGAGGCGAAGAGAGCTTTCCACAGTTTGTTAATTTGTGTTTCGTAGCTCCTATTTTTAAACCTTGATAGGAATGTATAACATCAGAAATGCAGAAAGTCTTGTTTTCACTTCTCTTGTTTTCAAAGAATAGTAAATCAGTGTCAGATAACCGCAAAGTGGAGATTTGCAAGTACTTTTCTTTGTATCGAGCACTTCGTGACTTCATAACGTAGAGAATAAAAAAAAGTGCGTAAAATGTTTTGTAAGTCGTTCAACAAGCTGCCTGGAAATTTCCTCAAAACTCCCACGTGTACGTGTAAATACCTTTCGGAAATTGTCGAATTATCACATGTGATCAAAGAAGCAATCTACCTACATTCTATAGTTCTGAAATCGGCTGCTCTTTTACACGGAAGAATTTTAGAGCGTAGGAAGGTACTAGAGGAGACTCAGCTAGATGACTATTGAGCGATAGCTACTGAGCGACGGTCTGGAGTAATGCTCTACTGCATTTAATGGCCTCAATCACATCACTTTGCATGGCATCAGTTCTCAAAATGGGACACTTGGCAAACATTTTGGCACACATTCGCGCAAATGATTTCATGCCACAGAAGTAAGACCACAGCGCAGAATACTTATCAGTAAATGCATATTTACAAAAAGAGCAATATTTTGATTCACTTCTACTAACGTTAAAAGATTCCATCCTCACGCATGCAGTTTATGTCCATGAGGGTGGGGGATCCGCCTATCACAACAAATTTTTTCGTCTATTTTGAATAAATTGCAACAACTGTCGTCACAAAATAATACTGTTGTTCAAAAATATGACTGCCTTCTACAGAAAGTCTTGCGTCGCTAATCCCTGTACGCAATTCACTGGGTTTAAAAAGTGTCTCCCCTAGAAACATCACTATCTCTGATATGACGTAGCTTGCCATTCACAGAAAGTGTGGAACCGCGGTATGTTGCAGACATCCACGACGCGTTTCTAGTTTGATGGAGTACATACATGCAGGGAACTTGTCGATTCTACAACAGGCACTCGCGTAATCTTTATAAACAAACAATACTGACAGTGGAATACAATATTTAATTCGACGACTGCTCTCCTAGGCGGATGTATTGAGTGTACTTCGCATTTTAAAACAAACTTGGAGGTCCTGAGCAACTGAACCTGCTCTGGAATGAAGCTCCCCAGATAGTGTCACTCGGTTACAAGTTATCACCTGGCGCCACTTCAGTTTTTCGCACGAGTGATCACTTAGCGGCTTCGACAACCTTTTTTCTCACGTCTGTTAAAAAAAATGACTGTTCCAGCCAGTCCTGTGAAAGAAAAGTTTACACTACTTCATCACTTAGCCCGTCATGAAGCGAAGGTTGAGTGAAAGGAAAAGGTAATAGAAACGAAATAGCTTCCAACAGCAGTTCACGATTTTTTTAAACGTACGTTTACTCCAAGTCAATTCGCTAGCTTTCTAAAGAAATTGAGGCCCAATACAGCGTCAAAATCACAACCGAAATCTAGAATCGAAGCTTTACGCTTCAGAGTTCATACGAAGCGGTCGCGGTCGGCGAATGTTAATGCGCCGCGATCGTTCGTATAGCGATTAATATTAGTGCAGCGCTTCCAGATTGTAAGGACGCTGGCGCACCGGAGATACCTAACTTTCCCGTGTCCTACTGGCTGTCTTGCAATGTAACGAGAGTCCACTAGCTACACCAATTTGTGAATTTGTTGGGAAGACTTGTCGGAAAGTTTCGAGATGCCTACTCCACTCGCAGTCGAACACCCGGGGCAACCTCGGCCAGCGCGGCCGCTGGGTCCGGGTGCGAGAGCGGCGACGACCCGGTGCCCCCGTCCGGGGTCGGAGGGCGACGGGCGTCGGAAAGGCGTCGCTGCCGGGCGCGGTGGAGCGGCCCCGCCACTGACGTCACCGCCCAGCAGCGCCACGCGCCGAAGTACACTTTGGTGTCACGAGAGACGGTCCAGCCGGCGCCGAACGTGACCGGTGGCTCCCGCGCCGTGTGCCGCGCAGCGGCGGAGCAAGGGCGGGGAGACAAAGAGACATGGCGAGGAGGCGGAGAGAGAGAGAGAGGCAGGCAAGAGAGGAGGCGGCGCCGGCGCATTACGTGACGATGATGTGCGGCGCCGAGAAGAGCACGGCTATCGTCGCGATGACGGTGAAGAGCGTGAACACGATTAGGCACAGGCGGTCGACGACCATGGCGGCGAACTTCCAGTCGTTGGTGACCTCGGCCGCCTCGTCCTCCTTGCGCAGCTTGTCGGTGATGACGCGCAGCTCCTTGAGGATGAGCGTCAGCTCGCGGTGCGGGCCGAGGCAGGAGCCGGCGGCGCCCGCCCCGTGCAGCAGCGTGCCGCCGCCGGTGCTGCTGGAGTCGTCGCCGGCGCTCGCGCCGCCGCCGCCGCCGCGCAGGAAGGTGCCGGCCGCGGAGCCGCCGTGGTGGCGGAAGTCGTCGTCGATGTCCAGCACGTTGGCCAGCAGGCTCTTGGAGGAGCGCTCCTTCAGCTCCAGCTCGCGCAGCTGCAGCGTCTTGTTGCGCGCGCCGCCGGCCGCCGCCTCCGCCTCCATGCCCGGCCGGCTCATGCGCAGCACGCACGGCAGCCAGTGCAGGAAGATTGTCTTGATCTGTCAACACCGACACGCCAAACGTCACATCTCGAGCGCGACTCCGTACATTGGCACAAATCAACAAATTTTTTTTATAGGAAAGACAGCCCGCTGGTTGCAGTGGATTTTATAGTCGAATTGACCATGGTTTCGACTCCTAAACTAAGGGAGTCTTCATTAGAATTTATATCCACAGCTCGCGGTCTCGCGGTAGCGTTCTCGCTTCCCGAGCACCGTGTCCCGGGTTCGATTCGCGCTGGGGTCAGGGATTTTTCGTGTCTCGTGATGACTGGGTGTTGTTGTGTCGTCTTCATAATCATCATTCATCCCCATTACGGTCGGAGGAAGGCAATGGCAAACCACCTCCACTAGGACCTTGCCTGGTAAGGCGGCGCGAGTCTCCCGCTTCGCTCCCCTACGCTCTGTAAAGAATTATGGGACTCATCATCATCAAATAAGGGGGATACAAAGTTTTGGCGTTAAAATTGTATGACGAGAGTTGTTATGCTCAACTTCTTGGGTATACAGCTACGTCTTTATATACGAATATTAATTATTACTGTCTTGTATTTTTCTTATTCCTGACTAACTTTGTATCCCCCTTATTTAGGTAATATAACTCTGATGAAGACTCCCATAGTTTAGGATTCGAAACCCCGGTTAATTCGACTATAAAATCCATTGCAACCAGCGGGCTGTCTTTACTACATAAACAATTTTCACGGTTGCTGCACACAGTTATGTTTAAAGATGCAACTAATTTTTATAAAACGCAAAATTGTTGACCTTTCTTGTTCAGACAGTTTTAGAACTGGTTCAGCCTCAGCTAGATTAGTTAAACAGGATTGATAGACAATTCATACAGTACAACAAGTATTTAAAAACAGGTGTTATAACTACACACATCAAATAAGTTTTGCTCCACCTCGGTTCCTAGAGTTCCGGAACCTGTACAGAAAATTGGAATAGAGATCAAAATAAACATCATTTCCAGTTGCTCATGAAAACCCCACATTGGATCTTGTACCGCATACAGAGAGACTTCCAGAGATGGTGGTCCAGACAGCGGTACACACCGGTGCCGCGCGGGAATAGCCGAGAGGTCTTACGCGCTGCAGTCAGGGATTGTGCGGCTGGTCCTGGGGGATGTTCGAGCCCTCCCTCGGGCATGGGTGTGTGTGTTTGTGCTTAGGATAATTTGGTTAAGTAGTGTGTAAGCTAAGGGACTGATGACCTTAGCAGTTACGTTCAAATCGTTCAAATGGCTCTGAGCACTATGGGACTTAATTGCAGTGGTCATCAGTCCCCTAGAACTTAGAACTACTTAAACCTAACCAACCTAAGGACATCACACACATCCATGCCCGAGGCAGGATTCGAACCTGCGACCGTTGCGGTCACACGGTTCCAGACTGTAGCGCCTAGAACCACACCGCCACTTCGGCCGGCGGCAGTTAAGTCCCATAAGATTTCACACACGGTTTTCTGGTACACACCGGTACCTCTGTTACCCAGTAGCACGTCCTCTTGCGTTGGTACACGCCTGTTTCGTATTGTCATACTATCGACAAGTTCATGAAGGCACTGTTGGTTCAGATTGTCCCACTCCTCAACGGTGATTCGGTGTAGATACCTCAGACTGGTTGGTGGGTCACGTAGTCCATAAATACCCCTTTTCAATATGCCATTGCAATCTTTCTCAGCGTTTTCCACTGATGAATTCTTCTCGGGTTATCAGCCGATTGGTGGCGTCGTCTTGTGGCATCCAATCTGTCTGCGGACGCCGCCTTCCGCTGTATTCCGTCAATTGTGGGATTCCACGCTGCACTAAGCTGAAAACCGCTATCCCTGTTTACTAAATTTTAGTGAAGACGTATCGGTTGGCAAAGCACAGCTTGTTCGCTTTTTCGAATTCGAAGGTGTGTCCCTCGATATTGCTATGTTCTGCTACCGCGGACTTGTTTGTCTGTCCTAGTCGTACGTTCCTGATGTGTTCTGTATAGCGCTGGGAGATACATCGTTGTGTCTGCCAGATATATTCCAAGACGACGCCACCACTCCGCTGATAAGCGGAGCAGAATTCATCAGCCCTTTTCAAACTATCCCTGGCATATCTGATAGGGTTCATGTCTGGAGAACAAGATGGCTACTCTAATCGAGCGATTTCATTATCCTTAAGAAAGTCATTCACAAGATGTGCACGATGGGATCCTGAATTGTTGTCCATGAAGACGAACGCCTTGCCAATATGCAGTGATATGGTTGCACTATAGGTCGGAGGATGGCATTCAGGTGTCGTACAGCCGTTACGGCGCCTCCCATGCCCACCAGCGGCGTACGTCGGCCCCACATAATTCCAGCCCAAAACAGCAGGGAGCCTCCGCGCTTCATTTAGTCAAGTTGTACTACAAAATTATTTTTACCGCAGTCCTGTTCATCAGATTCTCGATCTACACACCTAGTAGTCAGCATTCTTCTGAAGCATCACGTTTCAGAACGTACCATTCAGTTCTTGTTTGAACTATACATCGTCCACGTATCACTTCTGTACAAGGATGCAATCCAGAGATATATCTTTAGGAAAGACATCCGAACACTTAAATTAATTAATAAATTAACTTCCTTAGAGAGGCTTCTCTTGCCACTGCCAGTCTGCAATTTATATCCTGTCTACTTCTTCCGTCATCAGTTATGTTAATGCCCAAATGCAAAAACTCGTCAACAACTTTTCCAAATTATCCTTGTTTTTCATTTGTTGATGTTCATCTTATATCCTCCTTTCAAAACACTGTCCATTCCTTTCAGTTGGACTTCCAAGTCTTTTCCTGTCTTTGAAAATGCCGTAGGTAAACTTGAAAGTTTATATTTATGCTCCAAGATCTTTAGTTTCTACTTCGACCGATGACCTCTCTGTTTGGTCCCTTTCCCCAAACCAACCAACCTACTTCGAATTTTTCTCTGGTTTCCTTTACTCCTTTCTCAATAAACAGATAGGATAACATCGGGAATAAGCCACCACCCTGTCTCTATCCTTTCATAATTCAGAGTAATAAAAACAAAGATCTAATGAAATTTTGGATTATCAAGCACAAATCTATAATACTACACAAGTTGTTCATTTTAACTGAGGACATTGAAATACCTCGAAAGCTACAAATCGGATCAAAGAATGTTATGATTCCAGTTTGCCTCGGAAGGGGACACCCAGTGCCACCACACTCGACCCGCCACCCCACCCCTAGCGTGGGTGGATGGGGTAACTTTGAAATCTTAGATGGAAAACCACATTTTTTATTGGAGATCGAAATTCAAGGCAAAATCTACATACGTTTTGTGTGAACCATTGTCTTGGAGGAATAGAAGTGGGTGTAGTACCGTAATTTACGATATGCTACTCAATGGTCCTTGTATATTCGGAGGGCACGTGGGACCTCAGCTCCACGCTCCATTCAATATACAAGTCAATATTTCATAACATGTGTTTGGAAATCCCATTTGCAACATTGTAGTAATACGAGGACGTGTAGCGAACTACGGTGTATCATAACAGGCAGTAAACTGCGACCGGAGCTCACGTACGGTGTAGACGTAGAAAAGATAGCGGCTCTAAACATCACAAAACTTGCGCAGTGTTTATTGGCTGCACACCCAGTTATCAGTAGGAGAAAAGACATGCAAGTGTCGATGAATGTTGCAACCGCGGAGTTGAGGATTCTGTTGCCTTGTATGCCGAGCAATTTCTGGAGAAAGGTTGCTCTCGTTCGTTTTTTTACAAGGTTGTGTTTACGTCTGATGGCAGCAAATAGACTGGCAAAAGGACACGAAGCAAACGTGTTGCAGGAGAAGCTAATGAAGTAGCTGTACTAGCGGCATTGCACCACACCCACAGATGAGCGCCCGGAAATTACACCGCGATTCCGGTATATCGGTAGATAGTATTGTCACAATTATACGTATCATCCACGCCGCGTGTCAGTGCATCAAGAACTCCATGGCGCCGATTTTCATAACAGGGCAGTGTTTTGTGAACGGGCACGTCAACAAATCCAGACAACCCCCACTTTCTTTGCCAAGGTACTGTTTTCCGATGAGTCTACACTCACAAACCATGATATCGTTAACCGGCATAACATGCATTACTGGAAGGTAAATAATCCCCACTGATTACGGCAAGTTGAAAAGTAACGCCCTTTGACGGTTAACATATGGTGTGGCATCTTGGGGAACAAATTCATTGGTCAGTATTTTATCGACGGCACGATAAATGGAACATGAACTACGCGTACTACTGCATGATGTTGCCCAGGGTGTTCGACAATGCATGTAGTTTCAGTATGACGGTTGGACAGCGCATTACGCAACGGCCGGTGGATCGGCATAATGTGGCCCTATTGATTGGACCCTCTTGGTTGCCGGATTCCTTTCTGTGTGAATATTTAAAACGTAAGGTGCACCCGAAAATGTCAACAGGGCGTGCTGACATTCCCGTAGATATGCTTCTGTCCTGCGTATGGTCGTTTGAAAAGCAGTTCACTAGGTATACGGGAGCAGGCAGTACTATATTTGAGCACTTATTCTTATTGGGGAAGTAGAGTAGCGTTCGCCACGAACGATGGCCACAGTGAGGCGTCGAGTAGTCCCCTGTTCGATATGTCGGAGGAATACGTTGCGAATGGGGTTTCCAATCACAAGTTATGAAATGCTGGCCTGTCCTGCCCTCGCAGCATAGAGTTGGGGCCCCACGAGCCACTGGAGACTCAAGGGACATTGAGTAACATGTCGTCAGTAACGGTTCGTACCCACTTCTATTCCTCCAATTAGAGCGCCATCTGTGGCGAAACGAAGAAAACGCTTCAGACAAAACGTATGTCGATTTTGCCACCGAATCGTAATCTGCAATAAAAACGGGAGCTGCTACTGGCGATTCCAAAGTTGCCCTGTGCCACCCACGCACTGGGTGGTGTGAGGGCTCGAGTGTGGTATAATTGGATGTCCCCATCCGAGTCAAACGAATTGGAATTGTAACATTTCTTGATCCCATGCGTAGTTTTCGAGATATTTCAATGCCTTCAGTTAAAATGAACACCCAGTATAAAGAAGAGTCATTGCTTAAGGTCATTAGGTCTTTACCAAAAATCTCGGAAAGTACATCAGAGATTTACTTCAAATTTTTACACGATCCTCTAACAAACATCCAGACCGTAAGTTTTTATCAATATTTATACAACTTTCGCTCCATATATTTAGCTCCTACCTTCAGAACTTCAAATGGTGTATTCGAGCCATATTATCAAAAGCTTTCTCGAAGTCTACAAATGTTATAATATCGATTTGCCCTTCCTTCTGAAAGATGTGGCAAGGTCGCAAGGTCACTATATCCCGACATGTGCCTCCATTACTTTTAATACCGTCTGTAGATATATAAGTAACAAATATGATTTACAGCTCTGGGCAAATATCTTCAACCGATGCTATTTCAGTATCGAGAATCTCAGCTTAAATTGGTGCTGTCTTCCATAATGGAACTCAGTTCCACCATGTAAGGTAATGCTACTATTCATCTGTTAAGGGGATCATCATATTTCTGACATGATCAAAGCGATAAAAATCCAAGAAAAGGCAACTATTGCGTGAAGGAGCTGGTGGGGTGGAAGTGAGAGGCAAATATTATGTCGCTCGCGTGGAAAAATTTCTCGAAGCGACCCATTGTCAGTGATACATTTCAATGTCAGAAACATGTGCCTTACTTTTTTTTGTTAAAATTCGACAAGGAAATTGCAGATTCTGTCCTGTACCGAGTAATACCATCTAAAAACCGTTACAAACGTTACATAAATGAAATGTAAGAAGTTATGTGATGTACTTCTCTTTTATTGTTCATTTCAGTTGTCATGTGCTCAATTATATATGTTCAAATGAGCACTGTACTAATTATCTCCAAATACACATTTAAAGTACGTAGCATCAGATGATGTCTATAATACTGCACAGATGGTGACTCCATAAGCTATAGCACTTATGAACATTAGTGTATAAGTACAAATGTATACTATGCTTGCAAAACTGATGATACTTTTGAAGTAGCATTTATGTAATGTCAAATGATTACAGGTGCATAAATGAGAGTGTATCCAACCAATAGTAAAGCACGCATTTTTTTTTCGTGTGATAAATTAAAGTATGTAACATAGTGAATTCAGTATTAAGAGGAAGAGAACTGTGACAGAACCAATCAATTCTTTAACATTTCATAACTGTTCAGTGCCTGTGCTTAATATCTGGATAAGGTGTATAAAAATATTGAAATAAAGTGATGCCACTGAGTGAAAATTGATACGTGCCCTATATTACAGTAACTGATATGGTCATTCTGATTTCTTGAGAGATTCTTCACTTTCAAATGATTTACTGCTAACACACACAAAGAACTAGACTGTTTCCACTTAATGCAGAATGTATCTCAAACTACTTACAAATATTTCTGAAAAATGAGAATATACCAATAAGAGGACACAAAAATGAAGATGGTTTATTCATGTAAATTATGTACCTCTGACATTTGTTTATCAACTAATCGATTGCAAAGTTTTTGTTTAGGTAGGGTGCGTCAGGGTGGCTGACGAAATCAAAGAATCAAGAAAGTTTATCAAAAAATACGTTAGGAAACTGATGTTTCAAGTTAGTTTTCTAAACCATTATTTCAAGTTATATCCCTTATTGTAAGCTAAAAGTATTTTTCATTAACAATTACAGATCTGGTAAAGATTTACCGTTGTTCCTCTCTTTCTTGTCCTACAAATAAATAAAATTCCACATATTGCTCATACGGTATTGCACATGTCTTCTCTGTCAATTATTAGCTTACATTTCAGTAACAGCACTGGTAATGATAAAGTGATTTACAAGTCAGAAGTTTCATTGTAACGAAAGACCATAAGATGGCATCATCACTTTAATCTGATTCTGTTTATGAAAATCTGAAAATTTTGACACAAAAATGTTCACACAAGAACTCAAATTACGTATTGTTTCATGTAAGATTGCTATATTCCCTAACTGTCCACATAAGACTAATAGACATCTGCACCCCACATATAAGTGAAAAGAAACATTAATATAAATTACTTTCTCAATGAATTTATATATTAAACTTTGTACTTAGAGAAACAAAATTTTTTACGTTTAAGAATGCCACACAGCAAGCAACATAGAAAGAAGCAACTACTTCTCTTCAAATTTCGTATAGTTTATTTTAAAACGTGTTATCAGTACAAAGGAAATTTTATTTAGGTAGGGTATTAAATATATATGGATGTTGGAACACCAAGTGGTCTATCAACGAATCAGTAGTGTGAAAACAAAAATCGAAATTTCTTTTATGCTGATGACAATATATGATTTTCTGTAGAGTTGTACATTTCTCAAGAAACCTGTACATCCTGGGATGTAATCCTCTACTACAATACTTCGACATAAAAGTTAAATATTTACTTGCACACATCATTAATCAAGCTATGAACAAATAAGATGAGTTTCAGAGTGGCAAAAAGTAGAGTTAATGATTTTTATTTTCAAGCATGAATACTGTATACTGCTGTATACAGACAAGTGATTGTTTAATGTTCTTACCAAAAATCTCGCAGAGTACTTCACAGATTTATTTCATATTTCTACACGATTCTCTAAAGATGATTGTAAGGTGTAAGGCAAATCCAACACCTTCCATGAAAACCCTGACATGATAAGCAAATCCAGTAGTATGTTACATAGCTCCGAATAAATCGTGACATTAAATTAACCAAAGTAATAAGAGTAATGAGTGAGCAAATGGAATACCACAGACTAACACAAGAATGCCTAAATGCATGTCGTACCTTCCCACCGTGAGATCGACGCAGTTCCGAGGGGAGAAACGAGAACAGAACTGTTAAGCTAGAAAGCCCTACGATAAGGGACGGACTGGACACCCACGTCGCCAGCTAACCACTAGCGCCACACAACCTGCACATTTTAGCGTGAGACTGTTTTGCTTCTCTGTTACGTGAAGGACCACCCCCAGCCCATGTTAAAAGCTAGAGCCCTCCAGAAAAACAGTATAGATCTTGCGATAACACAAAGAGCGCCACTACCACCTGCAAGTTTTAGCGTGAGCCTTTTCGGGTGTCTGTTACATTAGGACCACCCACCAGCCCATGTTAAAAGATATAGCCCTCCAGAAGAACAGTATAGATCTTACGATAACGCTAAAAGGACCACACCAGCTGCAGGTTTTAGCATGAGACTTTTTGACATCTCTGTTACGTCGCAAACTTTAAAAACATTGCCCCACCACGAAAAGTACAACGTTTCTCATTGGATAGACAGAATTTTTGTAGGCGGAGCTTAAGGTTAACATTGAGACCCTGACTGGTCAGATGAAAAGACAGCCATATAGGTTTTTTTAAACCAACTTCGGTAAATTGTAGTAAGGGGAAGTTGGAAGAGAGTTGCTTCCGAGATGGCGAGGTGAGCGGAGCTGTGCTGCCCGCCGCTGCCCTGACGCTGCCTAAACACCGACAAGGTAATGAACGCACGCGATGCCGCATTTTTGAGCGCATAAGTCTTCACTCAGAACTGCAGAAGTCGCATCTGTTACACCTCATTTTTCGCGTAATACTAGTGTCGATCGTTAATTAAAACTCATGGTGTTCACATTTGCCACTTGAAGTAAAGATCTGAAACGTGATGATTTTTTTGTTTTATAGTTATTGAGAAGCCACATCAGCCACTGTAATTGACGACAAGTTAGATAAGTAATTAAAGATAGTTGACGGTCACTGTAGACCATTTTGATAGTTTTCAATTTTGTGAAACTTAATTTAAACCTAGATTATAGATGTGATATGGCATAGGTCATCCTTCGACCCATTGTAGAACTTGGAAACCCATGCAGGGAATATTCGTTCACATTTTTGTTGAACGCAGTTGGTTTTTACCATCCTGTATTAAAACATCTCTTTTTATCAATAGTGCAATTTATAAACAATGTTTTGTGAGTAGAATAAAATTTCCAATGGTAAACGTAACTGCTTTTTCGACGTTATTTTACCAGCTAACTAAAAATAGGAAAGCCTTGAACACCTTCCACTAAATTTAGTTAGTATTAAGATTCTTTTACAGGAAGTGCAGTGGAGCTGACGCTGAGATCATTAAGTATTTGGTTATATCATCGCTAGTCTCACTGAACTCTTCTGAATTCTACATGTCATGTGTGGTCTGGCGTCTCCTTACCAGGTTCAAAGTAGTTAATTCCCTAAAAAACTCGCTCAGAGCGTCGTTGCCCGAAAGTGGTAGGGAGACACGATATAGAACAAACAGACACCACCATGAATGTTTAGAAAATGGCGATCCTGCCAGGATGGTAAAATACCATGATTGAAGGTCGACCACATGCCTAACTAGGTCAGAAAAATACCTGCTGAAAAATTTTCGTAGAAAATTTTTTTTCTTAAAGTTATACATAGTCGAAAACAGTAGCTGCAGCGATAGATAGTAAGAAAGTATTCTAAAAATGTGTGACTTTCTAGCAGAGGCAATAGCAGAATTAAGTTATGAATTTTAATATTGTTAGAATTAAGTTTTCTCTCCAATGCAAGCGCACAGGTGGCGGATACGTCGTTGACAAGTTGGTTTTGACCCAACAAGTAAGTGAATGGTTTGTCAAGTCGTGTGAACAAAAAGTGTATGAAACGCATGAGATCGTATGAGCGCATGTTGACGCGAAGTAGGGCGCGTGAATTGCTTTTAAAACAGAAAATAAGGGATTCGGAAAGATTAGCAATGGCAGATAGAGACCTTGACCGAATTGAGATAGAGACCCAGCATGAAAAATGGACAGAGAATAGAGGACAGTACAACAAACGAAGCAGTATCGCGAGAAATAGGACATACAACGCACTATAACGAGGATAATGTACGCCAAGGCACAGAAAACCTAGGCCAGCATATGACAGAGGAGCAGAAAAGTAGAGAGACAGGCGATGAGGATTCTAACTTGCGTCTTGAATACGTAGAACCCATGGTACAAGTAATCAGAGCTCCCTCACCACAGAGTACAAGGAATGCGAGCAGAAACGTGTCACAGCAGAGGTCAATGCAATCGGTTGCAAACCAACACTTGGGCGAAAATACAGATCGTAGAACGTCGGAAGAAAACACAATAGGATCCACCAATCTGGCAGAATTATTACAATTAATTACGGAAACCATGACAAGGCAAAGTAAAGAAATTGCGAACCAAATTAAAATTCCGAATGCCGAAACCACGAGACAAATGCGTGCGATTAAAGAACAAAACAAAAAAATTCAGTTACACCTAAGTCATATTGAAGATGAGGCGAAAGAATCTCGAGAAGTGATAGAAAAATTAATAATAGGTCACAATCAATTGAGAACAGACATTGACAAGGTACAAGCGGACGTACAAACATTGCGTAATGACATTCAGGACGAGATCAAAATATTACGTAACAACACCCACGGAGAAGTCAAGAAAGTAGAGAAACAAATAAACGTAATTACTAGACAAGCAGCAGGTACAGCACGTAAAATTGTTGAAAACAGTGTGTTACACAAACGTATCACAAAAGCGGCGCTGAAAAGATATGATAATCGGATAGTCAAAATAGAAGCGCAAACGAAGCGACAATTTCAGAAATTGCGAACAGAGTTGTTGCAAACCATTGAAGAGCGTAGTGAACAAGATCGGACAAGCACAGAGTCTGCAACCACATCCGTACCTGTAACAGCACCGGAAAAACAAGCAATTAACGAAGATATTACGCATTTGCTATTCCAATCACAGGCGGAAAGTAACATACGTGACAATGGAAAGCCAGGTCGCGAAGAGTACAGTGCAATGCATTCAACTACACGTTCACAACCGATGGAAGAAAATTATTGTGTACCACTCCAACGATACAACGCTAGGGTAGGCAAAAGTCACAGTGGGCAATATCCAGTGGATCTACCACAACCGGAAAGAACGACGGGAGAAATGATCAGAAACAAAAGTGGCGAAGAATCACGAATTTCATATGGAACTATGACGAAGTACGACAACGATCATTTCCTCACAGTCAGAAAATTTCAACACTTTCGAGAAGGAAACTCATTACATCCACGAACTTTTATTGATCAATTCCGAGTAGGATTACCAGAACACTGGACGCTAGCACACAAATTAGACTTTATATGTGCACACATGTCAGGAACAGTCGCAGAAACCATGCAGAATGTTGCAGCGACATGCCGATCGTACGAAGATTTCAGAGAGGAGTTTCTCTCACGATATTGGTCCAGTGAAGCACAGAACAAAGTGAAGTACGAATTATTGCAGAACCCATATTTTGAAAATTCAGGAGAGAAGAGTCCCGTGAAATTTTTCGAATTAATGGCAAAGGAAAATCAATCCTTGGATGTACCATACAGTGACGGAGAGTTGATTAAATTATGCGCGATGAAGCTACCATTGAAATACCAGCAATCATTAGTAGGTCGCGGAGGCAATGACGTCGAAGCATTTAAAGGTGTTCTAAGGGAACTAGAGTTCATATTTTCGGAAGATGACGCAAGAAAAAGACGAAGTGCACGTGAAAACGAAAGCAAAAAGCAGTGGAATCCACAAGACACAGTACGAAGATACAATAATTACGAACCACGTGATAACTTCGCACCAAGAAACGACAATAGGTTTCAACAAAGAACCGGTTATGGATTTAGAAGAGAATATGGCAATAACTGTAATTCACTCAGGAACGGCAACAACTATTACAGAGGGAATAACGACAACCAGAACGGGTGCTGGAGAACCAATAGACCGACAAATTATCAACAAAGAAACCACTATCAACAAGCTGAACAAGAAAAGTGAATACAGATAGAAGGCGTGGAGGTAAGATCACCAAAGCCCGATAAACGTTCGAATTGACAGCTAAGCGACCATGCCAAAGAGAATGACGCACCGACCCAGGACAATTGCAGCACCTTGGACAGAAAAGTAAGAATCTTATCACGAGAAGAGAAGAAGGAAGAAACAAATCCGCAGCGACCAGATGAAAACCAAGACAAGAAAATAACAATATCGTGTTGGGACGAAATTAATTGGGAGAATACTGACGAGAAGTATGAATTACCAGAGGCATGCACAACGAATGTAGGAAGAAAGGACGAAGAAATGAGTATTGTAGAGCTATTTGAGATTGAAACCAGGGAAAGCGAATTCAATGAGGATAATGCGCAGTCGACAGAAGTTGAAAATAAGTTACAAGTGGGCACACATATGAAGGAAGTTATGAAGGGATAATTAGAGCATTTAGATGGGGTTATGTGGAAGTAGCGACGAAGAAGGAGAAGATAGACGAGGATGAGGAAAAAATAGAGGATGTAGAAGACAGCGTAAATGAAGGAAGAAATAGAGAAGAGGAAATAAAAGAGAGAGAAGCAGCAGTCGAAGCTTATCCTACAGAAAGTTCGAATTCACAAGGGAAATTCCTAAAAAGACTCATCTATGATTCAGTGGAGGATTCGTTGCTGCAAAAAGAAGAACAGAACCGACCCTTTCAAATTCAACCAATTGTCAAGGCCATGGTAAAGCATATCCCAGTCAATATTGTAATTGATAGCGGAAGTGAACTGACTGCGATCTCAGAAAATTTATTCATGCAGTGTAATGCCAATGAGGAATTGCCAGTTCTGAAAACACGTAAGATTAAAGTAAGAGGTCCTATTAGAACCCATGCTGCGGAAGTTACGAGACAAACAAGGTTAACTCTTTCGTGCCAAGGTCAAAAGATCGAAGCCAACTTCGTGATTATACCTAAACTAACTGCAGATTTGATTACAGGGGCAGATTTTTTAAATGAGAGACGAGTGATAATAGATATGGGGAAAGGTAGCGTAACATTCGGGAAAGTCACATTTCTCTTTGAGCAAAAGCTAAAATTAGAAGCAATACCAGTTATAAACAAACAATTAAGAATGACGCAAGATAAAGAGGATGAAGAATTAGAATGGTATGCACAAAAGAAGAAATCGCCTCAACTCATGTTAGAAGTCCATGAAGATATCGACGAAAAATTGCAAGAAGTTCAAGGTATTTCGGAACACAGTAAAAGAGATTTATAGGATATTTTACGAGATAAAGCAGAGGTATTTTTACCTAAGGCTGGCAGTATTAAACACTTTCAGTAAAAGTTTGAAGATTAATTTTATTACTGGTAAATAATCAGCACAATATTTCAAGATTATGTTGCAGATAAGATCGTCAGGAGAAAGAAGAATGAAGAGAGAGGAAGGTGGGAAAAAGAAAGTAGTTTCAATAATAACACCAATAGTACGATTGATTAAGGTGAAGGGATAAAGCGTAGATAGTCTAACAGCATGAAATACTAAAATGCTATACTCCATGACACTACACAAAAATAAAAAACGAATTTGAGGATTCTTGGGTAGACGTTACGACTGCAAATATCTTAGAATTGTAACATGGAAAGGACGCTATAATTAGTAAACCTTTTTAAGAAGGCATAAAACAAGTAGGTACTAGATATATGTTAGATGATTATAAGTAAAACATTTTGTAAGAACCATTGTAAAAACTCCAGCAAGGAAGTGATGCAACGACCCACAAGTTGCAACAGGAGATGTATCAAGAAAGAAAAGGACATAATTAGCAAGACACGATTCCTACATAGCAGGAGCGTCGAGAGTAGGGGAAGGACAGTGAAACCAACAGAAGGCCCTTGTACAGAAAGTGGGAACTAAATTTGCCCGCTAGGTGCAACCTTGCTGGGATGAAACAGGGAGCTGCACAGTGACAGCCTTGCAGAGACGCCACGGGACGCCAGAAGAGACCGGTGCAGGGACATCGGATTTTCACCGCTCGTAAACCCCGGGGCGCCCCCGACTCAGCGGAGCAAGCAAAAAACGGCCCGACGAGGTTAAGCCACCACGGGCAAAAAAATGTGTAAAAGTCACACTATTGCTATTAAACAGCACACTGACGCACGAAACTGAAGAAGAACTTCCACAAAGTAAAAATGACACGCCCAAACTATTTATCAAACTGTTACTAGGAGGAGAACTTCAAAACGACTAGTTATCAATAAATATTTCCATATCCTGCCCAGAGAAGAACCAAGAAGTAAGTAAGAAACAGAGAAAAAGCACAAAGAACCGAAGTTGAACATTCAAAAGATTGAGACCAAGAAAGAAGATGGGTGAAGAATAGACGACATACCTTCCCAAATCCCTATCCTATTGTAAACTAGTCGTCTGCGAAGTATTACAACGAAAAACGACCGCATTCAACGACACATAACGATGACTTTCACGCATGCAAAGCCAGTAAACCACGAGATTCTGCACTCACAGCTCCATTCCATTATGGGACCTCCACAACAGCAACACACACTTGCAAAGCCAACAAGGAATGACGGACAAAGCTGCACATCAAATACTTGCCCACATCCATCTCGCTCAAGACCATCATGTTCGTGCAACAACATTCGCCAACCTCATGCTTAAACATTCATAGGATTGTGTGAACGTGTGAAATCAAATTATGTGATGTAGGAATTGTGCAAAAGAAACATGTGAAAAACTAAATAAGTTAAGCACACCAGACAGCTAATAAAACAAAAAATAACAGTCATTGACTATGGATTTAAGTAAAAAATAGACTGTCGATAATAACAAGTCATTAGTTCTGAAATGGACAGTGTATAAAGAACACCACGTAAGTCAATATAAACACTAAAACTATATACCACTTCTTTTCTCCTCATAAAAATAAAAGAATAACCATATTTTACTTATTTTCTCCTTATAAAAACAAAGCATAAAAAAATTATCTTGTTGGATGTTTTCCTTTTTTTTAACATTTGTACCATTTATTAAGATAATATCTCAATACTTGTGTATGTATATTTCTTTGTCAAGGCAATTCTTGGAAATAATTTTTATTTGTTAGTGTAACAATGTTGAAATGAGTGTCTACAAACAAAAACATTTTATTTGTACCTGATATTTAGAAAATGTGTTAGGAATAGATACTTAATTACTACATTTATAAAAACAATATTTCTAAGAAAATCTTTGTGAAAGACTCATCACTTTCGATAACATACTTCTTAAAAAACAAACTTCACACTTAAATAAAGAAAGAAAATAATTAAAAATTAATTAAAGCATAAAAATATTCTCCTCTTGTCATTTTTAATTATAATGTGGAAGAATATAAATACATAAATTAGTAATACAAACTAGCATAGAACAGAATAACGTGGCTGAACAGTATGCAACAAAATTTAGATAAATTAGAAAGTTTTTGACTGACTTAGACAACGATTCAATCATTGCCTAAATTCAGTGCAAAAATTAAGTTCGAAGGGTGGTGATATATAAGGTGTCAGGCAAATCCAACACCTTCCATGGAAACCCTGACATGATAAACAAATCCAGTAGTATGTCACATAGCTCCGAATAAATCGTGACATTAAATTAACCAAGGTAATACGAGTAACGAGTGAGCAAATGGAGTACCACAGACTAACACAAGAATGCCTAAATGCATGTCGTACCTTCCCATCGTGAGACCGACGCAATTCCAAGGGGGGAAACGAGAACAGAAGCCGAGAGCAGAACTGTGTTAAGCTAGAAGGCCCTACGATAAGGGACAGACTAGACACCCACGTCGCCAGCTAACCACTAGCGCCACACAACCCGCACGTTTTATCTAGAGACTGTTTCGCGTCTCTGTTACGTGAAGGACCACCCCCAGCCCATGTTAAAAGCTAGAGCCCTCCAGAAAAACAGTATAGATCTTGCGATAACACAAAAAGGGCCACTACCACCCACAACTTATAGCGTGAGCCTTTTCAGGTGTCTGTTACATTGGGACCACCCGCCAGCCCATGTTAAATGATAGAGCCCTCCAGGAGAACAGTATAGATCTTACGATAACGCTAAAAGGACCACACTAGCTGCTGGTTTTAGCATGAGACTTTTTCGCGTCTCTGCTACGATGCAAACTTTAAAAGCATTGCCCCACCACGAAAAGTACAACGTTTCTCATTGGATAGAAAGAATTTTTGTAGGTGGAGCTTAAGGTTAACATTGAGACCCTGATTGGTCAGATGAAAACATAGCCAGACAGGTTTTTTTAAACCAACTTCGGTAAATTGCAGTAAGGAGAAGTTTGAAGAGAGTTGCTTCCGAGATGGCGAGGTGAGCGGAGCTGTGCTGCCCGCCGCTGCCCTGACGCTGCCTAAACACCGACAAGGTAATGAACGCACGCGATGCCGCATTTTTGAGCGCATAAGTCTTCACTCAGAACTGCAGAAGTCTCATCTGTTACCCCTCCTTTTTTGCGTAATACTAGTGTCGATCGTTAATTAAAACTCATGGTGTTCACATTTGCCACTTGAAGTAAAGATCTGAAACGTGATGATTTTTTTGTTTTATAGTTATTGAGAAGCCACATCAGCCACTGTAATTGACGACAAGTTAGATAAGTAATTAAAGATAGTTGACGGTCACTGTAGACCATTTTGATAGTTTTCAATTTTGTGAAACTTAATTTAAACCTAGATTATAGATGTGATATGGCATAGGTCATCCTTCGACCCATTGTAGAACTTGGAAACCCATGCAGGAAATATTCGTTCACATTTTTGTTGAGCGCAGTTGGTTTTTACCATCCTGTATTAAAACATCTCTTTTTATCAATAGTGCAATTTATAAACAATGTTTTGTGAGTAGAATAAAATTTCCAATGGTAAACGTAACTGCTTTTTCGATGTTATTTTACCAGCTAACTAAAAATAGGAAAGCCTTGAACACCTTCCACTAAATTTAGTTAGTATTAAGATTGTTTTACAGGAAGTGCAGTGGAGCTGACGCTGAGATCATTAAGTATTTGGTTATATCATCGCTAGTCTCACTGAACTCTTCTGAATTCTACATGTCATGTGTGGTCTGGCGTCTCCTAACCAGCAACACGTCCCAGGTTCAAACTAGTTAGTTCCCTAAAAAACACGCTCAGAGCGTCGTTGCACGAAAGTGGTAGGGAGACACGATATAGAACAAACAGACACCACCAGGAATGTTTAGATGATTCGGACCAACATTATCTATTTTTTCTGTATATATTATATAGAGGAGAAACATTGTTACCAAAAATCGCGGTTCTGTTTATGAAAATCTTAATACTTCACCATTATATTTACATTGGTGAAGAACTATTCGAAATTATTGGAAAAGTTAAGTCTCCATTCTGTCGACTTTCCCAGAGGTTACGTATTTTAATGTACAAATATACACAATAAATAAAAAGAATAAATTATTAGGAAAACTCTCGGAAAAGTCTTGAGAGATTTACTCCAGGTTTTTACACAGCACTCTAATAACTGTTCACATGAAAATAGGCTACATTTTTTTAAAATATTTATGGTATTTCAACATAAATACTGATGGAAAAAGTTCCAGAACCAACAAATAACTAATCCAGAGTAATGAAATTTCTGGAATACGTTTGTCTTGGTAACACATTTAAGTGATTAACTTTGCAAAATCACAGATTACTGTAAACGCATCAAAATCCACTGTAAATGTGAAACATTAATGACTGGTAACTTGGGGGGGGGGGGGGGGGTTGGGGTCATTAAATGGAAGGATTCGAATGTGCATGCATAGTGTTTTACAGGTACTGGGTGTGAGTTTTTATAGCACTTGGCTGGTGAATGCAGGGATGATTAATGCTGGTTGTGAAGGAGGCTCAAATTGTCGTCCCATGGTATCCCATATGTGCTCGAGTGGAGACAGATGTGGTGATTGGGCAGCCAAGGAAACATTCAACACGGTTTGGAAGATGTTCTGTTACAACAACAGTATGTAGATGAGAGTTGTCCTATTGGAAAACACCCCCTCGAATGTTCTTCATGAATGGCAGAGCATCAGGTGGAATCATCAGACTCATTGACAGATTAGCAGTGAGGGTGTGTGGTATAGCCACGAGAGTGCTCCTGCTGTCATTCCGAATCGCACCCCAGACTCTTACTCCAGGTAAAGGTTCCGTGTGTCAAGACTGCAGACAGGTAGGTTGCAGGTGCTAACCTGGGGTCTGTTGTGTAAAAATTAGAAATAAATTGGTCAAAAAATATTCGAGATTTTTGCTAACAACATTCCCCTTTATGTATTACATACTTATTTATGTAACATATAAGGTATATTAAAAATATGTAGCCCATGGCCATCAGAACGTTTATTAGAGAATCATGTAAGAATTGGAAGTAAATTGGTCAAGAACATTTTAGCTTTTTCCTAACGATGTTTACCCTTTACATACTGTTCATTTATGTACTACATATATTGTGTGTGTGTGTGTGTTTTCATATTATATATGTAATTAAAAATATACGTTCTGTATCTGTCCAAATTCTTTTTAGAGCATTGGTACAAGTTTCAAATAAATTGGTTAAGATCTTATGAGATTTTGCTAACAAGGTTTCCCCTTTATGTATTACATGCACATTTATATACCATATATGTTTGAAAATGTGTCCTATGTCCATCTGAATGTATGCCAGTGTCTCACATAAAAATCTCAGCTAAATCGATCAAGAACTTTTGAAATTTTTCCTAAAAACATTTCGCTTTGATGTGTTAGGCATACATTTATATACAGTAAGTAATAACAACATATAGCCTGGGTTGCTCTGCACATTTATTGGAGAACCTTATGAAAATGTGAAGTGAATCTGTCAAGAAATGTTCTAGATTTTTGGTACAACGTTATAACGATCTATTTTTATATAGTGATACAGACATAGGTTTTCATATATTACATATATTTAAAAATATATAGTCTATGCATGTACAAAAAAAATTTCAGATGTGTGTGAAATCTTATGGAACTTAACTGCTAAGGACATCAGTCCCTAAGCTTACGCACTACTTAACCTAAATTATCCTAAGGACAAACATACACACCCATGCCCGAGGGAGGACTCGAACCCCCTCTGGGACCAGCCGTATATATGTCCAAACGTTTGTTGCAGCATCGTGTAAATATCTGAAGTCAATCGGTAAATAATTTCTCGAGATTTTTGCTAACAACATTTCCCATTACACAGTAGATGTACATATATTTATGTACCACAAATATATTTAAAATGTATAGCCTATGCCTATCTGGACGTCTGTTTGAGTATCTTGTAAGAGTTCAAAGTAAATTGCTTAAGAACTTTTCCGAGAGTTTTGGAGATAAGGTTAAACTACAAATTGTCTTTGTACCGTAGTATAGATGAACGATAAACTTTGTTAACAAAAATCTTGAAAAGAAACTTCCTGGCAGATTAAAACTGTGTGCCCGACCGAGACTGGAACTCGGGACCTTTGCCTTTCGCGTGCAAGTGCTCTACCAACTGAGCTACCGAAGCACGACTCACGTCCGGTACTCACAGCTTTACTTCTGGCAGTATCCGTCTCCTACCTTGAAAAGACCTTGACTGATTTAATTCAAATTTCTTTCACGTAGCCTAATGAAATTTTGATGGGCATATGGCTATAAAGAATGCTGATATACAGTAGACAAATGGGAAATATTATTGGTAGCAACCTCAGAAATAACCTAACCGAAGTACTACAAATTTTTACATAAAACACTAACGGACGTCTGCATAAACATAATAAACATTTGCTTTTTATTTATAATATATAGGTTTTCTGTTGAAATCGACTATGAGAAAGAAAATGCTGTCGTAAGTATGATAACAAGTCATGTAAGCCAATTTATGGCTTAGTGGCATCTCATTATAACCCAGCTCCATATATAGGTTTTCTGTTGAAATCGACTATGAGAAAGAAAATGCTGTCGTAAGTATGATAACAAGTCACGTAAGCCAATTTATGGCTTAGCGGCATCTCATTAGAACCCAGCTCCACAATGTGGATCGTCTGAAACTTTGTGATACTCTGAACTCGTAGAGTAAAACTAGGTGGAATACTGTCGTTGAAGTTACTATCCTCACAGATCCAGTAGCTTTAGAGGTCTCTCCCATACCACCCACATACCAATCATCCCAATCGGTTTACTATTCATTTTAAGCAACTTCCACTCCCAGTCATGGTTTTGTTTACAGTAGCAATTAAAACAGGTCAAATACTACAAAGAGGGAAGGAGAGGATATAGACAGAGGAGGAAGGAAGAAAGAAATGGACATAGAGAACGGTAAGAGAAAATAGTCAGAGACGAGGGGGGCGGAGCTTAGGACGAATATCCAGTTCCCATACATATTTAACAATTGTGAAAGATTACCGGGTTCACTAATATGATATAATGTGGCATTATATCCTACAACAACGCACCTGCGGAACAATGGCTTGTGTTTTGACATATCAGCTGACGTCAACATGAAGTTGGGCTTGATTATAGCAAGTGAGCATGTGTGTGAAGTAGTTTTAATGACTGCAAAGCCAAGGAAAGTCTGCGACATAATAAGTGCTTACCAATTATAATATGAATTGTACTGAGGTGTTTCTAATAGTGAATTCTTAGTAATGAACAGCACTGATAACAGTTGCATACTAGTGTCACATTCCTACGGGTTTCGTGGTATAAAGTGTAACACCAGAACTTGTTTAACACACATGTAGCTCAGTACAACCTGATTTATCTAGAAAAACTACTAGCCCTAAAAATTCCAAATATCACACAAAGTTGAGGGTGAGAGGACAAGAAATTTAAGACACGTTTTAACTTCTTGGTGAGCTTTGCATTGTAGCTCTTTTTATCATCTCTGTGTTATCCTTGATTTGTCTGCATGTTGCTATATCTGTCTTATACATAATGAGGTATCCGAAGCTTACGCTCTAGACACACTCGGAACGATTTCTTCAAGTAAATACATCGAGACGCATATTTCCGTAAATTATAGTGATAGTGTGGCAGATTTACTTTAACCTTTTGTTTTGGCAGAGTGATGAGGAAATTTCATTGACGAAACCACCATTTTTTTCAGTTCCTGTAATCAAGTGAGATAAAGAAAAAGGTCAGCCAGTCTGATTATTGCATAGCGACATTTAGTCAAACTATTATGAAGTAGTAATTTCTTCCATTTTCTGACGTACCATTCTAGAATTTCAGTTCTTTTCCACCATACGCCCTTTGTATCGTACTAATTATCGTTTCAACAGGCTGTTCTACTTCCGTTTTTCTGACGAGTTTCTTATCTACAACAACATTATAGACACGGTAAGAAAGCCTCTAATTTCTCTTACGTAAATTTCTGTTTCGCTGAAATTTGGTTTTGTGTTCTATTTCCATAGGAAAATATATTTTCTTGTTGCTTGTACTTTTATTTATCTTGTTTGTCTATGTTTTTGTGTATGTATTTTCATTACAAGTAGCTCTGATTTTTGTCACTCTCCATAACTGTAATTTCCAACTGTGATAATTGTTTTTGTAGCATCTAGCTGCCAGTTGACTTACTCTACCTCTCAGTCACACTCTGCAATTACCACAGTTGAGTCAGTACGTTGTCACGACGATTTTGGGACAGTACACAAGCTCGTCCCTTAATTCATTTGACATTAACCTTGTAAAACATATACTATGTCTTACAGAAACTTTTATTACCTTTGCCTCATTTTGCTAGGTATGACGTCGGAATTAACTATCAGTGAATCTCAACATTTTATCTTCTTATTATGAGTGAGTAATACAGCGTTTCTCTATAGTTACTAGCAAAAACTGACAAGAGTGTATGTGTGCGCTACTAGACGCGACAACATGCTAGGAAACATTGGTCCACAAATAAAGCCGTTTGGAGATAGTTCTTAGTGTCTGGTAACAAGTCGCTACTGGTTTCATTGACCTGACTGGATACCAGTGTATTTGAAATGTATACACTGCGATTATATTTCCGTATAATTAGAGTCAATTTACACCCATAGCCGTTGTGTTGGATTTTCTGTTGAGCCGTTGACGTAAGACGTCATTTAAAGCACAAATATGGTTCGAGATTCCTAATTAGATAGAGTGGAGCATGTGCCTAGACCTCCGAGATCACCTGACTCAATCCACCAGATATTTCTGCCTTGAGCTCTCCGAAAAGTGAAGTGCAGAATACTCTCACTGATACAAGTGAAGAACAAGAGCTGCAAATTGTACAGTTTTGTTAAGGTTTAGAATTTTCCAAGTCTGCTTAACATTATTCGAAACTTACTATAGAGAGAGAATATTACTGCATAAAAATGCAGTGACGACATGTGGAACGCAGTTGTGAACCGGTCGCAATGCACAGCAACATTTAACACGCTGAAGCAATATTGCATTTCTTGTAAATGTTAGCAAGGGGAACAGTTGAAGCTCTTTCAGACAGTGACGTAATCGAAGAGCTTACATTTCTAATACCGTTGTACTAAATTGGTCAATATTCCATATTAATGTCACACATTCGCAACTATCTCTCAAAGGGTTCCTTTACAGTTCCACCCTTTCGTTAATTTCGTTGCTTGTAACACAGCATGTTTTCACCCATGTCAGCATTCGCCATGTATATTCCAGCTATTTATCAGTTACTGCTGAAAACAGGCCCATTCCAAAAGCGATCATTGACTGCAATATTCAGATTCCCACATCCAAGTTTGTTTCTTTGTGTCTACAGTGCATTTCCATTAGGTCGCCCGTATGGCTTCTTCTTATCACAAGAAACCTAACCGAGAATCTGCTTAGTCCATCTCCCACCATTTCATCTCGATATAAACACAATAGATTGCTTCTCATTATGTACTTTTTAAATTTCGTGATAAATTTTCATGGACTGCTTTCCAGTTTGAGTCCATTCCAGATATGTGCTATGTGAAATTTGGGCTCACAAGATAATGGGAAAGGTGTCCTTTCCTCTTCAAAATCGAAAAATCCAGAAACAATCATCATAGCAATACTAATTCTGCGTTATAATTCCATTCTTTAATTAATGCACGTAAACTGTTTGCTTCAGTCTCTTTAACTGAATGGCATTTGGTGGTAAATTTAAAAATGAATGGTGGAAAATTGAAGAAAAGATAAGAGTCAATTTACACCCATGGCCGTTGTGTTGGATTTTCTGTTGAGCCATTGACTTAAGACGTCATTTAAAGCACTAATATGGTTCAAGATTGCTAATTAGATAGAGTGGAGCATGTGCCTAGACCTCCGAGATCACCTGACTCAATCCACCAGATATTTCTGCCTTGAGCTCTCCGAAAAGTGAAGTGCAGAATACTCTCAGTGATACAAGTGAAGAACAAGACCTGCAAATTTAATATATATATATATATATATATATATATATATATATATATATATATATATATATAATGATTATAATTTTACAAGTAAAGTAGCATTTGTTAATATGCCATATATGATGTAGGTCACAACGAATCCTCAGATTAATTTTTTGTTTCTATACACCTGTGAAGTGTCATAACTTTTTTTTCAAGTCTAATACATCGCTAAAAATGCGTCAGCAGATAAGAAAAGAATTGTTTAAAACAAATTTCAGAATGTTATTTTCTCACACTAACACATAAACACACAGACACACACAGACACACACACACACACACACACACACACACACACACACACACACACATTTCTGACAAAAGTGATGTCTTAGATGTGGCTGAGGATGCTCACATAAAGTAACGGCATGATATTTCCATGTCTAAAGTATCTGTGTTACTTTTGTATAACAGGATACATGTAAGTAGGCAGTTACAGTTCCTCCTAATCCTCAGTGAGAATATGTCACTGGCAGTACAAAAAACATGTATCATTTACTTTTCTGTCACTTTAGCAAATATAACTTCATAACACAAAACCTTTATAAAACGTACTATATGATCAGAGATTACAGTGGTGATAGAACAAGGCAGATATTGAACTTTACCAAATACAATGGCCGAAATCTAGAAACTTTATCTTTGACTTTGAATCAGTTTTATTTACCACAATAAGTAGTTTATTTGAGTAAAAAAGAACTACAGGTTTCTTATTGTAATATGTGAGTATAATTATAGGTCTTTGATCACATGTCAAAATTCAAACTTTGCACCAAAATAAAGAAAATTGTATTTTTGAGCATAAAATACACTATTGTTGTAAACTACTTATTTTACAAAATTTAAAAGTGCACATGGCTTGCATACTGGTACTACTGATAAAACTTGTTGATGACCAAAGTCTTATTATTGGACCACACTTTGCAAGTATTACAAACCTTCAGATTAAGCATTTCCGTGTCTAGAGTATCTTTTTCACACATGGCTCACCTATTGGCACTACTGATATCAATCAGTGGTCAGTAAATGATCTTAGTTCGATCTTTGTAGTGCACAAAATTATGGAAATACATGGTTTTGTAACAATGAAAAACATTGTGAGCACTACTGTTGATCTAACATACAGTGCACTTGTTAGTGACAATGACCAAAGTAAACAATGTTAATCCCACGTCTACATTCGTCAAAACATCGTCTCTAAGATCTATATCAAAGCAAGCCAAACATTGTAATAACCAAAGGGTATCATGTGAACTTCAAATTTCAGTCCACTTCATTGTCATGTTCTATTGTCACACAACAGAAGCTACAAGACAGTTAAACGAAATGGCAGATTGGACAGCAATAATACACAACCTTGCTTGAGTACCTCTATTGCAATAGCACTTGCCGCAAAGGGCAAATGTCACAGGGTCGAATCCTGGTTCAGCATACAATTCTAATCTGCCAGGAAGTTTCATATGAAGTCACACTCTCCTGGGAATGAAAATTCATTCTGCAAACAAATCTCTACCCTGAAGTTAAGCCATGTCTGCCAGGAGTGCTTCTCCCACAAGATATGCAGGAGAACTTCGTCATAGGTTGGAAGGTAGGAGATGACCTGCTAGAGAAAGTAAAGGTATGAGGATGGGTCATGAGTCAAGCTTGGAAGATCAGTTGGTGGAGCACTTGCCTACAAAAGGCAGAGGTACCAGTTTCGAGTTCTGGTCTGGCATACAGTTTTAATCTGCCAGGATGTTCCAGTAACACTACACATTCAGATGCATAGGAAAGCTATGCTTTTGAAGTCATCCACGCATTATCACAGCCCCATGTAAGGGTACTGACTTTACCTTGCAGTACAAAAACCTTGCCATCTCCTGTGGGCAACGTCAAACATTACAGTACAGTAATAATTTAAGATATAGCTGCTGGCATCCATTGCACATATACAATGTCAGCTTCTGGTGTTAGAATGCTACTAAAATCCAGTAGTTGACACCCACATTACCTCCTCAGTATCAGCATTTGGCTATAGAATACCGTGTAAGATCCAGTAGCTGACAACCAGAGTAGCTGACAGCCACAGCAGCTGACACTCCCAGGAGTAGACATCCCCAGTAGCTGTTACCCACAGTCGCTGATATATCCATAGAACCAGCGAGTCTAGACTTGTCTGACAAAGCATATATGAATTTATGTTGACTCGGAAATATGACATGCATAGAGACTGCATCACTGTGCTTTAGCAGATGCCAGCACTTGCAGACTATGTGGAAAGACAGATCTTAAAAGTTATGCTCTCAGTCATAGCGAGTAATTGATATTTTTGCTGTGCTGTGTGACAAAAATTAATAAAATCATAACAATTTCTCCTGCTTCTCACAAACACCCCTGAAAGCAGTAATTGATCAATTAAGAAAGTGAAATAAAAGTACATTGCTAGTCAAAAGAAAAGGACAACTATAAAATGCTGAATTTTGCCCCAGACATTGCCTTGCTGTCTTCAGCATTCTGAAATGCATTATCCTTGAGGATGTTAAGATGATACAGCTGGAAGGCTATATGTTCAACAGTGGTCATAGAAAGGATGAAGTTGCTGCAGATTCTAACACTGCATTTTTTTGTTCAGATGGATTAAATCAATACATGTATGTAAAGAACTTTTTAAAATTAGTAAGAAATTTTGAGAAGAATGTCATAATTTGACTGCAATTGATTACCATTTGTCTCAGAACAGTTATTATATATTTATGTGATATTTCACAGGCTAAAACTTTAGCAGTCACTATGAATTTTGTTATGAGACTTACAAATGAACATGAAGAGTCAGACTGCCAGCCCACCTAAAATTAAACTGAATTATACAGTTTGAACACAGATATTTTGAAGGAAACAGAAGAGCAACATTAATTGTAATCCTATTTTTTCACACTGTGAAATAAAATGCAGTGCATATGTTTCCTTTTAGTTTTACATTTAGTGACCCTGTGCTATGGTATTAACTTTATCCTCCAATGAAATACATTTAGAATCTACTGCTGATACTGCTAACTTATGCTCAGACTTGGTGACATCTGTGTAAATATATTTGATGCAATCTCCAAGTGTGTCATATTTCAATGGGCAGTCATAAATGTATGTGTGCTTTCTCAGACAAACTGCATAGTTGGGGTAATGGCAGTCACCATGTCAACTGACACTCATTACCACATAAATAGTATCCACCATACTTTATGTATACAACTATCTTTCATCATAAGAACTCATCAGTATGCTTTTCATCAGTGCCACTTGTGACAGCAAATGACATAACGTTTTAAATTGCAGTATGAATTTAATACCTCAGCGCCAAGTGCACTTTGCTATGTATGTTAGGTCAGCAGTAGCGTTCATTTAAGTTTTACAGTAATGTAGTACCAATTTTTATGTATTTCCATGTATTTAAGCATGGTATTTCTGCGAGGTACACATATTAAACAATAATCATTTCCTAGGCTCTAATTTATTTCAAGAGTGCCAATAAGTGAGCCATAGTTTACTAAGCAATTCAATCAATTTAGATGTGGAATTGTTTAATTTGTAGGTCAATTGTGCTTGCAGAGTGTGGACCAAAAGTCAAACTTTGGTTGTCAATAAGTTTTATCAGTAGTACCAGTATGCCAGCCATGTGTACTTTTTAATCATGTTAAATAAGTAATTTATAGCAGTAGTGGCATATGTGATTTGTGCTTGAAATTTTGCATAAATTGAGAAATAATACAATTTTATTTATTTTGCTGATAATTTTCAATTTTCAGATACGATGTAAGATCTGTGATTATACTTGCATATTACGATAAGAAACCTGCAGTTCTATTTAATGTAAATTCATTATTTCTTATGGCAATTAATTTTATTTAGTACTAAATATACTATTTTCAAGATACTGACCACTGTCTTTTGTCATGTTTCATCTCTGTCTTGTTCCACCACTAGCGTCATCTCTGGTTGTGTCATGTTTAAGGTAAATATTTCGAATTATCAAGTTATATTTGGCTATCACAGAAATATGTCGTATAATAGGTACAAAACATTGCCAGTAGCTTCAAAACACATTATTTTTAGTTTGGTTTGTTGTCCTAAAATGTCAGGAAATGTGATGTCTGTTGAGTCTCGCTACCCAGATATTTTCTAGATAAATGTAATAGAAAAGCAATAATAGCTGTAAAATATTTCCTAATTTCACATTATGAGTTTATTTGTCTTATAGAACAGTTTGCATGTAAATATAATTCTCGCAATTAATTTGAGGGACTACAGTCACATTTATATATGTAACACTCTGATTTCATTCTTCATACAGTTGACACTTTATTTGAGCTAAACATGAATGTTGTGGAACAATTTAGACTTGGTAATCATATTGTGTGCTTTTAGAATTTTGATAATTAAGATATCGCTTTGTTCTCAAAGTAACAAAGTGTCATTTGGGCCTTGTGTTAGATGATAACTGCCTATTTAGCATGGTTCAAGTATTCTTAAATGTTATATAAGAATAGGAACGATAATTTGTGCAGTGAAACAGCATTCTGACACTTAATTTGAGACTCCACACTCAACGTTTTAGGTGTCACACATTCATTGCAGTATTTTAGTAGTTTAAATATTATTTAAACGAAGAATGAGTTTTATAGAACATCTGATATATGGTAATTACATTGACATACGCAGTGTACATGTATTCATGTGTTTTTGATAATAATACATAGTTTTTGAACTACCAATGACATACGCCCATTTAGGCTAAGCAAGACTTGTTAACTGGCTCTTTAGCATCCCATATTTCTTTTGTACTCTCATATAAAAATAAGACAGGTAGACAAGACACAGAAACAGCAAGGTAGAACTTAATATGAGCATCCACAACCATCTTTTAGGTATCAGCAGTTTAAGTGGATGTACGTGAATGTGTGTGTGTGTGTGTGTGTGTGTGTGTGTGTGTGTGTGTGTGTGTGTAAAATAACACTTGGACAAGTTCTGGCCATTGGATTTGTTTGGTGTAGAAGAGTGAGATACAGTAAAAGCATCATACATCAATTGGGATGTCAGAAAAAAATTAATTTGAGGGTCTTTTGTGTCTGACTGCATATGTATTACAGGAAGTGAAGTTTTCATATTATTTTAGCTGTTAGTTGATGTCATAAATGTTGTGGGTGTGTTTAGGAGGGAGGGGGGGGGGTGTCAGCGTACATGGGTTGTTGTCTCACTCACTATTTTAGATGTGGATATACTGCAAGTTCGATTCTGTACATAATTTTCTGGCTAAATGCTTTTGAGAATGATGAGAAAAAGTTCAGATCATTTGGGTACTGCTGTACACAGGAGATATGGGTCAATTGTGAGTGACTGTGTCATTTTAATGCCCTCTATATTACATTGTTATTCCATTGGGAGGGGCTGGGAAGGGGAGAGTTTACATAGTGCAACACAGCTAGTTCAGCCATCTTGGATCTGTGATTGCTGTTTGCCTCCATCTTGAATTTTTTAATTTTACAGTCACTACCATCTTTGACTTTTAAATTTCTTACAATCTACCATCCTGGACATTTAAAGTTCCCACCATTCACCATCTTGATTTAATGCTTTTTAGGTAATTGATGATGCCATTGTCCCTGGCATGTAGGTAGCTACATAATTGCTCTCATATTAGTCTAGTGAAACATGCACCAGAATGTCTGTAGCCATACTACTGCCAGAGATTCTGTGTACTCATTTGAGGCAGCATTATCAGCACCTGCAGAGTCTGAAAGGGACCTCATTGTGTGTCTTCATTTGACTAACTTATGGCATTGTGGATTCTCCAGATTTTTGGGACATTTAGATGTGGCCGTGGGCTGATGTTGGATTGCATGTGAACATGATGACACATCTATTCAACTTCAACATTTTGGTAGACCAAGTTTGACCACCACAAGCCATCCGAGGACCAGTAATGGAACGCTTGCAATGTTGTATGGGATCTCACACCACTGATTAAAGACCAGTAGCAGCAAGAACGGTTTATTACCGTCTCACACATAGGCTCCCGTTTACATCACAGTACAAATGGCTGTATTAGGAGTGATGCCATGATGGAGAAGCATTGAGTGTTGATCAATGGTGTTGCAATTTGCTCAACAGCGAATTACAGTTCAGTACTAGCCTGAATTACCATAGTGAGTGAGTTAGGTGGTTACCTGTTTTGGAGAGGCACAGCAGTTTTACTCCCAGCATCTTGGCGCAGAGAGTCATCAGGTAATGATTGAGAGAACTCTGACAACAACAACAGTATGTCCGAAACGTCCTGTTTCCTAATGTCTTACATAGAACAGCATCGTAGTGCACAGTTTTACATTTTTATCAGCACAATTATATATACAGGGTGTTTCAAAAATGACCGGTATATTTGAAACGGCAATACAAACTAAACGAGCAGCGATAGAAATACACCGTTTGTTGCAATATGCTTGGGACAACAGTACATTTTGAGGCAGACAAACTTTCGAAATTACAGTAGTTACAATTGTCAACAACAGATGGCGCTGCCGTCTGGGAAACTCTATAGTACGATATTTTCCACATATCCACCATGTGTAGCAATAATGTGGCGTAGTCTCTGAATGAAATTACCCGAAACCTTTGACAACGTGTCTGGCGGAATGGCTTCATATGCAGATGAGATGTACTGCTTCAGCTGTTCAATTGTTTCTGGATTCTGGCGGTACACCTGGTCTTTCAAGTGTCCCCACAGAAAGAAGTCACAGGTGTTCATGTCTGGCGAATAGGGAGGCCAATCCACGCCGCCTCCGGTATGTTTCGGATAGCCCAAAGCAATCACACGATTATCGAAATATTCATTCAGCAAATTAAATACGTCGGCCGTACGTTGTGGCCGGGCACCATCTTGCATAAACCACGAGGTGTTCGCAGTGTCGTCTAAAGCAGTTTGTACCGCCACAAATTCACGAAGAATGTCCAGATAGCGTGATGCAGTAATCGTTTCGGATCTGAAAAATGGGCCAATGATTCCTTTGGAACAAATGGCGGCCCAGACCAGTACTTTTTGAGTATGCAGGGACGATGGGACTGCAACATGGGGCTTTTCAGTTCCCCATATGAGCCAGTTCTGTTTATTGACGAAGCTGTCCAGGTAAAAATAAGCTTCGTCAGTAAACCAAATGCTGCACACATGCATATCGCCGTCATCAATCCTGTGCACTGTATCGTTAGCGAATGTCTCTCGTGCAGCAATGGTAGCGGCGCTGAGGGGTTGCCGCGTTTGAATTTTGTATGGATAGAGGTGTAAAGTCTGGCGCATGAGACGATACGTGGACGTTGGCGTCATCTGGACCGCAGTTGCAACACGGCGAACGGAAACCCGAGGCCGCTGTTGGATCACCTGCTGCACTAGCTGCACGTTGCCCTCTGTGGTTGCCGTACGCGGTCGCCCTACCTTTCCAGCACGTTCATCCGTCACGTTCCCAGTCCGTTGAAATTTTTCAAACAGATCCTTTATTGTATCGCTTTTCGGTCCTTTGGTTACATTAAACCTCCGTTGAAAACTTTGTCTTGTTGCAACAACACTGTGTTCTAGGCGGTGGAATTCCAACACCTGAAAAATCCTCTGTTCTAAGGAATAAACCATGTTGTCCACAGCACACTTGCACGTTGTGAACAGCACACGCTTACAGCAGAAAGACGACGTACAGAATGGCGCATCCACAGACTGCGTTGTCTTCTATATCTTTCACATCACTTGCAGCGCCATCTGTTGTTGAAAATTGTAACTACTGTAATTTCTAAAGTTTGTCCGCTTGAAAATGTACTGTTGTCCCAAGCATATTGCAACAAACGGTGTATTTCTATCTCTGCTCGTTTAGTTTTTATTGCCGTTTCAAATATACCGGTCATTTTTGAAACACCCTGTATATATTTGTGTGTGTGTGTGTGTGTGTGTGTGTGTGTGTGTGTGTGTGTGTGTGTGTGTGGAGCTTATGGGCTCTCAATGGCGACTTTATCACATATTAGAACAATGCTCATCCACACACATATGTGTCTCTATGAACTGCCTGAGTAATACTGAGGTACTCCTGTGGCGAGCAAGTCCCTATGTCTGTCCGTGATAGAACGTGTGTCGATCTAGATGTCAGCTCCATTCCAGTGCCAGTATCAGGACATCAAGGACCATATACTCATACAGCAGGTGTGGGTAGCTTGTGTCAGGAGAGGATGCTACAGCGTTATGACGCCCTTCACAGTCAATACATTCATCCAGTCCAGATGGGTGCTTATGTAACACTTATAAGTGGCCTCATACTGCCAAGTTATTAGTATACGTTATTCGCTTTTGTAATCATTGAAACTATTTCACATATCCTTTGAACCAATGAAGCTTCAATTTATTTCCTGCTCGTCCTCTGGGTGCTCCACTGTTTTCGTTAACTGGTATCACTGGCAATCAACAGTTACATGTCAGACAAACGTAAATCATTTTCTTATACATTTTGATGGCGTGTGTATTAACTATTGGTCAAATTTCTACACTAGCTGCACACGAAGTAGTGATTTGTTGGGAAAATGAACGCACTCTGTCGCAGAACCTGAGAATGAACCGAAATCAGAAAGTTTGTTTCAGTGATAGAAGAAGATCAAAAAATCATGTTTTAAGGTCACCAGGGATTTGTGAGCATTCATTCCTCACCTGTATACCCGAATGACGTTCCTGTCACTGAGTTAGGGCTGCAGCTCATTTTATTATGTTTGTGTACACTTCTTTGTGAGTGTGGTCCTACAATTGCCCCATTCTGGCCTGCTGGTATGACTTTGTTAAGGTCTCTGTGGGTTTATCTAATTCGATGCTGGTTTCAATCTAGCACAGGGCCATTTTATGTTTTTATTTTTTTTTATTTTGAAAAGTGATAGGTGTCTGCGGGTCCACCTGATTCAACGCGTACTGAGCCGTAATGTGGGTTTCAACATGTTATGAAAGTAAAATTTTAAGGTAATCCGAAGACACCCCACGAAGCCGCAAAGCGTTGTTAATTCATGAACCAAGACAGTTTCTCTTAAATGTTGGTACTGCTATTCTTACTCTTTTACAACATCAATAGTTGATCTCTTATTTTCTTGTTATTGATAACGCCTACTCGTGAGTGCCCACTTTGGTCTGTGTCTCTGTGATTACAGCCTAATCTGATCATTTTCCTCTGTTCATTCCACAGGTACTCCTATAATATTTCTCTTGAGATTATTTAATTCCACTACCAGCCCAGTCCGCCTATTTTCAGTCTTTTTGCATTTTATAGTGCCTCTACGAACTGCTGTAAAAGAAGTCAAGATATATTGTATTAATATGACTGCTTGCAGCTACACGTGGGTGCAGACATAACTGTCGTGCCCCATGTTTCAAATACAACACTTGACTTGGCTCAGTCTATTGCCTACAGCAAGCTTTCATTCAGGACAGGATATCTACATTCCAAGAATTTGTACACAGCAGCAGGTTTTCCGATAACGTCCGTTATAGTACATAAGATACATATCTGGTGAAGCAGAGCTCTGAGCAGTTTCAGACAGTCCTTCATCACTACTGACGGCTGAGAATGGTCCTCACATTATCTGTTCACGAGCTGAATTGCGTCGACAAAGGGTCAACCTGTAATGTTGAGTCCCTGACACTCAGTCACTCAGTTCTCCATTATTGAAAGCAGTATGGACTGTCAAGAAGCTTGCAGACGATTACTGCACACACTGTTTGTGATTCAGCTCAGAGGATTGTCCTTCTGTATCTAACCACCTAACTGAAATCTACCTGTATCGGTGTGACGTAGGATTGTTGTGTGCAAGCTTAAGGGGAACATGATGAGGCGTGAGTGGTGGGACACACTGTCAGATTCATCTGCTGGGCCAGTCTGAGGTTGAGAGGCCCTATGACAATTATGCTTGTAAACGTATTGTGTTTCATATGTACTAAAGAGTTCTAGGTAGTATGACTGTAGCTAAATTATCAATTGCAATCCTCACTAGGGACATATACAGTGCGATTTTCATTAAGGTTTATAAACCTACTAAGTGACGTAAGTGGTGAGACTGGTAATTTAATATAGACACACGAAGCTGTAAATGTCGGGAAATACCCCAATGGCGGATGACAAATGTTGAACATATGACGTCACCAGATGACGTACATCGCCGCACGTGTATCAATTGAGTTTGTCGATTCTACCCTGGCCGCTAAGGGTAGTGCAACACATTGCTCCGCTAGGCTACCCTGTTTTCATTCTTGCATTATCCGATGTGGTACGGCAGTGCTCGTGGCAGTGGTAATAAAAGACTATGATGAATGGGATAACATTTCATGATGCGTGAAACTGGGGTGCTTTGCATAAATAGACACTGAAAGCAAAGCTGTATTGAGAGATGGTAACACAATGGTCAGACGTGTCATGTTGTGAAATCAACGATGGCTGTGAGACAAGATCTAACATAAGAAACAATTTCTACTTTGCTCGTACTTGTTTTATGAGTTTTTATGTGAAACCTTGAGAAACGTGTTTTGTAAATACTTACAGTAGCTTACAGCCTTGTTTTTTCTCGAGTGTTTAACTTAACAGTCGCTATAACGTTTCGACTCATACTGTATTTCATGATTTTCTCATCGCATGTGGATGTTTATAATTAATTTCAGCCTTCCAGGATATCGAATGTACAGGTAATGTTGGCTCTCGTTCCCATTTAAGAGACCAAATGGAGGAAGTTGCTTTGCCGTGGGCCAGTTGGGCCTTTAGCAGTCAATGGAATGTCTTGTGTGCAACGGGGAAGCGCTCAAAGCGTACCACAAAGCTAAAGTGCACATGTTGTAGGTTAGAGATTATGTGCGTCATACTGAAATTTGTCAGTGTTTTTGTGCTGGATAGTCACTGGGCCCTAATTTTATTTCTGTTGTTACGTTTACCGATGAAGCTATATTTAATGAAGAACGGATCTTCAATACCAAAAATAACATTTATTAGTCCAATGCTAACTCTCACCAAATGTGCGAACACGTTTGACAAGACAAATTTCGGTTAATGGATGGGTGGGAATTTTAGGAGACAAAATACTAGGACTATACTTTTTACTTGATAATGTAAATAAACAGAAATACTCAGTCTTTTTGAGGAGGGTTCTGCCAGAGCTACTTGAAGATGGCCCTCTGGAAATAAGAGCAAACATGTGGCTAGAGCAAGAAGGAACTCCGCCGCACTATGCCATAGCAAAAAGAAATTACTTTAATCAGATGTATCCAGGTACGTTGATTGGATGACGTGGACAACCTAGTGTTCGTATACTTTTCAGCAGGTAGTGTACATGTGTATAAGCGATACTCTTTTCACGTGAGTCTTGTCTCAGATGACGTATCATTATGCCCATATACTGTGAATGTGGAGAATTATGTTCTGTGTGCAATAGCATTTGAGATATAGTTTCATTCTCATATCCTAACTCTCGTATTTCGCCCCAGTTTTGGCCTGCGTTTTCACTTCGGTAAGATAACTTCCACTATTTGCAACTACTAATCTTTTTAACTTCTATGGCCCTAATGTCCTCAGCCTCGTACAGTATTATGTTGATTATTTTCTGGTTACGTTTATATGAGACTGAATAACACCAATTTTATCATGGAAAATTTGTTTGTCTTTTATGTTTCGAAAATTATCATCAGTGGCCTGAAATATATACATATTGTTTAGGTAATTGCAAATTTGCGTTACTTACTAGACACTGGCACTTTCTCACTTTGTATAAGGAAATAATGGTCCAAATTTGCACAAAAGGTTTGCAGACGCCGCGCTATAATTATGTATGCTTGCTTTGCTGGTTGTACGGCTGTTCTTCTGGATTCATCCTTTCAAAATTTCATCGCTGCACTGAGAGTATGGACACATGTTCTTTCCATATCCTGTTTTGAATGATGTTACCAAGTGTCGTATGTTGTTATTAAGAATTGAATTATTGGCAAATATACCGGTGTATATTTTATAAAAGTATACATTTCATCAGCGTTAGCAGAATGTTAGAGTCTATATTTCTCCAATCGTTTATCATTTCTTCGTTCTCTGAAACAGCATTGCGAATATGTTAATTTTCTTCTATTGTGGTAAGGATTTTGTCTCTCTTTTTTCTCCTGATTGTATTCATGTCATATTCTACATAGGGGGAATAATGATTTTAATCAGATTGGAATCCATATGATCACTTTGTGTGCAGTGATCGTTGAATACGGACAATGGAGGAAAGAACAGCAATCGATAGCGAAATCCGTCATTTTGTTACAGCAGATGTACATTTCAACTATTACTTGGTTATTTTCAGTGCATATAACAATAGGTGATACTCATACAATGTAAGCTTTCACGGCCGGTATTGTTTGACTTAAAACTTCCGGGCTGATAGGTCGTGGTCGAAGTATAACACTCTCTCCTGACGTATCGTCTCCGACTGCGGGAGACATCCTCGGAGGTAAAGCAGTTCGCCGCTTTACCTCCGAGGATGTCTCCCGCAGTCGGACACGAAACGTCAGGAGAGAGTTTTATACTTCGACCACGGCCTATCAGCCCGGAAGTTTTAACTGAAGAATAGGTAATACTAATCCAAATTATCACGAAATAATTAATATTGGTTACTGTAGAACATACTGGAATCTAAAATGAATGCATGTGTTCACGTTAGACCCTTGTATGCTCTACAGCAACAAATATTGGTTATTGCGTGACACTGGACTAATGTCGCATGTTGTTATATGCACTGAAGATGACTATGTAATACTTGAAATCTACATCTGCTGTAACAAAATGACAGATGTAGTCATGGATTGCTGTTCTTTTCTTCATTGCGGTAACGGTTGCAGTTTTTTTCTGTGCTCTTCGAATGTAGAATGGATATTTTCACACTTTCAACATCTGATGTGTCCTTTGTAAGTTTGTAAGTGTTTTGAAATTTCTGCTTCTCATTCCCTTACATATTGCAGCAAAACTTTGGCGGTCAACATAACATATTCCTGCTTCTTGTGTTTGTCCCTCAAGATTGTTAGTTGCCTAAAATTTGTTTGCGGAGTTCCCACATTTTAAAAGGTAAATGAAGACCCTGTTTCATTGGTGTGTTGGCCACTCTTTGTGTTGTTTTATGTGTGTAAATCATAATATAGTATTTCCCATGTTTCTAATTGGTGTTGTCATTGTATTTGTTTGTTGTATGTATTTTTGGGTTGGGGTCTGTGAATTTTCCTACACATTTTTATGTTTTCTTTGATGCTGTGTTTAAATTTCATGATTGACTCTGCGTATCAAACGTGTGTCATAGCCATTGTCTCAAACTATTTGTGTGGTTGTATGCATTTCATTTTCATCAGTTCCCTTATTCAATATAACAAGTAGCTTACTGCATTGAGCTTCTGATCATAGAGATGGTATGATGTGGAATGCTTTATTGTGTCTGTGGCTGTTGGTTGCTTGCATGTGTTGAACGACAGGCGAAATGTGAATGGCATGATACAATTGGTTTTATTCAATTGCATGTAGATATAACCGAAAAAATTATCAACGTAATAACTATCAGTTTATAAGATTCATCTGGATATGTGACCGCTTTGTCAGTATATTAAATTTCACATTCAGCTAAAGTTTTTTGATCACACTTTTTCCATTCTGTACAAGTAGTGATCACATGTTTGTTCTGGCTGTTGTCAACACATACCGCAGGAACAGCTGGGTGTATCTGACTCTTGCGTTCGAATAAATATTGAGCATCAGACAGCGCTAGAAATGACTATAAGAAAATTTGTCACGGCTGGGGACCTCTGTTTCAGAACCGGTGTGAGCGTGGCAGCTATCCCCTTGGAGGTAAAATGACAATTTCTAAGAGGTGAAAACATAAAACGTTTGTTTATCGTTTAGTGATGACTCTAAGTTACTTAAAAATAATTTGCACTATCACATATCATGAGATTGAAATATTTAAAAGATATTTTTCATCGTCATTGTCATAATTATCCGCCATTTCATATCCATAGTTAACGGTCTGCTATAGAATTTCCTGGTCACTGCACTCCTCACCAATGTGCTAACATGTCTCTCAAGCACATTTTCTACAGTCGTTGGCTTGTGCATTTTCCATTTTGTTATCATCGCAATATATATTATCTCTAAGTGTATATTATCTACTGGCCTAATTAAATACTTCCTTTTCATCACAATAATAATTATGTCTACCACTTCAAACACTTCTGCGATTCGTTTCTTTGTTTTCCTCTCTTTCATAATGTTTTCTGTCACGCAATCCTCAGTTTTAAAAGGTTGCTGCAGGTAATGCCAAAGACTCTTTGTTACCTGACATGGCAAGACTGTTTATACACAGTGATTGTGAAGTTCCAGTTTCAGACGCACTGCAAGACCTGTTTTACAAATTATATTGTTTCCCTAGTGCATCCATGAAAAATTGTACCTTTTTTTCTTTTTTTGCACATTCAGATTTTGTAGTGAGAAGTTGTCGCCATTAATAAATTATATTAGCAATACTGGTTTAGTACCTGGGTTAGAGAACATTTTTGAGAGACAGAAGAAATAATTTCAGATAGTGAAATTCGGTCCAGCCTACAACTTCTAGAGCACCATTAACAAAAACACTTGTTGGCAACATCTTATCCAATAGTTGGTGTCTAGCGCCGATATTTATAGAAATGAGAAACTTAAGAATACAGATGCCATACAATACAACCTGCTGTTATGAAAGAAGAGTTTCCTCTATCGTAGCAATGGACATAACAGAGAGGCAGCAAGTGGACTTGAAACATTACTTACAACGTGCGCTGGCACACCAGTGACTCAATATTTGTCGGCTTAATAAAACATGTACTAATGTGAATAAGTCTTGCTGTTTGAACGTTGACTATATGTAAACCATCGTAAGCCACTTTGGAGAATCGTATGAAACTGGAATACTTCGCAGAGTTAAAAGTTTGAATCTCTATCTCCACAAAAAAAAATTATTTCTTAGTACCACGTGCAATACAACAATGAAAAACGACGACAAAGTGCTAAGTATTGGTCCTGTACAAATGGATTTTATACGATTTGCTGATAATAGAGACTTCCACAGGTCTGAAGCTCCAGCCAACCACAAAATGAAAATAAACACAAACAACACTAGATTAATGATGGCAGATAGCTAGAAAAGACAAGTAAGAGTATATATATATATATATATATATATATATATATATATATATATATATTGTAAATTTTAGCCCATATTTGGAGAAATGCAAATTTGCAGAACCACAGGTTAATTATTTGGGCCAGATAATTTCGACTGGTGGCGTAGAACCCGATCCATAGTTAATTTATGTAGTCGAAGACTTCATTTACCCTCGTAACATGAAAGAATTACAGTCTTTTCTCGGCTTGCCAAACTGTTACTACTGTTTTGTACCAGAATATGCCACTATTGCTAAAATCTTTTACCAAATTGTGAAAGAAAGGTAATATTTGTATGGATTGCTGATTGTGAAATGAGAATGTTTATATTAAAAGAAATTCCAACACACTCACCCATTTTGACATACCCTAATTTTGAGAAATCAGTTATATTATGGAGTGACACCATCTATATCGAAATTAGTTATGTTCTTAGGAAAGTACATGGGGAATTTGAGGGTCCTGTTGGGTATTTACCTACGAAATTAAATCAACCAGAGCTCAACTATAGCTTAACAGAGCAGGAGCTAATAGGTCTACCATATGAAATGAACTATTATAAACTTTACTTACTTGGGAGGTAATTTATTGTTTTGACTTATACTGCCTTAACGTGCTTGTTGAGCCTCAAGGATCCTAGCACCAGATTGAGTATGTGGGCCTTAAATTTAGCAATTATGATTACTCAGTAAGGCAGAAGACAGGAAAGCTCCAATCATTATGCTGATGGTTTAAGCCGAGAAGTTCGGTGTATAAAGGCCAACGAGGTACTAGTTGCTGAACTAGATAAAACAGCAAGACGACGATGAATGCAAGTAATCTGGAGCTTTTCCAGGCTCTGTGTTTCTAAGCAAACTCCTCTGTCATAAAAAATACCCCAATGAATGCAGAAAGTTATTCTGAAATGTCTTAGAGAAAAATTTTGCTGCAATCACATGATAGTACACAGTCATGCAACAGTGGTAGGGAGGCAACCAACGCATGAACAGCCTAGGAATTCTGGTGGCTTATTAGTAAGAAGGAAGTCGAAAGTTATGTATAGTCTTGCTTATCATCTGCAGAAAGCGCTCAGAATGTAAAACCAAAAATTCTCGCTCAGATTCTTCTAGAAGCCACTAAACCTCTTCAATGGGTTGCTCTTGACATCGTGGAACCATTCTCAATTTAATTTAAAAATAATAAATAAGTTTTATCAGTTACTGACAACTTTTCTGTTTTTTACTTATGGTGACTCTGGCAGATATGACTGCAGAAGTAGTCACAAAGCTTTCATGACAAAATTTTGTTGCGTGGATAACTTAAAGCAATCGTAACAAAGCAAGGGAATAACTAATTGTGATGTCTTTTTTACACATGATTCGAAGTAATTAAAATCGAGAAGTGACGAACTATTTTCTTCCTTCCAAAAAGTGTAGAGCATGTGCACAAATCTGTTCTTGAAATGTTGTTGTATTATATCAGTCAGACTGATGAGAGTTGGGTGAGAAACCTCTAGTTCATTGCTGCTTCGCATAACACAAGAAAACATGAATCAGTTGGCATCATTCCGTTACAGGTGAAATACGGATGCAAAATGGGTTCGCCATTCAGACTAGTTAAGTTGTCCCTAGCAGTTGATGCAACAGTGAAAAAAACAGCTATCCCGATTCTTGAGAACTGCTTGGAAACAGGTACAGAAAAACAATGACGCTGCTGTCGCAAGCCAAGTTACATGAAGTCAAAAGAATGCGAGAATTCCAAATTACCAGCCTGTGCAGTGTGTTTCAGTCAAGAATCTGGCTGTAAAAAACGGCCAGACTAAAAGTTCACACCTCTCTGGGAAAGTCACTACCGAATAATCTGCTTATCATCACTAGTAAATGCGGAAATTACAACTGTGACATCAGGAAGACGTAGTTCAATTTGATAGGTTGATGACAGTTATAATAGTAACACGATTAAGATAGTTATTGCTAGCTGCCAGAAGAGCTATTCTTTCTAGTGTATTTAATTACAGGTTGTGTAGTGGCAGTGCTGAAAAATGAGAGTCAAGCAGACTCACCTGTTTCTTTTGTTTGTAAAATGGAAAAAAAAATCCAGTTTGGGTTCTGATCTGTGTTTTTGGATTTCTTTTGATTTCTTCATAACCTCTGAGACAAATCCTCGTATATTAACCTCAATGTACCCCCTTCTTTCCACTTTTTATGCACTTCGGGATGATATAAAAACCATATAGGTATGATAAAACGACCTAGAATCATATGCTCCTTGAAGTCGAAACTTAACTCGTAATGATTTATTATAACCAAATAACTGCTTTACGCAGCAGTGCAATCGCGCTTTCTCAACGAGAGGAAAGTAGCCAGGCTTGCGAGAAAGACTGTTTTCTCAGTCCGTCGCGATTTCACATAAGTATTGGACACCTTCCATATCCTAGTACTGTCCTCACATAGCATGTCTTCACCCTTTTTAAAAATGTTTTTCATTAAACCAGAACCAACAGTTCTCATTTATATTGTGATCACCTGTGTTTTACACATTAATAACAGGTGTACAATACAGCTAATCAGATCACTATCATATGTAACCCTCTGACCAGGCAATAATACTACTAAAGTTCTTCTACAAGTATTGATAATAGTTCTGCACTATATTCCCTCGTTTCCAACTGACGAGCAGAACAGCAGTGCAGTAAGTAGCAGCAACTACTGACAGTAGGCAAAAGCCTTTTCGCTTTGTATTTTTCAGCATTGAATACATTTGCTGTGCGTATGCTGCTTTTACTCGCAAGGTTCGCGGTGTAGTAAACTCAATGCTACCACATAAATTAGCTGACTGTAAACCTTTTGATGGGTTAAAAAGCAATGGTAAAGTTTTTTTAATTGTCGTCATGGGAGTTACGTCTTGTGAACTTGTTGTATTAGTGGCTCATTACATACAGAGAAGTTGGAGAACTGATAAGAATGTTAGTATAAGGCTTTTCTGTATGTTTGCTTTCTTAAAAAAATGTTGTAGTCATGGTGCAGTGAGACTTACCGCTAGTACAAGCAAACCGAGTGGGCAAAGGTGGTGCAAGTTACGCTCGCATTATCACCCTGCGGCAAAAATTACACCTGACGGGAGCTAGTCACAGAAGCAAGAACCGAAGGCTGCAAAATGTAATTAATTAATTGTTAAAAGTAACTGTAGCGTTGTATATTTATTTGCTGAATAGTTATAAAATTTGGGCAAATGGCCTTTGGAGTATCGGACCTAGAGCTATTCATGTGGATATCAAGTCTTGTACAGGACAATGGAGTTATGGCACAGATGAGTGACCGGTCAGCTGTCGTGTCAATGGCCACCGTTTAATTGCTCGACTAAGTCTATTCAGAGAAATAGTTTCTGTATAACTTCAAGGTTGTACTTGGAGTATATTGGTATGTCGAAGATTAATACTGACTACTAGTAGTTGTCATATGGTGCAATTAATTCTGATCGTTGTAATTAAGTCATGATCAATGAGATATCTCTGCGGGTAACTGTGGGTCTCACAACATATACGGATGGATTGATAGTTTACTACATTGTATAATAAACGCTGTATCTAGACGAGACATGATAATTGATGCTTAGGTTGCACTACAATCAGTCGTCATACTGATTGGTTCTGCGCATATTAACTAGTGATCCAGTCTGTGCACTCAAAGGAATTTACATTTTCATAATACATGCATATATGTATAATTCGGTTGTCAGCGCACTCCAAGCGTGCATGGTTGCAGTTTTGTTGGATTTGTTGGAACACAAGGAAGTAATAGTTGAGTGCCACAATTTTGGATAAGTGGACTTTTTTTATCGAGCACAGGACTCAAATTTGTTGACTTAATTTGCAAACAGACACCAGTATTTGTGATAGAAGAGTTCTAGAACTGTAGTCGTAAAGCAGAAGACACCTGTTAATAGCTGGTATTTTCCTAGTATTAGGCAAACCACGCCAGACTGGAACCATTCGAGTAAATGCATGACAGGACTACTGTTACTGATAACTTCAAGCGACAAGTCGCCAATTAAAATTGGGCATGATTGTGGGTTAGGGCAGAGCGAACACCTGAAGAGCCTAAATTTCGTTTGTATCATATAAGTTAAGGGCAAATGCGGTGACACATAGGATTTTTCTCCTCTTTTTTTAAATTACTATTGATTCATGAAGGGTTAATTTTTTATGTCTCTCGATCTTTGTTTCGTTACTGTACTGTTGAAATAAAAAGCTCAATAACGCCTAAGAGTTCAAAAATAAATTTATAGTCCCCGCATTCCAACTGGAAATAACTTGAACTTCCCCTTAACATTAATTTAAGTACCAAGAGAAGAAATATAACATAAAATGCGAAAGAAATATAACTAAAAAAAAGGAAGCATAACAGACGCTGAAAAATAGTAAAACCTAAAGATATAATATTATATGAAAGAAAAGGTAGTAGTAATTATTGCGTGTTAGAGTTTTGCGAAAAATGTCATAGATATTCTTTGCTTGACGAACTTCAGTTAAGACGAAATAATTTTATTAGGTATTTTACTTCAACCATTAATAAAAGAAAGTTATTATATTGCCATTATGGGTAATTCGACTGATAATGGTAGTCTTTATAATAGTTCTGTCAAATAAAAGAAACAAAGATAGATGTAATAACACAGGCTACTGATACAACGCTCGCTTAGCAGTAAAACATATGTCTGACTGTAGACACCATCGCTAACTGAGGCACTGGAGAAGTTTTACTTTACTTTTATCGTGAGTAAAAATAAATAAATAAACGATAGGTTGTTATTCACTGATTAGCGGTTTGTGTACGCTTTAGGAAGAGAAATCTGAAGATAGATAATTTCAAGCTATTGGCAGAATCGTTTCGCCTAGATAGCGATATGTGTATAGTCTCTTGTAGCTTCGGAATGTGTTAGTAAAGCAAAGTTATGATTTAAATGTCCAAGAAATTGGATTTAGTGGTGAACATTAATATTTTCTTTACTTAACGAGTTTGAATTAATCGAGATTACGGGGAAGCCTGAAGTCTCTATCTTACAGTATAGAGACGTAAAGAGAGAGATTAACGTTGTGCTCCATGCCTGACTTCATAGTTAGATATCAGTCAACCGGAAGTCAAATATTGCTTAGATTTTATCGCTCGATTCGTCCGCTTCCTTAGCTGAGTGGTCAGCTCGTCTGACTGCAATACACTGAGTGTGGGTTCGATTCCTGGCCGGCTCGGAGATTGTCTTCCAGTCATCAGTACCGTATGATCATTTCATTTCATCGCCCCCTACGTATAGGCAACTTAATACGATATTCGAGGGTCTTTTGACGTCGTAGGTGCGTCGGCACATACGGTTGTTAGTGGGTTATTTGACTAGAAAAGTGTGCGGAAATGGCATAATATCGTGTTCTGTGCACAGGGCACACCATCGGCAAACATGTACTCGCTGCATAAGCAAAATATATTTGCCAAAGGTGCGTGCCTCCGGTTTCACAGCACAGTAGCAACGTAACAACTATCGTATAGCATTACGGCACAGCACAACGTCTGCACAGAAACACGCAGGTGTCGCGTGTCACTGTCGCGCTACTGTATCCTGTCGCAGCTGAGCTCTTCTGCCGTTCTTACACAGTCTTCTGCAATCGCCAGCAGCCACAAATACTTATTTAATTTTCTCATGTATTCTATAAATTTAACAATTTTGTTGTATCGCCCCAATTTCAGTTTCAGTTTAGAACAGCCTGACCTGTTGTCGGAACTGCTTAATTCTATTAACGATGAATTAAATACTTTTCGGAAGAACTGTTATACAACAGAAAGAGCAACGCTCGTTGAAAAAACCAATTCTCTGTATCGCATAGTTTTATTATCATGACGAAATAGTTAACCCGATTTACCTCATTTACAATCGCATATTTGTTAATCATGAGCATGTTTGAATAATTGTAGACTGAAATATAACCGATTTCCTCGCTGATACATGCCTTATCCAGATACTGAATGAAATGATAGCCACTGTTTATTATTAATGTAATATAGTTTATATTTATATCAATGCAAATCACTCAGCCATCTTGTTTATGCTATTAGAGCATGCGTAAGAGATCCGTTTAGTCTGGTGTCACATTTCGGTTTATTCCAAGTACGTTAGCTGTAAAATTTGAAATATGTATTTTGGGGATTTATTTCCTAATGTACGTTTATCTCTGCTAAGGGACAAATAATGCTGCATTGCTTTGGTGTATCTTGAGAATCTGGCACCTGTTTGAGAGATCAGGTTACTTGATACGAACAAAGTTTAAGCCAGCATTATCTTGTCTACTTCTCCCCATTATCCTTCACTAATGAAAGTTATTGTGTTTTTTGTATATCATATCTACCTTACCTCTGTATCCCTTCTTTCTAATGAATCACTTTCGTATGAGTTATGCCTTTACCTTGTCATCCCCAAGTTCACAGTCTAAACTGTCGCCCACACATCTAGGTTGGCCGTTCTCTACAGTCCACCTCGAATGAAACGACAGAATATAAATTCCATGTAGCCCTAACGAATCGACTATTTAACGCAAGCGCGCACACACACACACATACACACACACACACACACACACACACACACACACACACACACCACACACACACACACACACACACACACACACAGAGAGAGAGAGAGAGAGACGCACGCACGCACATAACAACACACACACAGAGAGAGAGAGAGAGAGAGAGAGAGAGAGAGAGACAGAGAGAATGAGAGATGGAGACGCAGGCACGAACATAACAACACCATAGCTAAGATGCTTTTACACTTCCATGTCTATGGGATCGTTATTAATGAACTCCATTAATTTGGCATATCAATAAACGATTATTAGGTACTGTGTGTAGGTTTTCGCATATTGTGTACCTACAAGATATGCTAGAATTTATTCCTCTATGAAATACCATGCATATTTAAGACTCACATACGCCTTTGACACAAATTGTCATGTTTAATTTCAACCACTGAGATAATTACTTTTTTCGTGAAATACATAAGTAAAAAGGTGTTTAAAGTTTGAATAGCGTTGTACAAAATTTATATTATTTATTATTTGTCTACTACTGAACTGCCTACGCAATTTGATATGTTCTTTGAAACATATAACTACGTCTCTGAAAACATTATGTTCACTTAAGTGTATAAACAACATGTAGAAGATAATTAATTGTAACGTCATATACTACAGGAATCAGAAAATTAAGATGCATAATTTTTAACAAGAATCTACATATATCCTTCTGCAATTTATATGTGTTTCACCAATAATCAGTCAATTTCTATTCAGAGCACAATACTTCATCTGAAACAAGCGTTTCTGGTACATTGGCATCACATTGAAGATTCATCGATAAACAACTGAAACCCTTACGATAAATCTTTGCTCAGAAATGTACATTGCAGAAGTAAATGCGTTACTGAAATGACAATATATACACTTATTAGGTTTTCCGTTTTGTATAACTTCAGTCTCTAATTTTTTTAAAGTTATTATCATTTATGTATGCCAGGCACAAGATTATGATTTATTAAGATCGAGTTCGGTAGCAAAATGAAAGTTTTTCGCAGCACCGAATGGAGGAAAGTAAGTATCTGGATATTAAAAATATTTTCGTATACATTTTGTATCAGGCAGAGACGGGCATTATTCCAATAAATTCCTGTTTAGGTAATTGTCTGAATAAATGCATACTTCAATAAATTGTTTGTGAATAAAGGGATTCATCTGTGCAGATGCAAAACATTATTTGTTATTTATTGTTTGGAATTTTAACTAACGATTAACATGAACAACTACTGCGTTTTCTTTGCTTACTTTTACATCGTCGTTCTCTCACGAATGACCAATGTTTGTTCCTGTGGCTCAAAGCTGTTGCTGTTCGATAAATGATTTATTAATTATTTTGCAGAGGTCTAGCTCAAAGGCAGACAAGAAATTTAGAAGTCTGGAGTCATCCCCAGACTGGTTCATTGATTTTCTCTGTCACTTGGATTTCCTACACCTCTGGCAATGAATTGTTGATTTGATAAATGCTTAACTTACCGTTTCATGGTTCACATTTAACTGTAGGTCCTCCTACAACTGCTTTGCTAAGTCATTTCAAACGTACGGGACTAGTAATGCACTGTGGTGTTCAGATCAACCTCTATGTTGAGCACCCTTATACGTACTTTGTAGTATAATACATCAGATTTAAAAGTACTTCATTGGCCAATGGCATTAGAAGTTACATAGCCGACCTGGCCCACTGCAGCTGACACTGCATTTGCCAATACTTCCTTCCTTTCCACAGTCCTGCCAACATGCGGACTCACGCTGATGTTATTGGGTGTGGGCCCCGTTGATGTTATTAAGCAGTTCTCAGTACTACAGAAATGTGAACAAAGTAAGGGTTCTGTGGTTGGTAATAGTTAACATCAACACACGTTAAATCTAAGGTCTCAAGATTGTCCATTCAAAATTATTCCCCATCGTCATTGACCGTACTCGATGGCAAGTTTTCAAACAGAACTTTAGAAAGTAAATGTCTCTTTTTCCCAAATAGCATTAAAGAGTTTTTAGATATAAAAACACACATTCCACCGATCCACATGAAAATAATGTAAAGACGACTGCAATTAGCGAAGTGCAACGTTGTTCAAAGAACTGTTCGGTCCTTTTAACTTGTATTAACTCGTTGGTATTTGAAACTGCAGACATCTGAAAATGGTCATAGGCCGAAAGTGCCAAATAACGTCATACATGTTGTAATGGAAATCAACTGGATAAAAAAATTTCTAACAGTAGCAGTGAACACAAAAATGGCTTTAGCATTCCGAGAAATGTGTTATGATTAAGTGTGTGAGTTGCTTACCTGTTTGGAACTAATAAAAGTGGTAATTGTCTGTGATCGAGCTCTTGCGCTACATACCACGGGAACGTCTTTGTACGCTAAGGGGAAAATCGTCTCACGATATGAATACAAATTGCTTACTGGTATTGCTATACGTGGTCAAGGATGACTTACAATGACCTTAAGTAGCCAACAGAAGTCGAAAAAATTGGTTAACTGATCTGAAAACGAAGTAAAAAAAAAATGAAGTTAATATGATTTAAATTTTTATGTACGACGTTTTACCATTTTCGGCGTTGATTTTTTTTTCGTTTGTTCCATTCATATTTACTATTCAACAATCTTAACTGCAAACACCAATGCACTGTCAAGAATGACTTTTACTCTTTGTTCGTAACTCATTCTTGATGTGCAATATCTTTATGAAATTTGTTTACAAATATTGTATCTTCTTTGGTAACGATAGTGAGTTACAGTCTTGTAAGCCGTAAACCACGTAGGAAAGCAAATAATAATGTAGAACAAACTCAGTATTTGTGCTTATCATTTGTAATTATGAAGTTGTTCTATCAAGAAGGGACGGAAGAATCAGTTAACATAATCTTGGGTATTAATAACCGGTTCAGCTGTATTTGGTCCTTTATTACTGCACCAATACCGGTTTCGTGGCGCTAAAAGCCATATATTCAGGTGACATATGAAAAGCGGAAAAGCTCGGAATCTTTTTTCTCAATATTCATTGTCTGTCAAAACAGAACGCCGCTAAAAGACGGTATGTCATGGATTAAAAACATACCGTTCTTAGAGGTGTTTTGTTTTGACGGACAATTAAAGTTGGGAAAAAGATTCCCAGTCTTTCCGCTCTAATGTTTTAGTCATGCGTCACCTGAAGATGTGGCGTTTAGTGCCACGAAACCGGTAGTAGTACAGTAATAAAAAACCAAAAGTAGCTGACGCGGTTATTACTGTTCAAACCTGTGTGAATTTCTAACTGTTGAGGTCATCGGTACCTAGACTTACACACTACTTAAACTAACTTATGCTAATAACAACACACACACACACACACATGCCCGAGGGAGGACTCAAACCTCCGGCGAGAGGGCGAGGTTATTAATACCCAATATGAATACTCATAGCTGTGGTCGCCTCACCTACAAGATCATCTGCAGTTAAGATAAGTTTTGTTTATAAATGAGGAAGAACTGGAGTAGCAACTATTTTATGGATTTGAAATTTATTTTTCGTTCTTATATTCTTTCATTCATGGATAATGAAGAAATGCTCTTATTCGTATAAATGAACAACGGTTGAAATAAATATTTTTTATTTGTTTTTCACGAAATGCTGAAAACGAATTTTTATCCGTATTCGTAATTCGTCAGGCTAATAAATTTTGGTCAATTCTGGTATCGTCATAACAAGTTTCACAGCGATAAACAGACAGATAGCGGCGGGCAGTGGGAGTGCATTGGAGAGCCGGTATCTGCGGAAGGAGCGGCGGTCCCGTGTTATTAGCCAAGCCTCGCGGCGGCCGGGCATCGGCGGTTTGATTACGTGTGGTCGGTGTGCCTGGCAGCGCGGTCGCGGCAGGCCGCAGAATGTGACGGGCGGGCTGGCCTAGCCTGCCAGGGGCCGCCCTGGGTCTATGCCAGACACTCGGCGGCGAGCCGAGCGCCCAGGAAGCGGAGAGCTAGCTGCTTCTGCCTCACGTCGCAAATCAAAGCTCACGTCATGCTACAACTCGCAGCTTTTTTGACAATTAAGGAGCTTTTTGAAGGCCAACACAAATTGCATATTTCCGACAACGTAGCCCAGCAGGATGGGTGGCGACATTGGCGGCTACACATCACATATTCGCAACATTTCTGCCCATTGTTTTTTACATAGTATTTACACGTAATAAGTATTTACACGAACTATAGTATGGTCGCGAAATGGACCAAAGAGCTCGCATGCATTTGTATGAATAAATTTAGCAAAAAAAAAGCGGAAATCGGACTTTGTGGTTGCATTCTTGATTAAGTAAGCGGGTTACTTTCGAAACCTTAACTCTGGAGCTGTTGCTCAGTTTACACTTTTTCCAGAATATTGAAGCATGATTATAAATGAATCTGCAATTGGTTGATGATTTGTCAGACCAATACCAATACGAAATACAGTACACCAGTTACAACCACATTGGCAATCATCCTTCAATTTTTACTACAGGTGGTTCATATAGAAACCTGATGTACTTATTTCACCTGATGTGATCGTATTTACGAGGGGCGTTCAATAAGAAATTCGACACACCTTTTTCTCTGCCAGTTTTTGCGGGACATCGTGGAATATTCACGCTTAATTCCCTATAGGTGGCGACGCAACATGTTACCTTCAAAATGGTGTCTTAACGGAGGTGCATTGCTAGCAGGGAGCTGTCATAGAGTTTCAAATAGTTCAAATGGCTCTGAGCACTATGGGACTTAACATCTGAGTTCATCAGTCCCCTATAACTTAGAACTACTTAAACCTAACTAACCTAAGAACATCACACAAATCCATGCCTGAGGCAGGATTCGAACCTGCGACCGTAGCAGTAGCGCGGCCCTAGACTGAAGCGCCTAGAACCGCTCGGCCACCGCGGCCGGCTATAGAGTTTCGTTTGCCGGAAAACCAGAGCGTGGCAGATATTCATACGCGCTTGCTGAATGTCTACAGAGACGTGACAATGAACAAAACCGAGGTGAGTCGTTGGACGAGGCTTCTATCGTCATCGCAAAAAGGTCGTGCAAACCTGTCCGATCTGCCACGTGCCGGCTGGCCGCACACAGCTGTATCTCTTGCAATATGGGAACGTATGGACACTCTCGTTCGAAGTGATCGATGGATCGCTCCACAACTGGACTTCTCTTTTGGTAGTACTGACAAACGCGTCCACCCGTTGGGGTACTCAAAGTGTGGCCCCTGGGTACCTCGCCGCCTAACAAAAGACCATAAATAGCAGTGAAGGGCTATCCAAATGGTTCAAATGACTCTGAGCACTATGGGACTTAATATCTGAGGTCATCAGTCCCCTAGAACTTAGAACTACTTAAACCTAACTAATCTAACGACATCACACACATCCATGCCCGAGGCGGGACTCGAACCTGAGAGCGCAGTGGTCGCGCGGTTTCAGGCTGTAGAGCCTAGAACCGCTCGGCCATCCGACGGCGAAGGACTATCTGTGAGGAGTCGTCACAAGTAGTCTGAATAATTGTCCTGTATATTCTAAAAATGTGATTCATATTTGTTCAACAAATCTTCACAAACCCACATTGAAGAGAACGAAAACAGGGTTCCTGTCAGTGTTTTCAGTTCCCATTCACTTTTTTTAGTCTTCGTGTAAAACTAACACGTTTTAAATGGGCTTGTGTTCACTCATCGTCACTTTGATTAGTATTCCAGAATCTGAATCACTGAAAGATGAATCACTTTCTTCATTTGCACTGTAGGAAACAGTAGCACCATTCTCGACATCGCCACCAGGAATTACTCTCTTTGCCATTTTGGTCGTTTAGTAGGAATAGCTACCCTGTGGCATACACACCCTGTGCTTCGTTTTAGAATACATTCAACAGTCATTCACTAGCTATAAATTGAACTAGATGCATTCGTATAGTGATTCGTCATATGATCTAAACGCCACACCAATTTGAGGCAGCTGCAGCTCATTTGATGCGATTGGGCATTCTCATCGATATGTGTCTTGATACTATATGCTTGCTGTGCGTTGGTGGAAGGACTGAAGGAATTCATTGACCTAGTTTGAAATAATCAAATTTTGATGTTAATACTTTTTGTTCTTGAGATAATACACTGAGAGAACTATGAAGTTCGCAAATCCCATGCACCTGAAGCCAGAGTTCGTAACATGGTGAATTCTGCTCTAATTTCTGTGCATCACGTAAGGGAAAAGCGCTTGTGCTACAAGTAAGAATGTGGAAAATAGGAGGAACAAAATCAGAATAAACTGACAGCCGCAGCAAGCAAATAGCAGCTTATGATCTTAACGAAGTGCTAATTTAATGTAAAAACGCATTGCGCCAGCAAAGATGAATTCGAAACGGCAACAGATATGAATAAAAATGTATAAAAAGTGAGTGACTGCTGTATTTCGTGAAGCAATATAATCCATAGCAAAGAGCTCAACAACGCGTAAAATAGCTAAATTAATATTAACACGTGATGAAGCTTCATAAAAGTTAACAAGTCTTAAGAATCTGTGTAGAATATTATTATGGCACACTACGCAGCTCTAATGCTACGACGGTAGCAACGAGAATATCCTTTTCTTGGATACGGTCTTTGTGTACATTTATTACTGAGTTCCACACCTGTGTTAGTTAATGAAATTCATCGTTCTTTGTTCGCCTACTTCTACATTCATGCAGACAACACACACGTCGACTGATTCTTCGTACGTGTGCCACTTTCGAGCTGAAACGAGGTAATATTGTTTCACTGCTCAGATTACCTGACTTGGCACTGCATTGCTGTCGGCGTGGAAAGAGGAAGTGAGACTGAAAGTGAGTGGGAAACATTAACAATGACAGAGGTCGATACGAAGCGGCCATACGTAATATTTTCCAATTTTGGAGAACACCACCAAAAATACCTCGGTCATATCTTGCCAACTTCCCCCACACGTCTACTCCATCGCGAGGCGAATATGAAAGTAACACGTCCCTCTACTCTACATTCCCAGAACGTGCGCTCTGGGAATGTTAACAGGCAGCCTCCCCTTCATGTACAATGATTCTCTTGTAGCGTCTGCCACTACAGTTATAGAGCTTCTCCTTAGCAATCTCGCGAAAGCTAAATGAAACCGTGACAGAACGTGCCCCTCTTTATCAGCTCTTGTTCATCCCTTTCAGAATCCAGTCCAGTCAAAGTCCCAGAGCAACAGTGAATAATCTGTAGAACTAGTGATTTTATGTACGTTGTACTGGACGGCGAATGTTCCACAGAAACGAAGAAACATCATCTGTGACCCAAGAGAGCGTAATGAGTCCTCTAATATTTCCAGTATACGTACAAGATGCTTAAGATAAGATCGGCAGAAGTCCGTTCACTGACGATGCTGTTCCGTACAGGAAAGGATCGTCTTTGGAGGATCTTAAAGAATTAGATAAAGACATGAATAAAATTTCCCCTTGGTGTGATGGAAGGTAGCCCTCTCCAGATGTCAATAAAAGCATTCTAACGCCATTAACTAAGATAGGGAACCATTAATACATACTTATAAAATTAGGGGTGAATACCATGAGTACATCGGATAAGAATTCAAGGGCCGGCCGGTGTGGCCGAGCGGTTCTAGGCACTTCCGTCTCGAACCGCGCGACCGCTGCGGTCGCAGGTTTGAATCCTACCTCGCGCATGGATGTGTGTGGTGTTCTTAGGTTAGCTAGGTTTAAGTAGTTCTAAGTTATAGGGGACTGATGACCTCAGATGTTATGTCCCATAGTGCTCAGAGCCATTTGGATCATTTTTGAACTTAAGGATAATACTAAGAAGCGATGTGAGCTGGGACCATCAACTGGAATCAGTATTACGGAAGGTGAATAGAAGATTTCGATTTTTTGGAAAGATCCAATAGGTAAATATGTAAAAGAAATCGCATACAAGACGCTAGTGCAACAAATTCTAGAGTACTGTTCCAGTGTTCGAGGCCCCTGCCAAGAAGGCATCACAACAGATTGCAAATGAATTTAGAGACGCAGTGCTACGATCCAAAACGTCGATGTAGCCCATACGAATGTATAGTAGATAAGCTCGGTGAATAGAAATTGGATTCTACGTAAGAAACATGACCTAGTTCTTGCGAAAAGCTATAAAATAATTTAAGAGAAACTATATTCGTGGAAGTCTGTAGGAGCATTATCCTGCCACCAAACTATATCTCCAGTGGATTTAATGGTAAGTACGAAGCGAGCCATTCTTCCCTCGCTCAGTATACAATACTCAAATGGAACGGGAAAGAAAATCGATATTCCTACCATGCACCCTCCGTTATGAACTGTACAATGGGTTGCTGTGTATATACGTCGATGGAAAAGTACATGAATTTCATTTCCTTAAGATTTTTTTCGATGAATCTCAGCCTGTCATATGATTTTCATACAACATATTTGATATGGTCATTCCGCTCAAAGTCGCTCCGGGCGGTTACACAGACAGTCATGGAAAAAAGTAGTCATTCACCGTTTTTAGTGTAGAATAATTTTATTTGTTGGAACTAAAGATCACAACCAGAGATGTATTTGGTAAACTAACAGTTTGGGGTTTGCTACCTAATCTGTACTTATAAAAGGGTTAACTAAATTAGCCTTGTGCAAAAAGTAAATAAAAATTCCGTGCCACTAGCTTCACACATTCGGAAAAAAGGTACTCATAAACTGCTAGAAATCTAAACATAAGAGCGGCTAACGAACCACTTGCAGCAGGGTACACCAACAGGGACAAGCTCCACCCCGTGCAAATTGGTCCTGAAACGCGATTAGTGCCGTGCAACAGCTAAATGGGCTGTAAAGGGCAGGAAAGAACTGTAGAGGAAAGACAAACATTATCTACCAATTACGAAAAGGCAAAATCGTTTTAGTAAATAGATGATATTATTGGAAGGAATCGGGCAACTCTGCAGTTCACAATGTCGTGATTTAGAGAGAGCAATATTCTCAACAATACCGAAGCTGACACAGAGAGAACGAAACATGTTAATAAGTATGGTCAAAAAAGTTCCTAAATTGACAGTTCCTGCATTGTCTGTGCTTGTTAATGAACAGTTCGGGAAGGAAGTCGCACCAAGGTCTGTTCGCTAAATTGAAAGTAATGCAGGTTATCGAGGTAGAGCCATTCATCAGCAAGAAGAACAAGAGATTGAGACTTGAATTTGACCGAGAGCACATAAACATAAAAATAAGTTTCTGGGATAAGGCACTGTTCAAAGATGAGGGTAATCTTAACATATCTGTAAATGATGGCTGATTTTTGGTGTGGAGATGATCAGATCCTGAACTGGATCTCACACACATTCAGTCCATAGTAAAGCATGGTGCTAGAGGAATTAATGTATGTGTATGTGTGGCTACTTCTGCCGTTGGGCAACTTGTCTTTATTGAATGTAACATGGATACAGTTCAGTATTTAAATATCCTACAGAAAGTTATTTAAGTATCCTACAGAAACCTGCAAAAAAAGGTATTGATAGCCTAGGTTTACCCACAGATTACGACTTTCAGCAAGACAATTGCCTTGGCCATACAGCGGAAGTTGTTTGGCTGTGGTTATAGCAACACACTCCCCATGTTCTCAAATTTGCAACATAGAGTACATACCTTAATCCAACTGAATATCTTTGGAGTACGTTATAAAGAATGGCCATAAAAACATGAAATACGAAATAAGACTGTTCTGAAACAATGTAAACAACAACAATAGCACGATATTACCCCAGAGACCACCAAATAACTGAATCATTCCATACCAAAGTGGTTAACAGAATGGATACAGAGAAAAGGAGTATCTACAAACTATTATAATTTTTATAATATTTATGGACATCGCAATTTTCTTTGTATCCGTGAATACATTTTTCCACGCAGGGTGAAGCCAGCTGGTATAAAACTTTTATTTACTTTTTGCAGAAGGAAATTTCGTTAATACTTTTATATGTACGGATTAGGGAGGAAGCCCCTTACCGTTAGTTTACCAAATAACATCTCTGGTTGTGATTTTTAGTTTCAATATATAAAGTAATTGTACATGAACGACGGTTTACTAATTCGTTTTTTCATGGTTGTAGGTATTTTACGTATGTTGCTGTTCCCATTGATTTATCGCCAAGTAGGCGTAATAGGACTGTCGAGTAATCTTCAACATTTTGTCCACAATACATTAAATTTATTAACGTAAAATTCAGCTTCCAGTCAGTGATCCAAGCGTCGATCCGCTACAGGTCTTCTTGCATTTCGCTATAATCGTCTGGCTTTGCAACGTTCCTACAGACAACACCGTCGGCCGGGAGTTTCTGCGTTATCTGCTGCACAATTTACATATATTTTGAACATAATGCCCCACAACACTCCCATGATGTTCCCTAGAAGTCATACAAGCCGATTTTGTCTCGTTAAGAGTGACGTTTTGGGTTTTTTCATGTTACGAAGCCTTGAAATCGTCAAAAGCCTCGTGTGACTTTCGGTAATCTTATATTTTGATAAGAAAATGACAGTGCGAAACAGTATCGAATGCCTTTCCGAAAGACAAGGAACGTGGTATCAAAGCGACCAACGCCTCACCAAACCAATGTCGTACAGACATCGTAAGACTACATCGAAAACCACACGATGCGAGGCACTTCGCTTGCCAACAAGGTGTCATGCACGTAGAAGTTGTTGGACTACAAGCAATGGGGAATAATTCTTTAAGAATGCCAGCTACCCGTGCTGACTAACCGGCAGATCACCAATCAGCCGTCGACTGAGGAATGCGCATCAGACGCCCGCATGCAGTATGTCAAGAAGCGGCAGCGAAGGTCTGTGTGTATACAAAAACACGCAGGGTGCCACACATATTTTTGCTGAAAGCTTCCCAGATAGCAGCTCATAAGAAAAAAAGTACTTTGAGATAAGATATTAGTCGGCGTTTTGTGTTTTGTTATTGACCTGACCATATTCCAACTTACTGCAAAAACTTAGGTACAGAGCAGGTGCTGAAAGCGACGTTCGCAAGTCTCAAAGTACGACAGCGGAACATAAAACTACACTATCTGATCAAAAGTATCCGGACACCCCCAAAAACATACGTTTTTCGTATTAGATGCATTGTGCTGCCACATACAGCCAGGTACTCGATATCAGCGACCTCAGTAGTCATTAGACATCGTCAGAGAGCAGGATGGGGCGCTCCGCAGAACTCACGGAATTCGAATGTGGTCAGGTAATTGGGTATCACTTGTGCCATACGTATGTACGAGAGATTTCCACACTCCTAAACATTCCTAGGTCCACTGCTTCCGATGTGATAGTGAAGCGGAAACGTGAAGGGACACGGACAGCACAAAAGCGTACAGCCCGATCCCGTCTGTTGACTGACAGAGACCGCCGACAGTTGAAGAGGGTCGTAATGTGTACTAGGCAGACATATATCCTGACCATCACACAGGAATTTGAAACTGCATCAAGATCCACTGCAATTACTATTACGGTTAGGTGGGAGTGGAGAAATTTTGGATTTCATGGTCGAGCGGCTGCTCATAAGCCACACATCACGCCGGTAAATGCCAAACGACGTCTCGCTTGGTGTAAGAAGCGTAAACTCGGACGACTGAACAGTAGAAAAACTTTGTGTGGAGTGACGAATCACGGTACACAATGTAGCGATCCGATGGCAGGGTATGGGTATGGCGAATGCCAGGTGAACGTCATCTACCAGTGCGTGTAATGCCAACAGTAAAATTCGGAGGCTGTGGTGTTATACTGCGGTCGTGCTTTTCATGGAGACCTCTTGTTGTTTTGGGTGGAACTATCATAGCACAGCCCTACATTGATGTTTTAAGCATCTTATTGCTTAGCACTGTTGAAGAGCAATTCGGGGATGGTGACTGCATCTTCCAACACGATCCAGCACTTGTTCATAATGCACGGCCTGTGGCGGAGTGGTTACATGACAATAACATCCCTCTAATGCACTGGCATGCACAGAATCCCGACCTGAATCCTATAGAGCACCTCTTGGATGTTTTGGAACGCCTATTTCGTACCAGCAGCTAATTGAACGTATGCCTGAGAGAGTGGAAGCTGTCAACAAGGCTAAGGATGGACCAACACCATGTTGAATTCCAGTATTACCTATTCAGGGCGCCACGAACTTTTAAGTTATTTTCAGCCAGATGTCTGGATACTTTTGATCACATTGCGTATGTCTCCCTCCCTCCCTCCCTCCCTCCATCTCTCTCTCTCTCTCTCTCTCTCTCTCTCTCTCTCTCTCTCTCTCTCTCTCTCTCTCTCTCTCTCTCAGTCTTAATCTCTCTCAAAGGTCTCCGTTCTCTGTTCTACAGTGAAACTTAAGAACTACGACCCCACTAGCTTGTTGCCCTTCCGTCGCTCCAAGCTTTTCGTACGCCAACGACTTTATGTAACGCCACAGGAAAAAAAATCTACAACAGTGAGGTCTGGCGATCGCTCTGGGCATGGCAGAGGACCTCCTGTTGATGTTCAAGTATTCCAGAACATTAATATAGAACGGAGATGGTGGTCCATCGAGTTAAAACCACGTCCTCGAATGGACTACGAGGGTAGGTCTCCAACAACCGTGGACATACATCTCTATCGGCAAACATTGAAACTGCACCATTGTACCCATTTGCTTTCATTCGTGAGGTGTTCAAAATGGAAGACGTACACTAATGAGGCTAAACATTGCCCCACCTTTGCAACGAAGTGCAGTAGCGATTATGCGTGGCATGGATTCGACGTCTGTAGTATGAAGCGTTCTCGCAGTCGAGAATATGAACCAGCTCCAGCTGTATAATGCGATGACGACAATGAAAATTTTTACCAGACCAGGGCTCGAACACGGATTTCCCGCTTTACGCGAACGGCCACCTTAACCGTTGCAGCTATCCGAGCACGAGTCATGGCCAGACCCAAACTTCTACATGTTGTCGTCCATGAGTCACACCTGTACTCGTACATCTCATTAATGTTACTCCCGTACAGGGGAGTCATTTTCTACTTGATAACATTTCATGTCTTTCATAGCAGCCGTAGTCGTCACAGTGCATTGTGCTTCTTCACAACGCAGGCACTGCAATTTCCGGAGGTATTTAGCACCAGGGCCGACAGCCTTGCGGCAGTGGTAACACCGGTTCCCGTCAGATCACCGAATTTAAGCGCTGCCGGCTGGATTAGCACTTGGATGGGTGACCATCCAGTCATCTGAGCGCCGTTGCCAAGCGGAGTGCACTCAGCCCTTGTGAGGGAAACTTAGAAACTACTTGCTTGAGAAGTAGCTGTTCCGGTCTCGTAAACTGACATACGGCCGGGAGAGTGGTGTGCTGACCGCATGCCCCTCCATATCCGCATCCAGTGACGCCTGTGGGCTGAGGATGACACGGCGGCCGGTCGGTACCGCTGGGCCTTCCAAGTCCTGTTCGGACGGAGTTTAGTTTAGTTTAGATTTAGCATCAAACCCCTTCGTCGAATTCAGGTCAGGTGAATCTGGCGACCAAAATGTCAACATGGGCTCACTATCACACTTCTCAAGCCACTGTATCACTAGTCTGACCTTTTGAAACTGACTTTTGTCGTGCTGGAAGATGTCAAAGACGTCGGGAACACACCAAGGATGAAGTGATGCAAGTGGCCTGCAGTTATGCTCACTTAGTCCACAGCTGTCATGAGGCCCTCGATTACTATCGCAGATACCACAGGAATCCAGGTGAATGCTTCCCATGCCCTGATACTGCATCCACCAGCCAGCGTCCGTGGAGCGGTGCATATTTCGAGCATCCATTCGCCTTCATGACGGTGGACCTTTGGAACCCCACTTTCAACATCGTGATCAGTGTGCCCTGAAGAACTAATGCTTGCGCCAGCATTGTACTCTGTTGTCCCATCTCCCAGTGACCTTCGCCTGTCCTGTTGCACAGGGCGAGAAAGCCTCCGACCTTCACGCTCCGTGATGAGGTATGAATGTCCAACAACTTCTGGTTTCACTGGTCCTTGAACCACTTTCCACAGATGCTCAAGACAAAAGTACGAGGAAAGCTAATCCGATGACCTTTGCCGTTTCTGAGACGCTCACTCCCAGGCGTCGGGCCATTACAATCTGTCCTTTGTCAAAGTCGGGTATGACAGTGGATTTCGTGTTTTGTGACCAGTATCGTCGCTAGAATGATTCTCCGTTCCTTCGTACTCCGCTTATGTACAATACTGTCTTTATTGTGCCACGTGCCCGCATAATATTGTGATTCATCAGTGTAGTAATCTGCACCGTATATTGCACATTCGTTTGTGAAATAAGCAAAACATCCCAGATTTGGAGGGCTGTGTTAATGCAGACGTAGAGGACAGAAAGCTGGGTACTTTTCAAAAGAGGAAACAATAATAAAAAATGAATGATTCAGTGCTACAAATCTGTTAGTGAACAGTGAGGATGTTATAGGTGTTTGTAAACTTTCTATTTTTCATAAGAAACAAGTTTGTCACGCCATTTTTTGGTCCTCCTTAGAAAAAAAACATACAACATTATCTGAGGTATGAATGATAGTTTATCCCTATTTGTATCTGATGACTGGCTGACGTATGTAGTGTGTACTCCTCACAGGAACTTGTAGACGTTGTTTATATGTATCATGTACTAGCACGAAGTTTACAGAAAGGCAAACGAACGTTCAGAGAAAATTTCTGAAACAGGAATCACCGTAATTGTAATAAAATTAACCCCACGAATATACAGTTACGAGAAACTGTTCCGTTCTATGCAAAGGAAGCTGACCAATGTTATCATCGAAGAGTGATTTGATCAGTAGATATGGGGGGACGACGTTGAATCAGCTTGAGTGAAGATACATCAACACGCACTCGTGAGATGCACACTCGAAGGAAATGTTGTAGAGACTACGCATGGAGAAACATTTCCATTCCCGTCAGATATTCAGTGTACAGACAAGGAGTCCAAGCTATTTTGTTCGCTTAGTACATGATTTCTAAGTAAAAGGATTGAGATAAGAGCTCGCCATCTCGAACATTAGCTATCAGCTTCATTTGTTCCACTATAGAGTAAGTTGCGTACGTCAATAAAAATGAAACACATATTTACTACCGAGAATACTGTATCCCGCACTACTCATTTGCCTGCCAGAGTGTACGAGCGGTTCTAGTCACTTCTGTCTGGAACTGCGCGATCGCTACGGTCGCAGGTTCGAATCCTGCCTCGGGCATGGATGTGTGTGATGTCCTTAGGTTAGTTAGGTTTAAGTAGTTCTAAGTTCTAGGGGACTGATGACCTCAGCTGTGAAGTCCCATAGTGCTCAGAGCCATTTGAACCACTACTCATTGAAGGATCCTACACCGTCTACAAATTCTGACTCTCTTCCGAAAGAACTCCGTGTGACTACCCCTCTGAAGGCCCAACGTTACCAGCCGACAGCCGTGTCATCCTCAGCCGATGGGCGCCGCTGGGTACGGATATGCAGAGACATGTCGTCAGCACACCGATCTCGCAGCCATTGACAGTTTTCGGGACAAGAACCGTCACATCTCAGTCAAGGAGCTCTTCGAATGGCCTCTTAAGGACTGAGTGCACTCCTCATGCCGACAACGTTCAGCAGATCCGGATGGTCACCCACCCAAGAGCTAGCCAAACCCGACACCGATCTGACGGGAACTGGTGTTGCCACTGCAGTAAGGCCGTTGGCAAATTCTGATACTAGAAGTACGGTACGTCTTCTGTAGGTAGACGTATAACTGTGTGACAGCGCAGCGTGGTCCACCATCTCAGAAATAGCATTCGTTCAGGGGTTTGACTCAGTCATATTAATTAAATATTTAGGCGTATCGTTGCAAAACAACAAAAAATAGAAGGAACACATAGGGGAATACTAAAGGCAGGAGCTGAGGCAAAATATAGAGCAGGAGAACCCATATAGAACACTTGTGTGACTCATTCTAGAGTAATGCTCGACGTTTGAGTTCCCCACCAAGTCAGTTAAACAAACGCATCAGAGAAGTGAAGCGTACTGACAGATTAGTTACTCGTTGGCTGCGCTGAGCTTTGATAGTAAACCCTGGGGATAGTTAGGCGACCTTTTCGCCTAATGTTAATGAGCTATGAGCTGAAATGAAACCAATGGCGCTTGCGTGAACTAATAAATCGGTTGGTTTGAGGCTCGAGCTTGTGATCTGCACATTGCTCATATTACTGAGCAACGTTCTTCGCAGCAGACTACCCCTACATGATTCCATGTTGACTCAAAGTCATCGACAATTACGATTGCAGTGGGTATCTAGACTGGGCAAGATCGGATGCACGTTGTTTCTTGCTACACCAGGTCGAGGTCAGGTATGTTTACGCAGTCATCCTTACGCAGTCATCCCGGCGACCGGATGCTCGAAACAAGCACAGTGCCATGGATGCAAGCCGGTTAGGGCAATGTTGTACCATGGAAGACATCCACACCTGATTTCATGGAGGTTGTGATAGTAATAGAAGGCATGTACGGGCTATGTGAACTGAGGAAACCTTCTAGTATTGAATCGGTCCTCCTTTTGCCCGGCGTAGTGCAACAACTCGACCTGACAAGGTCAGGGACGCAAATTGTCATTGAAGGTCCGCTGCAGAAATATTGAGTCACACAGAGTTACACAGTCCAAAATTTTTTGCACGACCTTACCTCTCGATTACATTCCAAAAATGTCCGATGGGATTCATGTCTGGAGGTCTGACTGGTCAAATCAATCGTTCGAACTGTCCACAATGTTCTGCAAACCGGTAGGGGACGATTGTGGTCCATTGACATGAAACATTGCCATCCATAAAATTTCCGTCGTTGTTTGAAAACATGAACTCCACGAATGGCTGTAGGTAGTCTCCCAGCAGCCGGACGTGGCCATTTCCAGTAAATGACCCGTTCAGTGGGACCAGAGGACCCATTCTATTCTATGTAAGTACAAGCTACAAAATAATGTAGCGACTACCAGCTTGCACATTGTCTTCTTGAAAAATGGTTCAAATGGCTCTGAGCACTATGGGACTTCTGAGGTCATCTGTCCCTTGGAACGTGGAACTATTTAAACCTAACTAACCTAAGGACATCACAGACATACATGCCCGAGGCAGGATTCGAACCTGCGACCGTAGCGGTGCGCGGTTCCAGACTGAAGCGCCTAGAACCGCTTGGACACCCTGACCGGCCCTTCTTGACAACTTGGATCCGGCGCTTAATGGGTCTGCGTTATACTCGAACCGTACCATCACCACATACCAACTGAAATAGGGACTCATCTGACTAGGCCACCGTTCTGTAGTCGTCTACGGTCCAACCGATATGGGCACCAGCTGAAGGGAGGTGCTGCAAGCCATATCGTGCAGTTAGCAAAGCCACTCACGTCGGTCGTCTGCTGCCATAGCCCACTAACGCCAAATTTCGCCGCACTGTTCTAATGAATACCTTCATCGTACGTCCCATATTGATTGCTGCGCTCATTTCACACAGAGTCTCTGCTCTCGGTCGTTAATTGATGATCGTTGGCTAGTGCGTTGTCCATGGTGAGAGGTAATGAATGAAATTTTGTGTTATCGACACACTGTTGACACTGTGGTCTACCTCCAGCTACCATTCGACGGTCAGAGTCTGTTAATTCCAGTCGTGTGACCATAAGCAAGTTCAACACCTTTTTACATGAATCATCTGAGTAGAAATGACAAATCCACCATTGTACTGCCCTGTTATACGAAATGAGCGCGGTACTACCGCTAACTGCATATGTGCCTATCGCTATCCCATGTCTTTTGTCACGTTAGTGTATTGCGGACGATGTGCATGGCATCATGTTTAATGTCTTGCCCGACGCCTAGGTATCTCGCAGCGGGACGGCCGGCCGCATTGGCCGAGCGGTTCTAGGCGCTACAGTCTGGAGCCGCACGACCGCTAAGGTCGCAGGTTCGAATTCTGCCTCGGGCATGGAGGTGTGTGATGTCTTTAGGTTAGTTAGGTTTAAGTAGTTCTAAGTTCTAGGGGACTGATGACCTTACAAGTTAAATCCCATAGTGCTCAGAGCCATTTGAACCATATTTGAACAGCGGGACGACATTCCGCGACGCAAAGTTGAAATCGTGTTACACTGGTTTCAGAATCATGAGAATAAACTCAAACTGATGTCTTGGACACGAAATTCGTCTGATCTGAACACGAAGGAATACATGTGGGAAGCTATCCGTCACCGGTTCCCCGCCCACAAGCCACCGGCATGTAATTTACTGGAATTGCGTGACCTGTGGGTAGACAGCCGGTGTGACGTGCGTCCGCAAACCTACAGAGGACCAGTGTAGCCCATGTAACGGAGAATCGGTGCTACATGCGCTCAAAAAGTGGGCCAACGTGTTATGAAGCAGGTGATCATTATGTTTTGGCTCATCAGCGCCGTCAAGTGAGCTCCCTTCATAAAAGATTGGACTGGTGAATGCGATCGCCGCGAGCTGCTGACGGGTCGATGCATGGGCGGAACGCTGAGCGCAGCGCGCTGCGGGGACTTTGGCGTTTCGGGTGTGGCACTGGCAGGGCGGCAGCGGCAGCGGCGGCGGCGGCGGCGGCGGCGGCAGCAGCGGCAGCGTGCCCGTGTAATCGATAGGCCGGCGGCGCGGCGCGGCGCTGCGGCGATACCAAGAGGCGGGCCGCGGGGGCGCGGCGGCCGGCCGGCCCGCCACGCCTGCTCTCGCCTGCAGCCTACGTCTCATCACATGACCCGGCTGAAAGAAAATCCACTAAATGTTCCGTAACACACCCGTCCGCCTGTCACAACCAGCACAACCATGTCTGTTCGGTCGTCTGTAGACTGTGTGTCTCGAGACAACTATTCCACCCCAGAATGAGATTTTCACTCTGCAGCGGAGTGTGCGCTGATATGAAACTTCCTCGCAGATTAAAACTCTGTGGCGGACCCAGACTCGAACTCGGGACCTTTTCCTTTCGCGGGCAAGTGCCCTACCAACTGAGCTACCCAAGCACGACTCACGCCCCGTCCTCACAGCTTTACTTCTGCCAGTACCTCGTCTCGTAGGTTCCAAACTTTACAGAAGCTCTTCTGGTAGAGCACTTGCCTGCCAAAGGCAAAGATCCCGAGTTCGAGTCTCGGTCCGGCACAGAGTTTTAATCTGGCTGGAACTTTCACAACCTGCATTCTTTGGAATTCAATTTACTACAGTCGTAAGTCTTAGAGCTTTTCACCTAACTCCTATACACTATCTGATCAGTATCATTCACACGCAATTAGTAGGCATTGATGACAGGTGTGCCCATGCACGCCGCTGTTGAGGGCACTTTCATTTAGATGTCTGAATGTTTGTGGGGAAATAGTAGCTGCCGACCGCTGTGGCCGAGCGCTTCGAGGCGCTTCAGTCTGGAACCGCGCGACCGCTACCGTTGCAGGTTCGAATCTTACCTCGGGCATGGAAGTGTGTGATGTCCTTAGGTTAGTCGGGTTTAAGTAGTTCTAAGTTCTAGGGGACTGATGACCTCAGATGTTAAGTCCCATAGTGCTCAGAGCCATTTGAACCAATTTGAATAGTAGCCCATTCTACCTCAAGAGCCGAAACAAAAGAACTTAGTGATGTTGGTGTGGTGTCACCGCCAGACACCACACTTGCTTGGTGGTAGCCTTTAAATCGGCCGCGATCCGTTAGTATACGTCGGATCCGCGTGTCGCCACTATGTGATTGCAGACCGAGCGCCGCCACACGGCAGGTCTAGTCTAGTGAGACTCAGTAGTACAAGTTTCAAACTAATTACGTCCGCTTTCTGAATTCAAATTCCTTGTCATGTTCCAGACCTCACGTCAGTACAGTTCTTCCCTCTTCACGCCAGCCTGGTTGAGCTAACACGTGTGCATTTCGGCCTCCTCTAGTAACACAGTGTTGGCTCTTCTGCCAACACAACAGTTGGACGCTGGGTTTGGAGCGAGGCTGACGTCGAAACTCATCGCAAGGGTATTTCAGTGGAATCGGGTCGGGACTACGGACAGCCCAATCTGCAGGGTGCTCAAAAAGTAATGTAACACGTTGTTATTCTCGGTCACGTTCAGCAGGAAAAGATGCTTTGTGTGTGTGTGTGTGTGTGTGTGTGTGTGTGTGTGTGTGTGTGTGTGCGTGTGTGCTTGTTTGTGAAATCTTATGGGACTTAACTGCTAAGGTCATCAGTCCCTAAGCTTACACACTACTTAACCTAAATTATCCTAAGGACAAACACACGCACCCATCCCCGGGGAGGACTCGAACCTCCGCCGGGACCAGCCGCACAGTTAATGACTGAAGCGCCTAAGACTGCTCGGCTAATCCCGCGCGGCGCGGAATTTGTTGCAGCACATCGTGGAATGTTCTCGTTTCAGCCCATATATGCTAATAGATTAAGGATAATGTTGATACATGGAGAAACAACGCTCTGGCGGGCGGTTTGCGGGTTTAAATCACCTCGGGGTATAACCATGAAGTCTATTTGACCTTCGGTCGTTTCACGGTGGCGCTGGCAGCAGTCCACATGCACTTGGCGCATTTCAGAGTACGGTGCAGCTAGTAAGTATGCAAGCGTTTTCAGACGTGATAATGGTGACTGTGGGTTGAAAATGTCTCAAAGAACACATATGGATGACGTTATGAGGGATAGAATACTAGGGCGACTGGAGGCTGTCAAACACAGCAGGTCGTAGCACGGGCCCTCCATGTGCCACAAAGTGTGAACTCATGATTATGGCAACGATTCCAGCAGACAGGAAACGTGTCCAGCCGCTACAGTACGGGACGTCCACAGTGTACAACACCACAAGAAGACCGTTATCTCACCATCCGTGCCCGCAGACGGCTGCGAAGTACTGCGGGTAGCCTTGCTCGGGGCCTTGTGCAGACAGTGGAATAGTTGAAACTTCCTGGCAGATTAAAACTGTGTGTCGGACCGAGACTCGAACTCCGGACCTTTGCCTTTCGCGGGAAAGTGCTCTACCAACTGAGCTACCCAAGCACGACTAACGCCCCGTCCTCACAGCTGGCAGAAGTAAAGCTGTGAGGACGGGGCGTTAGTCGTACTTGGTTAGCTAAGTTGGTAGAGCACTTGCCCGCGAAAGGCAAAGGTCCCGAGTTCGAGTCTCGGTCCGACACACAGTTTTAATCTGCCAGGAAGTTTCATATCAGCGCACACTCCGCTGCAGAGTGAAAATCTCATTCTGGAGTGGAATAGTTGTCTCCAGACACACTGTCTACAGACGACTGAACAGACACAGTTTATTCGCCTGGAGACCTGCAAGATGCATTCCACTGACCCCTGGTCACAGGAGAGCACGTAAAGCGTGGTGTCAAGAGCAACAGTGGTCTCAGGCTATGTTCACGGACGAGTCCAGGTATAATCTGAACACCCGGACTTTCATTGGCGTGAACCAGGAACAGGATACCAACCCCTTAGTGTCCTTGGAAGGGACCTGTGTGGAGGTCGTGGTTTGATGTTGTGGGGTGTGATTATGATTTGTGCACGTACACCCCTGGATGTCTTTGGCAAAGGAACTGTAACAGGTCATGTGTATCGGGATGTCAGTTTGCACCAGTATGTCCGCCCTTTTCTCCTGATGCATAATAACGCACTGCCCGCCGAGCTGCCATCGTGGAGGAGTACCTTGAAAAAGAAGATATAAGGCTAATTGAGTGCCTGTTCTCCAGAATTAAACTCCATTGAGCACGTCTGGGATGCTCTCGGTCGACGTATCGATGCATTCTTCAAACCCCTACGACACTTAACGGGCTCCGACAGGCATTGGTGCAAGAATGGGAGCCTATGCCCCAGCAGCTGCTCGACCACCTGATCCAGAGTATGCCAACCCGTTGTGCGGCCTGTGTACGTGTCCATGGTGATCATATCCCGTATTGACGTCTGGATTCATACGCAAGAAACAGTGACGTTATGTAGCACATGTGTTTCGGGATTGTTTTCTCAACTTAACACCAATACCGTGGACTTACAGATGTGTGTCGTGTGTGTTCCCTATGTGCCTATGGTATTAGCGCCAGCTTTGTGTAGTGCCACGTTGTGTGGCAACACATTCTACAATTATCCTTAATTTATGAGCATGAGTGTAGTTTCATGAAGTCCAGATAGGTGGCTGCGCTATACGTAGCCACCATAGCGGTGTCTGTAATGGAGGTGCGGTCCCAGAAGAGAGCTGTGACTGAGTGTCTTTTGGCTGAAAACCATACCATCGGAAATATTCAAAAGCCCTTGCTGCAATTCTACTGAGACCTAGCAGTGATCAAAAGCGTGGTGAGTTGCTGGGCGAGGTATCTGTCATCATCATGCTGAAAAATATGGTCTAGTAGTCAGAAGAGTGGGGAATAATACGGTGTATTGGTATCCTCAATAAAGCCAACCTGATTTCCACAAAAAAAAGTGTTGCATCGATTGTAAAACGTCCCTTCCCTCATATTTCAGGAATGTTATTGTCCATAACGTGCTGCCTCTCAGACGCTGCTTTACAACAGAGTGCGTTGTCATGCTGACACAAATAATCATCGTCTCAGAACTGTTCCTCTACCGTATGCATTACACTACGCTGTAAAATGTGTTCATGACCTTCCGCATTTTCTGAAGAGCGACAAGGGGACTAGACTCTAATGATGACAAATACCCCCATACCGCCTTTACTTTAATGCTGTCACTACACAGGAAAGAATCACTCGTTTCCAATCATCCACTGTCCTGTGGCGTCGTTACTTACATCTCCTCAGGTGTCGCTTAGCACTGCCTACATAAACGTGTGGCTTATGAGGTGCTCCTAGGAAATTTCACCTCTTAACGTGCTGTCATTGTGCTAGCTGGACTGCAGGGTAGCTGAGGCTGTTCCTTCGCGTTATTGCTTCAAATCCACTATACTATTAGTCGACATGGGCGACTTTTGAAGCGTTGATATGAGCCTTGTGAATTTGTTACCCGGGTGGCGTCCAATGATTGCTCCACGCTCGAAGTCACAGAGCTCTCGTGATCATTTCATTTTGTTGCTACTTTTTCTCTACTGATAAAACTATACTCCCCGCCTCCTTTTATACTCTCGTGATGTCTAGTGTCAATAGGGTCTCCGGATACTTCTGATCAGACGGTGTATTTCCCGTACTAGATGGAACAGTTTCTTCACTATTGTTCTCCCACGAGGAAACCATACCACCTAGTATGCGAGATCTATAAGACAGGTGAAATGCTCTCATTCTTCAAAAAAACTTAATAATTCCCATTTCAAAAAAGGCAAGTGAATACAGGATGGAATATTCCTGAACATTTAGTTTAGTAAGTCATCGTTTCGGAATACTAACACGAATTATTTGTAGAATATTGAAAACAGCGGTATAATCAGACCTCCGTAAAGACCAGTTTGTGTTCCAGAGAAACATGGGGACACATGAAACAGTTCTGTCTCTACGTCTAATCTTAAAACGAGAAAGACAAACCCACGTTTATAGCCTTTCTAGATTTAGAGGAAGCTTTTCACGATATGTTGTGGACTTTGCCCTTCAACATTTCACTAAAAGATTGGCGTTGTTATATGGGTTGAAGAATTGATAGTGGTGCATGGAAGCCTCACACCATCACTCCGCCAGCGACGGAATCTATGTATCCCATCTGTCTACATCTAGAGTAAATTCGTTGTTTATGTTTGTGAACGTTTTCTAATTGTTTGCGCAGCTCTTATCTGAGGCGAGATGTGGGTACCAGCACGAAATTTTCCTCGATGGATGTTGGAATTCTCCTCAAAACCACATCCAACTAGCCAGCTCGCCAGCACTCGTCGTTAATCCTCGAGGCGGATTCTATCTGGGGCTGGTTCGTCACCCCCCACCCCCCACCCCCCCACACACATTTCTAAAGCAACGCCTTAACTGTCATATACAGGATGCTAAGGGTAGAAATCCAGATACTGTGATCATTGGTACGTTAATACATACCCACTGTAGTGTGTTTCTGTTTTTCTCTGTGTCTAACAGTCTTACCAAAAACTTTTCCGTATTGACTAATCGTTTTGTGTCCACGCATCCATACATCAACATCTGACCTGCCACCCAAGTGACAGTAAGCATTAATGGCTTGCTCTTGCCACATGTACAGGGCAGCCAACCAAAAAACATAATATTCCTAACAGCTAAAATTATTATTCTTCATATGAATAAAATACTTATCTAATGTCGCTCAGTGCACTGTCGTCAGTCACCAATAGAAATATGTGCAATTATACTCCTAACACCCTGTATGCATATGACACCGCACTGGTATCTCCATTGCAACAGGATACTCTGTAACTACGACTTTTGATCTGATGATGGAAGACACTGACAGTAATTTTGAAATAAAAAATAGCGAAAGACAAACAGGAAAATAAGCTTATTTTAGATAAATAAGGATCATAAATAACTTCCTTGTGAGGAATCTTTCATTACAAGCATTTGTCCCGACTTGCAGGGTCTGCTAGTTAATCAGATGTGGCATGTCAATTTTAAGGCATGACTGTATGTCCTTCCTGTCGCCACCCCATACCCCCTGGGAAGGAATTAGTGTACCTCAACTTTCTGCGTCTAGTGTAATCCATGGAATAGTGCCAATGTGTTCAGATGTCTGCGAGCCGAGTAAGTGAGGCAGAACATAATTTTTGAAGGTCCCCCCCCCCCCCCCCATAGCTGTGAATATGTGTATTTATTAATTTTTGGCAAATAGTCGCCATTTACTGGTATCGTTGTTACTAAATTTGAGTATCAGGCGCTTTTAGTTACTTTAACTACATCTGACTGATTTATAAGGATGTTTTTCTCACATGATGGAAAATGACTAGCAATGCTACACAATGTTAAGGTATCAACGATAGGTTACCAACGCTGCCTGATGTTGCTAGCAACGCCAAGCAAGCAATATTTTACTGAACCATTAGGGGAAAATTTATACAAAGAATTCAGGAAGTGCTCTTAGCAGAATGCTCAAAGAGCTCATACGAGTGGAAAACTGAAAATTTCTGAAAGTTACTTTTTTAAAAAGTTATCCAGAAGAGCCATTAAAATAATATATGCCGTGAATAACTAAGGGAATGAAAATCTCACATAAGAGGGAACTTTATACAAATGTCAGAATAACTGAAGATCGGACATTACTTGCATACTAATACTTGCAAAGTAATACTGTGATATTTTAAGGAATGTCATTAAATTGCTAAGAAGGACATCTGTTCTGGCAAAAGTTAATAAAGTAGATAGTAAGATCAAAGGTATATATGATACTGCGAAGGGGGAGACAGAAGAGCCAGTCATTTAACAAGATACCATAACAATTAAACTATATGACAATGTGGTGACTCATAATTTACAAGTTGCGAGTACTTTTAACAGTCAGTTTCTAAATGTGACAGTAAAAATAGAATTACATGACTCAGTTGAAAAAGTAGCAGAATATATTAAAAGCGTCATACCACAAAATTTTAATCAATTAGAATTAGCACCAACATTCTATACTGAAATTTATAGAATTATAAAGATTCTAAAAAAAACGAAAACTGATATGCATTGTCGGATTTTCAAACATAGTTTTAAAAACTCGCTCTATCTTAATAAGTAACATCCTTAGCGATATATGTAATACATCACTGACTCAGGCAATTTTCTTGACAGATTACAATACACAACCGTTAAATCTCTACATAATAAATGTGACAGGAAGGATTTAAATAATTATCGCTTAATTTCCTTACTGGCATATTGTTTCCACAATAATCGAAAAAGAAATGTGCTCAGGTGTAGTCTCACATTTAAGTAAAAACAGTTTCCTTAGTATATCATGGTTTAGATATGCTCGACAAAGAATGCTGTTTATATATGAAGTCGTATACTGAACTCCTTCACTAATAAAGTATAGCTTGATGGTATTATTCGTCATTTTAAGGAGTTGGATTGTGTATAGGAATTCAAGTTTTACAAAGCTGAAAACCTTACACACAATTGGTTTGAATCATACTTAAGAAGCAGAATGTAAAAATTTATGGTGAGTAATTCAAACTCTGTTGGGATGGTAGAAAATTTTAGTGGCTGAGTAGAAATAACAAAGCGAGTCCTAGAGAGTTCACTTTTGGGTCCAGTCTTATTTCTTGTATATCTGAATGAACTTCCACTTAACATTCAACAAACAGAATGGGTACTTTCTGCAGGTACTACTTGTGTAATAATAAATCACAGTAGAGCGAAAGCAACACAAGAGAATGTTAATGACATTTTACAAATAATTATGAAGTAGTTCTTTGAAAATGGACTACCCCTAAATTTTGAGGAAATGCACTATATGCAGTTCTGTACAAGAAATCCCAACAATTGATGTAGCACATGAGCAGGAGTCAGAAAGTAGCGTGGGCGTACATACCCATGAAAACCTGAACTAGAAGAAGCATATTGTTGAGATTCTCAAACAGTTAAGTTCAACTACTTTTGCTCTTAGTGTAATTGCTGATCTTGGTATAAAAGAAAGAATGAATTACCTCACGACGTATGCCGCATATTTTCACTCAATTGTTTTCACCACTTAAGAAGTAAGTAATGATTGCAGAAAAGCGAGCAGTAAGAATAATATGCGTTTAGAGTGAACCTCATATAGGTACTTCATTAAAGAGCTAGGTATTTTAATTGTATCCGTCACAATATATATATTCACTAATTAAATACGTCGTAACTAATCAGTCACAGTTTTAACAGACCACACTGGAGGTAAAGTGAGCTTTATCACTCATTATTAAGTTATTACTATGTCAGTGGCTCAGAAAGAAGTTCAATGTGTAGCAACAAAATTTTTGTATCATTGGCCCAACAACATAAAATGTCTGTGAGGTAGCAAAACAACTTTGTAATTTAAGAAACAATCATTTCTCCTGGACAACTCCTATTCCATGGAACAATTTCTGCTTGAAAACCTATAGCCTATAAAAAGAGACTCTTGTTTTTAAGTGTAGGTGTATGAACAGTACTAAATAATAATGTGTTCATTCATATTAAAACTAATCATCTATACATACATATTCTGTAAACTGACTCGTCCCCCATTCCATATAAAACTGCATCAGAAAAACTCCCAGAACGTAAATGGGAATACTTGAAAGTGAAGCGAAGCAGTTCCTGCGAAATACTGTTAGTAAATGAGGAGAAGCGGTACTCGCGGAAGACTGTGCGATCATTCTGCTGCCACCACGGCATATCGCTCGCGGGAATCACGAGAATGAGATAAGAGACATTATAGAGCGTACAGAAATACACAGACAGCCATTTATCCTAAGCTGAACGCGCTAATGGAATAACCTGTTCGTGTAATTTAAAGCGGAGCACGCCAGCCTGTCTGATGAGCCAAACCCGGATCGAATCCGAGCGTAAGACTGTTAGACTGGTTAGTCAGTCAGCGCGGGTGTGGTATTTAGGTGGTTTTCCGCACTGGCTTAATTAAATGCTGGGCTGTTGGATACACTGCACCCCAGAAAATACAGTACACAAGAGTTAAAATACGATAATACATAGAAGAAAGTTAGGCGATTCACAGACAGAAAGTGCACTCGACTTCCTTCCTTTGAGTTAATTGACGAATATGGCGGCAGGAAGAGCATCTGGCCACACAGTTAAATTAAAATAAATTTATCAGACCATGGAAAAGACGTAGAGGAGATATAATGTTCCTTCGACCCTTGAGGAGAATGATACCGAGGATGCAGAAAATTTTTAAAAAATCAAAAATGCATATCATATTTACAAGGAACAGATTGATAACTTGCGTTAAGTGGGGCGAGGAAAAATTTTAAAAAAATTATTGCGTTTTTCTTTTTCTCATTACTTGAAGAAGTTACTACAAACTGCTACTTAAATGTGTACATACTAAAGTACTTAAGATAATTCCTACGTCATTGCAGTCTATCCAGTCCTGTCAAATCTTCAAACAAAGAATTTAATGCTGTTAGGTTCTTCCTTAAACGTTTCTTCATAGCAATAAATGTATAAAATATGGGGACATACGACAGCACTGCTGAAACGTCTACAGAATTATTTGCTATCAATTAGAAAAATAATTGTCTAGTTTTATTTATTTTGATTCCATTATATTACGTGGTATCGCATTTTGAAGGAACTCATCAAATGGAGGTGAAAATCAGTGTGTAACACGAGTTAGGTATTTTATGTAAGGTGCGCCAGCGAATTTTTCACAGAATATTTGTTTCTAAAGTAAAATACCTGAGTTACAAAACAACCACTCCGTTCGTGGAAGCTTAATCAGCAATGAAAACAATCTTCTTAAAAATGTAGTCAGTCACTTTGAATAAGAAAAAAACATATATTTTAATAACTTGCCACTAGTAATAAAGATCTCACCTACTAACGCCCAGTTTAAGACAAGCCTAAATGATTTATTTGTGATGGATTGCTTTTACTCCATTAATGAATTACTTGGCAGAATCAGTTGATGTAAGTGCTATTAACCAAATCACATAAGGCGAATGCTATACAATATCTGAGTTCGACACAGCTCCAAAGACTCTTATGAGATTGGTTTCACGTTTAGTAACTGACAAGCAATCTTTAAACGGAATAACCAGCAAAAGGAATTAAGGAGTAATTTAGACCAGGAATTAATCTTGAGGAAGAATGAAAAAGAAAAGAATAATGAGAAGAAAGAAAAACAATAATATCCACCAATGGCATCGTAGTTATATAACAGACGGCAAAGTATTAGGAAGATTAGTGGAATGGAATGGATAATGTTTTGAAAAGAGAGTACAAAATGAACATCAGTAAAAATAACATTAAAGTGGTGGAACCTAGTTGAATTAACTCCGGCGATGCTGAGAAAATTGCTTCAGGAAACGAGACAGTGAAAATCTTAAACGAGATTTGCTTTTTCGGGCAGAAAACTAACCGATGACGGCCAAGTTGAATGGTATATGAAATACACACCAGCAACAGCGAAAAGAATTTTTCTGAAAAAGAGAAATTTGTTTACATGGAATATATATTTCGATGTTGGAAAGTCCTTCCTTTCTGAAAGCTTTGTATAAGTGCAGCGCTGTGCACAAGTGAAGTGGGAACAACGGACGATAGAGACAAAAGAAGAATATAACTTTTTAAATGCTCTGTTATAGAAGAAACTTGAAGATCAGATGGATAAGTCGGATAATTAATGAAGAGGTAATGAATCGAACTGGTAGAAAAGAAATTTACGGCACAATTGGAGTAAAAGTAAGAGCTGATTGACCACACACATCCTGATACTTCAAGGAATAGATAATTTTGTAAACGTGCGAAATGTGAAAAGTTTAAAAACGTTAGAGAAAGAGCAAGGCTTGACTACACTAAGAAGTTTCAAGGGGATGTAGATTACAGTACTTGCCTAGAGATAAAGAGACTTACATGAAATGAACTGAGATAGAGCACTGCAACAAACGGGTCATAAAAAGGAAGGTCGCAACAGCAGCAACAACAACAGCAGCAAACCCTACAGTGCATAATTGTAGGGTTACTGCAGCCAAGGAAATTCATAACAAAACAGTTTGCTGAACTTACGCAAAAGCTTTGTCAAACTGAATTTACTATCACGTTAGTATTCCATGTGTGTAACTGTTGGCATCATATAGCTATAGGCCCTCCACCCAGAAAAGTATATGGGAACATATTTGTATTTAAAAAAAGCGAAAACATCTAAACATATATTTTTTGCTACGTTTTCACACTTTGAGATCATAGGGTATGACATTTTGAAAAAATTCATCACACCAAGACGCAAACGGTAATAAGCAATAAATTTCTTCGACCGTGGGAAGACAGAAACTGAAAGTGTTTGGTGGGGTTGTTAGTTTGTTCATCAGGTATTCATACTAGCGCCACATCTTTCCGCCATACACAGTATTAGGTTCTTAACATTTCCACCTCAGATACATTCTGATACAGAGATATTGGCAATCTATTGGAATATAGATGCACAGTCACAAGAATCATTTGCGTTAGTTTTCACTTTTTTTTCAGTAACTGTAATTGTCACAGTAACAGAGCATGCAACTTTCTTGCATCAAATATCAAGTGGAAATATTCGATAAGGACAAAGAAAAAAATCCGTAACACAAAAAAATAATTAATGTACAGTACTGAAAATTCGGATATACATTTGTATGGGCAAAATATTGCAAGACTACAGGTTAACGCTAGCGCGAGATAAGTAATTGCAAATGTGAAATGTTGATACACTAATGACCGATGTAACCGCCAGAATGTTGAATGCAAGCATGCAAACGCTAATGTGCTGCATTGTACAGGTACCGTATGTTAGTTTGTGGTATGGAGTTACAGACCTGTTGTACTTGATCGGTCAATACAGACACGATTAATGCTGGTTGTGGATGACGCTAGAGTTATCGTCCGATAGTATCCCTTGTGTGCTCGGTTGGAGACAGATCTGATTATCCAGCAGGCCAACGCAACATTTGACACTCTGTAGAGCATGTTGGCTTACAACAGTGATATGATTGTCAGCGTTATCCTTTTGGAAACCACACACTGGAGTGCTGCTCGTGAATGGCAGCACAATTGGTCGAATCACCAGACTGACGTTCAAATTTCTAGTCAATGTGCTTGCAGATAACCTACTGTCATACGAAATCTCACCCGAAATCATAACCCCAGGTGTGGGTCCTGTGTGTCTAGCTCGCAGACAGGTTGGCTGCAGACACTTAACTGGCCTCCTTCTAACCCACACACGACCATCACTGGCACCGAGGCAGAACCAGCTTTCATCAGAAAACAAAAGAGACTTCCACCCGAAGTTCCAATGTGCTCTCCCTTGACACCAATAAAGCTGAAAATGGCGATGATATGGGGTCAGCGAACTGCACGCTACAGGGTGGACGGCTCGGAGGGGTCCCTGGAGAAACCAATTTGTAACAGTTCTCCGTGTGAGTGTGCGCCAACTGTGCTCAAATTGGTGCTGAAGATGCAGTGAGATACGTCAGAGAAATATGCTGAACACGACGGTCTTCCCTCTCGGTGATGCCACGTGGCCTCTGAAGCCCGGTCTGTTTGTGACCGTACATCCTCGTGACCACCGCTGCCACTGTCATGTACAGTGGCTAAATTCCTGCCAGCCTTTCTGCAATGTCGCAGAAGGAACGGCCAGCTTCTCCTAGCGCTATTACACGACCTCGTTCAAACTCTGTGAGGCGTTCATAATAGTGTCTGTGTTTCCTTGAAGGCATTCTCGATTAACATCAATTCACCATGTTCAATCTTAAAGGTACCTAACGCTTACGACCATTACAGCGTGTATTTAAGGCAAATCTGATTTGTATCCTCATAATGGCGCTACTAGCTCCTCTCTTAAGTGAAACACGCTTGCCACCTTTCGTTTATGTCGCACACCTCCTTCTTGATGTTGCGATTTTTCTTTCCATCAGGGCATATTTCGACTCCAGAAGTGCTGCTTTCGATGACTCAAATCCAATTTTTGTAACGTCTTCCCCAATTAAGCCTTCGCCTTCGGCTACTTTAAAAATTCGTACCGTAAACAGAAGCGCAATGATCAGAAACTAAGATACTGGATTCAGCATAATCTGTGTTCAACTCTTCTCCCAGCCACCTAGATTTAGAATTATTTTCTTTGGCCATAAGGAAAATATCAAGGTGGACTTTTTGAAAAATGCACGTTCTATAGTTCCCCAATCAGATCTTATGCTCTGCCTCTAATGATCTCACCGTCGATCTGACATTGGATGTTAATCTCCCTTTCTTCATAATTCCATAGTACATTGTGTCTTTTGATATACATATAGTGCCACAGTGGAGCTGACAGTCGTGGCTTAGAGACTACAGGGTACAGGTATGCATAAAAGCATTAGTGGTGATTCCATATCTATTGGTATACGGGTTGTCGCGTAACCATGTTCAATATTGTTCAAATTTTGTGTGCAGATTTGCTAAACGATTGAAGGAAAATACATTAATTCTGAGTCCAGAAATGTCAATACTTTGTGACCAGGAGCATCTTGACACAAAGATGACAAAATGATACTTCTAAATTTCCCAAGCGGTGGCCAGGTTCGCAGTACTGATTTCCGGTCAGTAATTGTAGTGAATCTGAAAAATTTCGTAAAATGGTTTCTCTTTTTTCTCTTTTTCCCAATCGCCACTGTCAATAAATTTTCCTTTGACAGTTTAGAAAGTCTATAAACAAAATTTGAATGAAAGCTGAGATAGTCGAATAGGGAACATCATGAAACTAGGCCATTTGACACAGAATCACACTTAGCGAACGTTTAGAAGAGGTAATGATGCAAACTTGCTTCGTTACTAGCTTTGAATTTGAAAGTGTATTTCTATAAACGTAACACGGTAAAACTTACAATGTGTCAATGTAATCAGTATCTTGTCACGTTTTGTGTGATGGTAGAGTGAGTAAAACTATGGGAAACAGGAGAAAATCTGTTACCAGACAGGAAATAGTGTTAATGCTACCCATGAAACATACATTTTAAATAATTTCGGAGGTGAATAAGCAGTTCTTATGACACTAAACAATAAAAACAACCAAGGCTAGCTAAAGGGGGCAGTCAGCACAGGAGTAATTCATAGTCACAATTTTCTCAATCTTCTTCATCATGATCATCATTATCTTCATCTTTTTCCACACAAGACTGGATCAAATGTCGTTTCTAAATGTAAATGAACTGTAATTGTAAAACGTCACACTTATGAAAATATTCCGTGTCATTATTCCATGGTGAGATTAATTTTCTTATTGATATCCAGTATATCATCCCCATCCGCAGAGGGCGTTAGCTGTTTTTAAGAAACTTTTCTCGTCAGATTGGGACAAAGTGTTGGGTTTCAATAAGAAAATACTGCATAATATCCCAGAATATTTTAATTATTGTGAGAGAAGTTGTAGACTTCATATTAACTGTGTCCTCCTTTCTGATTGTAGAAAACAACTTCTCATGGAAGCAGCACGTGGTAGACCTTCTTAGATGGGAGAAAATTTGTTTGCTCTTTCTGTGCCTTCTCTAGCTGTGTTGTCAGATTTCAGTAAGCTCAGACATAATAATTTGTACTATCAGTATCAGTTTCATCGTAATACATGATAAAGATTTATCCTTTTGTATTGTTATTTTTCTCTTACGTTGCTGGGTTCTCACAAAAGAATTATGTTCGTATACATTCTAATATTAAGATCACTCCTCCCATATTTGTCCATTAATGGAAACCATTAAGTTTGTTGTACCTCGGATTTTATTTTCTGCGATAGCATCCACAATGTTTACAAACACAGAAGAAACCAGAGATTTGATGTAATACTGCTTGACCATTGACCAGTACTTTAGTTCTCTTCACTCATTAGAAACACCTCTGTACTCTGGGTAGCCACAGTTCTGGTAATACATTTTGCAAATAGAATAAGGTGTAGAGCTGTATTATAATCTTTAATGGAAAATGGCAGATTTTGTGGCCTGTTAGCGCACCCTCAAGTGTGCATAATAATTTAAGTCAATGAGATCGAGATAGAGAGACGAAATCTTGATTGATGAAACGGCGTAACCGGCCAGCTGCAGATAGAAAAGGAACTGGAAGATGTGTACAGCACCCAAGCAGTCCCCACGAACAGTACCAACACACCAGCCACATATAGCACATCTGATGTTACTACAGGCAACGAAATCAGTCACGTTCCATTAAAACTTATCAGATAGGTATACACGGTGTTCTTTTATCATCCACGTTTGTTGCAAATCATTTCCCCGATTTGGTAGTCTGTACCTCGAAATTCTTACTCATTTTAAATTCGTTTTTGGATTGTCTCCCTAATCCACTATATGCAATTGATCTACTCCAATCACTATTGTCATAATATGATTTTATTTCCAGATGAACACGCTTTCGGTTCGTCTATCAAATTCGTGTAAAATATTATTAATGTACAAGTAGAACAATTAAGGTTATTGGTTACAAGTCCGCTTTTTCCTTCATTCACTTCTAAAAACTCACCCTTCGTAGTTTCTCTTTATATCTAGTTTGTTCGATTACACAAGGATTTCATGGAATACATTACTATGATTAGTATTTTATATCGTTTTGATATGCTCCACCGCGTTTGTTGTTTGAGTGTTGTAATCCTTCTCACAAAGTGAAAGTAGGAAATAAAAACGGGTAAACTACACTCCTGGAAATGGAAAAAAGAACACATTGACACCGGTGTGTCAGACCCACCATACTTGCTCCGGACACTACGAGAGGGCTGTACAAGCAATGATCACACGCACGGCACAGCGGACACACCAGGAACCGCGGTGTTGGCCGTCGAATGGCGCCAGCTGCGCAGCATTTGTGCACCGTCGCCGTCAGTGTCAGCCAGTTTGCCGTGGCATACGGAGCTCCATCGCAGTCTTTAACACTGGTATCATGCCGCGAAAGCGTGGACGTGAACCGTATGTGCAGTTGACGGACTTTGAGCGAGGGTGTATAGTGGGCATGCGGGAGGCCGGGTGGACGTACCGCCGAATTGCTCAACACGTGTGGCGTGAGGTCTCCACAGTACATCGATGTTGTCGCCAGTGGTCGGCGGAAGGTGCACGTGCCCGTCGACCTCGGACCGGACCGCAGCGACGCACGGATGCACGCCAAGACCGTAGGATCCTACGCAGTGCCGTAGGGGACCGTAACGCCACTTCCCAGCAAATTAGGGACACTGTTGCTCCTGGGGTATCGGCGAGGACCATTCGCAACCGTCTCCATGAAGCTGGGCTACGGTCCCGCACACCGTTAGGCCGTCTTCCGCTCACGCCCCAACATCGTGCAGCCCGCCTCCAGTGGTGTCGCGACAGGCGTGAATGGAGGGACGAATGGAGACGTGTCGTCTTCAGCGATGAGAGTCGCTTCTGCCTTGGTGCCAATGATGGTCGTATGCGTGTTTGGCGCCGTGCAGGTGAGCGCCACAATCAGGACTGCATACGACCGACGCACACAGGGCCAACACCCGGCATCATGGTGTGGGGAGCGATCTCCTACACTGGCCGTACACATCTGGTGATCGTCGAGGGGACACTGAATAGTGCACGGTACATCCAAACCGTCTTCGAACCCATCGTTCTACCATTCCTAGACCGGCAAGGGAACTTGCTGTTCCAACAGGACAATGCACGTCCGCATGTATCCCGTGCCACCCAACGTGCTCTAGAAGGTGTAAGTCAACTACCCTGACCAGCAAGATCTCCGGATCTGTCCCCCATTGAGCATGTTTGGGACTGGATGAAGCGTCGTCTCACGCGGTCTGCACGTCCAGCACGAACGCTGGTCCAACTGAGGCGCCAGGTGGAAATGGCATGGCAAGCCGTTGCACAGGACTACATCCAGCATCTCTACGATCGTCTCCATGGGAGAATAGCAGCCTGCATTGCTGCGAAAGGTGGATATACACTGTACTAGTGCTGACATTGTGCATGCTCTGTTGCCTGTGTCTATGTACCTGTGGTTCTGTCAGTGTGATCATGTGATGTATCTGACCCCAGGAATGTGTCAATAAAGTTTCCCCTCCCTGGGACAATGAATTCACGGTGTTCTTATTTCAATTTCCAGGAGTGTATATTACACGTGATTTTTATATTTCTTACATGTGTCAGAAAATTATGGAATAAATTAAATTTTGAAATCCTTTACTGTTCTTGGATCGGATTGTATGTCATGGCACTTTTAATGGAATTCCCCTTTTTTAAAATTACCTTAAGTTTTATGTGAGTTGCTTCGGAAAAATAATTCTATTGAATGGAAACATATTGACAGTACGCTACAAATGATCAGAAGTATCAACACGTAACTCTTTACAAAGTGAGACTTGGAAAAAATAGTGAAGCATTCAGGAATAGTTTTTTAATGATGATTTCTGTTTTCTTTATTACAGAGGTTGTAATAAATCCGTTATTATAGGTTATCTGTCTTGAGCTGATAGCAATGTAACTAAAAAGAATTACGTCACACGCGTTTCGCTCTTATTTATAAAGCATCTTCTGTGGCATTGGTGTTTCTTTACATAGTCTGCACCGTCCTCTCTTGCTAGCAGTGACTGATGTCGACAGGCTTCATTTTAAATCTACAGTTTTTGGCATTTTGCGTTATTTCCTGCGCTGCACTATTTGTAATTGACTTTGTTAACTGTTTGTCACTCATCACTGCTACAGTGTTTATGCGTATTCGTTTGTTTTTCTATCAAATACAAACGAATAGGCATAAACGTTGAAGTCAATGAAGTCAAATATACTTCCATTTGCTGGTAATATTGACGCTAGTGTCGAAGCAAGTGTGCAAAAATATTTACCATTAAAACGATTTGCAGGATTTTGAGCTGATGAAAGAATGATAAATAAATGATAACCAAGGCTAGTAATAAACCTTGGTAATCTTTTATATGCAGTTAGGTACTGAAACAAATGGGAGGAATATTAACTAATATCAGCTAAAGAAGTTGCGGATATTTAAAGGTTTCAGTAGTGGCTACAGATGTCTGAAGAAAAGTTGCTTCTACAATGATCCAGTGATCAGGTTGATAGAAAAATTTTGTAACGATGTTTGAATATTAAGTGATGGCTATAATCCTTTTTATTAAAATAAAATGTTACGATTGTATTTTGCAAGTTTCATGCTCTTACTGGCCCAGATAGTAAAGGAAAATTTGTATTTACATTATTAAATAATTCAGATACTGTAAAGTTAGACAGTACAATTATGATATATACAGATAACTTGAACAGGAAATAACAAGGTATTAATAAAATAGCTGAAAATACATCAATAAAAACTGAGAATATTTGAACACTATTTCAGCAGACACAAAGGTTCTTACTCCCACACTGTATGAAGTTTTGCAAAATTTTGCTATTGCTGCAATCTGAGGTATACGGGTTTCTCGATGAGTTATGTGGTCGATCGCAACATTGTCAAGGCGCCTCCAGCGGAAACTAATACAGTCTGCTTGTCTCACTTGTAACTCTCTGGACGTGTTTTGATTGTAGATATTTTGGAGTTCTGCATATTCCTGAGAAATCACTCCTATCATTAATATCATTTCGATTATGAACGTCAGGTAAAAACGACAAATGGTGAAATAGAAAATATGCATGATCATGACTAGATTCAGCAGACAAATGCATTATCAGCGTAACAGAATTCAGCAACAAAATAGAAGAATCTGCAGTAAAATATTGTGTGAACTGTGTTGGCTCATAGTTTTCAGAGAATGATTGCCCACCATCTCACACCACTTTGTGGTGACTACAGTGTCGAGCGGAGCTTTGTACTATCAAGGCAATGAATAACTTAAAAGTTTGAAAGTGATAAGTGAAACTTGTAACAAATGAAATAAAACGCGACATGAGAAAATTTTATCTTGACATTAAAAGAAAACTCTTCACAAGATGGCCTCTTGGTTTCCTAAATCTGTATATGAATGCACAAATATTTATACCTAGCATCATATTAATCAGAAACGATGTGAATAATCTATATTTTTGGAACGTGTATTTGGTGCGAGGTTGTTCAAGGTTCTTATGCAGCAATAGAAACATACTTCCTTTAACCTAAAATCAATATACAGGACAGAAAGGAGGTCAAACATCGGTGGTAAAGTCATGTGTCTTCTTTATTACATTTCAGATCCAGATTTCAACTAACGTGCAGGTATCAGCAGTGCATCATAAGTAGTCATGTGGGCTGAACGTAATTATAACAGTACATACCCTAATCTATCTCAGACATGTAGAAGCATTCAACGCTTGTATGTGCCTGATTTAAATTGGAATATGTGAAGTTGAAATTACGTTCAGTCTTCGTGGCTACTTATAATACCCTGACAATAGCTGCACTGTCAGCTGAACAGTAGATCTGTAATGCAATAAAAAGACAGATGACGTTACGACCTGTGCTGGTCTTTTATCTGCACTGGATTACGTGGTCGCGAGCACAATCATTTCCAAGGAATCGAACATGATGAAAATCAAGATAGGTTTTCAAAGCAGATCACAGGTATTTTATTCACCGGAAATTTTCCCACTGAGATAGTATTCCCTCTATAATCATCTCATTATCGATGAGCAATTACTTTCTAACAATGCAGAAACCATAGAATACAAAAACCTTGGTAATCAGGTTAAACATGACTTTACGACTACAACGCAAAGAGTAATTACTGATCACAGATACACTCCGTATTTTCTGGTCCCAAAATACATGAAATCCACTCGTAACACATAAGGATACAGTTATGTTATTTTTAATTATTGAATATTCATTTCGTAGAAGATGCAAATACCATACATTTATTTTTACAGTATTCTGTTGAAATCCGGCTTAATGAGCTATTCGTACCATTTAAAGTTTAGATCAGTCGAGGCAGACACATTCCTTCTCACATCCAACTGAACTGCACAATAATTATTTTCAATCGTATTTTCTTCGGTTCTAATTATATCTCTCTTTAGTATGCGCATTCACCCGTTGCCTGGATGTCTTCAGTGCTTTTGTCTTTACATCATTAGTATCTCTACTGAATTCCGAATTCTCGGAATTTCTAGTTAATCTGTGCAGCACTTTTCGCTTTGGTGGTATTTAGTCTATCAAATACGTTCGTCATCACTAATAAATTATGGTCTGACATTCTGTTGAGACTTCCTTTTGCTTTACAATTTAATATTTTGTTTCTATGACAGACAGAGTAAAAAGCTGGTGTACAAACAAGTAGAACTATTAGGTAGGTGCATAAGTTCATAACCTTTTTGTTTTTCATGTTGGTATTCCGGTTGCTATGTGTTTATTTGTCGACTGTCATTTTTATTCGTAGTTCACTGTTGCTGTTTGACTTTACACATTGTCATCTTGTCATCTGGACATAGTTAGTGGAGCTGTGAACACTAGAAAATGGAGTCCAAATGGAGACTTCCAAACATTTCCCCTTCTGTTTGAGTTAGATAGAGTGGTGACAGCAGCGGAGGTGACCAGACACATTTGTGTCTTTTATGGACATGAAGCCACTGGACAGAGCAGCACAAGAAAATGGATTTCTCGTTTTAAGGAGGATGTTTTCGACATTAGTGACTCTCCACGTTCAGAAAAACCTTCGGAGGTTTGATGAAGATCGCTAGAAAGCGTTAATCGACAAACATACACGTTAGTGTAGTAGAGAAGTGGCAAATGTGATGAACTGTCATCATTTCACCATAGCGCGATACTTGTATGCAATGGGGAAGATTCTACTATCGTGTATATAGGTATCGCATGATCTAAACCGAAATCACAAAAATCAGCGGGTCGCAATATGTGCTTCTCTGATTAATCATCATTAATTTACTTGTGAACAACACCAACCATTCCTAGCCGATATTGTTACTGGTGACGGTAAATGATGTCCTTAAGTTAACATAAGGGAATTAGTTATGCATCTGGTAGAATAGTGACGGTGTGGTGTACTATGAACTGGTTCCCCAAGGTGTGACCATCACTGCTGATGTTTACTGTCATCAGCTGAGACGTCCAAGAACAACGATCAGGAAGACTACGTGGAAGGATGTTACTCCCCGGTGACGCCCGCCCGCATTCTGCTAGACTGACAACAAATTCTACACTGGCATTGGGTTTGGAAGAGAGTACACACTCACCTTATCCACCTGATCTTGCACGTTAGACTTTCACCGTTTCCGTTCTTTATCGAACAAACCCTCAAGGAAGTTTCCTTCCGGATGAAAATGTACTCAGAACATGGCTTGGAGAGTTCTTCGCCTCAAGACCACGTGATTTCTACAGTCACAGAATCGAAAAGGTGTCCCAGCGTCGGCAGACTGTTGTACATAGTGAAGGAGAATGTTTTATTGATGATTAAGTATCTGCTGTGTGTTTTTCTTGTGTTTATTAAACTTATGGGAAAACGCTACGAACTTATGCACCAACCTAATACAAAGACTGCAATGTAGAGTGAGTAGGATGAGGTACGCACATGGAAGAATGAAAAAAAAATATCTAAAAGAACTGAAGTAGGTTAGTTGGTAGATAAATATGAAAGACATTAAAACTGAGGGAAAAGTGTGGAGAAATAGGATATATGAAGACCTGAAGAAGAACGCCACGTCAGCAATGCTGAGGGAGGTCTTTTGTCATATTAGAGAATAGATGTTGAGAATAGATGTTGCTGGCCAACTGTCATATAACAACATGTGGTCTATGTAATGAAGCCATAACCTCCCAAAGACGAATGTAGTCTACTGTCGTTAATATTATTACACATACGCACCAAATTCATAAAAAGAAATTAACAGCCAAGATATGAAGTACGCGCAAGGAATCGTACAGCGCGATTCTCAGAAGTGATTGGAAGATCACATTTATCAGAGGGTAGTGTAGTGAAGAGTGTTGTAAAATCACTTTAAAAGTAGTAACGGCAGGATCTTACAACAGCAGCTATTAGTCAGAATTAGTTGCAGACTGTCAGTTTATTTACATTGTAGGAAGTGAAATGGAAACGATCGTATGGCATTGTTGACCGGAAGGCCCCATTCGGGAGAGTTCGGCCGCCGTATTGTAAGTCCTTTTAGGTTACGCCACATCAGCGACTTGCGAGTCAATGATGATTAAAATTATGGTGAACAACACACTGCACCCAGCCCCTTGCCGGGAATCGAACTTGTGCCCCCTGCGTGGTAGGCGGTAACGCTACCGCTACGCTACGGAACCGGTCACAGACTAGGAAGAAAAACAACTCTTACCGTGGTAACAAAGCGCAATTTTGAGGATATTTTACTCATTTCGAGTTCACGGAGAACATGAACAACGAAAAATTTAGTTACTCATGCTTCGAAAAACGGTGGTCGACTTTCCAGTTCTGTATTGTTCATCGTGTTGGACCACGATACCGTCTGGCACAGTACAGACTCCTGTGATCATTTAAGCAAAAAGACATCAGAGAAAGGACGCTGCAAGAAACCTCTGCAGTTAGGATTCTTGCACAAAATGATGCAATCACTACGCTGTCACTGCAAATGTCGCTCCCTAGGGCTTCTGAAAGCTACGTCACTGCAGCACCGCCAGGGTTGTGAATTTGTTGACACGACGAGAAAACTGGTAAAGTGATGTCATAGTTTCTCAATGGTCTCAACTTGCGCAGCGATCATGTTGTGACTTGTAGGGCAAAACCGCTACCGTTTCAGAAACAGTAGCCTAATTGGAAAGGTTTTCCCTATCCTTCACGTCCACAGGTACCTTTCCATCATGAAGAATGAGAGTTGTCTACATAAATGAATCTCTTAGGTGTAGATGACTTAAATGGCGTATTTGGAGTGTAATGTCACGTCCGCCTTGGAGGTGTTGAGGAAAGGGAGAGGGTGAAACACAGTGTCAACACACAGCCTACTCCTCTCGAAGAACACTAAGGGGGCTGCCAGGCTTAACATCCCCATCTGACAGACAGATCATCACCAAAAGTGTTGCATGTTCTCACGTAATGAGATACTGTGGAATGGTTTGGAATTTAATCCACGTCATTGGCGCAAAGACTGGTGATCAGAGACTTTATGCCACCACCCTTCCAGTCCCCTCTGCAGTGAGGGCAAACGATCCAAATCCAGCTTGCACCTTGGAAGGCGTTGGGCACGTTCTATTGCCAGCAAGACTGACGTGCTTTGTTAAAGAATAAAAAGAATATTTAACAATTCTGTTTTCATTACAGAGTATTAGAGAACCACATGGTAATGATTTCCTGCCTCCCTGTAACGACATCTAAGTTAGTGAACTACACCTCCACCTGATCACCAGCAGCCCAGCTCCACAGCCTACTATAAAAATTATCTAACCCTGACCTCTACAGGTGGCGTCAGAAGTGTTACTGCCAGGACGACGTCACCAGCCTCACCTTGCATATATCACAATGCAGTGGCGGGAGTGGATCGATTAATTTTCCCTCTCCTGGTTTGTGCAAGAGGAGAATGGATTGGAAACAAGATTGTCATAGGAGCCTGAGGTGGAGTTTGTGAAGCAGTAAGAACCTGATGATCCGTTATTATTCTGCTGAAACATTAGGGAGAACTACGCTGGCATGGATCCAGTGAGGTGACTACAGTGCAACCTGTTAGGCCACAGAGAACCACATGCAGACTCAGTACCATTTCTCACACGTCCCGTCGCTAAGGCTATTTCACTAGACAGTGCACTAAGTGCGCAGATGGCTTATGATTAAGCATAAGAATTAGAGATAGTATGTTAGTACTACAGTTGTCTACGTTGTTGCTGTTATCTCTCCTTTTTCTCAGTTGTTGTATTTTTATGTGATAGACAGAGATACCATAATGCTTGATCATACACAGGGTGTTTCAGCACAACAAGCAATTGAATCTTACGTAATTCAACTAGCTTATTCAAAAGCATAGCATACGAAAATGCTTAGGCAGCTACTTGCGGTGAAAGAAGATAGAGCTTCATCTAGTTCAACGGCTTCTTTCTTAGATTCAGCTGCTGTCTCTAGTCTGGTTAAGATGGAAGATGTCTTGGCATTTTTGGAAGATTTATTCACAGCCACAAGAAACTCCGCTTTATGGGGGTAGCAAAGACTTACGCTGTGTAAGACGAATACTTAGGAAATGCCTTTACATCCAGCAACGTAGACGATGTCTCGTGCAGCACTACAAGAGGCAACTTAGCTCTAGTTTCCTTCGTGAACAGGTGAGTGGGGTGTCAAAGAGATGAAATGAATCAATGGAAGGATTTGACGACAGAATAAGAATTGTGAATGCCAAACCTAATAGTTGACAGGGAATGACGAAACGAAAAAGTTATTTTCCAGAAGTGGAGCGTAGGACACTGTAAGCTTCCCTAAGGGGGCTGCCACCTGACATGTCAAATAGGGTACGTGGATAAAACCTGAAGGACCTCGGTGCCTTCATCACAGTAGCCATGAAGCTCGAAGAAATATACTTACCGAAAATGGTACGAGATAAGAAGAGTTTCTTCTCTCCAGGCTTAAAGTGTTAGAGGTGTAGCCGTTCAAGCTGTATTTAGAGGCAGTATCGCCAGACACAATGTAAAGGATGTGGGGTAAGTGGGCATCAAGTGCAAGATTGTAGGTGTAAAAAGCAAACTGAGCAAGGACAAAGTCAATAGATCGTTGAACACCAATGATAGCTCCAAATGTGTCATACTGAACTCACTGTAACTTTCAATGCTACGAAGAAAGACATGTACAGAGGCAGTGTTCCTTAATTGGCGTGATAGATGATCTAGAGCGTACGTTATTGTTAGACACCTATCTGTGGCAAGTCTGTACCTCCCAGGTAAGAGGAGGTTCAATCCCCCACATCATAGGTTACGTGGGTAAGGCATAATGACGTGGAATTGCTTGGCTCAGTGGTATTCGATTCTCAGGTCGAAGTAAAACAATTCCAAGAGAGTTTCGCCCCATATAGATGAAGGGTGCTGCGCGATCTTACAGGTTAGATGCCCCGAAGAAACATCATACAAAACTCTGTCTTCAGAAACATAAGGTGGAACTCGATGAGGCACAGTTCCGACTTGGGGGTAACTGCTGTCATTGACGTATTGTTGCAAGAATCGCCTTTCAAGAAGGAGGAACCGATGAAACTGCAAACTAGGTCATTAACACTCAATTCACATGATGGAGAGCAGCAAGGTAAAGGGAAAATTACTTTCGGTGAACGAGTGAACGTAACTACCGTATAACATTTTGTGTGTGACAGAACCATTAAAGGAGAATGGTGAATTGGATGCACCATGATATTTTATATGAAGTGTACTGTTCGTGTACAGGTAGTCGATGGTAACCATGTGGTTTCCATCAGCGCAGATAATTTTGTCGCCAATTAAGTGAGTTCTGCAGAAGAGTTGTTAGTTGCTAATTTAGACTACCTGCATGCAGATGATCTAGGCATTTCAAGTGTGGATCTTAATCATTAGCAAACTGTCTGTACAACTGCGTTACGTGCTAAATTGGAGCATTTAAATGGAAAAGGAAGGATAGCCATTGAAAAGCAATTGCTAGACTTTGAAGACTAATTGAGTCCTGTTGAATCATTGTCACAACCCCTGTAATACACCTGTGTACCGGAAGCTTTATACGGTACCCTATCATTTGCAAGTGAGAATGGAAAAATTTATTAAGCAGCAATAATGCACATAAATACTAGTCCCTGGAGAGAAACAAATGTTATCATAAACGAGAAGCCACTGGGTGGTACAAAGAAATATATAGTCTGCTGCAATTATCGCTACTTGAACATTAGAATGATGACAGATGCATGTCTAATACCAAATGTTATTGTGACCCTGGATAGTTAAAAAAACGTAAAAAGTTTTCCATAATAGAACTTGAAAGTAATTATCATCAAACGAAGGAACTGATTGAAGACTGCATTTACAATCCCTAGGATGTATTACCAGCATCAGCGAATACCATTTGGTTAAAAGATGCACCAACCACATTTCAGTAGTCGCTACATGGAATGGTAAAGCACTTAGAGCCGTAACAATGTATGGTGTACCTTCATGCCGTTGTCGTATTTTTTAAGGGTATTGAGGAACATGTGTAACAGTTAAAAGGAGTTTTTAAGAGAGTGCATTTCTCTCATTTGAACATAAGCATCGAGAAGTGTCAGTTTGCATTAATGGAACTGCACTATTTAGCACAAGTGAGTACACATGATGATGTGAAAAGAGATCCCACATTGATAGACGTACAGCAACAGTTTCTGGCATCAGAGGTAAGTAAAGGGTTACAGTCATTTTTAGGATTGGCTAAATATTACAGAAAATTTGTTGTACGGTTTATAGTTACTGCACAACCACTTATGCATTTGTTGAAGAAAGGTATGAAATTACAATGGACAGCAGTAGGACAAGCCACATTTGAAAAATTGAATGAAGTATTGACAATTCCTTGTAATGATGTTTCGAGATTATGAAAAGGAATATATTTTATCATGTCAGCAGCGAGGCGATAGACAGTGCTCTGTGGCAAGAAGGACAGGATAAGGAAAATCCAGTTGATTACACTTCATAGCAATCGAACAAAGCTGACAACAATAGCCCTTGTTTAGACTTACCCAGTGGGCATTCAAGCTGAGTGAGTTTGACTTCAAAGTGGTTCAAAAGTAAGGTAAAATACATAGTAACGCAGATGAGCTTACCAGAAACATTGGTGTAACAGAGATGCTGTGGTGTAACCTTGCTGAGCGGCAGACAGCGCAAGCCATTGACATGGATTGCGGCTTATTCACGCCACAGTCACAGTTTAGATTTATGGAGGTTTTGTGTATAAGTCGATTAAACTTGGACCACATATCACAGTGCCTACTGTGCTGCAGGAAGAAGTATTAAAGAAAGCAAATGATCGTGTATTATATAGGCACAGAGGGTGCAGGACGATGGACCAGACAGCAGCTGAGCATTATTGGTAGTTGATGCAAACATAAGATGTGGATCAATACATAAGAAGCTGTGTGCACAATGTACACATGTAAGTCATCATCAAGTGCTATTACCAAGGTTACCAGAAGCATTCCTACAATTCGAAATGACTGGAATGGAGAATTAAGGACCATTTAGCCATACACCATTTCTTATGGTATGTTGTGATGATCGCCATTCCAAATCAACATGTGAACACAGTATTGCTTCTGATAGTAAATAACTAGCCACTGAGGTTTCCTGTTTCCAAGATGATGATCAAACAACAAGGCATGAACGTCAGAGCTGATGAAGCAGTTGTGTCGCTTGTTAAGCATAGGAACTAGCCCACTGCATCTACAAGATAATTGGAGGACAGAATGTATTCATCAAATTATTGGTAAGCTACTGAACTATGACATCAATAGCCACCATAATGACAGGAATATTTACTTGCCCGTGTTGTAGCAGCATGTAATTCGAAAACCCAATACAGCACTTGTGTTTCACCACATGAGGCCGTGTATGAGAGAAAAATGTCTTCACCTTTTCATGTGGTCAAACTGAGGATTAGAAGGAATGAGGAACCCATATGGAACTTCATTTGAACAGTAAAGGATGTGCAGAGTTGTGTGTAAAAAGCGAGTAGCAAGGTTTTTCAGTGACAAGAGAGGATGGGGCAGCACATTACAGTGTGTTATATTAACAAGCCCTTATATTTCAAAGGGTAAGACAACGAAGTTAGTTGCATTGTACTAGCTGCCATACCAAGTGGTGGAAATGGCATCATGTGTGAACGTCAAATTACAGTTGACAAAGTGGGGCACCTTCATCCTTTTAAAGGTGTCCCAGATTCACTCCCACCGGTAGCAGCACCAATTTGTGGAAGAAAGTAGGTCATTAGAGGGAGAATAAAAAGGCACCGACACTGATGCATACTGCAGGCAAAATGACGTACGTATTAAGATTGTGAAAGTAGAGGGTACACTAACATTTCATTTTAAGTGGATTTTTTATGAATGGGGTTACATTGTTTTTGCATGTAGGAATTTTGCTTCGAATTTTACATTATAATGATCACTGTCTGGAGTTATAGAAACTGTAGGATTCATAGGAATCATTGTTAATGGTTGTTTCTTGTTCGCGTAAATTTTGTGTTTTGCCTGGGGATCTTGGTTTGTTAATGTGGAAAGTTGTAGGCTTATTCAGTTTGATTTATTTTGTTAGCAGTATACACGGAATGGAGTTTATTGTTCTAATTTATTGAATAAAGCAAGTGTATGTTAGGGGAAGATTATATAATTTATAGTATATCCACGAGTGTGGATCACAGTCATTGGGTCTTTCAAAAGGGTTAGAGAGAGTGATCGCACGTTCTTTTCTCCAGGTAGTTACACCACCCGGGATGATCATTATGTGCGTTTTAATTCTGGCAGTGCTGCACCTCTTCATTGAAGAAAGTGTACACAAATTCAGAATCGACAATAAAAGGAGAAGTACTATTCTTCAAGGAGGAAGACATCGTCCTAACAAGCCGCCATTGGACATTGTGGGAACTGAGGTAAGAAGTATGGAGGCTGTAGGAGGTATTCTCAGAGCTACAATTTGAGGCTAAGAAGAAGGGACGTTGCACAAGGTGCAAAGGAGTTATGTATTTCCAATGAAAGTCGTGTGAGCAGTTGCATCAAACAATGATCTTTGTATCATGTTTTGCAACGGCGTAAGACAGGGTAGTTGGGTGCAAGGGTTAGTTGTTAACGACGGCACCCAGGATCACGAATGCCGACCATATTTGGGAACAGAAAGATACTCTGGCTGAGGTGAGACTAATAGCGGATAGTAACACAGATATAAGTGAGTGCACACTGCACTTGGAACGTGGCATATTGAAGAACACAAAAACGCTGCATGAGATAGCACCACGAATGACAGGTTACGTGAAAATGGCCAGTAGCGTGATGAATAGACATCTCACTAGTAAACAGACCTGGTTGGACTTGTTGGACAAAAGATTCACTGCAGGAATATCCTTGCTGACACTAGTTGACAGTATGGGCGACGCTTGAGTAGAAATAGTGGGATCGCAGGAAGTTGCAAATGGGCTGTTAGGCTCTATACTGTTACCTCCTGAACGTTTCCTGACTCTCCTATGATGCGCCCAGAAGGAACTACCAGCTGACTTAGAGCTTATCACCATACCAACTAAGCAAACGTTGTCATTTTCTTACGTCACATCGTAGGAATAGATACTGACAATGCTCATCTCTATGCAATTACCTGACTTCCTTTAGCTAGTACAAAGGAACCTGATGAGTGTTTCAGAGTCCAGCCCTACTCAATAAATTGGGAAGCCATGGGGTATACAGGGTGTTTCAAAAATGAGCGGTATATTTGAAACGGCAATAAAAACTAAACGAGTAGCGATAGAAACACAACGCTTGTTGCAATATGCTTGGGGCAACAGTACATTTTCAGGCGGACAAACTTTCGAAATTACAGTAGTTATAATTTTCAACAACAGATGGCGCTGCAAGTGATGTGAAAGATATAGAAGACAACGCAGTCTGTGGGTGCGCCATTCTGTACGTCGTCTTTCTGCTGTAAGCGTGTGCTGTTCACAACGTGCAAGTGTGCTGTGGACAACATGGTTTATTCCTTAGAACAGAGGATTTTTCTGGTGTTGCAATTCCACCGCCTAGAACACAGTGTTGTTGCAACAAGACGAAGTTTTCAACGGAGGTTTAATGTAACCAAAGGACCGAAAAGCGATGCAATAAAGGATCTGTTTGAAAAATTTCAACGGACTGGCAACGTGACGGATGAACGTGCTGGAAAGGTAAGGCGACCACGTACGGCAACCACAGAGGCCAACGCGCAGCTACTGCAGCAGGTGATCCAACAGCGGCCTCGGGTTTCCGTTCGCCGTGTTGCAGCTGCGGTCCAAATGACGCCAACGTCCACGTCTCGTCTCATGCGCCAGAGTTTACACCTCTATCCATACAAAATTCAAACGCGACAACCCCTCAGCGCCGCTACCATTGCTGCACGAGAGACATTCGCAAACAATATAGTGCACAGGATTGATGACGGCGATATACATGTGGGCAGCATTTGGTTTACTGACGAAGCTTATTTTTACCTGGACGGCTTCTTCAATAAACAGAACCGGCGCATATGGGGAACCGAAAAGCCCCATGTTGCAGTCCCATCGTCCCTGCATACTCAAAAAGTACTGGTCTGGGCCGCCATTTGTTCCAAAGGAATTATTGGCCCATTTTTCAGATCCGAAACGATTACTGCATCACGCTATCTGGACATTCTTCGTGAATTTGTGGCGGTACAAACTGCCTTAGACGACACTGCGAACACCTCGTGGTTTATGCAAGATGGTGCCCGGCCACATCGCACGGCCGACGTCTTTAATTTCCTGAATGAATATTTCGATGATCGTGTGATTGCTTTGGGCTATCCGAAACATACAGGAGGCGGCGTGGATTGGCCTCCCTATTCGCCAGACATGAACCCCTGTGACTTCTTTCTGTGGGGACACTTGAAAGACCAGGTGTACCGCCAGAATCCAGAAACAATTGTACAGCTGAAGCAGTACATCTCATCTGCATATGAAGCCATTCCGCCAGACACGTTGTCAAAGGTTTCGGGTAATTTCATTCAGAGACTACGCCATATTATTGCTACGCATCGTGGATATGTGGAAAATATCGTACTATAGAGTTTCCCAGACCGCAGCGCCATCTGTTGTTGACAATTGTAACTACTGTAATTTCGAAAGTTTGTCTGCCTGAAAATGTACTGATGTCCCAAGCATATTGCAACAAACGGTGTATTTCTATCGCTGCTCGTTTAGTTTGTATTGCCGTTTCAAATATACCGGTCATTTTTGAAACACCCTGTACATCTGAGTAAGAATGATAGCGATGATGTTACTTTTCAAGGAAGGGAAGAGTTAACCGGTAACGTCGATGGATAAACTCCGCCATTGCCAGAAACAGTGTCATATGTTTTGCTTGAACTGCTAAGTTCAGACTGACGCAGATGCGTGTTGGGTTCTATTGTTCTTAGGTAAAGCGAAAGTTGCAGGATGCCGAAGAGATATCCTAACCCCATTATGTTATTCCTAAGGGTACGTGTACACTGGATATTTCCCATGTACAAAACTGAAGCAGAGGTTGCTAGTTGCTATGAGCAACGTCAGCCCACAGGGACAATGCTACTAGAGCTACAAGGTAATAATCTGATAATTAACAGCGCAACTTGTGTTTTCTTAGCACAGACTTTCCATCGCCCAGCTAACGTAATGGAGAATCGTTAGTTTAAGTAAAACATGAGCGGAAGTTCCACATTTTCCAGATGGTTGAGCTACATCAATTGTGCTTTATTCCTGACCCTCCCTTTGAGCCACTCACAGGTAAAAGCGAAAACTATGTGTGCAAGTGACACCAAGATCAAATATATGCGTTACATCCGTACATTTACTTAAAATAGTGCACACACATACACCACTGTGTTTAATGAGTGTATAAATAAAATGATGAGTAAAACCCAGCCTATCAGAGCCTAATATTTTAGCAGCTACTAAAATGAAAGTGGCAATTGCAATGGAGCCTCATTTTGTCTGTGCTGAAAAATATCTGCAGTCTTTGCCCAAAAATTACGATAGGAGTTCTTCCCAATCTAAAATAAGTCACACACTTAAAAATGCCTGAACTGCATAAGATAGCATCAAATATATCGTAAACTATGTTTTCATTACTAACTACATAAAAGAGTTTATGGATTGGCATGCCAGTCCCATCTGTGAATTTCGTAGCAATCTATGTATCACTGGCTATGGAACATCAAAATGAGCGTAGAAGTACTTTCGTAGTATGCTAGTTCCATTCCTAAACACATGGGGATTCAGAAAATATATCATGTAGTAAACATTTAAAGTTGGTCTAAAAGATCGAAAATAACCTGCATATGCGTAAATACTTGGCAAAGAAAGATACACAAACAAGCATTCTGAAAGTACTTAGGCATACACTTGGTGTAACACCCTCAAATTAGATATTTAAGTGTTCCAACAATATTACAATAGGTAAAGCTTGTACTGTCTACTGTTCTCATCTTACGTTTTCCAGCACCAATTTAGGAGGAACTATGATAATGTACCATTATAAAAATATAATCGATGTTACTGATCATCAGTAATTACACTTAATTTAGCCTAGTCTAGGTTAGGTATGAAACGGGCAGCTGCAATCGGAACTATAGCTCTCTGAAACGTTAATCAATCGGAACTACAGCTCTCTAAAACATTTACAGACCGCGTTACATATAGTCAAATACTAAATAACAACGACATTAATAAAAATTCGCAATGTAAACCCCACACATTTACACACGACACAGACAAACACGATTGTAGGTAGGAAGGAAAAAGATGCTATTTACGATGTATCACTTGACGACTGTTTTGTTTTGTTTATACACACTTGAAACGAACAAAGACGATAGCAGAGACATAACATCTTCAAAGACGACGACTGACTCAGTATCTCGAAAACAGATTCTTTGATATATTTATTAATCATTTATCGAGTACACAAACATGCAGAAGTGGAAGTTGCTTCTCATAATATGCAAGTATAATGAATTCCTTGAACTGAGCAAAATTACACACACTTCACAAGCCCAATAGACCTTCAAATGAAATATTTTCACATCTAAAATTTTTGTATTACTTACTGAAATGTACAAAGCTTGGTCATTGACATAACTGATAAAAACGTTTCCATTATGCATCACTCTTTACCACTGACAGTTTGGTTACTGTACCACATTTTTAACAATCAGCTGTACAAATAAACATTTATTCCCTACCAGTTTTGGTCTCTCGGACCATCATCACAGGAAGACTATTAATAGAAAATTTAAAAACTACAGTGTTAACATTATGAGTAGCAAATGTTTTTAACACAAAGGTTGAAGAGAAATATAAAAGTATTTACAAAGGCAAAAACATCAGATGAAAAACAAATTTATATTTTTCTTAGATGTTTCGAAAGACCTCAACATGATCGTCGAGCGTGTATTATAACCTTGAAAAGTATCAAATTCGTCTTACAATAATACAGTACCAAATGTAAAACACCTATCATGAAAAATGATCCCAGTTGACTAGAGAATGGCATTGATCACAGCATGGTCACTAAAGAACTCAAGGAACAAGATCCAAATTATATCCTACCACATTCAACGTAAGTTACCTACAGTGAAGTACACTGCCAGCTGTCCAAGGTGTAGAGTCAATAAGGTATATATATTAGACAAACATTATATTATAATGTGACTATCATATATGAATATACATAAACATATACCCATTGATACATAAGGGCCCATGTCATGGACAGACAGTGTATATTAACAAATTGAATCATTATATAACATTTATCATAAGCGCTAATCTGTTACTACCTAATATAATCATTGGATAATAATCATTTTGAGTCAAACATTCTAATTAACTATGGCCTTGGTCCCTGGATGACGTATATCTCAGATACAGTACATCATAAGAAGTGTAATATACAAAATCTATTATACAAACATTGTAAACACCTTGTGTTTTATGTTCTTTGATCTGGGACACTACAGTAGAGTTCTAAACCTCAATAACAGAGAGTTTGGTATATGGATGATACACACAGTGGTACTGTATCATGTCAACAACATAGGAATATGTTGAAATGTCAATGTAATCCTCATACAGTCACCGCAATCAGCTTATATGAATGTTAGATGTCAAAATATCAGCGTTGGGCCCTCATCCAATAGATTACAAACATGAAACTAACATCGACCTCATTATATAGATGGCTTGAGCCCTCATGTAGTATAATACTACATTCAAATTTGAAAACGTATGTTAAAATGTCAAAGTAGTCATCCCATCATACTGTTCATCAAATGTCATACTGTATACATGTCAGGGACTAACATAGATACAAATAAGAACCAACTAGAACTTGGGTATACAGGTGACTAAGAATGAGTTATCATACAAAGTAGAATAATGTTACATCAGAACTGTGTATGTGATATAGAATCCAGAAGTAAGGACACACATAAAATTAGCATATCAGTTCACAATAATATTAGCAACGGGAAAACTACAGCCCAGACTCATATCAAAACTGAGATTATAATGTGAGAGACCGAAACAAGTAGAGAATAAAAGTTTATTTGTGCAGCTGATGGCTAAAAATGCAGTTCTTGAAGTAAATTATGTCTGTAAAAAGTCACATTGCTAAAATATTAATTACTTAATTAACGTTCAAATTAAATACTGTCATCTCTAAATTATCAGTATAACTATTGAAATACATGCAGCCTGCTAAATCTCACTACTACAGTACACTGTTGGTTAGTGGACGGCTACAGTTCGATCTTTGTACCACACATTAAATTCATCCAAATACACCAAAATATGTTGCAAAAACACCCATATGATAACTACTGCAGATATATTTTACACCTCAAATTGTGCACAGAATTACCAATGGCATTCTCGCGTCTAAAATTCGTCTCTGAAGTCGGAATTTCCATATTGCTACCAAACTATGCAAGTAAAATAGACATTAAAATTAATATGTCTGCACCTAAATTGTCTGTGTCACTTATTAAAATACTTGCATCTCACTTACTGACTACGCAGATTCACATAGAACACAATTGCAAATCTAACTTGCTGCCTTAAGTACACCAACAATTAGCAAAGTAAACAATGAAAACATTTAAAAAAGCAGAGATCTCGGAATGCGTTTAGTATAGAGTATGTGTGAAGTGGAAAACTGCGTGATTACAAGACTAGGTGTCACGGTTCTGACCTCCAATGCAGAAACATCAAAAGAAGGAGTAAAATGTAAGGTGCGCTGTGGCGATCTTTTCATTCTGTGACGATGGTGTTGGGTAGAATTGTAGTGAAAATTGATGCCAATATGACACCATTAACCCTGTCTAATATATCGCAATATTGTTTCCTCATTAAAGTAAATATTAAAGCTTTTCATTCCCTAAGTAATATATATTATGGTGTGGTTGCGTCGCTTAACTAGGTATTAAAGAGAGAAAGACCAAATTTACTGTATTGCATAAACCAGAGACATGTTGATGGTGACAAGGGCCACGTGGAAATACCATACATAATTTTTAGATATTGTGTCCACACATGTGAGATGAAAATTAATAATGAGGTAGTGTCATAGGTGAAGCAGATGTGGATATATCTAACCACTATTACCTTGCTTGCTATTAGATGGAGAGAATGATGGTCAGTTATGAATGATGGTCAGTGGAGACAGATGGACAATGGAGAACGATGGTCAGCGTTCATTTATCAGTGGAATCGCTATTCCCCTATGGGCGACCACTGTTCCCCCTTGGTGGGTGGCATTCACCTGGAGACAATAATTGTCACTTTACAGGGCGACCATCATTCCCTCTTGGGTGGCCACTGTTCTCCCTTTGTGGGCACCATTGCCTGCAGGTACCACCATTCCGCATAGATGTCACCATTCCCCTAATAGATGATAATCATCCCTTTGGGTGACCACAAAAAGGAATGGGTCCCCTATTAAGGAAAATAAATATGTCACCAATTAAAGAACCTGAATGGGTCACCTTTCAAAGAAATGGGCTGGGTCACGTTTCAAACAATGGAACACATTACTGAACAGCAAATGCTGAACAATAAAAGATGAATGGGACCCGATGAATGCTGATCTGTGAAAGGTAAACCGTGAACGGTGAATGGTAAATAGTCAAATGGTAAAACAGTTGTCATTTACCATCTAGTAAAGCCATCAACAAAGTTGGAAAATGTATTATTAATGTCGTATGTATCAAACTGTTCATCACTGGCATCATAAGGCGATAGTATCAGTGTTCCACTTTGAACATCACATCCAATCCCTTTTGTGACGATCTTGTAACAACAGCAAACAATCTGCAGATAAAGATTGATAACACTTTTTAAGAACTCAGTAGGACTTTCGGAAATCTATGAACACATAATCTACTTCCTTGCTTGGAATAGGTCATGAAACATGCGATCTATGTTGTTTGTTCTATAATGTTGGAACTATAAGGTACACTAGGAAGTAAATTAGGAAGCGAATTAAGACTGAGCTTAAATAAAGTAATTAGGGATGGAGAAATGTGTACTGGATACACAAACTCGAAAACAACTTCTGTTGTGGTTAATAACGAATTCTAGGAAGAAATATCTAACCAGTTATTATGTTTTCACGTACTTACAGCAGTATGAGAAAATAAGGTTTTTTTAAGGTCATTGCATCTGTCTAATCTTTGCCAGTCAAAACAATGTATTTCTTACAGCTCACCTAGCGTTAGATAGTACTGAAATGATAAAGTCGTTCTCAGTTAAAAAAAGCAAATCTTCTGGTCCAGGTCATAAACTATTATGTTTCTTTCAGAGTACGCTGACGAAATAGCTCTGTGTTTAATAATCATATACAATACTTTGCTAAACGGAAGGCATACCGAGAAACTGGAAAGTAGCTCGGATCACAAGAATATTTAAGAAAGGAGACCGATATTGTGCAACCATTTATAAGAGAAAGGTAATTGCTCATGGGCGGATCGTGGTCACCATGTTAAATGATCACTGACCATCATTCTCTACTGACTATCGTTTTGTACTGCCCATTATTCTCTCCATCGATCATCGTTCTCCACCATCCATCATTTCTCCACTTAATAGCGAAAAGGCTAACAGTGATCAGATACATTCACAACTACTGTCTTAACTGCTACTCTAGTGCATTATTAATTTTCATCAAAAAATTCTGCCTAATCATAATCATTATCTCTCTGATTTATACAACGCAATAAACTCTCTGTTCCCTCTATAATGTTTACATAAATGAGGCAATAGCGTTATAATACATCATATATATTACTGAGGGAATGAAAGGCTGTAATGTTTACTTTAATAACTAAAGAAAATCATAATCTACTACAGAGAGAATACAGCTTTGCACTGTGTAACAAGACAAGATGACAACATTCCCTATAATATTGCTATGCTAAATGAATTACAAGATATATGGTGAACTGGTTTTTGCGATGTTGTCATTGTTAACTTGCTAATCCTCAGTGTACTTTAGGCTGTGAGTTAGGTCTGCAGTAGCTCTAAATGTGAATTTCTCCATCTTATAAGTGAGGTGCAGGTGCTTTGAATCAGTACAACAGAATGTCAATCCTATGGGTCCAGGTTCGATTCCCGGCTGGGTCGGAGATTTTCTCCGCTCAGAGACTGGATGTTGTGTTGTCCTAATCATCATCATTTCATCCCCATTGATGTGCAAGTCACCAAAGTGGCTTCAAATCGAAAGACTTGCACCCGGTGGTCTACCCAACAGGAGGCCCTAATCACATGACGTTTACATTTCTTTACCGTCTTCCTTTCCTATCGGCTGTGTATCCATGGAGGAGCCAGGTGTTACTTGCCACGTGATAGATAAGGCGTGGGTGTGGCTTGTTACATGATACATAGGAGTGGGAGTGGGTCTCAGCATTTTGGATTTTGAGGTCAATGACCTGTGACACGTGACATACAGAAATTAGAATTTTACAACTTTAGGATGTGGTGGGTCAGAAGCACCAAAGATACACTACTTACAGCAACTCAGAAATGACGCGCTACTACTTAGCAGATGGTGCAGTATATACAGGTTGTAACGATGAGTGTTTCAATTTCTGGTACTGTTCTGGTTCTAATTCTACTTTGTGCAACCTGCAAGTATTTTAGGCGGAAAAATATTCACCCACTTGAATATCCAGTGCATGAAATGGCAGTTGTTTGCTGGAGGAACTTTTTTATTATTTGTTGTGTACTATGCATGTGACCATGTTTCAGACCCAGATGGTTTTTGAGTTGTATCCTATTTGTCCTCTAGTATCGATCCTTCTTTCCATGTCTTCTATAAGCTGTTCTGTTAGAAAAAAGTTACAAGTTTCTTGGCGGCGTTGCCCACTGAGGAACGTTTTAGGAATAACATTGGCAATACTGTCAAGAGCCACCTGGTCAAGGAAACGTGAGTGTGGTGTGGGGGGGGCCTCTGCTGTCCGCAGCTTGTTAGTGCCGGAAGTTGGTCTGGGACCCTTGACAGAAGGGGTAGAGTGTATTATCAGCTGCCTGACCTGCCCTGTGGTCTCTGTTCTGTAATATGTTGCTAAAATGTGTTTCGTAATTAAGCTGATACTAGAACAAATTAACCTTAGAATGTAAGAATTAGTTGTGTTCTTGGCTAAGGCACAGTGTGTTTTAAGCCGAAGTAGTATAAACAAACACTGAGTACATTGTACCTATTTGTCGATCTATGGAAAATTTTCTCAAGACCTATGCAGGGATGTAAACAGACTAAAATGTAGTGAATCAGAGCTCACAAACAGGGGAGGCACGTTGCATCACAGTTCTAATTGGCAAAGCAGCAGATTCTTGTGCCATCTCAGCAAGAAAATATCATAGGAAGGATGGTGCAAAAAACTTCAATAGTTACAATTCTTGCACAAGATGATGTATCCAGTAGGCTGTAACTTCAGAAGCCACTATCTCAGGCTTCTGGAAGGAGTTACTACACCATCACAGCTCTACCAGAGATGTGAAGTTCATTACTGAGTGGGAGAGCTGGTTTAAGGATGTAACGGTTCCTCAACAATCACACCTCATGCCTCGATACTGTCGTATTAAGAGGGTAATACCACTGCAGTTTCAGAAACAATAGCGGACCAAGCTTGCATTTATGCCACCAGTTTTGGATAAGCATCAGGCAGCCACTGCCAGAAACCAACTACTTGGGGAGGACTATGTCAGTCTACAATTCGATATGGGTCAGCAAGCTGCTGCCAAAAGACTCTGTCTGTACTCACTGTGGGCCTGCCATCCACACTAAGTCTAAATGTTGGCCGGCTGCTGTGACCGAGCGGTTCTAGGCGCTTCAGTCCGGAACCGCGCTGCTGCTATGGTCTCAGGTTCAAATCCTGCCTCAGGCATGGGTGTGTGTCCTGTCCTTAGGTTAGTTAGGTTTAAGTAGTTCTAAGTTTTAGGGGACTGATGACCTCAGATGTTAAGTCCCATAGTGCTCAAAGCCATTTGAGCCATTTTGAACCATAGTACTTAGAGTCATTTGAACTATTTTTTTCTAAATGTTGATGACTTGGTGCTTACCAGCCAGTGGGCCACTTGCTGGTCAATTTCTAATTGCTGGTGGCTACCCACTCCAGAGGTACACCCTTCGAGAAGGACCCCTCTAGTTGTTCTTCTCTGTCACTATCAGTGTGGGCAAATGCTGCTCCTGCCTGTCTTGGCCTGTACAGGCACATGCCACCATTGTGACCCACCTCCATCTGTCCTAGGGTCCACAGCTAGATTTTATATTGCCAGCGCATATCACATCAAGCTTTGCTTCAACGACAGCTGCCTGGATTCGATTCGCTGCCCTGCTCCTGGCCCACAGCCACTGTCATGAGGGGACTGTTGACCAAGCCGCCTCACTGAGCCGCTGTCTACTGTTCCTACCGATGCTGTATGCTGCCCACGACATGAGGCCATGTCCTTGTCTAAGGTCGTTGCAGCGTCCAGTGTTGTCTTTATTTCTGGCACATTCTAGTACTGTTAGGATTGTTGTTGTTTGCAATGGAATAAAAAAATATTTAATATTGCTCTTCTCGCGAAGGAACATCACACAACCACCTAGTAATTACCAGCCACACCACTGCAACCACACCTAGGGTGGTGAGTTACAGTCCTACCTGACCAGTAGCAGCCCAGCTCCACCATTCACCATAGACATCATCCATCCACGACAACTACAGTTACATCTACATAGAGGGACAGAGAAACGTGGCGCAGTGATTAAGGCACTGCGAGAGAAGTATGGTTCAGTTACTCACTAGGTTATCCAGATAAATGTTTTCCTTTGATTCCATAAACATCTTAAGGGAAAAGCTGCAACGATTCCTCTGACAAGGACAGGGTCGACTTCTTTCCTATGCATGCTCTATTTGATTTATGGTCCGATAACATCACTATCGACGACACACTAAATCTTCAACTTCCTTTACTTTACTACACCTGGTGATCCCAGATACCTACAACAGAATTTCAAAAGTTGTTCAGGGATATTTTCCGTATATTGTTAATATACATTAATTGTAGTCTCTCGTGGCTCGTCATTGATGCACCTCGATTGATTTCTTAACCCCGTTTACCTTTCAAAATCTTCTGACGCAGAAAGTATCCGCAGAGTAGTGGAAAAGTCAACGGCGCGCTCTGTGTGATTTGATTAGAAATGCATTTATGCCATTCACTCATAGGGTTTTCGGTTGTCAACAGTAATGCCTATTTCAGTGTTCGGTCTCTATCTTGTACTCAATACTTCCCAGTTCCGTCTCGGGTCTCTTTCTCCAGCAGTGTTAGCTGCGCATTAACAATTGATGCATACCACTGTGAATAGGTTTACTGATGGAAGCTCGACGATATGGGTATCAAGTAAGGCTTGACTTAATGCGGTGGAATCGAAGTCCTTCAGAGGTGTGCTACTAGATTTGTTACCAGTAGGTTCGATCAGCACTCAGTTATTATGAAGATACGAAGTGACCTCAAACAGGAATCCCTAGAGGGAAGACGACATTCCTTTCACAAGGCACTACTGAAGAATTCTGGGGCCGACTGCAGAAAGGTTCTATTGCCGACGAAGCACCTTTCACGTAAGGACCACAAAGATAAGAGGAATTATGGCTTATATGGAGACATACAGATACTCGTTTTTACCTAGCTCTATTTGCGAGTGGAACAGAAAAGGAAATGACTAGTAGTCTGACATAGTATCCTCCACCATGGTGGATTGTGGAGTATATAAATAGATGTAGATGTGGAACAACACGCTGTTTCTGTGGCAGCAACTACTTCACAGTGCACATATTTCGTCTTTGGGTTGTTCCATTTCTCTCTGGTTTGTAATCTATATTACAGGATTTTTTATTGTTACATAGTTACTTTCATAGGATGTAAAGTAACTGATGGATCATAATGACAAAAGGACAGGCCGCCTTCCATTCTGAAAGATTTTTTAGAAGGAGGAAGGAAGCAAAAGCGTCAAAGGTAAGTAACTTTGTTTCACCAGAATATTTAATCAATAAGAAACACAGTGCAAAAGTTAGAAAACGAACATGGACCTATAGTAGCTATGTTGCCTACATTACTGAACGCTGGTGCAAATAAACTGAAACTGAATATACGGTGTCACCTTCTTATAAATTAACATGTTACTGTAGCATATCATGCTCATGAACAGGTAGCATATTCGTCACATACTTTCAAAATATACTGTTCTTCTTCTATAGCAGTTAGGACACTGGTGTCTTATGCCAACACTGGATGACATTAGGTTAAGTAATAGTATGAACTATTTATCTTTATCAATTATAGTTTAATTACTACAACAATTGTTAACATGATGAGTTTTGAAGACATGTTTAGTTTTCAGTTCCATAATCTCAGACATCATGTGTCCATACCATTCAAACTGTGGCATGTCTCTCTCAACATTCATGAATTTATTTTTTGCCTCACATTTTATACATTGAAGTATGTCCGAGAAATTTAAATAAATTTGTGTAATTAATCCTTACTTTCTTAAAGAATGACAAGTAACATTTGACATTTAATATATTGCAATTATGTATTGTGAGGAGTAACATAATTCTACAGATTCTGAGAAAAGTTGACGCAGTTTGAGTGGTATTAGGAGCATGAATTCCTAGATAATGGTACCAAAAACTAAATTTGTCTTAAAAACTCACACTATAAACAAATTATTTAAGAAATTAAATAATTATATATAAATAAATACAATACACATATCTACATCTACATGGATACTCTGCAAATTACATTTGAGTACCTGGCACAGGGTTCATCTGTGTAATCTACTGCTGATCTGTGTTGGCATAAAACAGCAACATCCTAAGAGATATAGATCAAGAGTAATGCACTCTGAAAATTAGTGATGATAATGTTACCTATTCGTGAGCAAGTCTCCTTAAGGATGGATGGAGACACATGTATTTACTTTAAGAGGGAACCTCATTTCATTTTTATTAGTGATACGACATCTCCGTCTGAAGAAATAAATTTTGAGCTAAAGTTTAAATATCACTATGATGAAACTACATGAAGTCAGCAACAGTTTCTTCAATATCTTTTATAGTCTTGGTACCTCATGATGGGTAACGAGTGCAATAAGAATAACCAAACACTCATCCGTCATCAGTCCTCTGAAACACTCAAATGTCTCGTGTCTTTCAAAGACAATAAGTGTGACCAAGCCTCCTTACAGTTTTTTCTCAGATGGAGAAAGCACATACAGCAAAATTAAGCAGGAAGTTTCCAAAATGATAAGCCAATACAGAGCTCAAAAATAAAAGGACATAAATAAAAAAATAGAAAAACAATAAACCAGTCACAGGAAGTTTAAAGAAAGAATCTTAAAAATCAGAAATAAAGGCAGTTTGATAGATACCCCTAAGAACCTTGCCAAATGCGTAACAATCACTTTGGTAACACAGTAACCAAACACAAAGAAAAGCTTCCAAAAATATAACAGACAGTTACAATTTACTACGTGCCTCACACAAGCTCAGGTACTCACCTCTGGGGATAAAATCAGTGGGATCACGAATAAATTTAAGGCTTAAACATCCACATGTCTAGATGTTGCACATATGTAGCTATTAAAATACTACATTAGCAGCACAAAAGTATCCCTAACCGGCATTAAAGGTGAGTCATTCACAATTTGATTGTATCCTTGGTTACCCGGTGTATGCATAAGTTCTCCCCATTCCAAAAACAGTTATAGAGAACATACAGAGAACTGCTGATCTGTTTCGCTACTATCTTCTTTTTCAAGAATAATAGAAAGTATTGTTTAAATAAATACTAAATTCCATGTGAAGAACAGTTTGGTTTCAGGCCTGGAAGAAGATGGAAGTCGCTCTAAATTTATTAAACTAGTTTTACAATCCTTGGATAAAGGAGAACATGTTACGGGTGTTTTGCGAGACCTAAGTAGGCGATTTGACATAATTGGTCATGAAATACTTCTAGACAAACTGGAATTACTGTGAATAAAGAGTGTAATGAATATATGTTCTATGTCTTAGCAAACAGAGTGCAGAGGTTAGAGATAACCCAGGTCTCACATACCACAAAATATTGGGTGGAAGTTCAGTCAGATGCAGAATACTTGAGCTCTGGAGTCTGCAAAGGGAGTCTCTTAGTTTCAATACTATTTTTCTTTTCAATTAATGATTTCCCATTCTGGACCACACAGTGTGAAATAGTAGTTCTTGCTGAGGACAACAGCACAATAACTACAGATAGGACACCAGAAACGTCAGAAGTAAAAGCTCATTTGGGGCTTATAGTGTTCTGCAATTGGTAGTGAACAGTAACATAAGTCTTACTATAAAAGAATCTAGTAACATTAACTTCCTTGTAATTAAAAAACCTAATACAGCAACACTTAAGGTGCATAATGAGATCATACAGTATTGAACTAATACAAATATTGTAGGTGTGGATGTTGATTAGCAACTGAAATTGGATGAGCATACCAAATTACTCAGAAAAAGAATTAGGACATCTTGCTACATCCTATGAATATTAAACACATCCCATACCTAAGAACAACATACTTTGAACACACAGAGTCTATCATCAAGCATGACACAATATTTCAGTGTGCAAATGCTCAGAATGTGGAAAACGTGCTCATACTACAAAAACTGGCCATCAGAATTGTGAGTAAGCCACGAAATGTGTGTTTAATTATTGCAGTATTCTGAGAGCTCCAGGTGAATACATCTTTCAAATCACAGATTTTATACAGAAAAACACTGAGCAGTATGTAGCAAAAAGCTACATATGTGAACACCAAACCAGACGTATTCGTCTCTTGTACCCACATAGGAAGAATAAAGTAAAGAGCCAAATCACTACAATTTACCAAGGAGTCAAACTATATGATAAACTGGCAAAAGAGATGAAACATAAAGGACCTGTGTTAATTCAAAACACGTCTTGAGTTATATTTAAGAAGAAATAGTTTATTCACATATGCAGTTCATGCAATAAAAATCCTTACTAATTAATAATCAGATGGACCAATAACAAAATACCCAAGGAGGATAGTGCATATTTGTAAACCATGCCATACATGTTTAGTTTGCAAATTGTTATGTGCAATCTGGAAACTAATGTGTATTATCAGTGGAGTTTTGTGATTGTCTCTTGTTTGGATTAGGTCCTTCCTGTTTCTTTAATGTTGCCCTACGTAATTTATTAATAAATTCTGTATACATGTCGGTCTCACAGACTTCTTATGTACTTGTATGTCTTGGTTTTTGCATTATTCTTACGTTATGTACATCTGTTATAAATAATACTTGTGTGTATGTATAATGACAACATCCTAGAAGAAATAAAAAACTGTTATCCTGTAGCAAGCCACCAAAGAACACAGTTCCCCTAAGAGAAAATGTAGGAAAACACATTTGAACAATCTGCCAACAATTTTTTTAGTGGACTTCTCATTCATTGTTAGGGGAGCACTCATTTCAAACTCTTAACTGAATTACAGGTATTATCTGGAGTGCTATAGACCATTGCTTTATTACAGCCACAGTGTAAGCTATAAACAGAACTACAAGTATTACAAGTGAGAAAACTTCATAAGTGTGTAAATAACTCTATGTTTGTGTCAACTTGTTTCAA